>NC_089574.1:640890-1281780 GCF_040115645.1 Euwallacea fornicatus
AACTGACACCTCCATAGAGGCCCGGACAACTTGAAAGTCAAACAATGTAAGAATAAAATCTGATGGTGCAAAATTCATGATTGGTTTCTCAAATTTAAAGGAAGTTTCCCAGGAACATTCCAGGTCAGGACTATACAAATAGATCAAGATCACAAATATTTTAGTGCCGAGCAACTATTGAAAATTCCTAGCATACCTCAACGTACGTGATTAAACTAGCAGAAGATTAGGGCATCACCGAGAGTATAATTGAACTAAGATAAGATGCTCTAAAATGAAAATGTGGAGAAAGGAAGTCCTGAAGGGCCGCAAGTCAACTGTAAGCGGATCATCTTTCTTTCAGTAATGAAGATATGTAGAAACCATTTGATTTTAAATCTTTATTCTCGTGTATGGCGTGTGAGTCTCTTAACGAGAATATGTATTATTCGTGAGGCTTGATTCAAACCAGGTGACATGACAGAGGACTAGCTAGAAATGGAAAACTGACCAAATTTTTATGACGCCAAGCGATTCTCACGTGGAACTTAAAAATTAGGGTCAATGTCGCTTAAATTTATCAAAGACACTTAAATACCTACGACCTGAGTTCCGGGTTTGAGAAAGCTTAACAGGCAAATGGCGGAACGTGCAGTTATAAAATAAAAATAAGATTTCATAAAACACTTTCTAGAATCTTCTATGGAATAGCATGTTATTGCATCAGTCCGGGCGCCAGCAGTTTCTCATCCGTGTGCCAGATTCCCGTGTGAGGTGAAACGGAAAGGTTTTGAAATATTTCCATCTCCCGATAGTTCTCAAGTAGTTGAGCTCTTAAGAACTATCCGCTCACTATTCAGGGGAAGTTAGTCTATTTTGTTCCTCTTTTTTAGTGCGAGGAGATTTAGGTGGACCAAAATCTCAACATGACCTGAAGCACGGTCTTCAGCTCTAGCAAAAACTTCTCCCTCATCATCCGATAAAGTGCGCCAGGGAAAATTGGAAATTGACTGCGCTCATTGTGTGAGTGCTCTATAAATCAGACGTGGACTGTCATTCGGGGGGATGAAAATGAATCAAGATGCATTGAAAAAATAATATTTTCAAAGACTGAGATGTGCGCGAGACAATTTCACGTACAGTGAGGGACAAAAGTATTGGCACACTTAGGTAATAGATCTAACTAACTAAATACTAATACTTTGTATGAAGAGCTTTTCTTCTTATTACTTCAGCTAATCTTCTAGGCATCGACTGTACCAAATTTTAAGTAAAATTCTAGATCTTCCCATTCTCTTTGTAAAATTTCTTTCAGCTCTAGTTTGCTTGAAATATGATGTTTCCTTATTCGTTTTTCTAATTCATTCCAAACATGCCCAAATGGATTGAGATCTGGTGACTGTGGAGGGGTATTTAAAGTGTGGGGAACATTAAATGCGATCCATTGTTTCACGATATAAGCCGTATGCTTTGGATCATTGTCCTGTTGGAAATAGAATCCGCGATCCAATCGAAGTTTTTCAGCACTCTGCTTTAAATTATTTTTAAGGATATTTAAATACACGGTCTTATCCATCACAATATCAATAAAGATAAGTTTTCCAACATCACTCGAAGCCATACATCCCCATACCAACACACTACCACCTCCATGTTTGACTGTCTTATGTAGATTTTGCTGTTCAAGTTCTGTGTTGGGCTTTCTCCATACACACACTTTACCATCGGACTGAAAGATGTTGAATTTTGACTCGTCTGAAAATAATATGTTGTCCCAAAATTGGTTGTCCCGATCAATGTACTCTTTGGCAAAATTTAGTCTTTTTTTCTTATTCGCTTTACTAATATAGGGCTTCTTTCTGGCTACTCTAGCTCTATATCCAGCACGATGAAGGGTCCTGCGGATTGTTCTACTGCTAACATCTTTTCCATTCTCTACTCTTAAAATGGAAGCAATTTCAGATGCACTGGTTCTAGGACTAAATTTAATTTTGTTGACCACTTTTCTTTCTTCCCGCGCAGACAACTTTTTCGGACGGTCACTTCTGGATTTATTCAAAACATCATTACTAGTTTCAGACCTTTTTAAAATATTTCTAACAGTGTAACGGCTTCTCTTTACTATAGTTGCTATATTTGAGTAAGACTTACCATCTCTTCCTAGGTTTACAATAATTTTTCTTTCACTGACAGTCGTTTCTTCACCTTTGCGTCCCACTATTAAGAAAAGTACCAACAAACTGGAAATATTTTTAACTTTGCTTGTCCCTACACGTAAAGAATTCATAGCAAATATAAAAAAATAGTTAACAAGTTGTTTGTGAATCAGAAAAACTATTTAATTATTTATATTACCAAAGTGTGCCAATACTTTTGTCCACGGATTTCCATGCTTAGTTTATACAGGGTGAGTCGGGAGGATCGTGCCAAACTTCAGGAGCGTGTTGTACATGAAAAATAAATGTAAAAAAACTCAAATGTTGTTATCCGATTTTCGTTTGTTTGCAAGTTATAGCGTAAATAAAATTAAAACATAAAGGTTAAGCAACATTTAGACGAAACGTTTCCTGGACGTTGGATTGGTCGTGGTGGCCCTATTAGTTGGCCTCCAAGATCTCCAGACCTCACACCACTAGACTATTATTTGTGGGGTTGGTTTAAAACTGAAGCGTACAGAGTAAAAATGGACACTCAAGATGTACTAATTCAACGCATTAGAAATGCTGCAGTTGCTATTAAAGAAAGACATGAAACAATCAGGTGCCCAACGAATGCTCTTCATAGACGAAGCCGAAAATATTTAGAAGTTAATGGCGATATTTTTGAACATTTACTTATGATATCCAAAGGTAAATTTATGGGATTTCTTATGAAATTTATAAATTTTTAAAATTTTATGTTTTAATTTTATTTACGCTATAACTTGCAAACAAACGAAAATCGGATAACAACATTTGAGTTTTTTTACATTTATTTTTCATGTACAACACGCTCCTGAAGTTTGGCACGATCCTCCCGACTCACCCTGTATATTTGCAATGTAACCATTTGTTAGAAAAATAATATAATGTCAAATCTAGGAGCAATTAGTACCTTAAGATGTGAGGTATGAAATAAATTAGTTTTCATTGAATTTTTTATTTGCTAATGTACCAGAATCAGTCATTTTATATTGGAACTTCTGGTGCGCCAATACTTTTGTCCCTCGCTGTATATCGCTTTTGGATAAAAACTGTTGAATTCTTGCCTTCGGGGAATAGTCTTAAAAGTACAATCAATGGGGGTAGCGACATATAGTAACCCCAAAAAAAATCAGTACTCGGATTTTATGAAACATTTTCTAGTTGATACCACACACCCGCTATCCCCCTAAGTGTAAATGTATGTAAAGAGGCACAAATAATGGGAAAAAATGTCGTTTTGGATGAACTGCACAGATAAGAAAACGTAATAATGCATTAGAAAACCTTGTGGCACGAATTTCCTCTTTGTTGCCATTCTCGGTTAGATAAGCTCTAATTTGATGAGTTATTTGAATTACTGCTATCGCAAATATTGCATGTATACCTCCGCATGTATCGGCCGCACTAATTACGTCCCTGCAGTCGAGTTCAAGGTAAAAAGTTTTCCTGGATGACAAATGTTCGTAATGTACGGTACATACATAGTTTCCAGGACGAATCCAAGTAAAAGATAAAATCCAACACATATATCAACCCTTTTATCTTTTTCGTGTGCCTGTTGGAAAGTATTTTATTAAATTCCTGGGCAAAACAAATCTGAAAACTTTTCTGTTTGCATTCTTCCGTCTCGTGCATACGATTTTCGTCTTCGAAAGTGGAAAGAATTTAGAATAAACATGCCTAATATGTCCCGTCGTATTATATTTGCCCCCCGAGTGCTGTTTGTGTCTTTCTTCTTTAAGCGTAAGTCAACATACCCCACGAACGAAGTTTTACTCGAAGACGTTTATTTCGTGTAGTTTATTCAAATTGCCACCTCTATTTGGAGCTGGGATAATGTCGCTGTTGTGTAGCACTTCTTTTAGTTTGAAATCAATTTGTATAAAACAAGAAAAGTAAAATTTCGACATCGGTAAAATACACTATCAACGCCTCAACGAAACGGTATTCTGTCTTTAATATTTCAGTTCCTTGCAAGCACCACCCCAGGATGACGGACTTTCCTGGTCGGCGATTGTTCTTGGGGGTATGGGGGCGGTGAATCAAAATTTCGCCCTGGGCACCATACTTGGCCAAGCCGGAACTAAATGCAATGCAGCTATTTGTGCCCTACTTCGTTTTTATCTAGCTGGAAAATTCGGTTGCAAGATGATAGTCTTCAATTAAATTATGTGGACAGGTTTTGTCCTGCAATGGAAGTGAAGATGAAAAATATTTAAGAGCTAAAATTCAACAGTAAAAGAGGAGCGCGATATAATTTAGGAAAATGTACGAGTAGCCGAAAAGAACAGTGAACAAGGCTCAGATCGGCGTAGGGAAATTTCCAACACCGAAAAAACCTTGAAGTAGCTATGGCAAAGGATATTCTGTGGACGGATGGAAGAAAGTTTGGACGTGCCAGAAAAATGGACAATAGAGAACTAGAAACTGAAATTCGACGTTAACAAAGTACTTCCCGCGTGGCTCATATAGAACTAGGAAGACCTCGCACTACCGAAAAATTCAAGGAGAGAAAGTACAAATCGGAGAAAGGAACTTTTTTTAGCAACTAAAAGTATCTGAAATTCAAACTATTGAAAGAAATATTTTTAGACATACAGTGACCAATTTCGATCACGATAATTAAGACGAACTACGACGATCATTCATCAGAATATCCAGAAAATTGGAAATTTCTACGGCAAAATTACTTCACTGTCGTGTCTGATTGTCCTTATGTTGTTTATTTACCTATTTCATGTCTTTCACCAAGTGCACTGCCATGGGAATGACTTTATCATTACTACTACCATTAATACTATATTACTATTATACTATATACTACCATTATACCATTATACTATATATACTATATTTATTTCCAGTTATACAGGGTGTTCGATTTATCATGCACTTGCGATTTTATCGAAAACTAAGAAATTAATAAAAAAATGTTTCAAATAAAGTTTGTTTGGGATGAAGGAGCGCTTTTTTTGACTTTTTTTTTTCAAAAAAACTGCCATTTAGAATGCCTTTTCAAGGTCATTCGCATTTTTTCTAATGAAAACCCTAGATTTTTTTGACAAAAATGGATACAGCACTAAAAACTAAAAAACATTTGTTTGAAAAATTTTGTCCATTTCGACGCTTTTTTAGATAGTTTATTCAAAGGAATAATCGAAAATTAAGTAAAGCGTAGAACAACAACATAAAAGTTTTCTAACCCAATATATATTCAAAATTTCTTCAACCAACTTCAATACACTTTACAATACGTTTTTTAAACGATCCATGAATACATAATAATGTTTGAGTAGTAATTTTCCGAGAAGCTTGCCTAATCCGTTGTTTCATATTTTCTGGGGTTGTCGGAATATGCTTGTAAACTTTATCCTTCAAATATCCCCATAAAAAAAAATCTGGAGACGTCAAGTCTGGCGATCTTGCCGGCCAGTTAATAGGACCATTCCGTCCAACCCAGCGTTCTGAATAATCACTATCAAGGATTTGTCGACAGACCAGTAATACATATCGTGGCGGTTAATTTGACCATGATTTGTAAAAGTTGATTCGTCAGACGACAAAACTAACATAAAAAAGTTTGAGTTATCAATTATTTGTCTTTGAGCCCATTGACAAAATAACATACGGTTCCGAAGATCTTCGCCGTGAAGTACCTGATGTAGAGAAATACAATAAGGTTCTAATTTATGACGATGCAAAATACGAAAAACACTGTTCTGCGCAACTCCTGAATTTGATTCAATTTTATATTATACAGGGTGTTTCCTAACTACGTGTAAAAAATTTAAAGGCGTAATCCTCGACTGATTTTGAGTCAAAAATATCTAATAAACATGTCCGCAAATGCCTTGTTTCCAAGATACAGGGTGTTGACTGAAAGACGATGAAAAAGGTTTTAAAGGTTTGATGTTATTTACTAACTTGTTTATTGTTAGTTTTTTTGCTACTTCCACTACTATAAACAAGATAGTCAGTGTTATTTTGGTGTTTTACTCTCTAAAGTGAAAGAATTTAGTTCTGTGTCCCAAAAATCAGATTATACCTCAGTTTTGAAAATTTTTCAAATGCCTAATTATACCAATCAAGAAATGGCCAATATGGTTTTTGGTTACGGCTTTGCTGATGGTAAGTGTTTGGCAGCGAGGCGCATTTACATGGAAACGTTTCCAAACCACCAAGCTCCCAACCACCAATCCTTTATAAACCTCTTTCGACGTTTTTCAGTCAACACCCTGTATCTTGGAAACAAGGCATTTGCGGACATATGTTTATTAGACATTTTTGACTCAAAATCAGTCGAGGATTACGCCTTTAAATTTTTTACACGTAGTTAGGAAACACCCTGTATATTATATTAATAATTTCTGGATTCTAAGCAATGGCAGCCAGGACATTGATTTCATTGTCTTCATTAGTTACGGTGTTTTTACGTTTTTTTTTGTTTATCAACATTCCCACTCTCTTCAAACTGTCTCACAAGTCTTTTGAATGTAAACCTCGACGGCACAACCTTTTCTGGAAATCGTTCAGCATACATTGTTATTGTCCTTGAAGTATCGCGACCACTTTCTCCATAAATAAGGATCATTTCGATTTTTTCTTTTAATGAAAAATACGTCATTATTCTTCAAGTACTTCTTAATCACAAAGAAAGAATTCGAACAACACCACTCAACTGCTACTATGATTTGAACATTTTATTTATTTACTAAACTTATCAATGAAATTTTATATTATCGGTTGTTTTTTATTGAAACAATTTGTTTAAAAAAACCTGTAAGGCAATTTGTAAACCTGCGAACGTTGATAAATAGAATTTTGAACATTTATTGGATTAGAAAACCTTTATGTTGTTGTTCCACGCTTTACTTAATTTTCGATTATTTCTTTGAATAAACTATCTAAAAAAGCGTTGAATCGAAAAATTTTTCAAACAAATGTTTTTCAGTTTTTAGTGCTGTATCCATTTTTGTCAAAAAAATCTAGGGTTTCCGTTAGGAAAAATGCGAATGACCTTGAAAAGGCCTTCTAAATGACAGTTTTTTGGAAAAAAATGTCAAAAGAAGCGCTCCTTCATCCCAAACAAACTTTATTTGAAACATTTTTTTAATTAAATTCTTAGTTTTCGAGTAAGTCGCATGTGCATGATAAATCGAACAACCTGTACACTTAATAGTGGAATCACTGGCATTCTGAATACCTTTCCAAAAAAAATGTTGGATACGTCGTCTGTCAACTTCCTGTCCCGGCTTGGACCTGTTGGGTTTAACTGTGCGTTAATACCTGCGTAATGCACATTGGCAGCTTAGATGGGATAATTATTGGAAGAAAAAAGAGGAGAAGAACAACTCGTATTTAATTAAACGGCACAAAACGAGAAAGCATATTCAAGCAGGTTTTTAAATGTTGTTCAGGAATTCGTGATTGAAAATAAAATATTATATTATTCTCGATGGGAATTTTCATTTCTGTCTCGAGACGTTGTTTATCTTAACATGATCTCTCAACAGTAATGAAACATTTTCCATCTCATATTGCAATGTACTATAATCTTTCAATTTCAACAATTTGAATCAAATACACCGTAAAGTATCTGTTATATTTTTCCCGAATTACCTTCCTCATTAAAGTTGAAATTTTATTATACGCACATTTGTAGGGTTGGGATTATAAAACTGTATAAATGAAACATATTTCTTCTTTTATGGCTGGGCAAATTAAATTGTTATATGACTAATACGCTAATAAAATTCAAGTTAAATTATTAACTTTTGCTCTCCCATTACGTTTCAGATGGGTCAGCTTCGTGAAAGTTAAAATTGTGTTTATGCAGCAAATAAATTTAGTGAAATTATTGACTCTATTTTCTAACAAAACTTTTTGGCATGTTTCTCAAGATTGGGTCACAGAAACACGCAACAGCAAAAACTTTAGACAAAGTTAGTGTATGAACTGTTGTTTAATAAAGAAAAACACACTTTCGCAAACAATGGAGATAGTTTTATCTTCTTTAAGCAGACAGAGCTCAATGTGTTAACAATGGCGTTGCAATATTCCGAGAACATCCTGTATGCAAATTTACTCAAGCTCGTAAATAGGGAACAACGACGTACTAAACTTTCCTTTAACGTTTTAGCCGGTAGTGTTCAAATGATTTTTGAGAGGATTAGTTCTAAAGCCTACTTAATCCATACTTAAATAGGATAAATCAATAATGAAATGCCGATACCCTTCGACCTATTTATCTTAGCGCTACTACAATAACCCGCAACAACAAAGTTTTCGGCTGCCCTGTGTATCTATTTGGTAACTAACCGACAATAATATTGGCTTTTAATCTTACAAAACAAAGGGGCATACTCACATAAAACTCATGTTAATCTGGCAATGATCAATCAAACTCTTTCCACGTCAGCGTTGATCAGACACCTACCTGGAAAAAGGCTACATGTAATATATTTTGATTTTACTACACTCTTATTTTAAGGAATACAAAAACAGTAACAGTTGGTCATTTTTTTTAAAGCCGTCATTTCCGGGACAGTGGTAAAGTTGCAAGCATAAAGCAGGACAGACGAAAATGTATCGTATTAATTTTAATGTTGTGCGAGTGCTTTTAAAATGCCCCGACATTATTACATCCACCTAATGTGCCTGGAGGGTACGTTTCAGTATTAATTTTGATGCACGGAATGGGCGAAATGTGGAACAACTAACTAAATTAGGTTAAATGCATATCCGTTTTTTATATCATGCTTTCCCTTGGGAAAACATTTGGACGAAATGTTCGATGCGGCATCAGTAGAAAAATTTGCGTGGAGCCATCTAGGAAGTGATAGAGCTAACTGAGTTAGGTTAAGAATCTCTGGTGCAGTTCGCTGAAGGCATCATCTGGAGCCATCTATCGGCCCGCCCGCAGCTACAATATTACCTATACAGGGTGGTTCATTGGGAATGGGACATGGCGAAACCCGAGATAGGGGACACCGAAATATGACGGTTGGACGCGGCATGTCTTATGTCAATGTCGCGCGATTCTGACTTGCAGGGCGTTAAAAGGTAAAATTTTATTTTAAAATTTCTTAGTAACTTTTTGTGTTTTCATAGCATCAACACCAAAATCGGTGCACTTAGGTTTTGTAAGATGCCAAATAAGGATTTTGATCTAATTTTTGCGAAATTTCTAGAGGGCGCTAGTTACAACCCACCGCTTCGATATATTTGGTCATTTTTTTTATGAGTGCAACTAAGGTCAAGTTTTATTCAAAGTATTGAAAAAGCGTCTATTTTTACGCAAAAAAGGTATTCTTGTTCAATCCCGATATCTCCCTTCGTTTACGAGATTTTTACCTATAAGCCAATTCGTGTCCTTCCATTTCAACTCGGTTTCATTAATTTTCAAATAAATATTTTGCCACATTAAACAAATGAAAAGCCATTAACAAATGAAAAATAAGTTTTATTTAAGCAGATATTCAAAATGACCACCTTCCACCTCGATGCACTTTACTAACCTTTTTCTCAAAGGTCTTTCCGTTCTAAATTGCATATCGCCGTTATTCTTGATTTCATCAGCTGCTTGTTGAATTTTTTGACATAATTCTTTTTTTTTTGACAAGCTAAAGAAACAATTGCTAAGTAATGCGTTGCTATGCAAGTGAATCACAGCCACCTCCGTTTTTGAGGATTTGAAATGGAAGGACACGAATTAGCTTATAGGTAAAAATCTCGTAAACGAAAGGAGATATCGGGATTGAACAAGAATACCTTTTTTGCGTAAAAATAGATGCTTTTTCAATGCATTGAATAATATTTCACCTTAGTTGCACTCACAAAAAAATATGACCAAATATATCGAAGCGGTGGGTTATAACTAGCGCCCTCTAGAAATTTCGCAAAAATTAGATAAAAATCCTTATTTGGCATCTTACAAAACCTAAGTACACCGATTTTGGTGTTGATGCTATGAAAACAAAAAGTTATTAAGGAATTTTAACTTTGAACACCCTGTAACTCTGAAACGCGCAACATTGGTATAAGGGATGTCACGTCCGATCGTCATATTTTGGTGTTCCCTATCTCGTGTTTCGCCATACCCCATTCCCAATGAATCACTCTGTATAGGGAATGTTAGTATGTAGTGTGTAAAGAGGCATTCTTTATTAAATATTATAGTTGTAGAACTGCAAAACTACTATGCCTGTTTATTCATATTTAGATAGAAAACTGTTGGTCTATAGTTATGAGTAAATACATTCCTTTCTCATTAAACACCAGTGAAATTCACTATTACCGGTTGATAGCATTGTTATGTCGCACATAGACATTAAATTTTTAGTCAGAAGTTCGTCAAGTATTTTTTGTTTGATTATTAATTGTTGCTACAATATTGATGTGTCAAATGCTCTCGGGCTATAACAATTAGGGAAGACCGTACCTCATTATAGTCTTGTTACAACTGATTAATGGTTGAATAAAATGGAACACTTATAAAAACTATGAAACAATAAAAAATAATCAAACAAACTTAATTTAACCTTAGTTATATGTACTTTTTACAATTAATAATTTTATGTGAAGCATTTACCATTATTTTGGCATTAATATTTGAACATTATTTGAGCAGAAAAGTGAATATTTTTTGAAAACATTGAGGAACGTTCTAAGTAGAAATATTTGGGTGTTTTTTGAAGCCCTTTCTCTTAATCCCCACTCCCTTTTGCAATGATCGCTTCCATACAATAGGGATTATTCTTTTTCTTCGTACTAACGCAATTTCTGAATTTATAACCAGTTTTGCATCAGTATTGGTTTCCATCTTTTTCCAAAAACTTTCGCGACTAAATCTATTCGGAGCGTAGCTTTAAGCACTGCTTTTCGGTTTCAATTTATTATACGAAATTTGATGAAAAGTCGATAATTTTTACAGAAAAGGATCTGCAAAAATAATTTTTGGGCCTAAGAAAACACGCTAAGTTCGAAATCTACAAAGATGAACCGACGAAACGAAGATGGAACACAAGAACGTCGTATAAAAAATTCCTTGCGAACGCGAGAAACCTTGCAGAGGCAAAACCTCTGCATTAAAAAAAAAAGAAAAAGAATTAGAGAACACCAAAACTAGATTAAAAATAAGGTGTCAAACTGCACATATTTTACTCAAGCTACTGTAAAATAAAAAGCAATGTGTGTTTCTTCGTTAGCAAGCGCACAGAACACTGAGTTACGTGTTCTTGGGCAAAAGCTCGACTTCGGGCTGACCTGAGCTAGTCTGGACTAACCGGAATGGCCCATACTTGTGTGTGAGGTGCTTTCGCAAATAGAAACAAACCAACAATCGCCCTCAAATGAATAGAACATATTTACATCAAATCTATTTTATTGCAGCGAAATATTTATGTTTTACTCTTGACGGCAAACAGGGACGTAATCAGCCACACCAGAACAATTTATACCCGCATAGAGACGAGAAAAACAAAAACCAAAACCCTCGTTTATGCAAAACTGATTCGAAATTTTTATGGCCAAAACTTCCACAACAAACACGACTCCCGAGCCGATATTTCATAGAGTTTTAGGTGCAAAGCCACAACGTAACAATGCACTTTTTAAAATTAAATCCATTATCGACCGTGGGCGAGCCCGGAGTTGGTCTAGTATTTTCCATCGTTTCGCACGTTGCCAAGCCATCCTACACTATGGAAATTTTAATTTATCTCTTTTTGGCGACCATCATCACTGCAACAATATTGCAGGAAGTTGCAAAACAAATGGCAGCTAAGACTCGATTTAGCTATCCATGCGTTTTTATCGAACCCGCGTCATTATTTATCATCCCTAATGTGACGCCCGAGACGTGATTTTGTCACCTTTGAGTTACAAGAGACACCATGTGCATGAGACAGATAAGGACGTTTGCAGCGACCCGTAATTTTTACTTTTCAACACCCGAAGGAGGTTGTCCGCTCTTGTCTGTGAGAAAACGCGTGGGGTAAGCTAGTTGCCTTATTATTGGGAAGCAGCTGGGTTAATTTGTTGTCTCAGATTTATATTAAAAAAAATTGGGTTTTAGGCCAAAATATTACCTCGACATTAGCTCGTTTACGTAATGAGGCAAGCTTGTTTGTTTTTTGTCATTGTCTACATTCAGGTAACATTGTGAACGTTTTATAAATCCCATGGCTATTAACAACTTCCGTTCATTAGTGGCTAGACAATTGGTTTCCCATTTCACTGGTTTACAATTAAATTGAACAATTGCACATAATTTTATGTGGCCATAGTAATATGGGTTCTTGTGTTATCATCAAGGTTGACCCAAGCTTCTAAGATGTCTCGACTCCGAGACGTTGCTTCAGCTATTGATTAAAGCACGAGTCGAATGAACCGGATGCGTGAACGATCTCTACGCGGTAAGAGATAATGGGTGATAATTTAGAAAACCGGAAGAAAGCGGCAAACCGTAAACGTAGCGCGTTGATTAATCCATTTGGTACTTACCATGCAACGTCCAAGTGGTAGTAGATCAATAGATGAAGTTATCCACGACCTACTTCTAATATTTTAATGCCCATCTGAGGTTTTTTTATGATCGGCCTTTATGCACTCATTGTGTAACCAAAATAAGACGTGAAGCAAAATACTTAAAATCGGTGTCCGTACAAGCCAAAAATCTAATCTGGGAATAATGGTAAAGCCGCAAGGCGAGCAAATATGATCCGACAAAATTATTGAGATTATACACTGGCGAGCATAAAATTCGGGTCACTTCGAAATTTTCAAATATAAATGTATTGAAAGAGAAGTGATATTTTTCGCTGGCATGCCGGCATTGCTTCATGAAATTTCGGATCATTGGGAAAATGTTTACGGTTCTGCATGGTTCTACCATGAAAAAAAAAATTGATAAAATACCTTCAATATCTATGCTTGGGTAATGGACACCTGTACAATACATCGGTTATTTGGGTACAGGTCGTGTTTTTTTTTACCATTTACCATTAACAAGGTCAAAGAACCTCAGAATCGATAAAGGGTATCCTTTTTTATTTTTTTGGAAGTTAGGAAGGGAAAAATTTCGAAAATACTAAAGTGACCCGAATTTTATGCTCGCCGGTATACAGGGTGTTTCCTAACTACGTGTAAAAAATTTAAAGGCGTAATCCTCGACTGATTTTGAGTCAAAAATGTCTAATAAACATATGTTCGCAAATGCCTTGTTTCCAAGATACAGGGTGTTGAAATGTGACAAGAAAAAGGGATTTTATTTCCAAAATGACTCAATTTGGATGTTTGAATTTTAGAAAAGACAATTTTTTGGGGGAATGCTTTAATGATTAATTATAAAAATTACTGAAAACGACCACCATTACTTCATAAGAGATCCTGTATCACAAAGACGTTGAAAGAGGTTTTTAAAGGTTTGGTGGTTGGGAGCTTGGTGGTTTGGAAACCTTTCCATGTAAATGCGCCTCGCTGCCAAACACTCACCATCAGCAAGGTCGTAAACAAAAACCATATTGGCCATTTCTTGATTGGTGTAATTAGGCATTTGAAAAATTTTCAAAACTGAGGTATAATCTGATTTTTGGGACACAGAACTAAATTCTTTCACTTTAGAGAGTAAAACACCAAAATAACACTGACTATCTTGTTTATAGTAGTGGAAGTAGCAAAAAAACTAACAATAAACAAGTTAGTAAATAACACCAAACCTTTAAAACCTTTTTCAACGTCTTTCAGTCAACACCCTGTATCTTGGAAACGAGGCATTTGCGGACATATGTTTATTAGACATGTTTGACTCAAAATCAGTTGAGGATTACGCCTTTAAATTTTTTACACGTAGTTAGGAAACACCCTGTATATGGATTGGATCTCACATTCAAACCTGAAAATATCTAACAAAGCTCTTCTACAAGTTGGAACTACAGTGAATCAAAGTGAAATTCGTACACCTAGAAATTTTTATTAAAACTGTAAAAAAATGTTCAAATTAGGTGGTTTCAAATGAGAAAATAGATTTTATTTGATGAACAACTTATAAATTAATATAACAATTCAAAAAATTTATAAAATAAAAAAAAATTGCAATGTTATTTAGCAAAACTCTCACTATATGCTTTTATCGATAGTCAAAGTTAAATTCGTACACTAACAAAATGAACATAAATGTCAATGAACACCCATTTTTTTAATATTTTGTGGGAAAGCTTTTGTTTCTTTTTATTTCCTTTAATCTATTCGGCATCGATTTGACCAATTTTTCGCAAAATTCAGGTGTTATTTTGGCCCATTCTTCCTTGAGTGCCGTTTTTAACTGTTCTTTACTAGAAATCTCATGAGTTCTTATGCCAACTGCTAGTTGACTCTATAAGTTTTCTATAACATTCAAGTCAGGACTCTGAGGAGGTGTTTCTATGACCTTAGGACAATTATATAAAAGCCAAGTCCGAATTCTGTGAGCTTCATGCTTCGGATCATTATCTTGGTAAAAATGAAATGTCCTGTCAATCTGTATCTTTTCGACCCTTTGTTTAACATTGTTTTTTAATATTTCTAAGTACATATTTTGGTCCATTATTCCATCGACGAAATGTAAATTGCCACGTCCATTCGCTGACATACAGCCCCAAACCATGACTGATCCGCCTCCATGCTTAACAGTAAATTTTTTTGTTTTAAAGCTTCGTTTGGTTTTCGCCACACCCTGTTTTGCCCATCAGATCCGAAGATATTAAATTTGCTTTCAACGGTGAAAAGCACGTTTTTCCAAAAGGAAAAATCTTTACTTTCATAGTCTGCAACAAACGCTAATCGTACAGTACTATTTTTCTTACTAACCCATGGTTTTTTTCTGGGTATTCTACCATGCGTATTATGTTTATTTAAAAGATTTCGCACTGTTTGGGGTTCACACCCTTGTGTAAATACTTTTCTATCAATTTCGTTAACTTCGGAGCAGATATTTCAGGGTTTTCAGTAACTTTACATAAAATCCACCTCTCATCATATTCATTAAAAATTTTTTTGAGACTTTTGTGGGCTTTTTTTGTATTCTATGTTCATATAAAAAACGATCGACGATACTTTGAACAGTTGAGTGAGATCTATTTACAATTTTTCCTATTTGGCGATATGATTTTCCCGCATGCAAGTGATGAATTATCAATTCCCTTTCAGCGACACTTACTTGCCCGCGTTGGCGACTCATTTTTGTATAATTTAGATTCTAAATAGATAAAGTGGACTTAGAAAAGATTATTAAGTAATTAAGTAAGAGTTTCATTTTGACTGACTGTATCAGTAAATCGAATAAAAACAAACATAAACTGAAACTCCACGGAAGACACTACGAATTGCTCAAAAGTTGCAGTGAGATTCCATAGATCAGAAGACGAAACGAATTAAAAATCTATCGAAAGAATTCTAACACTATCGCATAATTGCACAAAAAGTTCAAGTTATAAATAAAAGCTTCAAGGAAGCACTTCAGCGGTTCAGAAAGGCTCAATCGCCTTCATAAATTCGCAATGGAAATTCAGTTTCGAGTGAACTGCACTGTCAGCTTCGGTGTTCATAACGTAAAATTGAGCCTCACATTTTGATTTTTTAATAATTTATGATTTGTTAATAAATAATACATCATGGATCATACATTGGTATCTATCTCCAAAAACTGTAGCTTAAAGACCTTTCAATTTCGTGGCACGCATCTCACAAAATTGAAGGCCCTGCAATCCATACCAAACAAGATATTTTAAACTGATATTGTGTATGGGACGGATCTGGTACAGGTACGAAAATGGTTCGTATTAACATTTGTTGGAAATGGGTCATTGCTCAGCTACGGGGCACCAAGTTTCTTATCTTTGCTTTAATTCTCCTGGATGTTTTTACAGTCATTATATTCAAATTTGGAGCAGAAATTATTTATTATACAGGTTAATGTTTTTTCAACTGCTTAGTTTCTTCAGTTCGTACTCTTTTATCAGGAATAGCCCATATATGTTATGCATTCCGATCTCCCTCTCCTAAATTCTCTTAATCGCTGTCGATCTAAGATCACAAAGTTATAGTTTTTCGAACGCATGAATTTTATCGAACTGCGGAAAAGCCGAAAATGTCAGTCGTTTTTATGGGAAATGTTTGAGTTCGAAATGAGTTCAAAATGAGTGCCTCAGCACTTGCAGCTGTCTATAAAATTAACGAAGCTATAATTTTTCCCAATTTACAATGTTTTCGAATCGTGTGATAACAACATTGAGACCGACAGGGGCAGTCGCTTTTAGGAGACAAAATTATTGAAAATGATCATGACATCTTGATTATAGCATCTCGAGAAATAAAGAAGTTTTAGCTCTACGAAATTTCGAATTTTCTCGAATCGAGCGAGAGCCACGTTAAAACTGACAATGGCAAATGCTTTATTTGGAAAAAGACTCCTATTCGTATCGAGAGACTTATCTCCGACTAATCGAGAAGTTACAATTCGCGAAATCGGTGAAGGAGTAAACCAATTTTGCTAGAAGGTTACCTGTCGCTATTTCTCTTTTATTAATAATTGCGTCTAATAAAGCTATAATGCTCACTTCCAGCTAGAATTTTCTGGACCTCTGCATTACGACAAGGAATCCGAATCAACTAAGTTACCCCGTTACCTTGAAAGGGAAACTAGGAATCGGTAACGGAAAAAGTGACTTTATGTGAGAATCTGAGATTCCCCCAGCAAGCATGTGCCCTAATGGCATTTAAATTATTGGGTTCGATAATTAGTGCCGTTTTATTCTCATAGATGGCTTAATTTATACATAGTGGTCTCGTCGCTTATATTGTCATATGCCATTTTAAAGGTTATGTTTCAGACTTTTTTCGATCGAAAATCGAACGTGACTAGTAAACAAGAAGTTGTTTAAAATTTAATTTGAAGTTGGACAAGCAAAGTGAACATTATCGACACATTTTACTATTTCACTTTCGAAAGGGCAAAAATGCAGTACAAGCTCAGAAAAAATTGCGTGAAGTTTGTGGTGAGAACTGCCTTACTGAACGCCAGTGGCAGCGTTGGTTTTCTCGCTTTCGTTCCGGAAATTTTAACGTCCAAGATGCACCACACGCTGGACGCCCAATCACCACTGATAACGATAAAATAAAGGCCTTAATCGAAGCTAATCAGCGTATGACAACTCGAGAGATGGCAGAAAAGTTAAACATATCGAATTCAATCGTTTCTCTGCATTTAAAAAAGCATGGGTACGTCAGCAAATTGAATGTTTGGGTTCCTCACGAATTGAGGGAAATTCACCTCACCCAACGCGTTAACGTATGCGATTCTTTGCTGAATCGTAACCAAAACGACCCACTTCTAAGAAGAGTCATAGCGGGTGATGAAGAATGGATTGTCTACGATAACGTAGTCCGAAAGCGATCATGGACCAAACAAGATAAACCTGCGCAATCGACGTCCGCAGCCAATATTCATCAAAAGAAGATTTTGCTATCTGCATGGTGGGACTACTAGGGTATTCTTTGTTTTGAACTGCTTCCGAGAAACCAAACTATTGATTCGAACGTTTACTGTCGTCAGCTATCGAAATGGAACGAAGAAATCAAAAGAAAACGTCCTGAACTCGCCAATCGCAAAGGGGTACTGTTCCATCATGATAACGCTAGACCCCATGCTTCTTTAATAACGCGTCAAAAATTATTGGAACTGATACCTCATCCACCATACAGCCCTGACTTGACGCCATCGGATTATTATTTGTTTCGTTCTCTTCAAAATCAGTTGAATGGTAAAAATCTCGATTCTGATCTCGCCGTTAAAAATGAGTTAAATCAATTTTTTCTTCTAAAAATCAAGGCTTTTTCGAACGCGGAATTTTCCAACTTGCCGGAAGATGGCGAAAGGTCATCCACCAAGATGGCCCCTACATCACTGATTAATATTTATTATTAATGTAAGTATATTCACTTTGAAAAAACATAAAAAATGCGACATTAATTATCGGACAACCCAATATTTCAGTTAATTCTACTGGATTCAATATTGTGATTCCCGCATTTCCCTGAGGCTGCACAGTGCGGTTTTAAAAAATTCGGAAAAATTATTTGCATTCCAACACACAATTTTGCACCATAAACGAGCGGAATCGGTCAGATTCCGAAACGCCCCATATGTGGTTTAGCACGTCATCTTTAGATGGGGATCTCGAGCTTACCATTGGGGCGTTCCTGCCAGTGATTACAGAAACAAACTTTGTTGTTGTTGTTTTTTTTTGCGAAACTTAACCGAAAGGTAACGCTCATAGAGCAACATAAACCAATTGGTGATTTGAGAAAACACTTATTTCCTCCATTCACCGAGTAATCGTCCGCATTCATGTCACTGCTGGAAAACTATCTTCCGGGAATTATTTCTGCCTTTCTGAATTAAGCAACCGAAAAGAATCACGAAAAGGATAACAGTTTTGTTTTACAACTCTCTCGTGCTCTTATTTATATACTTGAAACGGAAACGGAATTTAAACGTCACTTAAACGACTTAATGTAGTCTATTTGAGTCGTATTCACAGTGAGCGGAACAAATGCTACTGCATAAAAGACCAAAAATCGTTAAAACCGGCAATTAAAAAAAAAAAAAAACAATCGAATCCACTGCAAATTTCCATTATTTAGGCATGGCGCATTTAATCCAAACCGACCCAACAACTCTCCAATTAGGGCAAAATACGACCAGCCCATCGTTATTTAAAACGCACAAATTGAATATAAAACAAGTTGTTCGCTGTAATAAATTATGCATTAATTTATACAGTGTGTGTTTGTGTTTATCTCGATCACTATCGATTATGTCCGACAACCAGCATTAAAAAAACTTTTACAAAGATAAATGGCGCTTAACATCATTCGTCTAATTTGAAATTATAATTCTGCTGAAAAAGTTGAATTGTGCCCGTTTAAGGCGACAAATGACATGAAGAGAAATATATATCGTTTTGGTAGAGACGGTTATTCTGACGGGAATATACATAATACCTACTGGTGTTGGGAAGGGAATCGCTAAATGGTTTCTGCCATTAAAGCCACCAAGTTGTAAGCAGTATGTTCTGGTATCAAGTACCAAAAATACGGTATTATGAAGGAAAACAGCATTTCATGCATCTCTCAAAAACCCTCCAGTACCGCAAGTACAGTGGTGGCCATAAGTATGGAATATTATTTTAATTTGGTAAAATATTTATTAAAAAGTATTAAACAAAAATCACACAAATGCTTGAAGGACTTTATTTAATTTCCTACAATTATGACATAAAATTAAGATTTCTAATTGAAAAACTTTTTAGAAAAATGAAATATCACATTTGGATAAAAATATGGAATATTTTTTATATCATGGTATGGAGCCTGCCATCTTAAGTAAACCTAATATTGTGTGGCATACCCCTTAGCATCTAGGACAGCCTGACATCGACGCTGCATTGAACCAATTAGATTCTGGCACGTTGAGGAAGAAACGTTTTTCCATTCTCCTTGTATGATCCTCCACAATTCTTCAGTATTTGACACGTGTCTTCGTCTAATTTTTCGTTTCAAATGATCCCACAGATGTTCGATGGGATTTAAATCAGGAGATTGTGAAGGCCATTCTATAACATCTACTTACTTTTCAATAAACCAATTTTTAATCAACCGCCAAGAATGTTTAGGATCATTATCCTGTTGGAACCGCCTTACCAGTGGCATTTATTCCTCGGCACATGGAATCATATGCTGCTCTAGGATATTTTTGTATAAAAACCGATCCATTAGTTCATCAATTTTGACTAATAGGCCAACTCCAGATCTCGGAAAAGATCCCCACACCATTAAACTCTGACCGCCATGTTTAATAGTGAGCTTTTGGTACTTGGGATCAAATTTCTTGCCTATTAGTTGCAGAACATAAGTTTTTCCATCCGAATCAAACAGTTTGATTTTGGTTTCGTCACTGAACAGGACGGTATTCCATTTTTCGGGTGTCCAGAACAGATGTGAGGGGCAAACTTAATTCTGTCCTTCCGGTTTTTTTTTGGACATTAATGGTTTCTTCACTGCCAATCGTCCAAACAATCCAGTATCACATAGACTACTCCTCACAGTACGATCACTAATTTCAATATCACTATTAGTTGTAATTTCTTCCTTTATTAATTTCGATGATTTTTCGGGACCTTTGGAGGATATAATTTTAATACGTTGGTCTGTATGGGCTGTTGTTTTCCCGGGACGTCCCGTTTCCGGACGGTTTTTACGGCGTTGAATACCCTAAACTTCCTCAAAATTTTCGATACACATCCCTGGCTCACATTAAATATCTTTGCGATGTCCTTCTGATTGGCTCCGTTATTTGACTTCTCCACTATTCGTAATCGAAGATCTTCCGAAAGATATATTTTTTTAACCATTTCGGCTTCAAATTTTATCGACCTGTAACACTCAATACTGAACACTAAATGCAAAATAAATTTAAATCTTTGATTTTCCATACTTTTGTCCATCTAAAAAAAATTGTTTCTTGGCGAAATTTTTGATAGCATCATTCTATAAATGGTTTAAAATGTAGAATTGACCTATCCCAATTTAAATATACCAGAATGGAAGAAAAAAAGTAAAAGCCCTTTAGATAAATAAAGTATTTAAAAAAAATTTCCATACTTATGGGCACCACTGTATATGGTAAAATTGTCGATAGACTCATGTAATGTGGCAAAATTTTGTAACGCTCTGACAATTAGTTTACAAGTTACCGTGGGTTTAGTGACCCCAGATTTGCAATTTTGAAGGCCATGGATAAAAATTCATTTTGTATGTTGATTAAACATTGTTTTTTAATGGGGAAAAATACTATTTAAACCAAATTGTGACTCGATAAGCGTTATAGAAGCTCTGCACCAGGGGAATCAATTAATATTGATTGAACTTACACTCGATCATACACACACCGATGATGCCGAACGCTCTGACCGCCCCAGTTGTTCCGGAAAAAATCAAAAAATCCACGAAATAGTTTTGAAAAACAGTATAGAGATAGCTGACGCCTTAAAGGTATCAAAAGACAGTGTGTTCACAATTTCACGCGAAAATTTCAGGATGCGTAAATTGCTTTCGAAGTGGATGCCGTATTTGCAAAGCACTGTTTGGAGCTGTTCAAGGAAGGTAAACAAGATTTCTTGTATCGGTATACGACAAGGGATAAAACATGGATCCACTACTACACACCGGAATAAAAAAGATCGTCAGACGAGTGGTCAGCAGCCGTTAAAAGTCGTCCTAAGCGTCCAAAAACTCAAAAGTCGGGTGGCAAGGTTCCGGCATCCCCAATTTAAGATACGCAACGTTGTTCATCGACTATTTTCAAAAGAAAAAACTATAAATAGTGAATATTACATGGCATTATTGGACCGATTGCGTGTAAACATCAAGAAAAACGCCACACACGCCAGAGGAACAAATGCTTTTCCACCAAAAAAAAGGCCACGTGTCGCAAGTCAATGAAACGTTAAATTGAATGAAGTACACTTCAAATTCCTTCCTCACCCACCGTACTCTCCAGATCTGGCCCCCAGCGACTACCGGCTCTTTACGGATTTTTAAAAAGATGCTTCAGGGAAAGAAATTGGACTCGAATGAGGATGTGATTGCCGAAAATGGAGCCTATTTTGAGAGCAAACCCAAATCATTCTACAATTGAAAAGTTAGAGGAGCATTCGAATAAATGTATTTCTCTTGAAAGAGAGTATGTTGATGAATAAAGTAGAATTGAAAAAAAAATTGTTGCTTAGTTAAACCGGAAATTTATTGAGTGATATGTTGGAATATGACATGTCAGCCCTTTAACTATTACCTGAACGAACCTTAAAACGTGCAATAAGGATCACTGGCTGCTTTGAAAATGAATACATTCTGATTTGTTATATGAAACACCAAACTGTTCGACTGCTGGTTATTTTGTTTATGCAAGAAGCTTTCGTAAGTCCAGCCCTTCGTAATAACACCATGATCTCTATACAGTGCGGCAAAGATTCATATTTTTTGGCATATTTTGCACCTTTTTCAAATATGCCTCCAGTTACATTTCTGAAATTTCGTACACCTGTTTTCTTTAAGATCCTCTCCAACGAAATGTTAAAAGCGTCGATAGTCAAATACAGTGTGTTATGTTTTTTCGGGCGAGTAATATGTGAACATCCTGTCTGAATTCTGACTCCAAATTTAAATTACCTCCTCATTTTCTCTCTTCTTGGTTCCTTTCAGTGTTTTGGCATCTTTCACCGTTTTCGTAGCACGCACAAAACTATCTATAGATGCAAATTGAGAATGTGAAGTAAGTAACGAAAGAAACATCCTCCTCAGATATCAACCATCTGATGTAATTCGTAACATTTAATAAAATTTCGTCAAGTAAAAACAAGTCTAAACGAAAACGAAATTGTAAAACTGTTGAAAATTACTTAAAAAAAAAAAAAAGAAACTTTGCCATCTTGTACGTCGGAAATGATGCGTTTTTGACTATGGATCTAGTACAAATTTGTTGTTACTTGGCGGAGTGCTATCGCCCCCTGAAATATGTCCATGATGATATCTTACACCCTGTAGTTACATAAAAATGTTAGACTATTCCTAAACTATAGCAGTTTAGTATATTCGGTTTCTAGTTATGTAAAGATTGAACAAATACGAGGCCCATGCCTTTATTGTAAACATTTTTCACACGTTTTGGAGTATTGTTAATTTTTTCTTTCATTCTGTGCAAGATTGTCGTCTCGGACACAAATAGGGACCATTGGAGCGGTGGAATTGTACACTGTTCTAAGTTAAACCTTTTTTTTTTTTTTAATTTTATTTTATTATTATTTTTTTTATAGAGGAGGGAAACCTTCGAAAGGTACCCGGTCTGATGTTCGAGCGACCGGGTTATGTGGGATGCGTCTCTAATTGGGACGCCTACCTACTAAAACTCTCCTCTCTTCACCCTGAGTCCCCCCCGGAACCGCCGCTAGGCATTAAATCAGGGGGGGGGGGGGTTTCTAAGTTAAACCTAGCTGAGAATAACATTCACCCTTTACGAAGCGCTCGGATGACAACTCTTGTTAACAAAATCTTTTGGAATGATGACATCACTGAAGTGAAAATAAACGGTAATTTCTCAGCAAATGAAAAGTGAAATTTCAGAACATTTCACATATTTCAGACATGCAATTCCCATACGTTTTAGTTAACCGTTAACTCCCGTTTCCACTCGAAAAGTTTACAAGTAAACAGTGAGTTTTAACTGAGAATAACGTGCAACTCCACCGCCCCGACAACCCCTAAATTTGAAAAATGACAGGGGTACTTGCTTTACAATGGTTTTCTATTGAACTCTGAGGTTTTGCCTGACTCATTGGTTGCGCGCACAGGAGAAAATCAGAGAAAATTGAACAATGTGATGTTTGACGGGTGTAAGCGCTCTGCTTCATTTTCGAAACCTTCTCGGAAGACTCACTGATTCCTTCGTTTGAAAGATAATCCTGGAACAGCTGCTCGTTAGGAAAAGACTGTTACTGTTGGAAATAAGAAATTCGGTATACAATCAAGTAAAACTGAGCTGTCGAGCCTGTCACCGTTCCAACGTTTCTTCAAAACGAGGATACAGATTGAATCCATACCGTGCTTTAGCGTCGACACATCCGAATCAAACCGCCTTTCAACCGTTCACTACAATATTACGCATCTAATTTTAGTATCGCTAATTATTTACTTAATGAAATAGAACACTCACAATGTATAAATAACGAACCTGGTGCACTTTGCTATCTCTCCATGCGTCTTGGCTGTTTAATTTGGCATCGGCACAGTGTCTTCACTCATTCGAAATATTCTTGAAAGTAATGGGCACGTCGAGATAGTCGTATCCAGAGCTTTTAGCCCATCCGGCACAAATTGCCAAATAAATATAATGGGGTTAAATCGAGAGGGACGGACGGCTGAAATATTCGCAGCGAAGCCCTTGTTTCGGGAATTTAGGTTTTCGATTCAAGTAACGAGACGTTTTAAGACGTTAGGGTACGAGTACGAGGGTGAATCAAATGTGAACTTGAATTACCCCTTGAAAATGCATTCGAACAAGATCCAAAAGTGAAAGGTACATATTACTTTTCTACGTAATCTCCTGGTTCAAGAATAGACTTTTTCCATCGTATTGGAAAATTCCTAAAGCCGTTATCTTAGAAAAAAAGATGGACGTTTTTGCTACTAATCGTGCGTGAAGCCCTTAACAGCTACATCATTGTCGAATCTTTCTCCTCTCGACGCCTCTTGCGACAGACCAAACACGTGATAGTCACATGGAGATAAGTTCGGACTGTAGGGAGGTGGTTTTAATGTTGGCAAGTTTCAAAATTTTCCTAGTCAGGTCGGCTGCGTGAGGACGGGCAATGTCGTCAAGCGGAATCACGTTCCTGATCGAAAATTCTCGTCTTTCCTGACGATATACAAGCCTCGGCTCAGCCAGTAACTTTCAGCAGTAAGCTGCGTTCACTGTGCAACGTTCATGGGGAATGCCAATGTGCCATTGAAATCCCTTGACTGTTAAGAGCACCTTCCTAGCTGAGAGGCGTACTTCGACTTCGATAGGTGTGTCTTCACTCGTCCTCCTCTGGTTTTAACTCTAGGGCGGTAGTGGTTAACCTGGGTGTCGTCGCAAGTGACACTACGATTGCAGAAAATCGTTTCCCTCAGTTTGAAAATGCCAGGGAGCTGTCGTTTGTGTTGATCAGTCACAAGACGAGGCACCTATCTGGCTGAAATTTTCCTAAACCCTAGCTCATTTGTAATGATGGATTGGACACTCCCATAGGCCCGTTTCACCGCAATATGGGCAATGATCAATCGGCGATCAATGTTGAGAAGACGACGAACAGTGGTGATGTTGTGCTGAGTCACGTTGGTCCGAGGGTGGCGAGCAAGGGGCTTGTTCTCAACCGTTTCTCGCCCTTGCAGAAATTTCTTATGCCACTTGTACGTTTAAGTTTCTTTAAAACGGTCTCTCCGAATTCTGCTTTAAGTCTTCGAAGGATTTCCGCCGATTTTATATCATCGCATGTAAGAAATTTTATAACAATGCGTTGCGTAACCTGAGGGTGTACTCCGTGCTCGCTCACGGTGATGCCGACTAAAAATGCGGCCTTCAGACATTATATAGAGTGAACGTGATCTTATGATATCATTACCTATTACCCCTAGGCACACAGCTCTTCCCCGATGCTCCACCAGCCGCAGGAGAAAAATTTCAGTTCATATTTGATTCACCCTCGTGTTTCTCAAACACTTTTCTCATTTCTAAATTTTCGATCAAAATGTTTCTTACTGTCCTGTCTGCAATTAACTCCTTTGCAATAACCCACCTACCCTGTCGTCTATCATATCTCACTAGTTGTCATACTTTTGCTACATTCTTCACCCGCTCGATGAGTTTTCGGACGCCCGGACCTTCCGTCATGTATCACGTTTTCCCGTTCTGCTTTGAATGTTTTATGCCATTGAAACATTGCAAACTTCTTCATAGCAACTCCGCCATACTCTACTCTTAGCATTTTTAAAGTTTCACTTGCACTTTTGCCTAATTTAACACAGAATTTCATATTAACGCGCCATTCAAGCATTTTTCTATTCGACAGAAAAAACGGTCCTGCGCAACTGATGCAATAATTTGACAGCTGACAGCTTGATTTTGTTGTCATTAATCAGACCAATAGTAGAGACATACAGGGTGTTTGGTAAATGTGCCCACAAACGTTTAGAGGATGCCGAGCTCATGAAAACCAATATTTGGATCGAATAAAGTTAGATTCGAAATCGCTTCGTTTCCCAGATACAGAGTGTTTCGTTCCTTTTTTTTAATTATTATTATTTTATTTTTTAAATATTTCAAAAACGGTTTGGGAAACGGACATGAAGTTAGGGATACACTGAACAGAATATTTCCACCTACAGCGCTGGCGGCCATATAATGGACTGTTTTCAATGAAAAAAATGGTACGCTACTGTCTTTTAATACCAATATATTTTTTTAATATTCCATCGATTCTTAATAAAAAAACGCCTTAGTGTTTTATTGCTGAAGTAGCCGGTTTCAAGCTAAACAAAAATTCCCATTCCTGTGCCTACTGAAAAATCAATTAGGTTCCAAGTGCGATTTTTTTTATTCTTCAAGAGAAATTAACTTTATTTCCTTTTAGTAGAGGTAGAGGCCATAGGAGCAAACATGCGTGAAACCTGCCTCATCGCAAAATAATACTTCCCTACTGAAGTATGATCCCGTTAAACTCTGAGAAATTTACACTCTGTATCTTGAAAACGAAGCAATTTTGTACCTAACTTTATTAGATCTAAATAATTCATGTTATGAGCTCTACATTCCTTGAAACTTTATTGGTATGTTTATGAAACACTTTGTATAAGGTCGTGGCCGGTGCGCCAGTTCTACGTAAATTACTTTATGTAACAGGCGGTAGTCATTTTCCGAAAGTTTTATTATCAAACCTCACATTTGTTAAGTTTTTTTATGCAACAATTGTCAACGAACTTCCTTGGCCCCTGAAAAAATCGTCTGAGCACCAGTACTTAATTAAATTATTATGTTAACATAGCTTCTTTCCTACTGCTCCAGGAACGTTTGGATTCAAAAGCGCACGTGAGCATCTACCGAAGTACTTCACAAGTCTACCGTTTCGTTTCCCAGAATCTCTTAGGCAACATCACTAGTACTGATTGCCAGATCATCTGCGTGTGGATTTTGAAATACAACCTGCAACAACAGGAACTATTTTGTGTACAAATAAGTCTTTCACGAGCGCAACTTGAGGTGAATTTATTCCGACACGGTCCAACGAGAATCTGGTACTGTTTAACTAGGCAAAACCGTGAACGATTTCGGCTTTTGTAATGTAAATGCAATGGCTTAACGACACTTGAACTATATTCTAATTTTATTGCATACTAACTTCCTATGCATAGAATTGAATTATATGGCGAAACACAAACATGACTTCCAGTGCTTGTGCTTCTAGTGCGGAACAGAAAGGCGTTCAAAAGAACAGATACCGAAGGCTTGAGGGATCATATTTTCTCTTTTTATTAGACAAGTTTCACCAAATACAAAAATAATCACAAAATTGACTATACAGAATGATCGAACGTGACATGAATAATAATTCATTTGGAACGAGTTCAATGAGCATGTATCATTTTGATTAAGTGTTTTTGTACCTAACTTTAATTCCAATATTTCTTCATTAACTCTGCTATTAAACCGCTATTTAACAATCCAGATATTTTTAGACATCCAGTGATCCTAGACAAGCATCTGCTAAAATTTCGAAAATAAAATCTTGCCAAGGGTGTTCTGGATTGTCAATGAGAGCGCACCAATATATTTATTACTTATTGAGCATGAAAGTATGAAAAGACTTCTGATCCATCTGCCAGCGCCACTGTTAGGGTGAACAGGTCAAAATCTTAGCGACTTTACCAAGAGAATAATATCCCTGGAAACAATGAGCTAAAAATAAAGTATTGGTCAGATTCGTGGCCTTCATGAAAATGATCCACCAGCTCTCTTATGAATTGGAACTACCCTTACAATTTTTAGACCAACCGGAAATATCCTGGCTTCGGTGCATTCATTTTGCCAGTAGTACGTTTAAAATATCCTTCCGATCGGTCATAAGGACCAAACGTAAGATCTATTTTTCAAGCTATTAGTAATGCGCTGAATTTCTATATATAGGGTGGCCCAGCTAAAATTTTCACCTCGCGAAATGTTTAAATGTAGGAAAAATGCAACAATTTCTCCATTTTAACTCGAGGCGGGACTAAACTTGATCGTGGTTTCGAAATAATTGCTACACCTTTCTGAAACCCTTCAAAAATTTTAACTGGCACGAAGGGCCGAATGACACATCATTTGGAAGCTGCTTCTGTCCTCTATGCAATCATGTTTTTTTTCAATCTGATTTTTCAAAACACTCCCCAGATCACTTTCAAAGTAAACAAAAGTAATTATAAAATAACAACTCAATTTAACGAATGCATTGCTCAAAATGTCCGCCTCAAACTTCCATAAAATGGTACAAAGTGATTTTGAAAACTTTTTTAATATTTCGCAACACTTCCGGTGTGATCAAACGTGTGATGCGTTCTAGGTGCATTTGTAGAGATGCAGATGGTACGGCATAAACCATAAACTTTAACAATGTTGAGAACTTCAATAAGCGTACAACGATTTCATAATTCTTAAGGACCAATCGCTCAAACTTAAAAAAAGAACATTGTTGAATAGAGAATAAAAGCAGCTTCAAAATGACGTGTCATTCGGCCACTGTTGCCGCTTAAAATTTTTGAAGGGGCGGCTCTAGGCCCTAGAGGGTTGTAAAAATTCCTTCGAGGTCAAGATAAAATTTGGTCCCTGCTTAAATTAAAATTTCCATATTTTAGCATTTATTCCATATTTGGACGGAATCGGATATCTCACGGGATGTCAGTTTTAGTCGGAACACCATGTATTCTACTTTTTTAAAACGGAATTATGGAACATTTAAAGCGACCTCACCTTAATGATAGTCGGAGGAAGTTTATTCAGCAATTTTACAACTTTATCAGCAATCTTGACGAAAAAGTCATTTAGGCCGTTAGAGTTCAGTGAACTACGGCAAGGTTTTTTTTTTTTTCAGGGCGATTGTTATTCATAATATCTTGGTAAACTCTAGAGTTTCTTCCATGCTGCAAAGTTAAATCTTCATATTATCCTCCTAGGTCCCCCTAGGGAAAGCAACTTCGATGTATTCCGGCAGTTCAATTACCGGCTTACTAAAATTGTCACGTGACTTCATTGATTCGGTGTCGATAAAATCAAAGTCAATCCCTAATTTCATACTTCGCTTGAAAATCTATGGCGCGAATTGATCAATTGATCTAAATGAATTTAAATGAATGTGCCATGAAATATTCTCCAGCGGAACAAAGTATGCAAATGTTCCTCTGGAACTTTTTTCTGAGCAGTGTTGCTGCATGTCTCATTTTGCACGTCGCATCTCTGGAGTGCCATAGGGCTAATGCAAATTTAAGATTATCCACTGGCTATTTACACTTCGCTTGGGCAGGCTTGTCCGACAATTAACTCGATTGCTATGGCCAGCCAAAGAGAATCGCTAAAGACAACATATTCCCTTTGTCATTAGAATGATGTCCAGACATAAGGGTGGGACCGAGGTGAAGATGATACGATAACAGCAATTTGAATCGCTATGGACCTTTCATGAGCATATGCAGATCCTTGGTCTCTACTGGTATCCAAAGACAAAAGTAAATAATCTTATTGTTCGGCAGTTCTTTCTTCAGATAGCCGCTGCACCTCCTGTCCTTCATCGTGGACTCTCCTGGAACTGCAAGAACAAGCGTGATTGAGGAGCTAGAGCAGAAATAATTTTGAGGCTGTCAACTACTGTTAACGTATCTCTTGTGTTGGTCGCTACGCAGCCTAAGGAGAGTGAAGGCTCATTTTGTGAATTTTCTCGGATACTCCCGTTACAATACTAAATCGCAATAATTCGGATACTTTGCACGTCTATTCTTAATCATGTCATACAAACCTTCATCCATGAGCAATGAAGTCAAAGAAATACCAACTGCTTCAATATCCAAGTTTCCCAAATAATTTCCTCCCGACTTTCCACTTACTCCCACCGTTTTCGCTGTATCGAAGCGCTCTGTAACCGCAACTTAAAACTTGGGAAACTTTTAAGCACGCAGTTAGTAAGTTTGGATCGCCTTCAGAGAAACAGTTAGCTATTGTTTGCGTTTAAGTTTTACGTTAACGACGGCTTTCCACGTTAAGAAACATCATTTATCACGCGTTAGGATTTATTAAGCTCTGCGAGTGGCAAAAACCCTCACTCGCTTCGTCGCCAAAGTTTCGTTTTTTTTTTTTTTTACTTTTTAATGCAGGAACAGTTTTTAGTATACGCATATCGACTGATAATGGAGGAACTGGTCAATGGTCATCGACAGCTGCCGATTAGTTCCATGTTGTTTGCAAAGAGAAGCCGAGCGTGGCTCGAACAATAACCGCAAACTTAACCATCTGTTTCTGTCATAAGTTCTTCATTCACACGCCTTTTGTTTCTGATTTGTTACAGCTCATCAATATCATGTTGTGCTGAGGGAAATTTCCAAACAAGAACTGGGTCACAGGGTTTCCGCTAACTTGTGTTTAAATAAATGTTAACTTAATCCCACACATCCATAACAGTGGATGGAAATTTTATTTGGAGTTTAAATCACAAGAAAACATCTTTTTTTCGGCCATTTTAGACTAATTGAAGAAGTGAAAATTTCTCATATGCGGAGATGAGCACGTTGTATTGATTGTCAGACACCTTCTCCATGAGCATTCTTTCCAACAACCTTTTTCCACTATCACTTGGGGCGAAACACCTATATTGTCATAATTTGACCTTCCTTTTATTTACAGTGCAAGAATATTTCAGAAGAGGGATTAACATGAACATGTGATCTTACATATGAGAACAGATTCTGAGCCGAGGTGTCACGAGTCGCATCTCAGAATTTGATCTCTCGATGCCATTTCTTCTAGACACATGTTCTGTTCTCCGGAATGTTTCATTGTGATACGAGGATAGTCTCAGAAATACTGGATCTAATACTTGAAGAAAGAAAAAATCCAGAAAATATTACGTTATTTTTCGACTTCAGTCTCCTTAGGAATTCAACCGCTTCTCCCAGTGATGTTCTATAGCTTCTATACCCTGTTTATAGTAAGAAGCTTTGAATGTTTCAATATAGGCATCAACTTCGGACTCCACTTTTCCATTATTTCCGAATCTCTTTCCGGAGAGCCATTTTTTTAAATTTAGAAATAGAAAATAATCCGAAAGGGCTAAATCTGCCGAACAGGGTGAGTGAGGAAAACTTCAAAATCAAAATCGGTGTGTTGTCTTGATAACACAAGATTTTCTTTTTCTCCAAATTCAATCGCTTTTCCCCAATTTCGCTGCTCAAGCACAGCAATAAATTTGTATAATATTCTCCGTTTATTGTTTTTCCTATAGGGAGATAGTCAATAAAAATTATCTCACGCGCATCCCGAAGAACTGAGCTGCATCCGCTTCTGATCCTTACGTTAACGGTACGCTTACTTGCACATTACACATACCTGAGTCAAAATTTCTCGTTACAGGGACTAGGTTTTTACCATCCGGAACTTTCTGGTGGCTCATATTCCTTTTTATATTAAGTCCTCCAAAGGATCTCAATTATGTTTCTTGATAATACCCAAGTCGTCCACGTGCTCAAAAGTTTCTCTTTTCATCTCCCGCCTTAGTTCTACCTATAAAGGAGCAAGATGTTTTACTTAGGGAAATGGGCTTTCTGAGCTAGTTCTTTGAGCTTGCCATGAAGTTTTACGAGTAGGTCCAAAACGCTCCCTAAATCAGCTATCTCCGATGCTATTTTCAGGGTTGTTTTCCCACAAGCTACTTTTTCGGGGTCCCAATTAATTTTCGTGTGTTGTTTTTGCTGGAACTGAGTTAGCTTTTAACACCTGCTTTGAATAGGACGAACCCAAGGCCCCTTGCAATGTGAATATAAAAATTTACATTTTAATAGGTTGCACCGGGATGTCAGTTTGGTTGCTCTATGTATTGGTGTGGTAGCTACTGAGGAAATTATGATGTTCCCTTCTTTTCTTGAGACGGGACCCGTTGGTTCGCAGGGCTTTGACCTCCCCCCTCTTGCTGATGATACCACTTGCTATTGGCTTCTGCAGAAATTAATTAATGCATTTGAAGAAAGTTTTTCAGGTAAGTCTGCGGCAAATCACAATTGCAACGAAGCGAAATCTAAACAAAATGACTTAGAAGGCGAGTTTGTAAACGTTGCTTGAGAACTCGGTACATTCTCATGAGAAAAGATCTCCACTGTAAGGAATTCGCCAATAACAATCTGATGAATTGCTTAAAAAGTTTAAAGATTATGTTTGAAGTAATAAAATTATATTATCTAACGATAAGACAAAACTGCCTGGGGAATCGCAAATGAATCAGTGGGAAGTAGTAATGGGAATGGCATGAAAATAAAGGAAGAATCAATAAAAATTGCAAATCGATTTAATGATGTTACAAATGCGACTCATTTGCTACCGAATAAACAGCTCTATATACCGTTCGCTATAGAGTTACAAGACTCTAGAAATATGTCGTTCCTGAACTTAGTTGATGTGTCCAAACCGTTTCAGATAGTGGACAAAGTGAAAAATAATAACACTCACTGAAGTTGACAATGATCTTGTGATTTGTGCATGTAATTAACAATCTGCCGAAATGGGGCGTCTTTTCCAAGCAGCTTCACAAAGCAGTTGTGATACCTGCATCCCAGTCCCCTGTCAGTTTTTGGTAAGATATTTGAATGTGTCCTTATTGCTCACATTTGCAAGTCGTTAGATTCCTTTAGGGGACTTGTAACAGTACATTCCTTCTCGAGTTACCGCCAGGAATGTAATATTGATTTGTTGAAGGGTAGTTGGAGTGGCTGGGAATGAGGGGGTATAAGTAAGAATAGATTGGTTAATACATCATGTTGGTTCCCCTTCAATGTTAAACAAATTAGTTTCAGGATTTTTTCGTTCCTCAGATATACTTATTGTTAGTTTTCAAATTGTAACCTTAAAAGAAACTAAAAAAATGTACGCCCTGTATGTAAAAAGTGCGACTTTCGCATAAAATTATTCACAAACCATTGAAAAAAATTAGCATTGCCGTCGTATCTGGAACAAAAATACCATCAGAGCTTTAAGGTTTACATTATTAGATGATAGCAGATGATCGTGAAAATCTACAGGGTGATGTTTTTTGGGATTATGACCGGTTTTATCGCCAAAACTTTTTGTGGTACACTAAATAGTATTTTATTTTTGAAAACTTAAATTGCCTGTTCAATTTGGAAACTTATGTGTTTTAACCATTTTAATATCTGTCGCCGTTTGTCAGCAATTTGCAAAATGGTGAAGCATGCTACTATTTTCATCGAGTAGATTTGGCTCGTTTCCGACACTTCTGACATACTACTACGGTGTAAACCAGAGTAAGGATTTATTTATTAAAGATCTAAGACTAAAGTAGTCTTTTAACGGAAAAGAAATGAAAAATCATAGCAGACAAGAGGATAACAGTAACTTCAAATACAGCATAAATTGAACAACAATAATTTATTCGATGTCAAAATAATTTAAATCAAAATCAAATAATTATTATTACAGAAATTGTTCGAAATGATCACCATGACGTTCTACTAGAACATCGCCATAAACACTGTCAAACGTCTGTCAAACTCTGAGCAGTTATTGTAAAAATAGAGTTTCTTAATCGCTTATCGCTTAGTCAATCGACATTGATGATTTCTTTTTGAGAGTTTGCAGATGTAGAGTACACATTTTCCTTCATAAACCCCCAAATATAAAAATCTAGAGATGTTAGATCGGGCGCTTGAGAAGGCAAAGCAATTAGTCCTGCACGACCAACCCATCTCTGTAAATAGTTTGTATTTAGCCAGTCCCTCGCCGCCAAGGAATACTGTGAAGGACATACGTTTAATTATGCTATTAACTTACGGTCCAAATTTGAGTTAAGTATCTCGAAAACTTTGGGAACTGTAAAAGATTAATTGAAAAAAAATATAAAACTTCAACATCCTATTTTTTTAACAAAGTATTTCTCTAATATATTTTATACAACAAACTAATATTTTTATGCGTACAAACGAGGTTAAAATTCTACCACCAAAAACCTGGACACCTTGTATAGCGTATACGTCTATTATTGAATTCACTTTCTCGATATAAACTTTAAATTATGAAAAATGTTTGGACACGTCCATTTTAGTTTAAAATTCCACATATTTTGGTTGAATATGACGTCATCATTGTTCCAAATATGACGTTAGTGTTAATATTTTTAAATGGTAATTCCTGTACTTGATGATTTTGTATGAAAGAGCGCACTTTTTAACGCACATGTCAAACTTTTTTATCATCATATACAGGGTGTCCCACAAGTGTTTCATTATATTTCAGTGGGTAATAGTACATTGAAAAATAATATGACTCCTTATATGAACCATATTCCAATAATGCTTCATTAAGAAGATACAGGGTGTTAAACTTTACTTAAAAAATCTAACTTTTATTGATATATTCAAAACCGTTTGAGATATGTAAGTGAAATTTGGCATGATTTGAGAGTTAATGTAGACGCATTTATTTATGCAAAAGGGCTATTTTTCGTTTCACCAGTGACGTGCGTACGGACACCTCTCAGCACATTTTTAAAGAAAAACATGGTGCGCCACTGCTTTTTATCAAAATAAAAATTATTTTTAGAAGTTTAATTTCATTTAGAAGAAAAATGCTCACTTGACTCTTTTTCGTCCGACGTATCGTTTGCCAGTAAAAAATTGAATACCGTCTATATGCACGATATTCTTTAAATGGTTTTAATAATGTTAAGTTTGTTTTAAATATTATTAATTTGCTATAACATTATAGAAATTGTTCAAATTGGTGGCCATTTTGTTCAATACATAATTGAGCTCGCCTGTTCATTGATACTCTGATACGTTGAAATATTCCAGGTGTGTTTTAAGTTTAACACCCTGTATCTTCTTAATGAAGCATTATTGGAATATGATTTATATAGGGAGTCATATTATTTTTCAATGTACTATTACCCACTGAAATATAATGAAACACTTGTGGGACACCCTGTATATTATATAGCAAGAAAATTAGGGAAACTGCATATACATATGTATGTAAATGGATTTATTCATATCTGACCGGCAGAGAGCAGATGGTTTCAATTGCAGTGGGCGCAAATGGTTTTTTTTCTAGCAAAAATGATATATATCATCAGGTCAATGTTAAATTATTGTCAGCGCAGATAAGACACAGAAATTTTCTGACCGCAGATGAAACCAAACTGTGACCAGAACAAGGAAAAATGTCAATAAGTGTTTTTGATTCTGTAAAAATAACAAAAAAAAAATCTGATTGTTAACAAATCCTCCTGAATTCCTTCACGACGACGGACACTGTGTATCTATGGACCTTACCATTAATAAAGAATCATTTGTGCTTGGCGGCGTCGGGCAACTTTTTGAGACTTTATATTGATATCTTTATCATGAAATGTGCATATTTAGTAATGAGCATGTTGCCAGAAAGTTAAATTCTGTTTGTTATTCGATAAGGGTTTTATGAAGATATCGAAAGTTAGATAATAGAAAAACGATATGTCATGCCAACTTTTAAAGTCACGTTATGGAATAGTTCTTTATGGAAAATTCAAAGGCATTAATAAATTATATGTTTGTCAGACCAGGATTGTACAAACAACGTCACGCATGCGCATTACACGTTCATGGAGAAATCAGTTTGCTCAACTTGATAAAGATTACTTTCAGAAGGATCTACACCAAAATAAATCCATTGAATTTTGAACTATTTATTTCCAAAACGCAGATTATGGCCACATTATACGAATTAAAAGTGAATTAATAGCGAATCTGACGATATTAAATTTATATCAAAAATCAATGTTTCAGTTGCTGGTAAAAACTGGGCCATACTGATTACATCAGGGAGTATTACAATGGCATTAAAAGGTTCTAGTGTATATGTGGTGTGTAGGTAAATGATCTCTGATTTAGTGTTTGCGTTTTTTTGTCAAGTATTTATGTGTTAAGTTCGTACCACGTGAAAGGGAGGTACGTACTTTCAAAAGAAACGTCTTTTTGTTAACGTTGTTTTACTTAATTTTTATATAGAATTATGAAATGACTATTCTTATCTGTTATTATTATTGTCAATATGACTTCTCAGTACCAGTTTCGATCAGAAAATTAATTTGTTCTAGGCCACATTTTTACATTCATTATTAATCTTCCGTATCTTCTTGATGAAGGCGTTGTGAACTTGTATTTGATAGTGGCTGTTGGCACTGATCCAGGTCGAGAATCTGCGGGAATATTCTACTCGTAGATTTTAAGATGTTTGTTGTGACATTACGCCAAGGTATTTCCAAATAGATGAGACACTCCTTCATGTTCTTATTTTTAAAACCCGCTGCGGCCCGATTAGCATAAGTTCTAATATAAGTCGTTCGGGAGGAATGTTCCTCCATCTGTGTCAGACTGACATTTTGTTGAGCGATGCGGGAAAGAGTAGATTTCGGCCTCCCTTCACATCTTTATTGAAAATTCATACTTCAGAAGCTGCTTCTGACCGAATTGACATAGATCTCGTAATGATGGGTCTCGGAAATTCCGTAAAAACTTTGCCGGAGCACCGACATTTTAAGTATGATAGGGCTAGAAGACTGTTATTAATATTCTATTAAACTTTTGGGCAAGTTTCTCCCGATAGTAGCTTTTAATTCTATCTCTATATTCCTTCCCTAACCTATGCAGACCTATGCAGTATTATCACACAAATTGACTTGTTTGCGGATGCCTCGGAGTTCATCATTAAACCAGCAAACAAACTTATCACTACTTCCAACTGAGGTCCTCCTAGGGAAAGCAACTTCGATACATTCTCTCGGCTCAATTACTAATTTGCTGAATTTGTCATATGGATCAATCGGTTCAGAGTTCATAAAGTCGATCCTTTGCAAAGTTTCACGAAACTGTTGTTTTCTCCTCTCAGTGTAGGTTTTCAATTAAGGTTATTTCCAAAAATATGGCTATATCGTTAGGTAAACCAGGGTGCATTGTGTGGACTTCGATACTGTCTTCAAAGTTATCTAAAATGTTGCCTAAACTGTTTTTCCCTCTCGTCCGGGAGTCGATAATAACCTGAAAAGCCAAATAAATCAGCAGACCGTTCAATTATCCATCGATAATGGAGCGTTACAAAGAGATATGTTATAGAAGGCAAAAAGTAACAAGGACGATGCTAGTCATAGATGTTTGGTGGTAGCAAATGGACACAAAGCAAGAGGAAGCTTTGCATAGGTTTTGTTACAATACTTTTTGGTCTAGATTAGGCTGAAACTTTGAGCTCTGCTAGTTTCACCTAATCTGAGAAATCCGAAAAAGTAAATCAATTTTAAATACGTGAATTCTGAGCTTCATTCTGAATGCGCGTTTCACTGATAATGGCGCACTGCGACTGAATAGTGCATAATAAATAAATATTTTAATTTAATGAATCATCGATAACCTCCAATCAGCTTTAAATGCATTTTTACTCATGATAAAAAAAAATATGTTGCCAAAAAAAAAAATTATGGTTCCGCCCGGGATCGAACCGGGGACCTTCTGCGTGTAAAGCAGACGTGATAACCGCTACACTACGGAACCAGTTGCTGGTTAATTTTATCTCGACCTATTCATTCAACGTACAAAAAAAACTACTGGCCTCGATTTTATTTTATGAATGAAACACAACGCTCAAGAGCAAAACAAACCGGTTTCGCGACTTTTACTTAATTAAATGACGCAATTATTTATTATGTCCGCCGATGGAATAACACTCGTTATTTATTTCCTCGCAAACTGACCCCGACGACGAAGTATCTCCGTAATGAAAAGTACCACTGTCAGTCGAACAATCCTGAAACTGTAGTTGCCGATTATACATTCAGCTGATGGTAAATGAAGTATGAATGGGACTTATTTGAATGGCGTTATAGATGGAAAAGTATCAGACATAAGTAAAGTTCCAATTTGGAAGCTAACAGGAACTATCTAGTGGCTCGTCGAGATTTTCCGTCGAGATTTTCCGGCCCACCGCGAGCCGCAAAAATCAATAGAGATGCCACCCGCGTTCCTTTACAGTCCTGCGGGGACGGCAGCCGGCGGCATCTATGACCGCCAATCGCACGAAAATCCCGCTACCGAGATTTCCATATATGCCTCAATTGATGACGCACTGATTTTTATAGCGAAAATAGCTGCGAAGCACTTCACACATTCGAGATATTTTAAACCATCCAACTTAAATTGAATCAACAAATTAAATCGGTTACACTAAGCGAAGCGTAATGAACGAAACGAAAATAACGCAAGTCAGTGTGTACAATAATAAGATACACTTGAAAATAACTGAAAAAAAGAAGTGTGGGAGACACTATCGATGAAATAATACTCCGAAGGACAAAATGGAAAATTTTGAAATTTTTTCTTCCGAAATAGACGTTATTCGGTATATGCTGAATTTTGGAGTAAACAATTCGTCATACTCGTTCAATTTGAACATTTCAACAATGCTGTTAGATATTTCTAAATATTCGGTCAAATATGTTCTGTCTACAGAATTTTTCACTTTTTCTTTAATTTTCCTTGGGAATCAAGTTTCGCACACAAGTAGCGGTTGTGGAAGCACTGGACTCGCATCTTACCCTCAGTTAATATTAACTGAGACTAACGTTCATTGTCACCGTCGTGAGAACCTATGAAAAAGAACAGAAAGACGAAAATTAACAGTCAGAAAAAATTTATGTAGAGTGAATATCGAAAATGTGTAAAATACTTTAAATCCCTCTTTTTCATCACTGTAGAATGAGTTTTCCGAGATCTGACCTCATTATTCCACAAGGTCGATTTCAGGTAAGTGATTGGTGATTGATCTTGTATCTGATTTAACATGCATTAAAAAAAAATTATCTGCGTTCTTGTATCACCTTTTTAGCTAAGCTGTAATATATTTTGTTGTTACTAACGTACTTTCATATTTAAATTGCTCTGACTCTTCGTTTTGCGTCTGCTTTAAAATTACATTCCCCCTAATATCTACATATTTCCAACAAATCTACTCCTCAAACTAGTTCTTTGCACCTTTTTCTGCCTCGCAATCAAACGATCTTTTTCAATGACGATGACTCGAGCTTGTTCAAACATACGCTCGGTCTTATCTGCATCTCTTAATCCACATGTCAGCGAACGTAATGCGATATCCGAGCGTTCTGTTATTTACCGCACTGTGCATTAACATACAGAGTTACTTTAGTTCAGTATTTCAGTCTTTATCATCCCGCAACGGTTTTAACTAGTAAACATGATCCACATGTCGGTAGCTCGTTAAAAACTTGCTTTGTAGGCTGACTCGTGCTTTTCAGATTCAAACTGATGCCATAATGTCGTGTAATGAAACTGGCTGGATTTTTTTTCTCCGTAAGAATTACATAGATGAATAGTATGGGGAAAACAGCTTACAGTCGTATGTGACATTAAAATCGAAAAGAAGAACTTCTCTGGACCTACACGTCATTCAATATTCAAGATCTATTGTATAAGGGCAACGATGGTACGCACACAAAAGATGGGTGTAATTTAACTTGTCTAAGATGCAGATTTGAATCAAAGGGCCTCAGGTGGCTTAACTGAACAGCTGATCAACGTATCTCCTCTTGCCATATGCATTATTTTTACAACATTGTTTTATATAATTATTTAATTTATAATAATATTCTATATATCATTTTAACATTGTTCCCTATATGCATACCGAATCCATATATATATTTTTTATGAAAGTATTTTTTTTGTTTAGTCTCAAGCCTATTCAGATGGCCAACAATACTTAACTCGGTTAGATTCCTGAGGAAAGGAGAGAGTAAGTAGAAATACAATTTGGAAGATGTAAATAATGCAAAAGCATAGAGAAAATCAAGACAAGACGACTAGTTTCTTGACAGAATGTTATGGAAAACTATTTTTTGGGGCAGGGACGAGGAAGAAGTACCACCATGTCTATAGGTAGCCAGGATGTTAGGTAACTAAATTAACCAGGAGAAGAAATGCATGATCTGCCAAAGTTCCTCCGTTCGGGAGAGACGGAACGGGAAGAGCTTGAATTGCATGGCCACATACCATCGAAGGTATGATTATCCCGCAAAGAGAGAATTATATATCCATAAATATACCTAGCACTTTTAGTCCATTTAAAAACTATTGCAAAATTGTAAGCAATAACAATAATAATAATAATAATAATAGTAAATAGCTTTATTCTGATATTATAAACATAGAGCGGAGCGACGTGAAAAAGCTCACCACGTACAACCTATCTCTCTTACGTAAAAACAGGCTGATAGTACTTCTCCCAGTTTTATAATTATATAATGACATTGTTATGCAATGATATAAAGCTTTCTGATACATAGTTTATATATACACCAGGTATTTATAATTTAAAGTTCCAGTCGAATATAGAGTTTGAGGTGCTTGCCTCTCAATCATATGTGTACTTTTAAAATCAGTATACACTCATGAATATATACTGCAGTTAACATCATAATCCTAACTTTCTACATTTTGCACTATAACATCCTTTGAATTCTATGTTTAATATAATTCTTATCGTCTTCTTCTAACGAACAAAAACTTTTAGTGCATGCTCACTACTGCCAGGCACAACAATCCCATATCAAATGATGCTTTCGAAATTTGCATAATAAATAATTTTCCTGACATCAAACTAAATATATTTACAAATTATTCTCATTGTGTAACACATGAAGCTCAATGTGCTTACCGCTTATTATACACAATGTTCCCACGACGTACAGGGTAAGTTTTTTCCTATGATTAGAGGAGGGATCTCGGAACCTAGCAGAGTTGCGAGGTCGGCGAGTAGAAAATGTTGCAACTTTAGGGGCTAATTTAAGGCCACTTTTAGTTTTTTGAAAAAGTCTATGGCTTACCCGATACGTATTTTGCAGAAAACAAATTTCTCCGATGTCTTTTAGTCGATCTAGCCGTGTAATTGGTGGTTCTAGATAAATTATGTACATGCGACTATTGTAGACGATTTTGCCCTAAAAAACATAGGCTAGCTAAATTTTTTCCGAGACCTGTCGTTTCTGAGATATGACATAAAATAACTTTTTTGTGGAGCCCACAGCACGTTATGACTTATTTAAAAAGATATTTCTTCAAGCTTTAAAACGATACCAATAAGTAAACAGTTATTTCTCAAAATGGTGACCCTACAGACTTTTTTTTGATCCGATATTACAAATTTAAGATAGTTGACCAGGAAATAGCTTTCATTGATTTATTATTGGTTTGGCCCTGGCAGCTCGCATCATTTAGGTAAGATACAAATTTAAGTTTTTCAATTGCTTTGACAAGCTTTTTTTCAAATTGTAGAAGAATCTAATACCTATTTATGAATCATTGTCTATAATTATCTGTCAAATATCCCGCTATTTCAGACTTGGAAAATTTATTTCAAAAACTTGTGCACACTTAATATTCCTTCTATTTGAAAAATTCTCGGTTTTCGCACCACGATAATGACCGATTCCACAATGCGTTGGTTCTTTGAGAACACTTTGCTCAAAGCTTCGCCCATATCGTTGCAAAGCCACCGTGCCCGCCTGATTTAGCGCCGTTGGACTTCTGACTGTTAAACAAGCCCAAAAGACCGCCCGGGGGACACTGTTTCGACTCGATTGAGGAGATCAAAGCTGAATGGAAGAAAGTATTGAAGGCCATCGCGGAGAAAGACTTCTCTGACTTTTTCGAAGATCTGAAGAAACGATGATATTGGTGCAGCGAGTCGGACGGGGAGCACTTTAAAGACGATGAAATTCATTTGGAAGAATAAATAAAGATTTTTCATTTTATAAATTCACTTCACTTTTTTTTTATCACAGTATGATGCTTAGTGTAAAAATTTTATTGTGGACCTCTGAAGCATTTTGAACGTCGTCAGTGAACATTTCAAAATGTAAATAATCTGGCTGAAAGTCAATTTCGAATTTAAAAAAAAAACTTGTGAGGCTGCACTTATTAATGACCTAAGCCCGACCTCGTTGACATTTCCATGACAATTCCACAAATAATTAAAAGTAGACGCACTCGACATTTTCCATCCACAGAGAGCAAACTGCATTTCCAACCATCACCCACATACGTATGAACGCGTGATTTGTTGGTATTAACGTTGCAACAATGAAACCGTTTTATGTTGGTTTATGCTTCGGAGTAATTTATTTAGCATTTCCTTTCGTACATACGTGGGATCAAACGCAATAACATGCAACCCGCCGCTGATGGCTTCTTTTGTGTTTTAATTGGAAATAAATCATATTCCTAACTGTCAAGTATACACCGCAATAAGTAGAGTAAATCACGGTGGTGTTAGATTGATCTAAGGCGAAACCGTCATGGTAACTCAATCAAGAAAGATCAAGGGGTACCATGCTCCTACGTAGGTGGCTCGGCTGGTTTCCTGGCTCGGTTGGTTTCCTGGCTCGTTATATGGTGGGCTTAGCGTGAAATTAGAGCTGCTCGGTTGGGATAAAAGAAGGCTATCAGCTTAGAATTCATCTCATTAATAAAAACTTTTTTCGCGAGATAATGCCGCGAGGCTCTCAGTTGTGCCCCCCCTTATTATACTACGTGAGAAAGAAAGGTAAACATCCATTAAAAACCGTTTTATTTTGATAATTTTTTGCATGTTGACTTATCTTAAAAAAAAAGAAAGAAATGATCAACATTTCAAGTTTATCTGTTATTATTTTTTTTTTATTTCAATGGGTCATTCCCAAAAAAAATAAAATTTCGTTTAAACATTTCTGTTCACATTTGTATCGCAACTTTTGTGAAGTGTGTTGCAATCGGTCATAATTTTAACTCATTATGCCTAGAGTGCGTAGAATTGAACAGATCCGTCAGCTTAGTGACTTCGATAGGGGGCGGATTGTTGGGTTGCGCGAAGCAGGTCTGTCGGTCAGAGAAGTGTCTAGAAGAACTAACAGATCCTTAGGAACCATAGTGCGATGTTACCAGGCGTGGACTCAGGAAGGCCGTGGGCGCAGAGCCAGAGGCACTGGGCGACTCAGAGGAACCACAGAGCGCGAAGACCGTAGATTGCGACTTTTACCTCTTAGAGACCGATTTAGCAGCAGTCGAGCTGTTGCAAATCAGCGGTTTGAAGAACATGGGAATAGGGTTGGTATGCGTACAGTATATCGCCGAATACGAAGTTTTGGCCTTTTGTCCTATCGTCCGCATTGGGTGCTGCCTCTCACTCGCGAACATCGATCTAACCGCTTACAATGGTCTAGAGAGAGAATTCAGTGGGACCAAGAATGGACTCAGGTGATCTTTAGTGATGAATCCCGCTTCTGTCTGGGGATGAACGACGGTCGGGCAAGGGTGAGAAGGCGACGGGGTGAAAGGCGAGATCCACAATTTGACAGAGAGCGTCATGTCCATCGTACTGTAGGCGTTATGGTATGGGGTGCTATCGCATATGGTAGCAGGTCACCCCTAGTTTTCATTAGAGGCAACATGACTGCCCAACGCTATATCCAAGAAGTGTTGGAGCCATATGTGATTCCATATTTTCGAACTATCCCGAACGCTATTTTCCAGCAAGACAACGCTAGACCTCATGTTGCTAGGCAAACAATAACGTTCATGGATCAACATCAAATCAAGCATTTACCCTGGCCACCAAGACCGCCGGATCTGTCTCCTATTGAACATGTCTGGGACATGATTGGCCGCAGACTGTTGAATTTACAGCTCCCTCCACAGACTTTAGCAGCCCTTACTCATGAAGTTCAGATTGCCTGGAACGAGATACCTCAGGAAGACATTGACAATCTTATTAGATCCGAGCCCAGGGGTATCAATGAGTGTATAAGGAACCGTGGATGCTCAACACACTATTGAAAAAAGAAATGAAGTTCTTCCTATGATCTTGCTGAAAATGTAATAGTCGAATAAGCATGTGGTACTGAGCACGTACAAAAAAAATTATCAAAATAAAATGATCTTTAATGGGTGTTTACCTTTCTTTGTCACGCAGTATATTTAGCGAATTATTTATTTTTTCTTGAATTCAATAGTACCTTTAAATACGACAAAAAAAAAACATTTTCTGATTTTTGTTGATGTTTCTACATGTCGCTTACGCCAGCACGATGGCAAAAGAGCTGTTTTTTTTTCTAAAACATAGACTGGGTGGTGCCTCGAATTAAAGTTATTTCAAAACTACATTAAATAGCACAATGAATGCGTTTTAAAATCGGTCGATTATTTTTGATAAAAAACAGTTATGAGTAGAAAAAAATAAATGTAAGAAATGCAATATAAATTCCGTTTCATGGTACATAAACAATAAAAAATAAAAAATGACAAAAATGGCTAAGGACTGATTTGACTGCTTTTTTTATATATGTATATTTTGTTCTATTTATAGCTCCTTTTCTCAAAAAATGCTCAATCAATTTTAAATTGCATCACACTATTAAACGTAGTTTTGACATACCTTTAATTTGAGGAGTCACTTGACCCATGTCTAAATTTTTGAAAATCGGCCTTTCGAACCTACCGACGACGTAAGCAACATTTAGAAAAATAAACGCGAGTCACAAGACAGTAGTTTTTGTCCTATTTAACGCTAGTTTAGCTCTGGAAACCTGTTTTCACAAGGGGCAAATGAAATCAAATCCAAGAAACATGACCTAGGGAATAATTGTCAAGGAAGCGCTGCAGTATCGGTGGAAATGATCTTTTAAATAAAACTACCAACACTTTTATCCATTCGGTCCTTGGCACTAGAGTGAACTGTCTTCAAGTACGACTGTGAAGAAGTACTATTCCATGTATTCTACTCAAAATGGATTAAGTAGATTATGGGCGAGATCACATCAAACCTACTCACCCATCGACAGGGGTCTCTTGTAGCTCTACACTAAAACTACCATTTTCATTCATAACTTAGTCTCAAAAACAAATTCGCATTCCCACATAGGCATTCCTCAACCCGCAACTCGTGAGTGCGCATCTGACTATACAGAGTGTCTCTAAAAGGTCTGTACAAAATTCTACCACAGATTTCTGAGGTCAAAACTTGACGATTGAACCCAATTTACCTTAGTCCAAAAGTGGACGGTTTTCGAAATACAGGGCGTCAAAGTGAAAACAAAAAAAAGCAAAAAAATAATTTCTTGGTTGGTAATGCTGCTATCTACACAAAATGTCGTATCGGGCGGTTTTGGGGGATAAGAAATCAGAATCCGTTTACATTTTCGATGCACAATGTAGAGGGGGTTGTCAGCGCTCGATGAACCGTCTTTAAAAGGGCATAACTTTTTCATCACCCGGTATAAAATTTATTTATGACTAAACATGTGTTTTCCTACATTTTTTAAGGAAAAAAGGTCTCTTGTTAAAAATCTCTACGAGGCTTCCTTCTTGAGATATTTGAAGCTTAAAGTTCGCTGCATGTCTTGAAAAATAATTTTAATATACTACATATCTATTCTTACAGTTGGATCGAAAAAAAATCAAAACTTAAAAATAAGTTACAAATTACTTGAAAACGTAGATACCAAACATAAACACGAAAAAATTATACTTTTAGTAGATGTTCGAAATGACCACCATTGACTTGCATACAAAGATTAATCCGACGCAAGAAATTAAAATGTACTCTATTCATCAATTCTTCGTCGTTCTTTAAAATGTTTACTGCATTTTGAATTCGTCCCCATAGTTCCTCTTCACTATTTATGGCCGTGAAGTGTACCATGGACTTTAGAGTCCCCCATAAAAAATAATCCATCGGTGTTAAATCCGGTGAGCGCGGTGGCCATGGTACCGGAGCATCATTTCCTCTATCTATCCATCTTCGTGGGTACTGTTGATTTAAATAGTTGCGCACATTTGTAGTAAAATGTGGCGGAGCACCGTCGTGCATAAACCACATATCTTGCCGAAGTTCTAAAGGAAGATCTTCCAATAATTCTGGCATTGTATTTTGAATATGTTCTAAATAACTCACCACTTAATCGGGGCGGCAAAATGACAGGACCAATAATAAAATTGTCAATTATTCCTGCCTACACATTAATCTTAAATTCATGTTGATAATGTACCAGTTTTGATTTTTTTCGATCCAACTGTAAGAATAGATATGTAGTACATTAAAATTATTGTTCAAGATATGCAGCGAACTTTAAGCTTCAAATATCTCAAGAAGGAAGCCTCGTAGAGAGACCTTTTTTCCTTAAAAAATGTAGGAAAACACAAGTTTAGTCATAAATAAATTTTATACCGGGTGATGAAAAAGTTATGTCCTTTTAAAGAGAGTTCATCGAGCGCTGACAACGCCCTCTACATTGTGCATCGAAAATGTAAACGGATTCTGATTTCTTATCCCCGAAAACTACCCGATACGACATTTTGTGTAGATAGCAGCATTACCAACCAAGAAATTATTTTTTTGCTTTTTTTTGTTTTCACTTTGACGCCCTGTATTTCGAAAACCGTCCACTTTTGGACTAAGGTAAATTGGGTTCAATCGTCAAGTTTTGACCTCAGAAATCTGTGGTAGAATTTTGTACAGACCTTTTAGAGACACCCTGTATATCCATAATAATAATAATAATAAATCACCATTTTTCTTTGAATCTTCGAGAAGGATCAGAAATCTGCTCACCCTTTAGTTCGGTATGATCTGTTACCACGTGCCCTCCAACCGTTGAATTATAGCTTCCCCTTAAAATTTCCTCTTTACCATCAAGCTACACGTCAGTTTGATACCCGCACATGAAACATTCTCTTTTGCATGTGGAAAGTCGGAATTCCATTGCTTTATTAGTGTTGAGCGGATGTATCGATTGTGATTTTCGCTATCGATATAATAACATCTGTTATAAAATATTGATAATAAATTCGAAATATTTCCTGCGTAATGTCAATTCGATTTAAAAATCTATATACAAATTTTAATGGCCTATCTTAAATGCCAAACTCTATAGTCTAACACGTGCTAAAATTAGTCATCTGAGTGGTTTTGGCAACGTAAGTAAACTATTATCATAAACCAGACTGCTCGGGAATTATTCTTATGTTAAGTGACATATTCCATAGCTTGGAGTAAACATTTGACTTCTTGGCGTCCACGAAGACAAATATTTAAATAATTTGTATTTGCGAATAGATGGTGGACAATCGGACGTAGCTGCGCATTTGCCGCACTAATTCAATGGAATTTTGATCTTCCTAATAGGAAAACAACGATTCGTGTACCTGACGTAAATCTGGGAAACACGTCATGTACGGTCTATATTACGAGGGTGCCGAACCCCGTCGGTTCGTCTAACAGCACGAGGTGATTTTTAGCAATTAGGACAGATGAAAGGTGAGGTCATTCTTACAGAAAAACTTCACATAGACACATATCCGACTTAAATCGTTTAAGGATTTGGAAGACTCCCCAATTTTCTACATGTAAAAAATGTCAAACGTGTAGTACCGATACGGTTTCATGGTCAACGCGATCTCCCGACTTGATCCCTTTGGATTTCTGTCCATGGGGTCATATGAGACAAATTGTGCCCCAACAGACAATTACCACAAGAAAGCGGTCGTTAGGTAAAATACAGGTGGCTGCTGCTGACGCAAGAAATCGTCCAAATATGACGACTCGGGTGACAATTCATTGCGTCGTCGTTGTAAAGTATACCGGGTGATTCACGGTCGATGGTAGGTTAGACGTTTCTAGAAGAGTGATATCGCGATCTTTCTGAAAATTTGCATAAGTAGATAAATGAACTTGCTCTATCGACGTAAAATATCTTCAGTGGTGCAGTGTTGCCGGTTCTAACAGAAAGTACTAGCATCTCCGACATTTTAAATGGAACACCCTGGATATTTTTTCATTTTTTGGTTCTATATTCATACCAATAATTTATGCTCTTTTACTTCCAATACCTATCTCCAGCAGTTTTCGGAATATTATTTAATTTTCTTATTTTTTGCTCAAAGTCAGGCCTATAATGAAACCTCTGTTATAACATGATTTGAATTCGCAAAGGGACAAAATTTGCTATATAATTTGTGAAAGGTTCATCAATTTGTTGCGTATAAATAAGAATGTTGTGTCTTGTACAGGGTGGCTCAAAATTAATGGTCTTACGGGTAGACGGTAAAATTTCCTTTAAAATGATGTGGTATATCCCTATACCTAAACCGTCACGTATCGATAATAAAAGGTATAACTGACCTACCATCGCCCGAGAATCACCCGGTACATTCTTGCAGGAGGAAGACGTTTTGAGCAACTGTTATGATCTTCTTACTTTTAACTGTTTCATTTGTGTAATTTTTAGTAATGAATAATATTCAGGAAAATTCGAAATCCTCCAATTCCTTGAATAACTGAAATCGGACGTACGTCCAGCAAGTTCCTTGCTTGACGTGGCTTCACCTTTCATCTGCGTTACTTTATCGGTGAGCTAAGAAGCCGCCTTGCAAAGAAAGAGATTGCAATATGACTCTTCCTCAGGGTTTCTTCAAAAACAGAAAGTGCATGAGAGTTTAAGGTTAAAACAATCAATATTCACTCGTAGACTTCTACGAGTACACGTTCGCGCACACACACACTAACTCTATGACGAAATATTTGAACTCTAAAATTAGTTTGGATTTTTATAATTAGCACGTCAAGGCAAAAGTAAACACGCACGATGCGACATTCTAGTTTGAGGTGCCTAAGGTTGGTTAATCATTCACAAAACATTCAGTAGTTTTCATAACTTTTTTGTGGAATTAAGCAGCGAATCGTCTAACGTATATAGAACTCAGGTAACCAGCAACTCTTCATACGAGATTTTTTCCATAGGATGGAGTTGTAATGGAACTCGCGAAACAAAACTCGGGAACACTTTAGTAGATTTTATTCCACTCGTTATGACACACACAACCCTGAATCGTTTCAAAACTAAAGATCTTGGGCTTTAACTGGCATTTCAATGGAGAGAGTCAAGAGTTAAGGATGCGGGATTTTACAAGATTCCGGGAGCGTCGAGCTATATCAGTCGTATCGTCATAATTAAAAAATGGGGGTTGTTACAAGCTTCGGGGTATCTTAAGTACTAAAAAAAATGGGGGTCAGTACCCATAGGCGTGCTCCGATTTTAGGCAATAAGCAAGATAACCTACAGATGGTAACTTTCCAGATTCTTAACCCGTAAAGTCAAGACAATGGTAAGAAAGGATAATTTACGAGGGTGTTACAGCTGTAGTCTGATTTTAGCAAAATGTGGATACTTTTGTCTTGACGAGGAAGAGGAGTGAAAGTTTTTATAAAGGGTAACCCTTATTGGAAGATAATGGGTTCCCGACATGTGGCCATCCCGGACATACCACTAAGGTAGTGAAAATTCATAGGCGTAGCCTAAGGGTACATTACAGAGTTCACGATATGAGTCGACATCGGTCACTTTTCGGAATTTCTAACAGTTCATTTTAGAACTAATCAGCTTCAAATTAATTGCATAATCGCTTTCTGCGAATTAAAAACGTAACACTTTCAGATTAACTTCGAGTGCCAATGAACTTAATGTGTAATTTCAGTCTATCGCATGGTCATTAGTTGTTTGCCCTCTGTGGGATATCGATTATTAATTTGTACCATTGGAGCCTTCTTATGGTGTAGCGTAAAACACATTTATACCGCTCGTCTTATCCACATACACTTGTCCGAACATATCTCGGAATCGAGACATCTCGAGGGACATCTAATGTTTGGATTTGCTCCGTTTTTCTCCCAATTCGATGGATCGCTCGGATCGAGCTGAATGCAGAATCGATGCGAAATTTAAGATATGAATTTGATTCTAAAGAAGAGAAAAGCAGGATATTACTCTCATAAAGTATCTATCAGTTTGGAACAGAAGTTACAGAATTCTAAGTATCTCTCCAGGGGTTTTTTTCTTTGTGAACTGCTGCTGTGGGAATTTTAAAACTGCGAAGTAGAATAAAAGTCGCATCACTACAATTTCGAAAAAATATTTAAGATGTTACTTTACATGGAAAACATGCCATAATTGTAACAACCTTGGATCGAGCTTGCAGACCTCTTGACATCATTTCAAGAGCTCTTTAGGAATAAAATACCATCGCAACTTTTAAAACTCCATGGAAAAAAACTCTGTGACTGAAACTTCTGGCAAAAACAGAGAGAGCAACGTCATGCATAGTTAGAAAAATACATGCCATCGTCGGACAGTGTCCAGTAGTGCCACAATCATCAAAAGTATCTGGACATTTTTTTTAAGTGCCTCGACTGCTACTGGCCATTGGCACTAAGGGCTACAGCATTAAATTAAATATCAAACATTTGCTATATATCATTATAGAGTCCAATTGCTTTTATATACTGTATGAGTTTTTCCTGTTGTGCTATGGAGTCTATCCTGCGGAAATTCTGGATATCACCATCTACCCCATGTATTACTCCATTATTCGAATACTGTGGGCGATCCGCTAAAAGACGCTGTACAGTAATGCGGCTGTTACAGTGGACTCATTGCGGTGGCGCTTCTCCATTCATTAAGTAATCATGAGTTATTCTTGTGTGCCCAACACGCAATCTACGTATCACTATATTACTTCTCCTGGATAGCCCTAGGGCTTTTGCCGGACATATCAGTGGCTCTATGCGTGACAGTTTGATATTTGAAAGGGTCCATGTATTCTGCCACCCCTCATCCGAGATTCTAGCAAAACGGGTTCTGATTTCCACTGCCTTTACTCCCCCATCGAACCTCCGTGTCTCCTGCGTTACCGGCTGTTCCTCCCTCCATGGGGGTGTTTCAACCATATTCCTTGGATATTTAGATAATTAGTATTCTTTAACAGCTTCTGCAATATTTGAGGCACGGAGTAGGGCCGTTTCCATGTTTCCTCCGGTCTGAGCTGATCTTTAAATATTGCTGCTGCAGGATTTCCTGGATAGGTCATAGTGCGCACAAAGCAATTCGCGAGCAGTTTTCCCCTTCTCAGATTTAATGGTGGTTCATGCGCTTCAAAGGCAAGCGAGTCCAGTGGACTGGATCGGCAAGCTTCCAAAGAAATTCTAAGTGCTGTGTTTTGCATTGAGTTCAGCAATTTCAAGTATGTCTCACACACCGTTGAATATACAAAAAAAACATAATCCAGTCTGCTTCTTATAAACGTCCTATATAACCTCAGGAGCATTTGCTCATTAGAGCCCCAATGTTGGTGTGCTAAAGCTTTTAGTATAATCATCCGCTGCATGCAATTAATCTTGGTTTAAAGGATGTGTTTTTTCCAGTTCATCTTAGTATCAAAAATCAGCCCAAGGAACAGATGATCTGGAACCACCTGCAGAACGCCTGAATTCAAAGTAATTTTCGGTATATACTGTATCTTTTTGCGGCTGAAAAGCATGACCTTTGATTTTGCCCTGGAAAATCTAAAACTAGTTTTGGTTGACCAAACTTCCAGGTTATTCATTACATTCTGGACTAGCTTGCTAGTCGACTCGGTATTGGCACCCGAACAGTACACCACTAGATCATCAGCAAATAGTGAGTGTCTAACTGGTGGTGGTATACACTTGAAAATGTCCGTCATGGCTAAGTTACATAATGTGGGACTGAGAGCCGCTCCTTGCGGGACACCATCTCTTAAAAAACCTCGTGTGACATTTTACCATTATCCAAAACTCTGGCAGTTCTTTCGCTTAAAAAAATGTTTAATGTAAGACAGCATATTTCCGGTTATATAACATCCTTCAAGTTTATTTATTGTAGATCAATGGTTTCCAGACAGTGTCAAAAGCTGCTTCTATATCCAGAAAAGCAGCAATAAGTTCTCTATTAACCATCATGGAGTTAGCTATTTCTGACTGCAAAAGAACTAGATTATCTACTGTACTGCAATGAGTGCGAAAACCAGCTTGATTCTGATTAATGACCTTGTTACATTCAAGATACCATGCCAGTCTCTTGTTGACCATCTTCTCCATTAACTTGCACATTGTACAGGTTAACGATATTGGCCGAAAGTCTTTATCATTTGGAGGAGAGATATTATTTTTCTCGAATGGCAGCATGATGGATTGTCTCCACGAGGCGGAGAATTGTTGACATGTCCAGATTTTATTATAAAACATCAACAATTTCCCAAGGTACTCCAATGAAACTTTTTTCAGTAGTATGAATGGAACATTATCGGGGCCTGCTGCTGTGTTTTTACATCTGTTTAGGGCAGAGGTGAGTTCTTCCATTGAATGCGGTAGATCCAAACTGTCTGAAGATTGGAGATGATTAGGTTGTAATATGTATAAGTCTTGTGGTGGAGATTGGTTTGTTGATTTCCGTTGAAAGTAGCACGCCAATATGTCCGCAATGGATTGGTCATCTGTGATGGTTTGATTATTTTGCCTAATAGAATTTATTTTGTGGTTGATAGCTTGATCTCGAATGCGTTTGATCTTCGTCCACACTTCCGCTGGCGGCGTATCAGGCACTATGGAGCTAACGTAGCCCTCCCAAGATCGTTTTTTTTGCTTTCCCTTATTATAGGCCTAGCTCGGGCTCTTAGCCTCTTGAAATTAACGAGGTCTTCCAAGGTTCTTGTACGTCGGTATCTATTTAAAGCTTTTTTGCAATCCTTAGTAGATGTGCCTCAAAGATCATTCCACCATGGAACACTCCTGCCAGAGTGGTCCACCCTCCTTTTGCCAATGTGTTTATTTACTACGGAAAGTATAATATTTGTTAGTTGACTTGTTGCAATTTGAACGTCTACCGAGAGCTGGATTTGTGTACTTTGCATTCTTGTTTCAGCCGAATATTTGTCCCATTTTGCTTTTGATAGGTTCCACCTCTCAATTATATATGGCTCGGAGATCGTATTATTAGAAATCAGAATAGGAAAATGATCACTGTCATATAGACTGTCCAGAGTTTGCCAATTTAGTTGAGATGCTGTATTTAGATCCGCAAAGCTTAAGTCTATCGCACTGAGTGTACCCGAGGAGATGTAAAGGTGTGTGGATTGCCCTGAATTTAAGAGGTGTATGTTAAGGACATTTATAATGTTCTCAATAATTTTCCCCCTTCCTGATGTGTGGACCGATCCCCATAATGGGCTGTGCACATTGAAATCTCCGAGAACAAACGGTTTTGGCAATTGGCTGATGATTCCACTTATTTCAGCCTCCATAAGTGGATAATTTGGGGGGATGTAGACATTACATATTGTAATCTTATTAGGACACCATACATTTACTGCTTTCAATTCCAGTTCGGAGTTTATTGGGAAATGTTCCGAAAAATTTTCATTCGAGATGAACATTGAAACTCCTCCACTGGCTCGAGCACAATCTGTTCGCAAATAGTGATGTTCCTGATAATGTTTAAGGGATTTTTTATGAGTTTCATTAAAATTTGTTTCCTGCAGACAGACAATAGTTGGCAGATGTTCCGCAATCAGTTGTTGTAGATTGGCAAGACGTGGATAGAATCCATCGCAGTTCCACTGTACAATCTTGATGATGTTGGTTATGGTTGTTATTGTGCTGAGATATTCGACCGTTGGGAACTGACATAGTGTCCTCCTCGTCAGAAGTGGATGCAATACTCTCAATCGATGTTTCCTCAATGTTTATGCCTGCTTTCAGTTTTTTATGGAGTCGTGTGAACCTGTTTTTAATAGACCTCTCCTGTAGAAATGGATAAATGGAATATACTACATTGTCAAGTAATTGTTTGACGTTGGTTGTGAATTTACAGGCTTCGCTATATGAACCTTCATTGTTAAACGTTTCTTCCAAGAAAGCTATAAAAGTGTCAAAAGATCGGATGAAATCATTGACAACTGATTCATAACATTCCTTTATTACACCTTTGCTATTATCCGAAAGGGGTCAACAGGTGATCGCTGAGAGGATTTTTCTTTTCTTTTTTGGTTGTAGGTGGTGGCATTAACTTCCGTTCCCCAACGTCATTTTCTTCCGAATCAAGGGTTGATAAGGTGCTAGAATATTGCCTCTTTTGCTGTGCTATGGTTGCTGTCTCTTGTAGTTCCTTCCGAGCGCCTAACACCTCTTTTAAGTTAGTGTTCCCATTGCTATCAACTGTGGTTGGTGGATTTGGGCACTTGCTCACAATATGACCTGCTTTTTTACATAGAAAGCACTCCATTTTATCAGTAGATCAAAAAATATTCTATAATCTACTCCTTCATAGTGCAATAACTCAGATATCTGTAGTTGAAAATCCTCAGTGGGTGGCTGAATATACACTTATCGGCGAAAACTTAGGATATGGCTGTATTCATCCCCAGGAATACCAGCTTTTAGAAACGATATGGGCGATGCCATTTGAAGTCCTAGATTTTTGATCATATTTTCTATAGCATCATGTGGGATGAATGGACCGACGTTAGAAACTATAATTCTTTTGGTTGGAGAAACTAGTCTTCTAATGCTATGTCGGATTCCCTCAATTATCACTGTCTGCTGAGTTTAGCTACAGTTTCCTCACTTTTTAGATATATGCAAATTCTATTGTTAGATATTCTTGAAGCAAATATAATATTTTTAGGCTCAACCAGATTCCCTAGAGTGCTTACATAATCAAACAGCTTGAGGGTTGGTTCCGCATGCAATACTATTGCTTGTTCTTTCCTGGGAAAGGTTTGCCTTGGCGTTGATTTGGTAATTGCTGAGGACGTCACAGTCTTGTTGATTGAGTTTTGCTCAGTTGCATTCATTCCTTCAATTGGGTTAATTATTTGGCTGCGCTTGTAGTCAAAAACATCCTCCAAGTGTTTAGACATTACGGCTAAATATCGAGCATTATTTTTTAGCAATAATATTCATTTATATTAGCAGTATTTAAGTATCGGAAAAGAAACAGCACTCGTATTTTCTTATCACTGCGGGAATTCAAGAAAACAACAACAGCATAGGTTCTCACGATGTTTCCTCGTTGACTCTCAAGACCCGAATCTCATCTGGACACTTGCATATTTTCAACCAACAAAAACAGCAACTTTTAAAGATTTTCTCCTCAAGCCCCTCACTTTAGGTAATCGTGGTCTTAGTGAGACATTAAAATTTATAAATGGAAATATCTGAGGAACGGCTCGTCTAAGCAGTAATTATAAGAAACATAAAACTTTTTTCACGTAGAAAAAATGGGGAAATGTATTATTATTCAAATTAACAATAATATACGAGATACAGACAACTTTGGAGCTTTCAACTCGTGGACGGCCTGCGCCTTACTCAACATCAAAATTTAAATTTTCAATAAAGCTATTTGAGCAAGTTTAACAATAATTGCAAACTTGACCACCCTATATGTCGTTTACTATCCATTAGGTACAGGCAAATAAGGTTATTTCTTAATATTTTCATTATCAATTTATAGGTTGGTTGTGTCCCATTAATTAAGGGCATTCTGTAAGGTAAATGTCCAAGGTAACATTGGAAAAAGCGCAATGCGTAATACCACATGATGGAGGACGTTCAACCCCAAAGTATCTTTAATTTTTTACCAGGATTTTTTATTTCAGTTTTTTCTTTTTTTTTCGTTTAATTTCGTCACCAGCTGAACCTTGATGACTTGAACGAATTTTTTTTACTTGCAAAATTTCAATTTAAAAAAACTGCTCTATTTTACTTAAGTATTAATATAGAAATGATGAAACTTGCGCGAGAAATGTGTGCAAAAAATTATACAGAAGAATGATAAAGCACCCTCGTGAAGGACGATTTTTTGCACTTGGTTATCGCTGGGGCCTAATGGGATTCACTCGTTTAAGTTGACGGACGTCCTTGGATAACATACTCAGTGCTGCATGACTTTTGTTAATTGCTAGAGTTAGTTTGAACTCGATGGTCAATAATCTGAATAATCGAGAGGAAAAAGTTTTATTTCAGTCCTAATCCCTAGGTACATCAGGCGTACTTACTGAGATGTCTCAAGGCCGAAACCCATTAAGTCGCCTCTAAATCGTATCTTCCTGCTAAAATTTCCCAGTTAAATTCTCATTATTTTCGATTGCCTTCAATTATGCGGCATTTGCCAGCCAAATACTTGTTCAAGGATTAATTTATTTGAACTTTAGTGACGCCGTCTATTGATCTTAATCATCGATCGCAACTTCGTTTCTGGGATTTTATAGCATCGATCAACGTTCCTCGGTAAATGCATTTTTTACGAGCGAAATCGCAGCTTTTTTCACTCTGAATTACGTAACTTAAGTGTTTTCCTCAGTATTATTATTAGTTTTAAATCCGAGCTTCTTCCTATTTGTTTTGGAAGCCGGAGCAGTACCAAATGTTAGTCATCGACAGGCTCGAAATTGTTCTGTTTTGGCTCTCCGTCATTTATTTTCCAAGCAATTATACTTTCTGGTATGTTTATGGTTTGACTTCCAAATTAAATAAACGTCGTCATCTCTCGAGAGGTGAACCCATAAAAACTCCCATTAAATCTGCGGATAACCGTTCCGAATCGAAATTAAAACACTACTGATGTAGCTCTAAACGAAATATTGACACATAAGCCCTGGTAATATTACATCTGCAACAGGTTAAACCCGGCATTAGCCCCCCAGAATCCACCCCGACCTGTTCCAATGATGATTAACGAGAAGGAGTCAAGATATACATATATATTCCAGAAACGTCTTTCAGAAGGGATTTACCACTAGCTGGCTCCAATTTACCGGTAATCCCCCGGCCGCCATGATTGAGAAGCCAGGAGCGTCACTAAACCAGGGATAGTGCTGATTATTATTTAGAATAATGTATGTCAAGTAAAAGCTGTTACGTAAAGTAGTGACGTTACTCCCACTGAGGAGAAACTAATATGGATCATTTACTCACAAGTGATATAAATTAATTAAGAGCGTGGAACACCGAGTACTTATCGTGTATTATTGTTTGCTATTGTTCTTCATATTTATCGAATAAAGTCTGATTAATATTTAGTTGTGGAATTATTTCTCTAACAATCAGTGTAAATGATTAATTCTTCCGTTATGCCTGTAATAAAATCGCAGAAGCCGATAACGAAGGTTGCTGGCGGTGCAATTTCTGCAACCTAAGGTTTGTGATTGATTGAACTATGGATTCTGCGTGAATAAAGTTGTACACCATTATCGTGTGTAACACAAGGTAAAAAATTAAAAGTGTTCCAGACGCCCTTTTCATATCAGAAAAAGGGCATTTTCGGGGAAATTTACAAAAGGGTTTTTTCCGCCCACATTGACCAAAGCATCTGTTACTAAAATATCTATTACTAAAAATCTCAAGTCTTTAATTAATATGTCAAAAAAATACCAGATTACCGTATCAGTGTCACCACACATCAATTCCATATTAATATCATTCCCAACACTATACTTTTTAATCATCAATTATCGATAATTGAGAACCTTGACGCCAAAAGTCACTTTTTTTCGTTTTTAGGAAAATTCAAAAACAGAACAAAAATTATACAGGGTTACTCACGCTGTACGGCGCGGAATATTGTGGCTAAAATTCGAGGCTTTCAAAAGGTTTCAGTTTTGGGCTATATGGGGATCTATTATGGCTACTTTTTAAAATTATTTTTATATTATACAGGGTGTCCGAAAAGCTCTAAAAGTATCAAAGTTGTGTTTTTTTTAATGGAACCCTCTGTATATTATTGCATTTTTGGATTCTCCGATCAAAATAAATGTCTGTTTTAATAAGGTTTACTATACCTAAAACTTAAGGTATTTTAAATCATTTGAATTTTATCAAGCGTGAATAACCCTGTATATATTTTTCTGCTTTTCGTGTAGAGTACGTCTAGTTACTGTATCGAAATGGAAAATCAATCAATTTATTATAAAAAAGCAGGAATGAAAAAAAAATGTAATTAGTGCAAGATTGAGATGAGCCAATTTAAAACTTTCGCGAAAACTCAAGTTTTAAGCTTTCAAAGGGAGAATACCATAACACATCAAAAAACATACAACAATATGACATAATCAATCAGAGGAACTTTCTTTTACTTTCTTGCTTCAAACGTTGCAAGTTCGCAAAACAACAGAATTAATTTTTAAAGTGTCATAAAATGACATGTTAGCTTTTGGTCCATGACGACTTACCCCGTTCGTTCACTAAATTTATGAAAGGGATAAATCAAATGTGCGTACGATTTCGCTCTTACTGAGTTCAGCTGCAAACGATAGCTTATGCTTTTTGACTGTGAAACTCATATCTCACTTTTGGCGAAATAGTAACTCATGCCCTTTCGCCACCAAGTTTCTCAATTGGTAGAGTTTGTACCCCCGGCAGGCACTCGCTAACCCCATGATTAGAGTAAACATTAAAAAAAATGTGGAAAAAAATGTTTACCACATTATTTCCACTTACCTTCGGTAACGGGTAGCAATCATGGGGAGCATCCAGTAGAAATTTAGTTACTTGACCCGCATTGAATACTTCAGACTTTTTCGGTTTCTGACCACCATTATCCTTTTCTGAAATGCCGTAAGCTTCGTGTATTTTGATATGTACACATTGGCCTTAGCGATAAAAAGTGCCCTTAGTAATGGGCTCAAAGGGTTCTTCAAAAAAATATATCAGGAATACACTTTCTGTGTAATTTTCCCCTGCTTGTTTCCCTTCGCATCGCATTTTGAAGTCCGTATGTCGTTTCTCGAACATGAAATTTGACTTTTTCGGTAAAAGTGATTTTTCTTTTGCAGCACCCTCAACGGTGAAACTCAGCACTTTGAAGTTAATTCTATATGTATTTAATGCTATCTATTTGATATCGATTATTGATATTCCTTGTCAAACCCACGTTACTTATCGCTACATAACAGTCTATAATATGCCTCAGAGGTACCTCACAACGTCAATACACTGGGTAACCCTTAACATTCAACATTACTTAATGTGAAAATAATAAGAATACCTCCATTTCGAAGTACAAAAAATAACGTTTATGCCTCGAGCCTAAAATGCCTTATAATCCCTTAACGATTTGCTGCAAACTTCCCCGCGGGATTAAAAGGCTTACTTCAGTGTCTTGATATATAATATACTATTTATAGCCAGGAATTATAGCGTAATAGGCACGTGCTAGAGTTGCTCATCCAAGACATTTTGGGAGCGCATATGAACGATACTATCGTCAACCTTAACTGCTCGGAAATAAAGTGCAAGTGTTATGTTAAGCGACATTTCCAATTTCTGAAAGGAAATGTTGAATTTCCAAGCATCTATTTTGATGATATTGTTGTGTTTTCTGAGCTGATAGTTTTGTAACGAAATCCAGATTGTCGACGAAATTTCCCGCTATTTTTGACAAATATTGATTTTGGACGAGTTCAAGCAACAAAGGGTCGGTGGTCTTTTACATTAGGGGATAGACTATCATATAAATCAAAATAAGGTAATTATACCGTAAACGGTTTTCGCTCCGATCGTTCTGATTTTTTAATTTGTTATTCTAAAGGTCATTTTTGAACAACTTTTCTAAAGGGACAAGGGCGCGCAAATGCCTCTTTCACACTTTTTTTTAGGTTGAACATTTTTCCAAACGGGATCGTGGAGCGAAAAGGGTGCTGGGTGGGGTAAGGTAAGGTAAGGTGAGGTAAGGTAAGGTAAGATAAGGTGAGGTACCTCCGGTGCAAACCGGAGGAGCCTAGCCTATAAATACCCCCCCCCCCCTGAAGTAATGCCTAACGGCGATTCCGGGGGGATTCAGGGTGAAGAGAGGAGGGTTTTAGTCGGTAGACGTCCCAATCTGGGGCGAATCCCACATAACCCGGTCGCTCGAACATCAGACCGGGTACCTTTTGAAGGTTTCCCTCCTCTATAAAAAAAAAAGGTAAGGTGAGGTAAGGTGAGGAAACACATTTCCATTTTTCACCCAAATAATCATTTTTGAATTTATCAATTCGACAACATTGCTTGATTCTCCCAGCATTCACGTCTCACATAAAAACGTTTTGTTTCGATATTTGTTTGATCCGCAAATTCGCACTCAGAATGTAGAGCGTATATGGAGAGATATCCGTGGTGGAATTCCCAGATATGGAAGAAAAGAGCCCCATTTTGTTGGATATCTAGCAGAATTTTTGTTTAAACGGTCATTTCCTTTATTAAGCGACATTCATTATTTCTCTATTGAAATTGCAAAGTTACATCCACCTCAGTAAGGAAATTTATTTCATTTAGTTCAGGTTAGTTCAGGTTAGTTCGGATCACCTCAGTGAAGGAAATTTATTTCATTTAGTTTCAATTCCTATCAAGCAATATGTTTTTCATTTACTTATTTTGATCAGAATTTATATTTTTTTCAATTGCGATTGCAATTAAAATAAAATTGTAAAATTTTTGTGTATCTTTCTTGCGCAGGTGCCACGCTAGTATTTTAGTCGATTAAGTGAAGTGTCTTTCGGGATTCATGGAGTAAATTGGAGCACTGAGTGAGGTAATTATTAACAACGTTTCAGATCTTTAAAGCAACAACAAAATATTACATACCCATAGTGAAGCAGTTTACCCCACCCAGCACCCTTTTCGCTCCACGATCCCGTTTGGAAAAATGTTCAACCTAAAAAAAAGTGTGAAAGAGGCATTTGCGCGCCCTTGTCCCTTTAGAAAAGTTGTTCGAAATGACCTTTAGAATAACAAATTAAAAAATCAGAACGATCGGAGCGAAAACCGTTTACGGTACTGTTACCCAAAATAATAGCAGTTTGCTGTAAAAACCAAGACCCACAAACGCCTCATTTTTGAGCTACAGGGTGTTAACTTTTTTTCTTGTTTGAGAGAAATGTAGGCAGAATCTAAGATATTTTGAGCAAAACTTGAAGTGCGTGCTACGCATTTTGCATTTTTCATTTTTTTTAACACTCCCAAAGGTCTTCTTTCGTAGTTTCTGCTTGTCGGCCATCGATGCATGCAATTCAATTTACATTGGTTTCTGAAACGAAGTTCATCCCACTGACCTCATGCAACCTAATCTACCGTGCAAACCGACTGAGAAAAATTTCCTATTCCTGTTAAAGTAATTATCGTGAAGCAGATAATGTACCTCGTTTTATATAAAAGCGACATGCAAGCACACAGTGTTTGAAGTTCAGCTATAGAAGGTCGACCTCGGGTCAATGTACAAGTTATTAAAAACTACTGGATGTAAAAATGCAATAATTAACAACCTACTTGAAGATTTTTTTGTTTACAAATTAGTCGTTAGAAATGAATCCATTACAGCTGCCTTAGTTAACACATGTTTATCCAAGGTCGTTACGGAATTAAGTTCGAGTTAAGCAAAGGGATGATACGTTTATAAATGGATGAAAAAGGAATAGATTTCGGTCTCTAGAAGAAAAATAACTATGAGGATCTGATCAAAAAATAAGCTTTCTGGGTTATTAATTCAACGTAAGATGAAAGATCAATAATTACGAGTTACTTCATGAATCTGCTGGAATTATAGACAAGTCTAGGAAATAGTGGCGAAATAGTGGATTCAGCTGTGTAGAGCGTAGCCCCTAAGGGCCTTTCGATGTTTAAGAAGCAGATTCTCTCGATTGTTCAAAAACGCAATTGTTATATCAAGGTATGTCCTAAAATGAGTCGTAACACAGGGTGTTAATTAAAACACAGTTAAAATCACGGACACGGTCAAAAGCAATGCGAAATTGCAAAAATAACTACGTAGTAGGTACGTCACGCTTCATTTGTTTTTAATGATCAACTTCATTTCTTTAAGAAATTTTATATTATTTTCAGCGGGGCCTATTTTTTCCTTCAAACGCGACTCATCGCATCCAAGAAACTCGAGGGACAGTTTTGATATATTTTGAATCGGCTATTTCAAATTAAATTTAAAATACCAGTAGCGTCCTCCCCATTACCGTATAATAACCAACATGGTAACCCTCACGCACGCCTATTATTACGGCATTTTTCTTTAAATAAAAGCAAAATGTACCGCTTGAAATACTATGTACGCATACCGAGTTCCAATAAAATGTCTTTAGCTGTTATAGAAATACGAATAAAAATATCTTATTTTTCTTAATATCTAACGCTCTATATCTCGGAAACGACACGTTTTAGGACACACGTTTGTATGCGTAACATTTCCGTCTTGAAGCAATCAGGATAATCAGTTCCTTAAATGAGGTAGCCGCCTTAAAGGCCACTCTCGGTACAGAATTCTAGATGAAATTGGAATTGTACACGACAGTTTTATATTCGAATTGAGTGTTCCGTTAATGCCATTGATTGTCTATTGCATTTTTTATGTTTCAACAGTTATCAAGTTGCAAGAGGTAAATCGATACATAGCAGTAACGAAATCTCGCCGAGTTCTCACTCTCTCAGGCCAGGTACGCCAGTTGCATAACAAACGGTCGAAACCGCAACAATAAACGTTTCCTTGTGACGGGGCTCAGTTGAAAAAAACGTAAATTAAGAGAAAAGCGAACCTTTTATTAAGTTTGCTTAGTCCCCGGTGTTTGTATTTCAATAACAATAAATTCAACCTCCGGGTTAACATTCACCTGTGTCAACAAACTGCGTTCAGTTTCACCAGCAATCTGCCAGAGCGGTATGTTCCTTTGGACGTGTATAAGAAGTACCTTTCTGAGCGATAAGGAGAAAGGATGGAATTGGATAATTTTGTTTGGTCAACGCAGTACCTGCTCTAAAGCCGACGTAAATGACGACTTTTCACACGCAGCAACTCCTACGCTCACCGCCTAATCAAAAACCTTAAAAACTGAATAGACCCTGGTTGCTCTTAACAATTGAACCGAACAGCAACAACAATAGTTTAAAGCCTATCGTCACTAATGAAAATCTGTACACTTTTTGTCTACAGAGCAGGAATAGCCGTAACCAGCGTATTTTTAGATAAAAACAAACCATTACATTGTTTTCACTGGGAGATCATGCAGGAAGTTCGCTTCATTACTCTACCAAGGAGGATTATTAGTAGGTCTATAATAACTTGTTCATTCGGGCTCTACTTCGGCTACACGAGTTCAATTTGGTTAAGGCAGAGCCTGGTTGATACCTAATGGTACCATTGTGATCGCGAATGAAAAGAAAACTGAAGAAGATTCCTATGAGTTGTAGACAGGTCCGGCCTTAGCGGATCCGGCACCCATTAAGGGAATTCGGCAACCGCGCCAATTCCCTTAAATAAAAAAACGCCGACGAAGAAAGTGCGCTGCCCCAAAACGCCCCATGTCTCAGAAAAGACCGATTCAACAATTGTCTTAATTCAAATTAAGAACTCGCCCCTCAAAATGTACTGAGTAGTGACAATTTTGAATTGCGGAAAGGGTGACAATTGCGAAATGGATTAAATCAGGGAAAAGGTGGCATTTTAACACTTCTAAAGAATCCACCTTTACACTCTAGGTGTATCTGTTAAGCCAAGGTCTCTGAAATACCGCAAAAAAATCGAAAACGTGATCCGATCCCCTCCATCGGGATACCCATCCTTACAGAAATACCAGTGGTGGATATCGAAGCTTCCACCACCGTATGTGCACGCAACTTCTGAACACCCAGTGTAACCAATGTGTCTTTGTTTCAAATGGCACAAACTCGGACTGACACGTGCTTAATATACAGAAGGGGGACGTAGCAAATATTCACTTTGCACATGCAGATAGCTAACACTAGAAAGTATTGATACGCCACTTCAACCAGAATCTAAAATGTTCCGATATCGAAAGTATTCATTGCACTAACAATGTATACATAAAAAAGATTAAAATTTATTAGTAATAAAAAAATGTTAAAACCAAACATAAATTACATTCAAGCCAGTACAATCACCAAACAGTATTTAGGCACGTTCTACAAGATGTGCCCACAAAAAAATCCAACATTGTGTCAGGTAGTCTTGACTTTATAATTGCTTCTAACCGATTAGGCCTAAAATGAACTAAATTTTTTATTGCTTCTGAAGAAATGCTCGTCCATGCATTCATCACTCTTTTTTCAAAATCGGTACGGTTCTGTATAATTTTTTTTAAAATAATTCCTTCCGCAAATGTTCAATCACATTCAAGTCAGGTGCCTGCGGAGGTGTTTACAATATATGGGGAGTATTGTAAACAAGTCATTCTGTTTTCTAAACGCCACTTGTCTTTAGGGTCGTTATGTTGCTCAAAATTATGGCGATCGTCAAGATTTAATTTAATGCCATTTTTATTCAAAATATCTAAGTAGGAGTATTAGTTCATAATACCATGTGTGAATACAAGATTTCCTACACCATTTGTCGCCATACATCCCCATATCAGTACATTACCTCCTCCGTGTTTAACTGTAGACTGAAGAATCCTCTTATTCAGAACGGTACCTTTCTTTCTCCAAACAAATTTTCGTCCATTCGATCTCCGAACGCTAAATTTGCTTTCGTCAGGAAACATAATAAAGGGTGATCCCATTTGCATTTTCACACAAAGGTATTAAAGAGAACGCGGAGGAATTGAAAAATATAAAAAATGTTTATGTCCTTTGAGGTTGATTCGTTACAATCATGTATGAAAGATGATATCATGTAATTGACCGCCACGGCTCATGTGACGTGATGTAATCTGTTCGTGAAAAATTTCGACTACTTTGCGGCATAAATCAGGTTCTGTGCCGGCTATTTCAGGTCTAATCTCCTGTTTCAACTCTCCAACGGTGTTCGGTTTATTCTTGTAGGCTCTGCTCCTCAGATACACCTCACGGAAAAAAATCTGCGGGAGTTAAATCCCATGATCGTGGCGGCCTATTGATGTCTCTGTTACATAAAATAATGCGACCTGGAAACTTGCGGCGCAGTAATTGTATCGTTTCTCCTGCTGTGTGGCAAGTGGCACCATCCTGTTGAAACCTGCGATGTCAATATCTTCCAACTGCTCTCAGAAATTTTTTTCATCATGTTCCGATACCTAACGCTATTAATCGGAACAGCTTTCTCGTAATGATCCTCGAATAAAAAAAATAGGGCAATTACACCTTCGGACAAAAAAAGAACAATAAAGAGTTGCCTCATGAGGATGGATTACTGTTCGAACAATTCCTCTGGAATTTTCCGGTCCCCAAATACGTCGATTTTGCCTATTTAGTTTCCAAAAATTCAGCTGACTTATGTGCATGAACATTTATAAAATTTACTCGCTTTTTTCAATTCACATTATTAATCAACAGTTTACAACGTGCAACACGAACTCAACAAACTGAATCTTTCCTTTATCAATTTGTTTCTCATTGTTTTTGATGTTCCAGACGTCTCTGTTGCACTTTCCCAATCTCTGGCTATGCTTGTTGAACTTTGAAGTGGGTTCTTCTCGATGGTTCTGACAATAAAGCGCTCATCCTTGTCAAGTTCTGAAGGTTCGTTTTTTATTTTGAACTATGTTTAAAACTTTAAATTTGTTTATGGTCTATGCCACTGCAGAATGGTATTTACCCATCAGTTTTCCTATTGCTCTTGCTGATTCATTTATTAATTCCCTAGTTTTTGGGGCCATTGTATAAAATTTGATTTTTTTTTTAATTTTAATGACGAAGCAGCTGATTCCAAATGATCGTGATAAACTTGTTGCTACACGTTGTTTTACTTTTTACCACTAGCAAGTAGTTCAACAGCGATATGCGCGTGTGTCTAAATACTTTTTTCCTATTGTATTTCATACTGGTTTGAATACAATTTTTGTTTACTGACTTTTACATTTTTTTATTCCTAACAAATCATATTGTTTAAAAGACCTAACTACAGGGTTTCTTTTATATACGTATATATGTACATTGTTAGGGGCAATTGACACTTTAGATTTTCTAAAATTTTATAATCCAACTGAAGCGGTGTCTAATCACTTTTTTCCGCCACCGTATGTCCCAACTGCACCAATCGTGCAGGCCACGGCACATATCAAACATCAACATGATAGGGGTGAAACAGCGCACTTGGCATAGCATGTTCAATTAAAAACACCGCACAATCAATAATAATCGTTGTAATAATATGTCTTGCAAGATGTATTTATAAATCATAAATCTCCTCGATACATATGCAAATGCTCAAATATGCCATCTTTCAGGCACGCGATACACAGTGGAATTGGACTACAGTCAACATTCATTACCACATAATTGAATTAAAAAAAAATCCGTGATGTTCAACAATAAAATTAGATCGTTTTAATATAGCACTAGATGACGGTCAATCAAATATAACTTGCCGATTCTATAATAGTTGATAATTTGTGTGACGTAAGAATAGAAGTTCGCTTTAGATTAATTGAGCCTGGAAACTACAATAATAATTGCTGGAAATCTTCATGGACCTACAAGCGTAACGTAAAATACAGCAGGTGCTCATAACCCTTTAGTGAAAAAAATGTTGCTGCTGTTAAGAGTCCCTTGTTGGTAAGTAGATAAAAAAAGGGTCACACTCGTATGAATGAGTGATGTTCCAGTGTTGTGAAATACTGCTTCATTGTAGACATATCAGCGTGAGTAATCAAAAGAATACAATGAACATCGAGCAAAAACCTAAACATCACGACTGACCCTAATCCATCCAACCCAAATGTCACTTTGTGGAAAGTATCACACCTGTTGCACAATTGCACCCGGACAATTGCATCATTATGCAGTTTCTCACTGCTTTACATGTATACTTATCTATACGCATTATTTCCTATATTCAACTGACAACAATACGCTGGGAAATTCCCTCAGTAAAAACTCCACCTCCCCACAGGGCCGTTTTGAATAATAACAATACTTAAGGCGGTTAACTACTCGGTTTAAAGCTTTTCGAGGCAATTCCCCGGGTTATTTCGGCACTTTTTATTCGGCCAAAGGGCCCATAAATCCTAACCTAGCTTACGGCTTGCGCCGCCTCCGACCCACCACCACCGGCTTTTTACACCTAAATCAATAAACGATTTTCTTTGGCGGTGTCGTGTATGAATGAACCCGAACTAAAGAGCGGTGGCGCTAAGTATTGCTATCGCCATCTAGGGCAAAGGGTTGGAACGACACGCCGCCCTTAGGGATTACGAGGGAGGCGCAGGCGCGAAGCGCGTCGAATTTCGAAAATTCAAAACTTGTTATACCCCGGCAGGTTAATTTAGGTTAATTAAGTGAAATATTCGGATGATTACGTTTTATGGCAGCGTGTGTACACAAAGGCACGTGGTTGAGCGAACGGGCGGTAATGGATCAAGTAAACAAAACAGCTGGGGTTTTGAACTTTACGCTGCAATTAAGGACGGTAATTTTGGACGGCTTTAAACTATTGCGGAGACTATTTCAAAGGTGCAGCTTGTTCCGCTTTTCGTGCGCACGGCAAATTTAAATTGAGTCACTTGTAACCAGGGATCAGGTGCCGCTGGAGTGATGCTCGTGGCCGGTTGGCTGGCACCAACACTGTTCCTTCGGGGTAGACCTTACCTGGACTTGTCTGCCAACTGAGACCGCCGATAAACATTTTCCTGAAACAGAAGAGCGTCGTTACTGCGGGGGCGGGGCGAAAACACGTGTTCGCTCTCGGCGCAGCACTCACCCGGGGTCGTTCGGCACCTCGGCGGGGGATCCGGCGACGACCAAGTCCTGATTTTGGCCCTCCATGACACTGGTTTTGAAACTGTACTGAACTACGACTACACACTAAAGGTAAACAGTGGACCCGGATGCGTTGTCGGGCCCGATCGCGTGTTATGCCTCGCTATCAACACGGTACTGGCGGCGGCGGCCGGCGGCGGCAGACGTCGCGCGCTCTCGGGCGCCTTTCGGGGACGCATGCGCCCAGCGCGTCTCGGCGCCCGATGCGCCACCCCGATTGGTGCAATCCGACGCTGCTATGACGTGACGCAGCGGCGCCCGATGCATTTTGTATACGGATACGGATGTTGTTATACCGGTTGTTGTTCGATTCATCATCGGCAGTCGGCCGGCACTCGCCCAGCTCTGATTTTGTATTACACATCATTTGACAACCTATTGTAGGCTAATTACAACTAATGCGGACTCCCTGCTGCAAGCTCGTCGGCGATTTGGTAACGTTGTGTAACAATCATCACCATATCAGCGAGTGTTCATACTTCTTACACATGAAAAACTCGTATCTCTATTCCTTACAGGTATCTAGGACTTCCAAACCAGAAATTCAGAAATTGATTTTAACAATAACATCTAAACTCTTTCGGTGGCAAGAATGAAATCTTAATTGTGGAAGCAATCAACAGTCTTCATCACAAATCACCCCCCACCAGAAGTAAAGCCGGTAGGCGGTCCCTGGTGGAAGCAGCAGTGAAGAAAGAGTGAGGGTGTCATCTCAGTGGGTCGGTTCACCGGAGCCGCAGACTACCTGGGGCGAGACATCAATGCTTCGGGTGTTCATAGCCACATATTCCCTAATTCCCTATAAAAAAAAGGTTGCAAAACGTGAAAACACATACGAAATTTACGAAAAGGTCTTTTGATAGAAATAAAACATAAGATGAATTTAAAAGCTAAATCATAACACATAGCATCGGATGTAGTGCGTTCCACCTAAAGAATATTCTTCCCTGTACATCTATGGCTTAAGTTCAGATTGTGCTGCAAACTCGATCCTCGGATTCGTTTTATTTTACAATGCAATAAAAATACAAAGTTAAATGAGCATAATCTCTGATTAAACCTGATTAAAGTGATTTATCTTTAATAAAAAGAAATAATTAAACAAAAATTAATAAAGCAGTTGCAACTCTATATCAGTTGTGTTGGAAAGGTCTGCACTTAATATCTCCAGAGACTAAACGGATGGGCGGGCAATGGTAAGCATAGAATATAGGACCATCATTTTTTAACGGCACCGTAAACGAGCCATTTTATCTTCTGTTTTTGCGAGAATCAAAAAACTGCTATTTGACGAAGGCGGTAATAGAAAAATGTGGAAAACTTGCAAAGCTATATATTTAACTCTTTCATTGCGGCGAACATTTCACCATGTCACGCCTTCTGTGCGGCGGTTTTCAGCTCGTGTTGATCAACACAGTTCCCGCAGTTAAGGGAGGAAATGATATGCGTTCTAATACGGTTCCTCCAGTGTATCAAAATAACTTATGGAGAACAGTATTTACTATAGATATTTAATGAATCTAAAATGCATCTTAACGCTAGTCTAAAATTAAATTAAAAAAACTAACGCAATAAAAGGCTTTAACAAACCAAAAATAATAAAGCATCTGGACGTGTGATGCAATTAATACGCTTTTCGATATTCAAAGAAATTAAAAATTCAAGTACGCACCTGGCATGAAAAGTACTGATCAACGTGGTGCCTAAAGTAAAACGCTAAAACTTCATAAGCAATCTCTGATGGTCTCAAAAAAAATTTAATATCACGTATAAGCACGGATCTTTTTTTTCCTAATTGTAATGTGCCCTTATGTTACGCCTATGTACATCACCATTTTTTGGTAATATACCCGATCGGATTTCAGTACTAATCATCCTTAAAAAGTACTGCCCTGCATAATAAAACGTTCACCTATTTTCTATGTAAGAAACACATAGAGCTCTAATACATCCATGCTTTGTCAATCTGTATAACTGCAACACCTCAATACTAGATCAATCTCCTTATTGATCTAATTGTTTACGACATTGTTACAACAAAACGAGGTTACCACAATTTTATCCACTGTGGATTCCCAAACATCGAACTAACGAGCACAAATTGCGTCAACTGGCTTTTGCGCTACCTCTTCTACAGAAGTACCAGAGAGAAAATTTTAAGAGATGGTATCAAGAGATGTGCGTCTTATTAGAACAAACTCAACGTGGCAACCGCGCTATTCACCATCGAGACTTACTTTCGTATGACGTCAAAGACTCAGCTGGTACTACTTGTATTGTGCAATGCCTTGTTGCCGGCTTTGTCACATTTTGGCTCGTATTTATCCATATCATTTAGCACGCAAATTAATAGTTTTCTTTATTATTATTAATGTTTCGATTTGTTCAGTCAGGTTATATCTTTATCATTATCATACAAGAAATATGTGATGTAATTGTTAAGACCTGCTTTCTTTTTATTTCTAATTATTCATTTATTCTAATTATTAAAACCTGCGTCTTATGAGATTTAAATCAACGTGGCAACCGCGCTATTCGCCGTGGACGTAGATGATAACAGCTGTATTGCGTAATGCCATGTTGCCGGATTTGTCACATTTTTGCTTGCATTTATGGATGTCATTTACCACATAAATTGATAGTTATCTCGGTTGTTATTGCTTCAATTTAATTAAATTTGATGACTTATTACTATTATATAAGAAAACTGTAGTGCGATCGTTAATATCTGACTTAACAATATTAAGACCTGCATCTTCTTAGACACAAGTCAACGTGGCAACCGCGTTATTCGCCATGGTTTTGGGTAGTATCAGCTGTATCGTCTAATGCCCAGTTGTCGGCTTTATCACATTTTTGCTCAAATTTATGGGTATCGTTTTACATGTAAATTAATAGTTATTTCGCTTATTACTGTTTTAATTTAACTAAATTTGATTTTTATCTATTATTATTATATAAGGAATCTATGATATAGTTTTTAAAACCTAATTTTCGAATATTAAGACCTGAGTCTTATTAGATCCAAGTCAACGTGGCAACTGCGCTATTCAATGCAAGCAGTTCGTTATGTTTATTGGTAAGAGATCAGTCGGTCCTCACCTTTGGCGGAGTTAAGTCGTAGGACGAATCTTGTAAAATTGCTAGTTTCTTGCTCTTTCTCATTTTAATCAATACGTATCCTGACATGTTGAAATAAGCAGATATTTTTCTAAATTAATCTTCTAGACTAAGATTTTTACTTAATTTATTTATCTTAAAGTGTAAATGTATTATTGACGTTTCGAAAACGGTTCTGAATCATTTTTGCTTAAAAATTACAAATATTTTTTCTTAATAAATCTCAAGTTGCACAAATAGTACTACCAGTAATATTTCTATCCGCACAAGTTAATCACAAAAATATAACGAAGAGTAATAAACAATAATTACTCGGTACTTTATAATTAATTTATAAACATAAATTCCTCTGTCGAAATACCCTGACAACTAAATATTGGAACAAGTAATACATGTTTACATTATAAAAATTTATTAATCGAATGTAACGTCTTATTAGCTTTCACAATTACCTCAATTTTTATCAGGCAGTGAGTCCATGGGAGTTTTTCGTCAATTAGCGTTAAAGTGATCCTACATTTCTTACAATTAAACGTATATTTGCGTATAATTCGCTAAGATTGTTTCCTACTTGCTAATTTATTTTAGAGTAGATCCTCTCATTTGGGTAAAGATCCGGACTATTGAAAGGATGTAATCAAACCCCCACATCATTTCCGCCCAATCACTTTTGGTAAATTTGGCAGTATGAAAAGAAGCATCGTTTTGCTGAAAGATAAAACCGCTTGACGCATACAAATTTTCTGCACTAGGAAGAAACACATTTTGAAGAATGTTTTGGCATTTCATCGCATTTATTGTGTCTTTCATCAAATACAATTGTCCACAGCCTTCGGATGACATGCACCCCCACAATAGGATGCTTTTTAGAAATTTCACTGTTCTTTTAAGGCAACCGTTATGGAAAGCTTCAGTGTTGTATTCGAAAATCTCCTACACAAACATCACATTTGCTTTAATCGTTATGGATGATTTTGTTCCTTTCATCTGCAATAGTGATTTAGACCAAGTACAACAGTTCCTTATTTGGGTAGCCGTTAATAATGTTTTTACAAACAAATAACTACCAAATTTAATATCAATCCTACTTTATAAAAGCTCAAAGCTTTGTGGATATGTAGTCCGTCTATAACAGTTTTCGGTTATTTTGATTTATCTTTATAATTTTGTTTTTTATTTTTTTAGCCAGACTGTTTGTGAGCACAAAATTGGAATCAAACCAAATTCTTATCGCCAAAAAATATTTTTCATTATTTATATACTATTTAATTGAGTTTCTAGTGTATTTTTACCAAATTTGTACCTCTTTTGCTCAAAAACGAGTCGATAAATTTTGAATTGTAATGCGGTATTGCATATAGCTTTGAAACACCTTTAGTTTGAGGTGTCAATTGACCCATGTTGCAATAAAAAAAAACCGGCCATTTTGCTCCACAGTGAAGTAAGCAACATTTAAAAAAATAAACAAACGTTAGAAAATACTATTTTTTGTTGTATTTGAAGTTGCTTTTGAATTTTAAAAAATATAATTGTTAAAAAATGAATAGAAGGGGAGAGGGAAATTTAAAGCCATGTGATATTTTGAACATAGTCAAAAGACTTGCTCTTTGCATTAAATCAATGGTTCCTAAACGTTGAAATGAGGGACTTTGGAATATAATATGACAATATTTTCATGTTATAGGGTATAGTAAAAGGAAAACTTGAGAACAAATTTTGTATCAGGATTGGTCATGAGAGCTTTCATAAAGAAAGTAATAGAGGATTTGCTTATGACTTGTTTTCAATCTAAATATATGCGTTCGGGGTGGCTACAGCACATTGTGTTAGAGGGAAATTCTTTTATCGATTCTTACAATAAATAAAATAATAAAAATATGATAAAACAAATAAAAACGAAGTAAAGCAATGTTCTGGAGACTTACGTTTGCTAGTTTTTTTTTTTAATCTAATTTAAAATATATATTTAACTATGTATATTTGCATTTGTGAACGAGAGGACCCGAATAATTTTTCGTTATCGGTTATATTACGGAAAATTGTAACGTAATATTATCCACGAAACTTATCTATGGTGACACACAGTTGGGAAACTGTCATATAATTTTTATTATCTATGGTGGTTCCTATTCGATGAATTATTATAGGGAGCTGCGACAAAGCAGTAAAGAGAGATAAAATCTGACTGCACATCCTTGGGTCCTATTTTCAAATAAAATTTTACGGTATCATTGTTTTGCTGCTAACCCGATACGTTTCCGATATGTTAAAATTTAACATCTTTTATGTCTTTTTATGGTGATATAGGAGCTTTTGTCAATACCTCATAAATTCATCAAAAAGCATTATTCTGTGCAATGAGGTCACAGAAATTTGAAACGATCATTCATTGTCTGAGGTTGATTTCATTCTTCAAAATCCAATATATCTCCACTAGAGAACTGAAAACATACGTGAATTTCAAAACCGCGATATTTTAATTCAACTTTTTCTGTACCAAAATCTTCGAAAACCTCTAGTGAAAACTCGAACATGTGGGAGTCTAAATTACAAAGGATTCTTCTGACTATCTCTCTCTCTCTCTCTCTCTGAAAGGAGGGGGAGGAATTTTTGGTCACATATGACTAGGAAACCACAAATACAACTCGATATTTACATATTTAATAAGCTTTAATAAACAACACATAATTTTTTTTCCGAGCTATTAAAATCCATACTTAATATTCCTTAAGATCTTTTTCTGAACTATATTGGTGATATTTCCATCGACGTTTGGTAGGGGTTGATCTTTCCTAACTGCTAACTGAAAACACAGCTCTTTAACGTAATTGAATCAACTTAGTTTAAGACAGTTACTTCAGAAACTGTATACTTTATTATGCGCATGCATCACATTTTAAGTTTAATACAACACCTTTAACAGTACTTTTTAGTTTGCTTACCTCTATTTGCTGAGCAAGCTTAATTTCTTCCGCACTGGTGAGAAAATTAGTGACGAAACAAGTGTCAGGACTGCCAAGACGACCCACCCTTCCTATCCTGTGGATGTAATCTGCCGCATATATAGGAAAATCGTAATTGATTACATGCTTCACTTGGATTGTGTTTAAACCTCTAGAACCGACGTCTGTTGCTGATAATATTTTAGTTTCACCCCTTGAAAATATTAATTCTAAATGACAAAAAAATTTAAACTAACATGTTTCGTTTTATTATGAAGATAGTCACAGTTTCTTCTATAAATAAAAGTAATATCCTCCCTCATTATAATTTTTTTATTGGAGATAAGGTCCAAACTTTCAAAGAGAATAGCGCTTAGTTTATAGATTCAAGCAATATACAGGTAAGTATCGTTAAGAAGTTAAATAAGTTCATATATTTGGTGCAGTTTATAGAATACCTATTGTTAAATTTTATGTTAAGAAGGTTGCGCAATACTTAACTTTTACTCGAAAGCTCACGTAAACTTCTTATGTGCTATTGTATATTCCGAATCAATTCCAATTTTTTTCGGCATACTAACCTTACAAACTGATTCCATTGCTCTATTCGAATAGCAAAATTCATGTCTCCACAAATGTTGGAACATGGTAAATTGTTTTCCCTAAGAAACATTGCCAACCATTTGCACGTTTCATTTCTATTTGTGAAAACCAACATTGGATCTTTGCAGGTTTTAGCGATTTGAAGTAAATTAGCTGGCTTCACCGAACGTGTAAGACGCAAAAACTTTTGATTGATGTTTAGGAGAGGTTTGTGAAGTCTCTGAGACACTACCTGGAATATGCATAAGAAAAAAAGGTGCATATAACTAATTATTGAGTTAAATACATGTTCCATAGTTTCTCCATAAGGCACTAAGATATTAGGCAGCTTTCTGGGTAATGTGGCCGAAACTAAGATTAGCTGCGCCTGAGACATTTTGTTCACTAAACCTTCAATTCTTTCAACAAATGAGTCATCCGTAAGAGAGTCAGCCTCATCTAACACTAAAGTTTGAACCTACGTTTGATTATAATTGATTGTAATTAAATCATTCATTAAAATGATCGACACGGCACATTATTTTGTTATTATTAAGAGCTTGTATTTTGAAAATTTTGTCGCTGAAAGTCCGTTTCTTCTAAGGTCATTGAAGGGCACTCATCGTGATAAAAACTGATTGTTTTTTTCTCTGTCATGGAGAGTAAAGAGGAATTCTTTCAAATTTAGTTGCCATATTGATTTCAGAACTATCTTTGTAATGCTATACAGATAATTTTTGTTGGGAACAGATATTACAATTATTTTCACGCAATCTACGCGGCAATGTCAATATTAATATCACTTCATAACATACTTCTCGCCAAATTGCAACCTAACCATCTTTCCTATACTGGTGTGGAAAAGTATAACTTTCTGTGCACAAATAGAACTTTTTTTTTGTATAATTAGTTTCTATCAGAGGATTAAAGAAAAAACAGATTTTCAGAATCTATTTTTTGTTCATAAAAATTGAAAGATAAATATCTCAAATAAAAACTTTAAAAAATGACAAAAAATATGCTGTCCCGAATACTATATTAAGTTGCTTATATTGATTCTAACAAAAACTTACCTCCCCTAACTTGTAGATTCCCACAGTAGAAAGTTTACCTAAAACTCCTGGAGTGGCAACTAATATGTCCACCTCTGCAAATGATGGATTTAACATAATTTTTTTCGTTCTCCCTAAAATTCATCCTTTACAGACCCATATTATATATATAATCTATCACAAAGATACCTCCCACCAATGTTCTAGCTACTAGCCCTACAGAATCACACAATTTGGCAGCTATTTCCCCCACTTGATATACAAGTTCTCTATTAGGAACAAGGATAACAGCTCTTGGGCTGTTTAATTTGTCTGATTGTTTAGTTTCAATCAAATTTTTTATCACTGGTAACAGATAGGCAACTGTTTTACCACAGCCTGTTTCAGCTGCTAACAAAGTATGGATCCCTAAATTAAATTTTATATTAATAATATAAAAAAAAACAAAAGGTTTTCATTAATATGTTGTTTATGAAATTTTTAACATTACTTCACTTTTCAATGCCTGAATTAAAATTTATCATAACATAATTGGAAGTAACAAGGTATTTGTACTTATGCACAAATAAGAGAATATTTATTTCATTTTTTTGCTTAGAGATATAAGGAAACAACCAAAAGACAAATTTTCTACCTTTTTCAATTGAGGCAATAGCTCTTGCCTGAAACTCCGTAGCATTATTAATATTATATTCCTTCAAAGCCTCAATTACACTTGTAGGGACACCAGATTTCTCAAACGAATAAAATTGATCTTGAACATCATTGGGTAATGGAAGAAGGGTAAAATAGTCATTTTTTGCTTTACTATGATTCCATCCTTTTGAAGCTAAAGGCACCTCATCTAGCCGATTATATACCATGCCCGCATAATGATCATACTCCTTTCTTTTACAGCTGATGAGCACAGGTCCCTTATCGAGCTTATTTTTAAATTTCGGCACTGCTGAAGCAAAGTTTGCTCGGTGTTCTACATTGCTGAACAGTGTTTTGCATGTATGACTGAATAGCACCCGTCCGGACATGACTTGCGTTAAGCTTACGTACTATGCCCTACAAATACGGTATATTGGGGCTGTGTAAACGAAAAATCGGGGTACAACATACAACTTTAAATAATTATTTTTGAAATTCAAACAAATTCTAGGTTAAATGTAGAAATGTAAAAAGATCAATGTCAATCATTGACATTTAATAGCTGTGGAGCTTTCATTTCATTAGTCGCGTTGGTGCAAATCTAGACGATGCTGCGCAGTGTTTTCTGAATTCTTTTACTAGGGACAATTATCTACTAAATATCCTAAACATAAACCATCATAGTTTAACTTAGTCTATGTCAAAAAATATTAATAATACTAGTCTGCTATATGAAAAAATGTTAAAATTGTAGGTTGAAAAATTCTGCAAAATCCCTTAAGATATTTTAATGCAATTTTTGTATAGAAGCTATGTGTGTGTGTGAGCAAAAAATTATATATAAAGTCGCTATATTAAAATGCGTACTGCAAAAGGTAATCATTTAAAAGAACATCATGTAGGGATTGAAATATCATAAATATGTGAATAAATTCATCTAATATCTGTTGTTTGTCAGGTGTTTATAATAAACAACAAGTGGTTAAAGTAACGATCCACATTTATCGATCACTGCGTACTAGGAAGTTTTTTTTTAATCAAATGATCGCTCGTTATTAAATGTATAGGGCGATCCTCCGAGAAAGACATAAATCGTTTGTGAAAGTGAAGACAGGAGTGGAACCTCCGAACTTCGGCGCTGTATTTACGGTACAGCTTGAAAATACACTTTATAAGTTTGAAATTAAATTTGGCATTGTGTGGCGAACTAAGTTTGATTATTCACTTGGTTGGCTTTAAAATCTTATTTTAACTAAAATAGTTCATAGCAGCCTGATTATTATTCATTTATTTTTCTCAACACCCGCCTGTTTTAGCATTTGTTTTTAGAAACACTATATACGTTTGTTGTGGGTAATTTTATGTAAGGTCGAGAGAAAATTAAATTTCCTTATAGTACATTATACTTTTTCCTCTTCTAAATGCACTGCCCGAGTTCTAGAACCATTCTAATCACTCTTTTCAACAGCTGTATGTCAATTATCAAAAGTGTAGTTACTTGACAAATGAGGTTAGATTTTTTTCAAATTTTGGGTTAAAATTAGTTCCTTCTTCATTCTTCAACCAACTTGTTATTTAAAAGTTATGAAAAGTTGATAATAGCGTTAAGCAGATCAGTATTGATTCAGTATAGAGTGCGACATAGAGCATTAAACTGAAACTTCGTGCTCTAATTTATCAGTTGTTCAAAAACCACCAACGCAATGAGTGGTGAAGAAGGGATTCGAGAAGAAAGAATTTACTTTCTCTCTGTTATACAAACATTTAAAAGCTACAAAGATCTCTCCCACAAGAGAATTCAGCACAAGAAAAAATGTGTAGCATCTTTGCCCCTTCATCATCGAAAATTACTCTCTAAGTACAGTGAGGATTTGGACATGCTAAAAGAAGGTATTGATATGAATGCTGAACTCATACCTCTGGTGCTGAAACACGCCTATACCATGTTCGACAATGTTTACTCTAATATGGAAATCTTGCCTGAACAAGATGCTCGGATTTTGACTGATGGTCTTGATAAAGTGCAATCAGTATTCAAACAATTAATGAGAGATTGGAGCTCTTTAGGAGTTACTGAGAGAAAACAGTGTTACCAACCAATTATTGAAGAGATCTCATTAAATTTCCCTGCAGACCAGTGTGATAGAAGCCAAATTCAAGTCTTAGTTCCTGGAGCAGGTCTTGGTAGGCTAGCTTTTGAAATTGCATCTCGAGGATTTATTTGCCAAGGCAATGAGTTCAATTTATTCATGTTAATAGTTTCTTTCTATGTACTGAATTTGTGCCAGAACATTGATGAATATGTGATATATCCTTGGATACATCAGTATTGCAACAATCACAGTATTGATGATCAATTGACAAGCGCTCGCTTCCCAGACATTAAGCCAAAGCCCTCAGAAGATGGTGGTTTTTCAATGACGGCTGGTGATTTTTTAGAAGTCTATACAACAAAGAATGAATGGGACTGTGTAGCCACATGTTTTTTTATTGATTGTGCCCCAAATGTAGTGCAGTTTATTGAAACAATTTATGATATACTGAAGCCAGGGGGAGTATGGATCAATTTGGGGCCTCTTCTTTACCATTACTCGGACATGAAAAATGAGAAAAGCATTGAACCTAGTTTTAAAATTGTGTGTGAGATAATCCAAAAAGTTGGCTTCAAAATGGAGAAGTGTGAAACTGGAGTGAAGACAAAATATTGTCAGAATCCTAGTTCAATGCTCCAGTATGAATATGACAGTGTGTTTTTTGTGTGTAGAAAACTCAAGAATGAAGAGGTAAATGTGGATAACTAACTTTGTATTTTTCTATTTATGTTTTATAAGTATTATGTTATGTTTTGGAACTAAGATATAAATACAATATCACTCAGTTTAGTTCAGGGGGATATTAAAAATGTTTTCAGTTTCATTATATCTCTTATGTTTAAGGTGACACATTTTTTGTTATACAATCTTCAAGAATACAAGTTGATTAGGCTCAAGGATAACACTAAATGATTTGTTACTAAGCAAAGCATTCAATGTTTATGTTAATTTCTTTATGTGTATATAATTATGAGGTGACATTATTGTTCATCCATAAAAAATGAGTGCAGTGGCCTAACCCTAACAAAGCTAAATGCGTTTTAATTTTGAGTGAAACGTCGATGCGATATGCGAGTATTTATACAATTACGGAGAGCAGATAACTGATATAAAAGGCCATAGAACTTCACAAAGGTGTTATATTGTTGATATTGTAATATCTTCAGTAGTACCTACTTCGTGACGTTAAATGATTAATTTTCATGTTCTCTTGATAATCAAATATGAAACAATGAAAATAGGCAATCAATAATTCTAAATATAGGCTTTTTTGGAGAGAGATATAGAAATATATAAAAGAACTGATTCTAATTACCAAAACTATTTGCCTATCTATTTCTCTTTATCATTGAGCAAAGGAAATTTTTGGTTTTGGATATTCCACATTAAGAAAATATATTATGTTTCGTATCCTTGCCGCCCTTGCTCTGATCAGATTCTAAGGAGAATATTTTTATGGTCAAACTATAGACAAACGAAAAACTGGTGCAAAAATATGTAATAGCGCTAAGGTAATGTGTATATGTACAAACTTGACAACTTGTTTATTAATTAACAAGTTTATTCTTGCTATTTAAATTATTTGATCGCAGTTGAAATTAAAAAAAAATGTATTTATAAATTGGATACCAATTTACAAATCCTGCTAATAAAGTATGATTCAAATTTTACACTCCACGTTCTTCCACTGGAGTCAAGTATCTTTTTATCTTCTTCAAATGCACACCCACGTAGACATAAACATTTTCTAAAAAAATGCTGAATGGTAAAGATAGATACAGGGTGCCTGGTGACTCAACGACCACAGGCTAAGAGTGAGTTTCTTAATGAATTTTGAGTCGAAAATGTCTAAATAACTTATATCCGGAAATGCTTCGTTTCTAAGATAGAGAGTGTTCAAATACCTTTTTTTTATATATTCAATATTTCAAAAACAGTTTTAGACATGCACATGTTTTGGAGAAATCAGAACCTTTTCACTTATTCTAGTTGCATACGTATGATCGTGTGATTGAATATTTTTAATGAAAAAAAATAATACGATTCTGACTTTTTTCAATAGGAACATTTTTGTTTTAATATTTCATTAATTGTTAATAAAAAAAAAGGTCTTTTAGTACTGTGTTGCTAAAGTAGCCGTCTATGAAATAAAAAATAATTGTAATTCTTTTAAAAGAAAAATACTGCAAATTGCAATAGTCCTACTTAGAATGTTAGAAACGTAAGACGGTTGTATTAAATATAATAGAACAAGTTAAACAATAATATTACGTCGGTTATAAAAATAAAATCAATTAAGAAAATAATATTTAACATGAACTAACTTAATTATAATACTTTTTCGCCCTGAACCTGAATACATTTCCGCCTCTTTCCATGAAAGGTAAGGTAACTCTTTAAAGAGTCTCGGGATTGTCGCATACAGATGTAGCTGCATTTTGAACTTTGTTAATTTAGTCCTTTCTGGTTTGAGATATTTCTCCAAAACTAACTAAAATTTTCTTTACGTATTCCCATAGATAATATTCGAGGGACCTTAAGTATTTGTTGTGTTACAAAACATAATTTAAAAAAATAAGTAATTGAACACTTTGTATTTTGCAAACAAAGCATTTCTGGACATAAGTTATTTAGATATTTTCGATTCGAAATACATTAAGAAATTCACCCTTAGTCTATAGCCGTCGAGCCAGCGGACACCCTGTATACAGTAAATCCCAGCGTACTAGGTATATGAAGGAGTGTCTGTTTTTACGCATCTCAATTCATAGTATACAAAATCCGAATAAAACGTAATGGAGCTCATTTGCGGTACTGCTCACTTGATGCAATGGCCAGACGGAACTCTGCTACGTTGCCGGCTCGCTTTTAAACGGCCGGGCGCTTAATCGTTATTCGGGGTTTGCCATCAAAATTATTTCAAATAATTTTTCTCTTCAAAATTAAATAAGAAAATAAATGCAACTCCTAAACATAAGTGCAACATTCTAGAAATAAATAAAAAAAAATGAACATTTATTGTTAATGGGAATTAAAAAAAAAAACAAAATTAAATTAAATGTGCAAATCGGCCCCCTTTTTGTGCAGAACAGTAACCGAGCCGATTATAAAAAGTTTACCGCACTCTTGCAAGTGTTTCTAGATTAATAGCTTGCATGCAATTTCGAATTTCAATTCGCAACTCATCCAAATTATTAGCCCTGCTGTCATCCTCAAATCTATAAATTGTAAATTTGATATAACCCCACAAGAAAAAAATCTGCAGGAGTTAAATCGGGGGATTTTGCTGGCCATAGAATGGTTCCCCGTCCACTTTTCATTCTGTTTTAGAAATGTCTCTCAAGACATTCTCGAACAAGAGCGGTATTGTGGGTATGACAACCATCTTATTGAAATCATACATCTAAATTAATTCCTAATTTTTTGATTGCTGAAATAATTTGTGCCTGGAGCAAGTCAAGGTATTTCAACCCATTCAAAGTATCCTCAGTTAAAAACGGACCAATTGCATGGTCACCTAAAATATTTGCCCAGTAATTAAGTTTTTGGGGATATTGGATTCGCGCTTTGTACGTTCGGTTCAAATTTTCCATTGATCAATAATTAGTGACGACTGGATTAGTGTGACCTAATAATGGAAATGTCGATTCATCCGTAAAAAGGGTATTTTTGATTAAATTTTCATTATTATTGGCCCTTTCCATTATTGTTTCACAAAAAACCAGCCATCTCTCTAGATCTTCAGGAAAGATTTGATTCGTTTTTTTCATCTTGTATGAAGTGTATCCTTTTTTCCTCAAAATTCTGTGGGCGGTTGTACATGACACATCTACTTGGTTCGTGATTTCACTAAAGAACTGATCAGGATTTTCTTCAATGCTGGCACAAACCGTGATTTCCTGTTCTTCTCTTTCATTGTTATCTTGTGGGGGGCGTTTATGACGCAGAGGTGAAAGACATCCAGTCGTCTCGAAATTTTAAGTGATACGACGCACTGTGGTAACACTAGGAACGAGCTAATTCTCAAAACGTCTTAAAAAACAAGCAACTACTTCTTCTAAGGATTGCTTTGAATAAAATTGTTTGATCATGAAGACTTTTTCTTCAATTGTAAAAATTTCCATTTTAATCTATTTCTATTCGCTATTATAACAAAACACGGAAGATAAATTTATTAAAAATTTTCGATAGCAAGTAAGGAAAACAAAATTATTTTCGGCTTTATATTTCATATATTCAACAAAAAATGTATTAAAAATACTTTACTGTTTAGGTTCGCCTTTAAGTATCGCCGGATTTTTAATACATTGGTTTGTCGACATCATCAATTAAGCCGTTTAAAAGGGAGCCGGCAACATTGCAAAGCTTCGCCTAGCCATCACATCAAGCGAGCAGTACCGCAAATGATCTGTCACGTTTTATTCGTATTTTGTATAGTATGAATCGAGATGCGCAGAAACAGACACTTCTTCATATGCCTAGTTCGCTGGATTTACTATATATGAAATTAAATGTTAGAAAAGGATGATGTGACGTTTTATGAATAAGAAAATACGTGGTTTTAGTATGATAAGGAGCGAATCAGCTGATTTTGAAGTTTAAATTTACACCTAACCTACCTTTTCCATTTTTGAGAATTTTCGCATTTAAATTTTGGTATTTGTACTTTTTGCATTATTTCAAAAATGTACAATATTTTATCGCAATATAAACAAGGCAAATCAATTAATTATTCAGTAATGTAACATTTTTCATCGATTCTTTTAAGTTTCTGTGATTAAATAACGCAACGTATTAGTTTTCAGTAAAAAGTTTTATTTTTGTTGATTTCAATGCTTTGGAAGGGATTTTGTAGTGCAAGAAACTATAGTTCGAAGAAACCTGTTGCACTATTAACAACTCCTATTTACTATGTGAATGCTGGTAAGACATATTAAAATTTTGCCATTTAGTGAGAATGATTCTATTTCCTTGGTATCGGGTATAGGATAATATTACAACTCATTGAACCCGAACTTTATCATATTGATTCAAATCAAGTTTCACTGCCACAAGTTACAAAATTAATCTGTAAAGAGGGTATACTTACCATATCTGGTGGTAATAAATTTGAACTAATACAGTTAATGTGTAATTCTCACATATATTACTAATCAAATACTGGCCACAATAATAATGTAATAGCAATAAAAGAAAATAAAATTAAATTGAAATAAAGCTAACACTGAAAACAATTTAAAATGGAGGCACAGCATAGCAATCAAATATATACTACTAATCGCAGGAATACTTTAGCTTAAGTTTCATTAATAACATTTGATTTCCTTTTCATATGCCTACAGTTATTTTGTCTTCCAATAAGATATCATCGATTCAATTTTTAGAACCCCACATTGGCCATTTATACAGTTCCTTGATAGCTGATGCAATTAGAAGGTGGAAACTCTTAACCAGGAAAGAGACAAAAATTATCTTCTCCACTGGGACAGATGAACATGGAACAAAGATCCAAAGAGCTGCCAAGAACCATCAGACTAGTATTAATGACTACTGTACTAAAATATCCTCACACTATCGCGAGCTGGCAAATACTTTTAGTATTTCATGTACTGATTTCATTAGGACTAGTGAAGAGAGGCATAAAATGACTGTACAAAAATTTTGGGTAAGATAATTTTTTTATACTTTTGTTAAAAATTTCAGTAGTGTGCATTTTAAGCATCTATTATTTAAAACATTTTTAATTCCAAGCAGGATTCTTACCTATATATTGCAAAAGGTTGCACCTTGTTAAGTTAGTTAGGGAAGAATGAGGACCTTTGGAGCACTTTAAAATTTCTAATATTTTTAACAAGTTAACATGGATTTTTTTCATTGAGCCGTTAATAAAGTGCCAATGTTATTGTGTTTTGATTTATTACAAGCCAGTATACAAGAATACACTTAAAAATACCATTATATCACGAATTAGCATTGATTAGAAAAATCTATAAATTTTAGACACAGTTAATTGAAAAAGGCCTCATATACCAATCTACTTACCAAGGATGGTACTGCGTGTCCGATGAAACGTTTCTAAGCGATTCCCAGCTGCTTGAAATAATAAAAGATGGGAAAAAAATGTTGGTGTCACATGAAAGTAAACAACCAGTTGAGTGGAGCGAGGAAACTAACTATATTTTTAAACTTAGCTCATTTAAACAGGCTTTAATAGACTGGTTACAAAGAAATGGCAAGTAATGTTATGCTGTATTCATTTTTGAACTCCCATTATGAAACTAGACAGTACTGTGTTGGGCAATTCTCTACTTAAAAGCGACCCGAATTAATTATTGAAAAGCGTTTTTAATTATTGAATCGTTTTGGTAAAATTTGCTGTAAATTTTAAGGAATATTTCTCTTGTTTTACACGGTATTTAAATTGTGGGCTACATCGGTTTTGTTAATTTTCACAAATTCCCTTTGTTCGCCCTTGAAGCTTTGATAGAGCACTTGTAAGCATAATAAATTAACGTTTCAAGTGATCGACGAATAATAAACGAATATAATAAAAATCATTACTACAGCTCTAAAATTGAAAAAATCAATGCAGTATTAATAGCAAGGGTTATTTTTATTTTATTATACAGGACGTAATATATCATTATGGAGATATTTCAAAAGCCAGTAGCATTCTACAAAATAATAAAAAAAATACTTATAGACTCTTGAGTAGAAACACTCCATTTTCAATATACAGGGTGCCAAAGCTTTACATTTGTCTTCATATTTTGCGTTTTTCTTTTGTATGCGACGAGTTAAATTTTTTAAATTTCGTATATATATTTATTATCTTTAAGACCCTTTACAAGAAAATGGCAAAATCGTCAGCAGCTATATAAGGGGTGTTGTGGGACATGTATTTTATGCTTTGTATCTTTTTGGGAATACCCTGTATAAATGCTAGTACCAATTTGAAATTCCTTTTTTAATTCTTTAACATATCGATGTAAATGAGGATTGTAAGAGAAGTAAGAAAAAAAATCATTCAACTAGTTATCAACAATCTGAAGCGATTCGGAAAATTAAATCAAATTTTTTAAAATAAAAATGTATCTAATGGCTATCTAGTGTCCAGCAATTATCAAGAAATTAAATCGCTTTTAGAAAAGGCTGTTGTTCCTCAAAAATTCTACAAAATCCTTCTGGATATTGTTCATTCTCTTGACGCGCTCTCAGATATATCAATTTCTCGTCCATCCTCTCGAGTGCATTGGGGTGTACCAGTACCAAATGACCACGATCAAACAATATACGTTTGGTTTGATGCATTAGTCAATTATTTAACAGTCGCTGGGTATTCGGAAATCGACAATGGGAAATTTCAGGAATGCTGGCCGCCTGATATTCAGGTTATCGGAAAAGACATTTTAAAGTAAGTGAAAAATGCATTTGAGTTTTTTTTACGATAATTTGGGGTTTCAAAGCTTTTTCTTGACGAATATAATAATTATTATTGGAACAAAAACTAAATACTTTTGTTAGATTTCATGGTGTTTACTGGCCAGCATTCCTTATAGCAGCAGATCTGGAGCCTCCACGTAGAATTCTATGCCATTCTCATTGGACTGTCGATGGCGAAAAAATGTCTAAATCGAAGGGGAACGTTCTGAACCCTATGCAAAATATTGTCAATTACACTGCCGATGGATTGAGGTATTTCCTGTTAAGAGAAGGAGTAAATCATAGCGATGGAAGTACGTTTGTTTTTCTCTAAGAATATTATGAAGGAATTTAAGTTTTACTAAAAACACATATTTTAAAAACAGTCACAAAAAATAACTAGTTCAAATATTTTCTAAGACACATTTTCCGGTAAGTGCTGGATGTTTCCTACAAAATTGTGCCCCTTAATTTGTAAATTTTTCGAAACTTGTGATAACTCATGTACATATTTTAATCTTAGTTTCCTGTCTGGCTCTCTCATACCATTGAAGGAGTATTAGACAAGTTTTGAGTCACTACACAACTAAATTTGGTCGCATGATTTGTAAAACACCCTTATTATTTCTTTGCAGACTACAGTGAAACGAAAGTCCTGAGACTGTTAAATGCAGAGCTAGCCGACACTTTAGGAAATTTGCTCAGTAGATGTTGCGGTAAAGCTTTAAATCCTGATCAAAAATTTCCCGCATTAAACACCGTTTCGTTCGATCGAGTGTCCTCTTGCGACGTGACTAAAAGACTTTTGGAAAATATTCAACAATTGCCAGGTAACGCGGATAAATCCAAAATTTTTCAAAAAACAATCGTGGACTTTTACTTTAGGTTTATGCGAGACCCATTACAATCAATACAATTTCTACAAAGTTGCAGACGCTGTAATAGCGACCCTTCACTCTGCGAATTTGTTCTTTGAAACCTTGAAACCTTGGGAACTGAAAAAGAGCAAAAACACAACTGAAGATTTGCAGACAGTTTTACATCTAGCAATGGAGTCTTTAAGGGTGACCGGTATATTGTTACAGCCCCTTATTCCTAACATTAGTAACGTTCTCTTAAACAAGTTAAATGTGCCGAAGGAGGAGCGGTTTTTTGATAATTTACTGAAGTTTTCATGGATGGACCAGAGCTTCAAAACCAAGTGTTTGGGGGACGATTCAGCCGTGTTGTTTAAGAGAATAGTTAGTGACGATAGTGGTAGAATAAAGAAAAAGTTGGAAAATTAATGTTTAAGTTTATTTCTTGTAAATTTTAAACGCACAAAAATGAACCCTCTATTCTAAATTGACAATGTATGGCAGTTTTTTACCAATATTTTTGATTCGTGTCAACGACGCTGTTACTTTTAAATGCGAGGAGACGTAAGAATGGACAGTTCGTTGAATACGCGCATGTTCTACTGATTTAAAGGCGTCAGTAAAATGCTTTTAAGGTAAATTTTTGAGAAGCTTTTAAGCTGCTATGTTGAAAAAAGGCGCAAATAAGCTTGTACGTCATTTAAACAATTTCCTTATCAAATGAAAAAGCAAGTGCGTAATATAAATTATTAGCTATATTCTACACTACCTACTTATTGCAAAGCACATCTTTGCTACTGCTTGCCAAGTCCGAACTTTAAGCCTTAAAATTCTCTATATAAAAAAGCTTTAGGTAAGGGAATTGTCGCAAATTCCTAGTTTTTAATTCTTGTGGATACATTGCGCATCCACACTACCAGAACATGAGAAATTTGGAGGAGTTTCTCGCCCTGTTTTCCGTCTGCTTTCACTCGTTATTGATTTTTCACCCCAACAGGTGTTTTCCGTGCAGGAAAGTGTGCCACTACCAGCTTTGTTTAATTCTCTTTTAATTTGCTAGTTTTTACGGTGCCAAATATTTTATTTTTTTATGCACGACCGGTAAGTAAACAAATTGCTTAATAATAATATAAAGATTACATTATAAAGTATGCATAGAAACTTAACGGTTTATCACATGAAGTCAGTTATTCACTTACTTAAAAATTAAGAACATATGACACTTCTGTATAACACAGAATTACCTATAGTAGCGAGTACCTCGCCACGTACTGACTTGAGCCCTTCGACTATGCGTTGTCACATCATTTATGCTATTCCTTGATAATATTTAGCGTTCTTCGTATGTACTAACCAGAACTGAGCTGAATTAAGCAAGGCATTCTCTTGTGTAGTTTAAATGAACCAATGCAGGCAGTAGAATCAATTCGAATTTTTGCTACGCACAAAGTTAAATGTCGAGATTATCATTTGAATAATATTTTTGTTACTCAGTTTTATTCATTAATCACTTACAGGGTGTCCCCAAAAATAGTCAGTCCGTTTTCAAATATGTGAATTTAAGTTCTTTTAAAATCATTTAAATGTCATGTTTTTGCTCAATTTTCGTTTTTGGATATCACCTGTAATTCACATAGAATCGGGAGAATTATGACGAATCTGTTACAGGAGTATCTAATTGTGGTTTAATACGAAAAGTTAAGTAATCATATAATACCGTAAAATTCGTTAAAAAAACAAATAAAACTAAAATCCCTGGGTTCCACGAATTGAATGAATATACGAGAAAACTGGAAACAAATTTGAAAAAAAAGTAAAAGGAGATAAAATTTAAGTGATAGATTGAAGAACTTAAGAAACATATTGAAATTTAATAGTGGTGTACGAGTAAATTTTTTTGAAGGATTTTATATACCAAGACCTAGAAAATACACTACCCTGTATAATAGTTGAAGGCAATTTATTCTCACATTAAACAGCACCTATTATCTGATAAATATATAAAATTTGAAAGCTTTATCTGCAGTAGGTCCGGCAAAATAAAATAAAAACCTAATTTTACCTTAATTTTTGACACCTTGTAACTCTGCTTGTAACTCTGTTTCCGATCGAGATCGGACACACGTTTATACGAACATTTTCCTTTATTTTGTACTAGAAAATACATACCTTAAATAGTGCCACGCAATTCTGAAACACCCTGTATAGTGCCCACGATAACAATTTTTAGCTATAAAGTAGCACATATAATAATGATCTCTTGAATGTAAAAATGATTACTACTAAAATTGTTAAATTTTGATGGGTAGTTCAATTGATAACAAAAATTTAACATGAATTGGTATTTTTAAGTTGGAAAACTCCACCTGCTCAATATTCACAAAGGTTGTTTAAAGGACACTTACCTAAATTGGCACAGGCATGATTTCACCTGATTAAAAACTGCTAAAAAGACCCTATAACGAATGTTGGGAAGGTGGCATTAATAATTTGTCTAATCATATTCCGGGTAAAAATTTTCAGTGTAAACTAATATTTGAAATATCTAATAGTGAGTTGTTGCAATTGCTTAATGAACATATAACTGATAAGACTATGTGTTGATAATCTTATCTCTCTTTAGTTTCCTACATTAATTTTTCGTGAAATCATGGCTGACTTAGCGGAACTGAGGAAAGTACTAGTTTTGTACACCGGAGGAACGGTAGGGATGAAGAGGAACCATCAAGGCGGTTAGTATTATCAAGATCAAACATAATTTGTGCTGATTTTGATGTATTCGTGTCATGCTAGAAAAATATGGTGAAATTTGATATATCGCAGTATGTCTTTCACTTTTCGAGTTCTAGAATGATATGATTAGTAACAGGTACTGACTGGCGGTATAGGTGATTCACCATAACGAAGAATATCTAACTCTGTTAATAACGGTTGTAAAAAGTAACTTGGAAAAATTCTCGAATTTTACTGAAACCGTTAGAATTTGTCAAAGAAAGAAAATAAAAAAAGCGTCGAAAAAAAAAATTATATAATGGGTTGTACTTTATATTGTCTCTTTCTCCACGTAATTTGTGTTTTTTCATATTTTATTTTCCGTTTGAGTTAGAGTTTGAGTCAATAGTTGTGTAATTGTTGACTTTGGCTGGACTTCTGCTAAATGACACGCTACCATTCAAATATACCACTCAAAACAATTAGGGGATATTATATTATTTATGATTAAAAAAAAAATTATTCTGCCATTTCTTTTAGGATAATAATAATAATTTCACAGGACTAAACAGGATAATACTGCATACGGTAGGTCTCAGTCGATTTTATAGATTTTAACTTGAATTCCCACAAAGAATATGAAAACGCATTTAAGCGCTACTTAGGTATCAATTGAATTTTTTTACTCGGGAATGAGTGGTGTCCAATTTTTCAATTTCATAATTTTCACAATAAACGAGAAACATGATTTAATGGAAAGTGAAGCATGGCGAGCCATAAGGCAAGTTAAAGCTGGGCGAACCCAGACGCATGTTGCCCAAGTGTTTAATGTCAGCCAAAGTGTAGTTTCACAATTGTAGAATCGATTTCTTGAAAAGGGAAATGTTAGAAGAAGACCAGGATAAGGTCGAGTATCAACATTAACACCTAGGGAAGACCGATTTTTTCAATTGCTCGCGAGAAAAAATCGCAGTGTCAATGCAATATTTTTAAGAAGCGAGTTTGCCCGAGGCACCGGAAGGCTTGTGTCCACTCAAACCATAAGAAATAGACCCCACAACGTCGGATTGTATGCCCGAAAACCAATGGTGTATGTTCTATTGACTGTGGAACAAAATAGAGCAAGAAGAGCATGGACTGAGCTTCGAGGGGGAACCCGTAATAAATGGAATCGGGTACTCTTCAGTGACGAGTTTAGGTTCACTGTAGAACCTGATAATCGACGTGTTGGCGTGAACGCATGAATTTGTTGCGAACGCGGAACATGAAACAATCATCAGTTTATCAGAGAAAGATCTTACTTTGGAAGTGGCGGTATTATAATATGGGCTGGTATTAGTCCTGGCGGGCATACAAATCTTTATTTTTACTGACAATGGGCCCTTAAACGCTAACAGGTATCTAATGAAGTTCTTCAACCTATTATAATGCCGTATATTGGAGTAATAGGTAATAAATTCATATTTATAAACGACAATGCTTGTCCACATCACACTAACATCGTGAACAACTGGTTGGATGAAATTACTTTTGAGATAATTGTATGGCTTGCCAATTCTCCAGATGGAAATTCAATTGAGCACGCTTGGGATACTTTGGGAAGACGTGCTGCAAGCAGAAATTTACCACCTCGAGCTACTCCAGATCTTCGTAATGTCCTAATTGAAGGATGTAATGGAATTCCCCAAGGCGTCTTTGAGAACTTGATTGAATTAATGCCATCACGATGTCCAGCCTTTTTAGCAGCAAGACAGGGACATATTCATTATTAAAAATTTATTTTTGTACCAAATGAATAAATCACGAATTCAAATTACGTTGGATAACCATCACTTTTTAATGAAAAAAATTTCACAATTTGAAACAGGGCGGTCACCACTGATGAGATCAAGTTTGAATTACAAGATGTGCTTTATTTTATCAATAAAAAACTCCAAAGTACAAATATAATTTGTTTTGATACGTTTCATGTGGCACAGATAACTTTTAAGATAATATTTTCAAATATCCCGTAGTTGTTTTGACCAAAGTATATTTCAATGGGAACTAACGATAATGGAAACTCAGCTCATAGTACGCAAGGTGCACCTTTCACCATCACGCTCAGCTTACAGGGTTAAATCCATACTCAAAGATTCTTCGTTCGAGAAAAAGCGATAATTAATGTTTCATGATTTATCTTAAGAACATTTAAAAATGATTTTGTGAAGAAAAATGCCATTTCATTCATCTTTATTTAAATATTTCGCAATACTTCAACAGTTTTGGTGCCTGCTCCCGATGTTCTGAGCAGCAAGATTAAAACGTGTCAGGAATTACACGATCCCGACCTGGCTCGAATTTACTCACTCAGGAATCACGAACTAATTACAAGGTAAGTTTCCTTGTACCCAGTATGGTCAGCAAATATTGCATTGTATCAGTGAGTTAGGTCAACGAAAATGTAATTTTCTCAAAAGGGTGCCGTCCTGTACTAAGGCCATTGCCTATCAAATAAGAGAATACCATCCTCTTCTGGATTCCAGCAACATGACGCCAAAGGAATGGGTAATAATAGCTAAAAATATCGAGGTTTGGGAATAGAGTCCATTTTATTGGACGGGTATATTTTCAAATAAGTTCTAGGAAAACTACTATGAATTTGATGGATTTGTAGTCTTGAACGGAACCGATACCCTAGCCTTCACTTCCGCAGCTTTATCGTTTATGTTTAAAAATTTACAGAAGCCCATAATAGTAACTGGAGCACAGGTAATTAATTAGAGAGTGAATTCAGTTCCAAAAGCAACTCATATTAAAATTTTAGCTTATTGCAATTTTTAAAAATCTGTATAATTTGCATAACACGTTGCACGCAGTTCTAGATCTGTAGAATTGTAAAATCCAAAAATTAATCAATGTGCGTTTAAAGTCAAAAACTTGGCATCCCTCACTCTTTGGGATAACTTCGCATACCTAATGGACCGGGTTATCATTTGATGATTCTAGAAATCTTACAGCTTTTAAACTAAATATTTTTCCCACTTTGTCTTATTCTACATATCATAACTTGGGACTTTTTTCGTCGTAGTGTATAACTTTGACCATATCCAGCTGGTACTCCGGCATGTTTGCATTAGGAAATCCGTGATTTGTAGATACCGATATTTGAAAATCCCAGCGATGCCAAGAACAACATTCTCTCAGCTCTGGTGTTTGCCAGTTGCTCCGATATACCGGAGGTTTGCGTCTACTTTTCTAACAAGCTCATGCGCGGAAACCGTGTCAGAAAGATGCATTCTACTCACCTGGATTGTTTTGACTCTCCGAATTTTCCGGCATTGGCCGAAACCGGATTCCACACTCGAAGTAAGTCGTTCTTCCATTCCGAGTGTTGACCCTTCACAAATATGGAAGGACTGAAAAATAATAAGGTTATCAAAAACAGCAAATGGCTGAATTACGACTTTATGCCTCATTTCAGCTCTGCATTTAATTAATTTGGGAATCTCATAGACCGGTTTCGATTCTCCTTAAGTTGATTAAAGCTCAAGCAGGAAACGGAAATATCAACGGTAAGTATATTGAGCCTGAAGGAAAATATTTTACCAGCGCCATCTGTTGTGTCCGTTTTGCGGCATCTCGACCAAATCTTCGACTGTGTGCAGTTGGACCTGGGGCATGGGGCTGACTTATAGCTAAGAGTCCTGAAGATGAGCGCAAACAGTTGCAGTAAAAATTTAAGATGATTAAAATCTATTGCGATTTTAAGCTTTATTTCAGCTCTGCGTTTTATTTTCTTGAGCATACAAAAGTTGGAGCATATTAAATCTCATCAGCTCGGTTTATCTCGAGTTAATTAGACGCCAGAGCAGAAGAAAAACTGGAATTAGGCATAGTCATAATAGGTCTTAATTTTCTTAATTTTAATTACTTTACAGCAAAGAGGACACGGCAGACGGCGCTGGTAAGTTATTTTTTTACAAACTCAACATACTTGCCGTTGATATTGTGATGTACCCAGATATATCATATTTTACTAACAGCTTTCAAGGGCATCTGAGCTGTTGGATGATGTATAAATCAAAATGTTATTAAATTTATATAATTCTTAATAGCTTAAAAAAAATTATTTTAATTTCTGTTTAGTCCATCGCCAGAACATTTTACAAAAACCAGATAGAGGACCACTGATGGTACAAACAAATTTATGTGAAAACATTGGGATTCTATACATGTTTCCTACTTTAACTAGAACTCAGGTAAATTTTTCAAAGCAAAATTTAGGTTTGTCTAGGTTTCTAAAAATCGTTTTATTGAAATTTTTCCGCGATGCAGCTACTTTCATTTTTGGAACCTACCTTAGAAGGAGTAGTGTTGATCACCTATGGTGCAGGAAATATCCCGTCTCATCGGCAAGATCTATTAGATGTATTGCGAAATGCTGTAGGGCGAGGGGTCATTGTGGTCATTGTTACACAATGCTTTAAGGGATCAGTTAGTTTCATTTACGAAACGGGAAAAGTAAGTCGTAATAGCTAAATTATTGAATTTTTGATTTAACTCAGCCAAAGATATTCTCAAGTTAACAAGAACTTTATCTATCTCTCTTAAATGAGACCTTTACTAATTGGCCCTAAACTCCTCAACAAATTCCAATAGAGAAGCGTTAAATCTGGGAAAATGAGTATTAAAGCTGTTTTGCAGTGTATGGAAGAAATAGGCATAATTCCCTGTTACGATATGACTCCGGAAGCTGCCTATGCAAAATTGGTGGTGGTTTGTGGGATGGTAGCTCAATCGGAAGAGAGAGGCGAGGTAAACATCAACTAGAATTGGAGGTTAAAGGTTGAAACAGATATAAGTTAATCACTTTTTGAAAACGTGCATTCAATCAATTGTACATATGTAGGAGTCAAATTAAAAAAATAAAAAATAAATGTTATTTTCCTTAAAGATTTGACGTTGGATACAAGAGCGATACCGTGTTTCAGATATAAGACATTGCAGATACGAAGGGCGACTCAACAAAAGGTGGTTTGTCGAATTCACCTTTCGTATCTGCAATGCCTCATGTGAAACCCACATTCCACAAAATTGGGAGTTGAAATACACATAACTCCAATCTGGAAGTAAGGCAGTTCAGCCTTCACATTTTTCCTTTATTGAAAACTCTTTCATGACACGAGTGGTTAACATATAACTTTCATTTGGAAATAATTTTATAAACGTTTCTCTTACATTGCATCTAATGACGAATAATCTGATTCTTTTTTCAGCTTATGAAACAAGTTTTCCGAGGAGAAATGACCGTACATCACTGAAATATTTCTAGTAAAAAGATAAACTCTTTGTTTTTTTTCAATAATACTTGTTATTGATGTAGATAGCTATGTTACTGGAAGGATGCTGTGGTTCTCTATGATTAAGAAAGTATTTGATGGATTAGGATCAATTCCATTTCTTTTCATCTGCTACATATTTTATTGGCTAATTGAAAAACTTTCAGAATTTCCGAAAATCTATCACGTTGAATGTATTGAACAGTAAGTTTGTACGCACAAATCTTGAGTTGTTGGTACATGGTGTACCCATTTTTTATCTATATAGTTGGTAAACTTGAGCAAAGTAGCATTTAATTCAAAATTTTAATCTATTTGTATGAATGTACGTAAATAACAATCACCTTTATATTTCAGAGCCAATTGGAAATGGCTCTGAGCTCACACAATTAACTGTCCATGTAATTACAAATTACTATTCTGTAATAATTACATATCTTTATTATTGGTATTTCTGATGCGTTTCATTTTTTGAACTGTTGGAAAATATATGAAACGTGACACACCAAAGAAAATGAATAATAATTCCTGGAAAGAAAACTTAAAAACAGTTTCGGACGAAAGCAGGCGTGTACGCCATTGAAATCTCAAATATTTCCGAGAATTCTCAATTAATTTCTGAAAAAACTTCTAAACAGCTGCAGTTACGAACTGAAACAGAGCTGTATGTTGTTGATATCTGAAAAAAAAAAAATGAATGTTAATTTCCGAGAATTTTGAATTAGTTCGTGAAAAGAACTTCGAAACAGTTGGAGTTTGGAACTGAAGCAGAGGCGTGCGCAGTAGAAACCTGAAACACATTAAAATAATAAATTTTAATTTTTGTAAAGAATTTTAAATTAGTATCTGAAAAAAAAACGAAACAGTTATGATACGTACGCAGTTGAAACCTAGTACCCAAAACATTTTAAAAATCTTTGAAAATGCTCAAGTTGTGATATTATTCTTCGGTGACGTCTAAAGATAGTCCCCTAATGCCTCTCACAACAGCCAAAATTGTAAATAATATCGATTTTAAACTAAACAAATTCTAATTGCGTCAATTACGTCTCATTGACCTGACAAATCTCAACTGTAAACCACAAGAAACAATTAGAACTCACCCCCCACCCCCCAAGTATTAAAAGACTGAAGCAGAATCTCGTCAGCAACATCGACTTTCACTCACCAAATGACAGTTAAACGGTACCCTCTCTCACTCACTAAGTCATGGATAAACTAACGACGTACCTCACGAGTCTTTAGAACAAAAGAAACCCGAATGATCCGGATTTTATTAATGCAGTACGTACTACGGACATCTTGTTCGTTGCCACGTTGACATTCGAGCGAATCACCTACGAAGTGATATCAGTGTTAGGAAAATGCCCAACATCTTCACCCACTAATAAATGTCTTTTTATGTTGCTAACGAAACCCTTATTAATCACCCTTAAGGGCAATGTTTATATTAGTCAACTGTATCCACATTCCACACTCTTCCCACGCTCATAACCCTTCTCACCCATCATTTTACTCACACCTTCATGGCACCGTATTGATAAGCAATTCTTAATACTCAGCACTGATAATTCACATTAATTGGTACGACTATGAGGTGGTAAAAACATAAATGGATAACATGAGGTTCACGTTCGGTGGGAAAAATTGAGATTTGGATCAGTCTCAGAGAATCCCTCATACAACTCGCAACATCTCTCCTATTCTCTTTTTAACTCCTACGGCCTTAGTAGGATCCCAATACTGCTCTCAATTCACATATCATTTGCCCTGTTCAAGGAAAACTTCCAATCGTCAAGGTTTTTTAACAATCGGTGATAGCTTGTCTTTTTCTAGTTTGCTCTAATTTTACAATTTGTTATGACCTTTGTGACTTGTAAAGTAATATTGAAAGTTTAGTGAGACAAGTACAAGTGTGTTTTGTTCCGTATCGGTTCAGCGCCTGATGAGCTGTGGTCCTTCGAACAAAATTAAAATCTACGTAAAACAGATACAGTTCACCTCGGCACTGCCAACCAACTGTGCCCCCCTTGTGTCTGGGGTGAGACAGCAAAAGAATACAAGCGAACTTACCCCGTTCAATCAGTACGACCTGCCTTTGGTAAACGTCCAACTAATTGATCTTGGAAACGAAGCATGCGATATTTCCAGATTTATTAAAATGGACGAAAAGTTGCCAAGTCAACGCAATAGTTTCATTATGCAAGTATACTCAGACGGAATTAAAAATGTATTTCCCATTGGAGAGACAACTTAATCAAAAAGACGTCTGAGGTCTTTCGATAATCACACTAATTTAAAATTTGAAACCGTATTAAATACGTCATGTTCATAATTTATATAGATATTATATAACAAAAATGAAGTTTTGAAATTTTTGCTTCGACTCAATTTGAGACCTCTCCAAGTATGCTACTTAGTGATCGTGAGACTTCGAGAACTTGAACACAAACAAGATGATATTTCCGGAAACTGAAAATAAAATGGGATTTTAAATATGTAATTTTTACCCGTTTTCAACCGAGCACAATTCCTTACGAAAGCCCATACGTTTCTATTTAATTAGCCTTCAAGATCAAACAAATTTTTCGAAATTTTTTTAACATTTTCAGTCGAAATGTCATAACTTTATCGAACGAAACAGAAGAAAACCCGGAAACGCCATTAACACTGACAGCGGAAGGGTTATTCTTTTGTTTCCAAAACCTTCCCATTTCAAAACGTCACTTCCGAATGACGTATTATTGCACAACAACGTGTTGATTCCTCTCTATAGAATTTGGTCAAATTTTGTTTCCATACGAGCGGTTTATGAAATAATTTCGTAATTTTAAAATATATAAACTTTCTGCGAGAATCGTCATTATGCCCATAATAAATAAAGACTGACCTATTGCATTGCAAATGGACAACGAGCAAAAAAAAATCTATAAATTAACGGAAATTTCCGTCGTTTCTTTAAGTGATCAATGTATTTATGATGTGTAAATTCGTAACTACAAAAATTTACTTAATACAAAAATGAAACATTTCACAATAAATCGAGACCCTCAATCCATCTAAAGTAAATTGGTCAGAAGTATTTTCTACGAACGAGATAGATAAAATATCTAATTTATTATGATTTTTTTTAATAAGACACCTTTTCTGGTATCTTACGATTATCATTCAGTAGGCTCCAATTTTTAAATTGGACCTATCACTATCACTATCACCATTTTGCTTCGGTTTCTTACAACTTTATAACTTCGAGGGTACGTGATCTAATAAATTTACTTCCTTCGTGAACATTTGCCGTAAGTTTTATATTTCGGTGATTTTTGAGATTTCTAAAAAATTCTATATATGTAGATTCCGCTTAGTTTTTTGAGGTTTATATCATGTTAAAAGGAAAACTCCTACTTAAGATTGACCTTGTATTCATAAATAATAATAAATCTCCACTATACGGGCGAGTGCCTAGACGACACTTTACTTAAATCTACATAGAATTTGCCACTGGCAGCGTCAAGTTGTCTGGACAGGGCTGCAAACTTGGGCCGATCGTCCGGATTTTTCTGCCAGCATTGTAGCATAACATTGTATAACTGATCCGTACACATCTCTGGCTTTTCTAATCGTTTGCCTTGCAAAACGTGGGCTATCACTTGGTCGTTATTAAAAGTTTTGTAAGGGAAAGCTCCTGCAAGACCGCCGATAACGCAATAGTCTTAATAACAGAATAAAGCTTTACCCAAACTGGCAATTTCCCAAAGTACCACTCCAAACGACCACACGTCCGTTTTGGTGTTACATATCCTGGATTCGATGGCTTCGGGAGCCATCCATCGAAGCGGCTGTCTTTTGTGTACACTATTCACATACACTCCAGACCTAGCCATACCAAAATCTGATATTTTTAATACTTTGTCTTCACTGACTAGTATATTTCTTGCTGCTAAGTCTCTAAAATTAAAAATTGATATTTTTATAAGGCGGGCAATGAATATATTAAAAAGTCGGAGTTTCACCAAGAAGATGAGGAAGTCATGTAACCCGGCAGAATATACAAGCTCTGTCTAACACCACATTAACACGAGAATAGAACAACCGATTCAATTATCAATATATTAATATTATAATTATATCATGTTTCATCTATGCTTGCAATCAATGCGGGCAAGTGCCCTTTATTTTCGGGAATAAAGAGAGATGGGATGGTATATGGTAATATGGAACTTTCGGTATCATTATAATATTGTTTTTAGCCAGAAATTCACTAAGAAGCGATGAAATCTGACCGAGCGTATTATCATGGCGTAAAAACCATGCATTGTTGCGTGACAAATTTCGGCGTTTTTTCGAATTTCTTCACGCAAACGAAGTTAAACTTGTGATTAATATTCTTTATTGACCATTTCAACAAAATTTAATATAAATTCTTTGACCCATTCTTCAAAGATCGCCGCTCGTGTCCAACACCCTTTTTGACAGTTGTCCATAGACTAAACTTTTAACATGTCCACCGATGTACACATTGTTTAGAGACATGTTTACCAACACAACTAGCGAAAAATTCCCTAAATAGAATTAATACAGCCCATAAAATTACAAAATTCCTATTATTTTTTGAATACACCTCGTAATTCCGAGTTTTAAATGGAAGTACCAAAGAAACGACTAAACCAAATATCGACATATTATATATTTTTGAGATCAGAAAATAAATCCCTATTTAATATTTATCAAATATTTAAAGCGTTCCATTACAAATTTACCGGATTTATGTACTATTTTAACTTTGCAATATTGATCTCTTGTGTTACGTAACATTTTCTTGCGATTAAGTATCAATAGGGGCATTCTACGTTGATAAACGCTAAGTCCGAAGAAAATGACGACAAACTAAAGAATATAGTTGGGAGGACGTAAAAGTGGAAAATGGAAAATTTTGAGAAATATGGGGTTCCTTTGATTCTCTTAATCTAATTATATAATCACGTTTCCTCTTAGCTATTTAATTCACAAATAATGTTCTCTACTTACCTGTGAGTAATATCTATGTTTTCAAGAAAAGCCATTCCATTGGCAATCTGCAACGCAAAGCTGCAGAGTTCCCTGTTATCTAATATTGACTTGGCGTTCTCGCACACTTCTCTCGAACTTTCGTCTAGAGGAGTAGAGGGGTAGGATTCTAACGGGGTTAGAAGGGCTAAAAAGTACCACTATCTAAAAATTAAGTCCACTCGAAGAGTCATAAATCTGTTACGAAGCAACATAATTAAGTAAATAAAAGATGAAGTAAGCGAATACTTGCTTTCAGTTGCCGATGGGAGTCCACCGGATGTGCTGGAATTAGGAGTAAGAGGCGCCAAACTAGTAGGTTTCATAAGAGCCATGTCTCTATTCATCTCGTTTTGCTTGACTAAAATCTTCAGGTCTCCTCGATCTGGAGCCTTTATCATCTTTGTTTTGGATACTTCCACGGGGGATCCTGGCGAGTTTGGAGTTATCGGCATTTCCGGAGTAATGTAAGAGTTTGTTTCTGAACTACAAGTACTTCCCGTGTAATCCCTGTAAAAATGGTTATTAGGGCACGGTAATAATAACTGGCGTTCATTGAACAAAACCTCGCCGTAGGCAATTAACTGTAAACGCAGAGAGTTGATTAAGCCATTTGCTATTTATCATCAAATGCCTCTGATATGCCCGTACTTACTCGAGGCTTCTTTTTAGTGATCACTCTTTATAATCTCCTACAGAAGTGTTTTTTTTCAGGATCTAGAGCCTTTTTCAAATCTACTTACTCAAAAACTAGGTTGGTGTACTTTAATTTTTCCGAGTCTGAGATGGATATAGACAGATAGTTTTCCACCACCATATTACTGAAACAACAAGTTCTTCAGCAGTTATTGCAAACATTAGCATCGCTTATTACTCCGGAAAAAAACGTCGATTGGTCTCAATCCTCGTATTTTCCTCAAATTGCTTCCTCAACACCGTTAAATACGTTTTCAGCGACCCACAGGGCACTAGTTCCATAATCATCAAGTAAGGCGTCTCGAAAGTAACGCAGCCGAGCAGTTTTATTACGTTAGGATGAGAACCGCACTTAGCAATTTTCTTCATAACTGCTATTTCCGCTAGAAAGTCGGATATTTCTTCCGCTGATGAATACTCTGGAATTTTAAAAATTTATACATACACATTTTTATGAGCCCCAACAAACTATTAACTCGTTGGTAGCTTTACAGGAGAAATAGCTTCCATGGAGACAACAAGGCTTACCGAAAGGTTTTTTAACAGCTACTTCACAATATCCATCTGTGGTGTTATAGACGTTGGCCTTGTAAACCTTCCCAAATGCTCCTCCTCCAATCTCGTTTTTAAGAATGATCTTGTTTCTAGGAAGTTCGAACACATCGAATTTGTACACGTTCTGAAAGAATTCACTCAACAAATTTTATGAAAAGCTCTATATGAAAGCATTTGCACGTTTATGCGTTGCACACGCGCAATAGCGCAATAGATCTACGGCATTTTGAGAATCAAGCCCTACCCTTAACTAACATGAACAAATCAGAATTATCCTCTTGACTCACCTCCATGAACTCCAGTGGGGTGTAGTGAGTATTTATCACTTCCTTCCTATTACCAAAATAACGCATTTTAAGGCTGCTTATAATGGTGCTACATTTAGAAACTCACCGTAAGTTTGAGACACCTATTGACGCACTAGGACTGTTAAGTCGTGAGTTATTGGTGTAAGGAAAGTATCGGTCCAATTTCTCTAACAAACGAGGAATCTTCTTGAGTGTAATAAAGAAGATAATGAAACATCCAACGAGCGCGAAAAATATGTACAGTAGGCCCTTAGGGGTCAAGGATGCTTTGAGGTCCGGTTCTTTCGGCACTGAAAAATGAAACATGGAACTAATTTGATCGAATTAGTATGAGATTTAATGGCCGAGAGAAATAAAATTTGTATGTGTATAGTATATACAGTGTGGTAAATTTGACTGGAATAAAATCGACGCTTACGTTCTCGAAATATTCGCCGTTGACTTTTAACACAGTTTTTAACAATGATAAAACTCATCCCTCACATTTTCTAAAGTATTTGGGGTGACTTGCATAATTTGATTTCTTATGCGTTCTTTGAGTTCGTTAATATCATATGATTTCGTATTGTAAACCTTATATTTCAAATATCTCCGTAAAAAGAAATCAAGAGGAGTGAAATCGGGAAATCCCGACGGCCATTTTATTGAGCCTTTTTTCCTTTACATTGATTTGGAGAGGTTTCATCTAGGTATAAGCGAACGTTCCGAGCAAAATGTGGTGGTACTCCATCTTTTGTAACCAAATCCGTTAGTGAAACATATCTGGATTTACTTCGTTAGGGAACAAATTAGATAATGTAGGGACCAGTTGGTCTTGAAGAAATTCTAAATATCGTTGGCCCTTTAAATTTTGACCGAAAAATATTGATCCCATTGATCAGTTTCCTATGATACCTGTCCAAACATTTACTGCTGTGGAAGGTACCAAACCACAAACTATGTGCCTTTCTGTTGTTATACCATAATACTGGTGCTGGAAGCAATTTTTTGCTTTGAAATCCAGACGTGCAAAGTGTTTTTTCGTTAGTCAAGATGTTCGAAAATTTTATTTGTTTTAATGATATTTATTGCCCTAAGTTTATAATCAGATTCAAAAAGTTCGTTAAATATATTTAATATTATCACCATTATCAGCGATAACCTCGTATTTTTACATAGATAGGTAATTGAATTGAAAACTGAATTAGCTCTTAGCGGAATTAAGTGGCTAACTGCGTGATCCAAGTAAATAAGCAATCAGCGATGCTTACCTTGCATTGAAAATTTGTCGTGATATTCGCAGGTATCCAACGTCATATCAACGAAAATGACGTATTCTTGACCAGCATTGAAAAGTCGAACTGGTAGAAAGACAACGTTATTGTCATTGTCAAAGGCGAGTTGACTAGGAGCGACTGTAGTCAATATCTCATTTGCAGCATTGTTGCTGTTGGAAGTTTATCAATACTGTCTCTTAATGGTATGCAGTGGGGGAATCGACTTTGATTGAGTGATACTTACAACCAAATTTTATCGAACACTTGTTCCAAACTTCGATCGGACCGACTATTATTGGTCACATTGAACATTACCGCCAAATGTCCACTAGGCTTGACCTCGTGAGAGTAGTATTCAAAGGGTGATGGCGTAACGTCACATGCGCAGACCGCATCTACACAATCTTTCAAAAAATATATATACATATATACGTAAATACACTTTGAAATTCTATTCTTGCCGCCAATAGTCACCTGGAATTTTATAATCACGGGTGTCTGCCAGCAAACAGCTACTATTATGCCACAGGGCTTCAGCAGAAAATTCGAAAAAGTACCGACAACCGTGGACTAAAGGTTCAGCAGGATGTCTCAGTCTCTCAATATCAGGTTCAATAAGAAAATTTTTCTGAAAGTTACTATTAATATAAAGGGTGACCCACCGAAAATTCTCCACCGAAGTTTTCTGTCTTATAATGTAGAAAGCACGAAAACCCCCGAACCAGCAACTTTAATTTCAAGGGGGTAATATTTCTTTAGTGTAATAATTTTCCCAGGTCTAATTTCCAAGCGAAGAATTTTCACCCCAAAGGTCTTAAATGAGAAGGAATAACATGTTATACGTCACATTAAAGGACATTCAACTGCCTTTTCAACATTATCTTATTTTTTAATTTTTGATGAGCAGTTTTTAAAAAATCGAGATTTAAAAGCCATGCCATCGATTTCACTTACTAATTATTACATTTTATTACATGTTGAAAATGACCAGTACCTATCTCCATACGGTAGTAGAGATATTGTTCAAAGTACTCTTTGACATTAGTCAGCATTCTTGCGTGCGTCGCATAAATTTTTGACTTTAAATAGCTTCATAAGGAAGTCTAGCGGAGACAAGTCTAGCGAACGAGCAGGCCATTCAATGGGTCCTCTTCTCCCAATCCATAATTGAGGAAATGTTTCGTCTAAAAATTGCCTTACTGTTCGTACATTTTCCTGCTTTGTACGCCACAAGACAGAATACGTCGGTGCATTACCCTGTATTTTATTCATAATATATTTTGTCCCACCGCTTACATTAACGGGAATGTTCCGATCACCATAGAGCGCACTGCAATTCGTATCTATGGCCAGATCGAAGTATGAAAAGTTAGCTGAAAAATACCAGGAATAAATAAGAGGAAGAAATGGCATCCGTGATATTTACAAAGAGGGTTCCTCCATGAAATATTCAGGCGGATGTATTTGTTGTCGTCGGTGAACGAATTTATAGTCAATTCGTCAAACAGAGAGGTAGATGGGTTTGAACATGAAATTCTCTCGGTTTTTGTAGTGTCCTCAAAGCACATCATCAATGATAGCTAAAAATTAGTGATATTTTCCTTCATAATGTGAAAAAATGAACGAGTAAAGATGCTTCAGCCAAAAACGCTACAATATATTATCGTTATTATGCTAAACACTGGAACTCAAACATTAATCCCTTCACTCTTAATAAATAGTGTTTATACTTGCCTCTGCTAAGAGAAAAATTATCCAAAATATGGACTTGAGGAACATTTTTATCTAATGGCCCTATTTGAATAAATTCATAGCAATTCGGTAAGCTACGTGCGCGAATGATTTTGAATTATGCGAGGACCAACGGCACTTGTCATCCATCCTGCAAGGAAAATTGAAATCTTTCTCAATAGACTGCTTAAACACTAATTTTAATCTTTAAATTTTATTAAGTGATGATGAGAAATGTCATGTTGATGAGAGATAAGAGATGCCAACAAGAGAGAGAAATTATGAGAGAAAAATCAGAAATATGCCGGAAATTCCATCAGGGAGGATCAGAATAGCAGGATTGGAGTAGATCGACCTCTGGAAATGTTTACTTTAATTTGGAATAATATTAATTTCAAAAGCTTGTTTGGTTTTGGACAATCCTCACGAGGAATCATGCAAGTAGTCAATCCACTTAGTTATCTTGTGAATCTTCAGTCCAAAATCAATGAACATCCTAAACTAAATAGTAGAAGTTATACCTACTGCTTCGGAAAAAGTTACTCTTTCTGGTCAGGTGGAAAAGGTGCCTTGAAGCCCTGTCAAATCATGATTTTCAAATAATTACCAAGCAACTAGCCCTGCATGAGACGACAAGAAAGTGTTTATTTTTATTTTACTCACTTAACTTTAATAACGAAATCTTTTTAATAAATATGACTCTGGAGTCACGACGGCTCATGTTTGACTAAGAATTTCCAGTAAAAACCTTTTCGGAATGTCCTGTATCTAGAAATGATTTTCATGTAAATAATTTCTAGAACATTTTACTCCTGATGTTTTACTTGTTTTATCAATGAACAAGTCGGATGTGCTACTCTGGTCTTTGCTGAGTCCGATATTCCTCGTCCAAATCCGATTACCGCCTTCCTACTGTTTAAGTTCAAAATATTACCACCACATTTTTACTACATAATTTTAGTAGCTATGATTCACATTCCTCCAGTTAAAAATATAGAGAGCTCTTGAGTTTAATAAAAAAAACAAAGAACAGGCGGATGCTGTCGTGTTCTCTACTATAAGATAAATTTTTTTATCTCTTTTATAAAATTTAACTTTTTCTTTGAGGTTCTGACAACTAAAAGAAATGGCCCTTTAGAGATGAACAATTCTTGCCATATTATACAGGAGGAAAATGTCACATTTCCGAGGATGATAAGATCCATTTAATGTTGATACAGGGTGTCCCAATGAAAAAGAACCAGCCCGAATATTTCTTATATTGTCATGTTTGGAGAAATTTCCCGGAACACGTCGAATGATTTTTTTTTCGGGAATATGCTTTAACGTACATTTGACACCGAAATGAGTAACTTCCTAAGTGAGGGCACCACAACCGCTCAAATTTAAAGAGGCAGGAAAGGTTGTATAACATTTACTTTAAAGCTCTTGGAGCTTTCTTTGCAATAGGCAATGATAAACATAATTTTCAACAGTCGCTTTTGTAGACATTTAAATTTCATTTATCATCGTTAAATTTACCATTAAAAGACGATACTATTCGAAGCATTGTGAGTAATACAGTCAAATACTAGCCAATTCGAAAACGTGTACTGTTTTAGTTCAATATCTCAAATACCTAAGCTAAATGGAAAATAATTTTCAAATACAGATTTGCAGAATACTCAGAAGCAATTTTTCCTGTTGATCGACCCTATGTATTGTTTGAAGGGTATGGGAAAAAACAAGGTACGTCTTCCAGATAAGTTTTTGAACTAGATGAAAATTTAAATTGTATTACGCAAACACGTCACTAATGAGTATGACTACTGACTTAAAATTATTTATGCATACTACTAAATATATTTATTAACAACTGTAGATGTTACATAAAGAAATCATTCCTTTTCTTAAAGATAATAATACGTAAATAATTCGAAGATGCAGAATATGCTCAAAAAACAGGGATGTCCACTCGGCAGCCGCTGGACCACAGAACCTACAATTAGCTACATGATGACGAGTACATCAAACATTTTCTACGTATCCACCAGGTTACAGTTTTCTGGCACTTGGCTATTCATGTGAAAGGTCTGAGAAAAACTTCGCGATAGCTGGCCCTCAGAATTTCTTCAGCTACGTTAGATTCTTGAATTGTTTCCGCTTTCACTAGTATGATATCTAAGGCAATAATAATTTCACCAATTTTTTAAATTTAAAAGCATCTTTTGTATGCTCACCCTGGTACAACTTCTCCGGCAGTAAAAATTTATTGCGCAATGAAGTTGCCGAATTTTTCCGTAATAATAGATTGATTTCATTGATCATTGTATGCACTTTTGTGTAAGAATAAATCGACTGTTTGTGCAAGGTACAAAACGCTTTTTTTGTATTCTGTATAGGAACGGGACACTTTTCACATACAGGTTCTGTAAAAGTGAACTTCAGTCCCTAACGATCTTTTGGTTAAGTTTTTCGACATAGAACTGAGATGGTTTAAAGCGCCAAGCTCTTATCAGCTCGTACCACTCATCTGAGGTTTCAATTTTTGTTTAAGTTACCCATTTTCGGTCACATTCCAAGTACGAGTGGCCTCTTTATGGGAAAGTTACTTGTAGACTGCTTAAAAATGTACATATGCCTTTCTTCCGCCGTCGTAGCTTCGAAACACTCGAATAAGTCAAAAGACTGCAATGATATAAACTAAAATCAAAAGTAACATTTAAACTTTAACATCGTGTATCTTTCTTAATATTAGCTTTTGGAATACAACGATTGCGTTGGATCTTAATATTTTGATGGCAGACATCTGCCGTTGCTCTTTGTCCTATTACTTTTGGGACATCCTGTATGTAACAATTCGTGCATCTTGAGTCTTAGTTTTATCTTGATTTCCCGTTATCGTCCTTTTTTTACAACTCACTTTGACCAATGGTATCCTTGTTAATACCACTTGCACCGGTCTTAAATTGTTTGATTGGCGGCATTATCACTTCAAATTAATGTCACTATTTATATCACCACGACTTAGTACGGGAAAAATAATACTGGCACCGCAAGAATGGACATATTTTTTTGCATGGAAGGCACCAACTCCGCAATTCGGTAATAAAGTTTTGTACTATTAAATGAAATTAATCAACGCTGATGTGTTCCAATATGGCCATAATCTCATTTGCGGCCAATGGCATTCAATTTTTGGTCACGAATGACATTTGCTTTCACTTGTTTCATCATGGCGGACTTTCAGTTGCAAACGCCATTTACGAAAGCATTTTTCGACAAACTTTTTAGAAGTTTTCCTTTTCGAAATTAACGGCGAAAACTTAAAAAAAAATTAGTTTCTTTAAATTAATTCATGTCGCCTCCAGTTTCCAGGTTTGGGGCGAATATTTTTGTATATTTTGACAAGTAAATTTGAATTGATTTATGAAGGATGAAGGGAAAAAACAACGTGAGATTTTTCGAAAAATTGAGATAATATTGATTATTATAAATGATAAAATGTCACTGCCACCGACGGTGTGGACCTTTCTTGTTTTTTCCTCACACGCTAGGACAATCCCTGTTCTTTTCCAATCTTGCAATTCGAATTTGTAGTAATAACTCAGCACATTTTTCCTTTTTTCTGCCCATAACTTGCATGCATATCAACTCGATTCTTCTCTCTATAAGGTTGCGCGAATTGTTTAAAAACTAACAAAATGTGATAATCCTTGTTTTTCCCTCATATTCTTCATTTGAGGCTTTAATACTACACTGACTTAAAAAAAAACCGCAATACCAAGAAGAACACATCGTACACGTTTGAAATTCTGGCATCACGTTGGGTCGGGTAATAGATAAAAACGATCAAAACATCAAAAGAAAATTATCGTGAATAAGTGAAAAAATTTAATAATAATTTAATAATGGGTGGTATCTCCTCTCAAATTAATACATTCCTGTAAGCGACGTGGCATGCTTAAAATTAAATTGTCAACATCTTCCTGTGGTATTGTATCCCAGGCAATCTCCACCTGCTCGCGGAGTTCATCTATGGTCTCTGGAGGGCGAGTTAAACGTTGAAGTCTCCCACCCATTATATCCCATGCATGCTCTATTGGGGACAAATATGGAGACCGAGCTGGCCAAGGCAAAGTATCCGAATTTTCAGCTTCCAAATACCTCAAAGTATCGTTGGCTACATGTGCTAGCGCATTATTCTGTTGAAATGTGCTTCCAGGATGGTCGTGCGTGTATGGTACAAGAACCGGTTCTAAGACATATTTAATGTACCTCTAAGCATTTAATCTATCATAAATGAAAACAAGAGGAGGCCGACTACCATACTGGATAGCATCCCAAACCATGACACCTGGTGTTAAACCAGAATGACGCCTTTCCAGAAAGTCCAAATTTAATTGCTCTCCTCTGCGCCTTCTAACACGTAATTGTCCATCAGATCGCCATAAACAAAATTGGCTCTCATCACTGAACACGATTCTTCTCCACTCATCCACCCATTGCACTCTCAGATGACACCACTCCAGTCGGGCCACCCTGTGGTTTCGTGATAATAGAAGCCGACGCATAGGACGATATGAATTTAGTCCAAAACTTCGAATTCTGCGATAGATGGTACTAAAGGAGACCCTTCGATTTAGGGTGGCTGCCCAGTTAGCACCAAGAGTCGGAATTGTTTCAAACGGGGTGCCTGTCGCTGAACGACGAAGTCGCCGGTCTTCGCGTTGGTTCGTCATCCTTGGATTGGACTACCACGATGACGATTTACTGACCCCTCGTTAGACCAATCTCTCCAAGCTCTTAGCACTGTTGATGCGTTTCGATCCAATCTACGTGCAATTTCGCGGAAAGGTAAACCTGCCTCATGCACACCAACAATTCTTCCCCTTTCAAAGGGAGTTAACCGCATTTTGGCGTACACGGGGCATTTTGCACTACCACACATTCAATATGGTACTAACAATAATACCTTTATTATTGGCATGTAAAAAAATTTGCAAAAAGAACGATCGTCACAGATAAAAAAGTAAAGAAAAACTTCATATCGCATTAAAATACGAACTTGAAATTTTTATCATTTTTTTCTCTTTACAAGTCTAAAATCATACCAAAATTTTAAATACATACAATGCGTTCCTCTTGGTGTTGCGGTTTTTTTGAAAGTCAGTGTATAATCGCTCGAAGAAGTCTGATTCCATATACGATCTTAATTTGTAATAAAATATGATTCGACGAATGCTAGACATAATCAGCCACCTATGAGCTGATATATGTATGATTGTGAATTGGAGTGGCAATCTATAAAGAAGTTTGGGGTGTTAAAAGAGGCCTGACTTTAAAAAATACCTTCCCACAAATTTCAATAACTTTACTACCTAATCAAACCTCTATATATACACGAGAGAAAAATATTAAAATTAGATTTTATTATTTCCCTCGTATTGATTTTGAAAACTTGTGAGGTGTATGTTTACAAAATGACGTAAATTTTGTGTATGTTCTGAAGCGATATAATTTCTTTTATTATTCAGTTGAGTATTAACCGGACTGTAAGCAACGTGTTTCTTATGCTGACTAAAAGAATCGACGTCGGACCAGTGTTCTTGTGTTTTAGAAACCCATGATGAGTCTGTAGGGCGACTGTGATGTAGTGAGTGAATATGCGTGATTCCAGGGATCATTTCTTCTCATCTTCCGAGTTTATTTCCATTTGCAGTAGCAAAAGTAAATGTTTCAATATATTTATTTTTCCATTTTATGAGTTTTGATTTGCTCTCCTTTCGATTTTAATCTCATTTGCAAAATAAATGGCAACGTCTTCGTGTTCTTTTGTTACAAAGGAAACACCTCATATCGCTTACTTAGTTAGTGAGTCAAAATGGATGTTGTCAAAACATAATTTTAAATCAAAGTAGTCATGCCTTGGATAAATTTAAGAGCCGTTACCTATTGGTCACATATTTGATGAGAAATAGCTAATAGCTTAATCAACGACTAACGTTTACAGTTATAACCCTTTATTACAAAGCGTGATCATACTATGGGCGGTGGAGCGTACACGTAGGGAGTTAATTGAGCCATTAGTTATTTATCATCAAACATTTGTGAAATAGCTCTGATATTTCAACACCTACTCGAGATTTTTGTTTTAATGATCATCCTCTTATATGCAAATAAATAATATAACGTAACTTTGCATAATTAACTACAGAGGTATTTATTTACTAGATAATGGTAACTGAATCCTACAACCAATTCAAGATCTAAACTAATAATTATAATTTCATCTAATTATTGTTTCATAGCAAAGTGCTATGAATATAAAGCGCCACTGATGCCTCCCTCCTCTTCATACTCTAACAAACAGTCTACTTAATTAATGTGTTTTTCCCTGGGTGTGATATATCCACTTAATTTTCTTTCATGTCGTGCTCCTAATTCCATAATAATATAGGCGCTTGAGCTCTTTGTTTGCTTTTAATAGAAGTTCATATTACTACGACAAAGATAATGAAAAGCTGATGGGAGTTTTAGCTATTTAAATATTATCTATTTCCAATACAGATAAAAATGTATTAATAACAAGGGGAATTTCATTCAAAAAGTTACAGATATTGGTAATTAATAACAAAGATGATAATTTTTAACTTAAAATAAATTTCGTCTTTAGTAATTTTAAAGTTGAATTATTTTCCATGGTAACCTGAATTCAGACAAAAATTGCTGGCTTTGACAGTAAAAATTTAGAATATGTACATGTACCTACTTGAAAATAACGAGATAAGATAAATAGGATTGTACCTTTTAAATGTCTCCAATTTATACATTAATGTTTACTTGGTGGTCAAAGCGACGAAAACAATCTGGGAATTCTATTTAGTCTTTACGAATCTAATGCACGTGCAATATTACATAAGTTTTCTACGATAATGATCACCTGTCTGTTCAATTGGTGGGATATAGCTTTAGATTAAAGGCGCGTTTGATCTCACGAAAAAAGCGTCTCGATGCACGACGTCCAAACTTGTCACGATTGAAACGAGTGTTGCCGAGCGCGAGCTCTATGGGAAACTGATGGTGATGGCACATCGGTGCGATTGCTAAGTATAAAAAACATAAGTACTGAATCGATCACTGATAATAGACAAAAGTTATGATTGCATATTGTCGTTAATCAAGGGAGCAGTAAGCGTCTTTGAACTTTTGCGTACGGCGCTTTATTTATGTTGGCCAAATTACAAAGATCTGCTTAAATAAAAACTAAAAAATGTAAGAAAGCTGAGGGTTCAAAAATTCAGCTAAAAGCAGAACTGTATGGAACAATCAAAAGTAAATAAAAAAATCTGTAATTCGAATTGATATTAAATTTATTCTTTTACGGAAAAAAGAACATCTTCAGTAATCTAATCACCATAGAAAAAAATCACTTCTTTCAGCTCTATTTCGGCTTAAACTTTATAAACATAGATTGTTTAACAGCCACCGATACTCTTCATACGTCGGATATTTATTTATCCATGGGTAATAACAAATTTTTGTGAGTGTATTGAATAACACTGTAGATCAAACCGATATAATTCAGGATAAAACTAGTTAATAAGTAAATACATGACGACAAAAATCATATAAATATAATAATTTATAATAAATAATTATTATTTTAATAAATATAAAACAAAGTTAATATGCAATTTTCTATTTTTTACTTTTAACTCCGGGAAAGTAAATATTTACTCTATTTTTATATTATACGTCAGCTGCTGATCCAGTCCCAAGTAACAATCGCTCATGACATAGAGTATGTATTTGCAAAAACCTAAAATCAGATACAATATAGTAAAATAGCCGCCTCAAATGCTTGTGCGATACCCTCACCTCTACGAAGTTGAATCGGAATCTCAATTTTTTTATTTCTTCTGCTGAATGAAAACTTCCGGAATACCAACTCTTTTTCCATAACCAAAATAATAAACCAAAACTCCTCTTTTTGCTTATTAAACTTCTTGCTGTGCACGTTCGCCTTACTGGATCCCTGTCTATAAATATCCACGCTTAAAACATAGTCCCCATCACTATTTCCTCGCACGTTAACACCCTGATTCTCATTCATTTCCATACTAAGTTCTACACCCTCATGGACACTCTTTATATTTGACTGAATTGTTAACACCGGCAAATCGTTGATGGTTCTGATAACCTCCGAAGCTGCTTTTGTCCCTAGAGCATCTTGAAAAATATTGAAAATCCCGCTCTGCATTTCAGCATTATTCATAGATACAAGGACAGTTGCAATGCTCAAATCTGATGGTTTTGTTTTAAGAAGTTTGGATAGTTTGTCTCTGATAGGCAAAAGATTTCCACGATAAATATATGGTAGCATTATTAAATTAGAGTTGAGAGAAGTGTAGCCTTGAAGAAGCATTTGGCACAAGTATACTAGTTTGATGGTGCAATCGAGCCAGTTTCGACTAGCTGCCAAATTCATCATGGCCTAAAAATGTAGTTATAAGAAGTAGTACATGCGATAAAGAAATCATAATTCATAGAACTTATTACAAACCGTCAATTAAATATAACTTTGAAAATATAATATTGTAGTTCATCGTGATTTTTACTTACGTGAATAATACGAATGATTTGATCTAAAACAGATTTCAAATCTAACACATACTCCTGATTGGGCAAGTTGATATCTAATAGGTAACATTTCACCATTAATAAGACTTTCAAGCAGGGGGAGTCAAATGGAAAGTTGGTTACAATGTCCAATTGCCTTGCCAATTCTCTGAAATTTAAAAAGGAAAACATGTACCCGGCAAAAGTATGAAGAAATACATATTTGCTAATACACTTTTAATAGTCCCTCCCCCTTTTGCCAACATACTTTGAAACACCCTGTATAAAATTAAAAAGTCTTACTAAGGAAACATCTTGTCAAAATCAAAACGCTGTTATTAAACAATGTGGAAATGCCATAGCTTTAGAACTTAAATTAAAACAATTAATGTTTGTTGTGGTTAATAATAAGTGCTCAAGGTGTCAGCTGTCCGAACTGTATAAATATTATGAAATAAAATTGAACAATTAGATTTTAGTTAGGCACGTTGAATATTGAATAAATTTTGCATGTGAAAATGTGTTCAATTTAAGGGGAATCCCTCACGTAAACAATATTTATTATAGTTGGAGAGAGCTGGAATTGAAAATGGGTAAGTACCCAATTATCATTATAGGTATGTTTTTAAGAAAAACTCTTTGATCCTTAATGTGTAAAATTATTGTAATTTTATTTAATTTTTTTTTTAATATTTGGAGATGTGTTATAATGATAGATTGAAATAGGCAGTATAAAGGTTATGGAGGCAGTTCATTCGTTTTCAGTGCAATATTTCACACATTACGATTTCTAAAAGTTGAAAATCGAAATAGATTCTTTCGTTAAATGCCCCAATATATCGTGGAATTTCATTTAAAATTAAAAAGTTGAATTCCATTGCACTTTGTTGAGCTACCCCATAGGTTTAAACACCTATTTATAACTATAAACACCAGATTGAAACATAGATCACCCATATTTCAATTTGCCTCTATTTCATAACTTTTGTTTTTAAACTTTTCTTATATATCTATAAGACTTTAAGACAATTAGTGCCAAAAATTAACAAAGTGTATAATAAGAAAAACTTACTTATTGATGTTGTCTTCGTTGTGTCGCACCGGGAACAGTCTATACTCCTCTACTTGACATATAAGGGTGAGTAATTCGTCGATTGAATTGTAGTGCTCCATGTTTTCACTCAGAAAATATATACTTTTGTACGAAAGATAATATTGGCAGCCAAGCAGTCCCAAGGAAGTAGGCTCGTAATATCCCTTCATTGCCTAAATAACGGTTAAAACATCAAGGTAAAAACATGGTTTAACATTTGTTATAAAAGCGGAACAAAAAGTTTTGATGCATAGAAAATTCAGTTGTTATTAGATAAACCTTCCCAAGTTTTCGCTCTACATTAAGGTAAGGAAATTATGGTACCAGATATTTACATATCTATTATATGAAAAAATTATGTGATAGTAACTATATACTTAAGCTTCGCAAGACCTAGAACAAAGTATATTCACTTACATCTTCTTGCATTAGAACGCAATCATGTTGCTTCAATGTATCTACAACAGAATCGGCCAGATCCTTCACATATTGAATGGGATCCCCGTTCGCGTCTAATTGATAATAAACTGGATTTGCCAACAAACTGAAATGAAGTAACAAATGTAACATTAGCTTAAATATCCAAAAGAATTTAGATAACAATCAACTGAATAATGCATAAACGACTTACCGTCTAAAGAAGAAAGTTGACTCAATAAATTCCACTAACTGTACTTTGGTCGTAATATTGCCATTCGCTATTTCAGCGTTCACGTGATCAGGTAAGGATTCTAGTAAATTGGACTCCACAGGGAATGGCTCGAACAGAAATTTTCTATGAATAATAATAAATCTTTCAATTGTGCTATTTTAATTTCCATGAATTTACAGATAAACTACAGAGTTTTAGCACATATCGGAGTGGAACCACAAAGACTTATGTCTTGTTATCATCGCAGCAGATAGATGGTTATATAGTGACAGCTAGGTACAGAATAGATTTGATAAGAAATCAGATAATAGGTTACGAGAAAATCGCCCGGACCCTTCAATTACGAGGCAAGTTACTATTACACAAAAAGTGCGCATTTATAAATAAAATATTTGGGCAATTATGAGCCATTACCTAAACACTTTTTATCTGGTTCTATATTTGTGGAATGTATTCCATAATTTGGCTACTTACTGTTATAGATTTTTTAATGCACAGCTCATCTATTTGTTTCTAATTCCATGCATTATTAAAATATTTGCAATATATCATAAGTTTGTTCCAAATGTACATTTACCTGTAAAAGTTCTTCTTGCTTTCTTGCACCATGACGCAGGCAACGCCGCTCGTGTCAAATTGTGGTCGTCCCGCTCTTCCACACATTTGAATTACATCAGTTATGGGCATGTCTACATAACGTTTAGTAGCTGCATCGAAGTATTCAGTTCCTGTTAGTAAAGTTTAAATAAATTTTAATGTACACAATAGCATCTTTTAATCATACAGATTTAACACATTTTTCAGGTAAGGACAAACGCAACTGAGTATCTTCTTTTTGAAGAGTGGCTAATGCTTCGACTTTACATTAACACTTTTTCAAAGCAATATACACATGTTCAAAAGAACTTTGGCTTCCACGTCACATTATTGAGTTAATTTATTTGTGATTTTGATTAATTTACCTTTAACTATTACCAATCGTGCAGGGAAATTAACACCCCAAGCAAGGGTAGCTGTGGCTATAAGCACTTGAATTTTTTGATTCACATAGAGACGCTCCACCAAATTTCGATCGGAATCACATAAACCTGAAAGGAAACCAAAGACAATCAATTCCAAATTAAGTTTTTCATGAAATAACTTCACTAAAAGAATTTAATCGGAGAAAAAACAATTTAACCTGCGCAATATTAAATTAGGAAATTGGTCTATTTTTGTGCCTTTTACCTGCATGATGCATTCCTATTCCGAAAGACAACAATTGCGATAAATCCTGGTCGACCAATCTCGCTTTTGCATCTTCTAATTCGTACGCGTCGCAACGAAGCCATTTCTGAGAATTATTCTCAGACAGGAGGAATTTCATCAATTCGTAGCCTGAAATTATACAAACACAAATACTAACAAATACTATCAACTTTCTTCAATTATATTCCTTGTAATGAATATACATATGTGGCAGAAACGGGAAATTAAATATCCAGAAAGTTTCAAGATTTTTTGGGACGTTTGCAATCTGGAGAGATATATTATAAATATTGAAAATATAAAATCTATATCTATGAATCAAAATGAATGTGAAACTCACCTGTTATTCTTGTCTGTTTACGAGATGACACAAAAATCAACGCTGAACTCTCAGGGGCATATTGGCAGATGGCTTGATAAACCGACTTATTCATGACTGCCATTCTGGGACAGTAGTGCTTTACCTCAAAGCCCTGGAGATGTATCTCTAAAGGTACGGGTCTCACTGCTGAACTGAAGTTAAAAAGACCACGCTACGGGAATAGCAAATAATTAACAAAGATATACTGAACAAATACAAAGTGATTTAGTTTAAGTAATTATCAGTTGATTGTATCTAGATTAGTTTTAATATAAACTTACTTTATCACAGTTCAGCCAAAAAGCAAGATCTCCAGGATTAGCCATGGCGGTTGACAAACCGATTATTCTAACATTGGTATTCTTTTTGTTATTAATGCAGTTCATTCTCGATACAATCACTTCTAGAACGGGCCCTCTATCCTCCCCTAAGAAAAACAAGGTATTACGAGGTCGTAATCATATTTTTTTATTCTTGGGAACTACTTGTTTAAACATTGATTGAAATTTAAATTTGTTTAACTTATGGACGACAATAAATATTTTTATTTTTCAGTTTAAATTAATGACATAAAATAAAATCTTATATCATATTTAATAGAAGGTAAAGTGTTTTTGAATTGTATCTTACCTAACAAATGAATTTCATCAATAACCATCAGGCCCACCTGCTTAACAAAATCTTTCTCGGTCCAATTCCGGCTCATGGCGTCCCATTTTTCCGGAGTGGTAATGATAATATTAGCCGATCGTATAAGTTCTGAACGAGGAGTTACATCTCCAGTAACTTCTATCACTCTTTTATTAATTTTTACAAATTTATCAGACCAGTCTAGTAGTCTTTCACGAACCAAAGCTTTCATTGGAGCAATGTAAACAACCTAAAATTGCAAAAAATTGCCTTTAAAACAATTAAGAAATCACACATTATAATTACATAATAATCACACATTCCTCATATTATAAAAATATCCTGATATTGTAAATTAAGCCTTTATATAACAATCATTTTACTTACTTTTTGATCGGGATTCAATGAAAACATCCGTAAAATACACAATTCCGCCACTATAGTCTTTCCTGATCCCGTTGGGGCGCCCAAAATAATCGGAGTGTCTGTATAGTAACAAGAATGAAAAACCTGACTTTGAACGGCATTGAAATGTGTAAAAGAATACAAGTCCTCGTATGTTTTATTCCTCAAAACTCGCTTGGGTAGGGGTTGCAAATCCAAGATGTTTGTTTGATAGGATTCGGAACTAAAGAGTTTTATATCAGTTAAGTCTAAAACCAACACTTCTTCAGCGTCTAAAAAGGAAATTTGGCAGTTAGCAAAGAAAAACAAAAGAAAATAATTTTTTTGGACCTATAGGACATATTGTATAAGAAACTTACGCATGAAATGACTATTGACAACCCGAATGAAATATTCCAAAGATAAGGGCTTGGTCAACGGCACAGTAAATACCAACTCAATAGGTTCGACCTCACTATGGCACATCCTTCGTGTAATTACAAAAGATTCTATGTGATAAATGGCGTCGTGCGTGGGGTCTTCAACCCATGCATAGTAATGCTGGGCAGAGCCGTGGATTTGATTGTCCCACTTGAATGCCGGCAATATTTGCAATTTAATGCTAAAAGATAAGAGTCTTGAATTAATCTTGAGGATCCTAATAAGTCCCGATGCTTACCGAATGACGCCATCAGTAATGGGTTTGATTACGTAGTCTACTTTGACCGTTGGAAATATACTGCAATAGTGTTTAACTCTATTTGCTAGTCGGTGAGCTCTAAATAAGTTTTCTAATTCTCTATCGGACATTTCTTTGAGTTCGTCCATGTTCAAGTTTAAAGCTTGCATTACTCTGAAAAAATATTAAATTGAAAAAGCACTATTTTACTCAAGAATTAATTAAAAAGAGTTTAGAGTTTTACCTCTAACATCTCGAAGTGTTGATTGAAAAACAAGCAGTAGACATAACAGATCGGTAAGAGTCAGAACACCTACCTGTGTGAATCCAAATGTGGAATCAACTCTTTAAACTGCCAAAGAGGGTGTATATGGTCCCACATTTGTTGCTCTAACATTTGCGCAAATCTCAATGTCCTGGACACTTGGAGCGCGTAGTTTCTGTCTTTGGCAATTTCAAATAGGGCACGCGCAAGTCGCACCACAGTCTACAGGTGCAAATAAATAAGAACTAATTAATTACTAATAAATAAAAAAAACTTACCTGCATTATATATTGAGTATCAGAACTTAACGAAGAGACTCGTATTGGAGCTCGACTAATGTTTGCTTGAATTAGACATATGACTTTCGAAGTGTTATTTGCAAAGTCCAGAGTGATGTTGTATTCATTGTAGTCTCGCAGTCGATCGAGTTCTTGCACTTCATCCATTCTAACCTGAACACGAATTTTATGCATGATTAAAAATATAAAAAATAATAAAGTGCAACCTGTATTTGTTGAAATTCCGACGCCTCACTTAGCAGCTTCAATAAATTGGCCTCGGAAATGTGTCTGTTAAAACGTTCGTAAAATAATTCCATAGTTTTATGGGAGATATAATAAAAGCTAGCGATGCGCCCGAAATTCGTCGGTCTTAATTCACCGAGGGCTGAATCAAATCGTATCAACTGAGATTTTTCTAGAATGGAAGCTGCACTATCCAGCTGTGTTTGAAGGAATCGATTGAACTGTAGAACGTCGAAAATTTCCTTGAAAGTCAGCCCGTAAACTAACGGATTTTTCTTAATCCTGCAGAACAGAAAGGTGTTGGTTAGCCATTCCATTGCTTCTCTCAAGTTCGAGACTGTGCCCAACACAATCTAAATAAGACGTAATAGTGAACTTTCTATTTTTATCAAATTATTGAAGAAACACACCTCTGCATTTAAATTATCAGGAATGCAGTTCAAAAATTGACTCTCTATGGGAACTTGCGATAGCATAAGTCCCATATATTTAGACATATTAGCCATAGTGGTAATCATAATGCCATGCCCAGAAGTATCGTACTGCGGCCGTCCCGCCCTACCAAAAATTTGCTGAACATCTAGCATATCCATGTCAACGAAAGAGGATTTTGTTGCATCGTAATGAAGTGTGCCCTAAGGTATGTTATAATTAATTATGTATTTAGATTTGCTTGTAAAAATTACCCTTATAATAACAGCATGAGCAGGCAGGTTCACACCCCAAGCTAATGTGGTTGTACAAACTATAACCTTCAATTCCCCAATTCTAAAAAGGTGTTCTACTTCTAATCGATCGGATCTCACCATTCCTAAAATATTACCGTCTTCAATTTATTCTCTTTCTAATTATAAAGATTTTTTTTTTATTGAATCGGTATAGACAAACTTCAAAATCTGTGAAACGTGGATTGGTGAAATTTTTTCAACGTTAATTTGCAAATAACTTGCCTGCATGATGAATACCAAACCCTTGCGGTATTAAATAACTCAGATCGCTATTTTTGTATCCCGATTTATTAACCTTTATCGTCTTTTCTGGTTCAAATTGCTTAAGAGTGCCTTTTTCTTGCGCGATTTCGATCAGTTTCTTGGCTACAGACGCAGTTGCATTTCGTGATGTAACAAAAACCATCGCCTATGAAACCAGAATTATAATTATTTCAGAAAACAGACAAAGAAAACATCAAATTATCACAAGATAAAATGTGCAAAAAGATATTTTCTTAAACCACTTTAACATCCTGATTTTCAGTATAAGTGAGATGGTCAAAGGTTTACTGTAAATTCTCATATAATTGAGATTCAAGCTCTTTTGCTTTAGTACAAATTTACCTGATGCCCGTTTTGGATGAAATCTACTACTTTTTCGTAGCATACCATATCCATGATATCGGCCTCATTTCGTTTTTTCACTCCTATAAATGTAGTTGTTAGTGGTACTGAGCGAAACCTGAAATAATTAAATATTCATGAAAATTCTAGCATTTATTCACAAAATCAAACTGAAATTGTTTTTACAACTGTTATATTTCTTTACAATTTTTTTCTCAGAGCTTTATTATTTCTTACGTGCCTATTATCAAAGAAGAACAATCCACTTCGAGTGTTCACCTTAAGAAACTGGGCTACATCTAAATATCCCGGCAATGTAGCTGAAAGAGCAACAATTCTAATCATACTTTGACTGCTCACTACTTGTCTCAAAGTCCTCGCCACTAGAGCCTCAATTACAGGCCCTCTCGAACCATTTAAAAGGTGAACCTCGTCGATTATGAGCAGTTTTACCAAACCTACCACTTCAGAATCAACTAAAAGAAAAAAAGAAAAGACATAATTGTGAGAATAGAAAGACAAGTTTGTTCTCTGAGAACGTGTTCTCATGAAACTTAAAATATGTTGCTTAATTGAGTAGTAATCCCAACAAGTAAATTTTTAGTCACTTTCAATTGAAAACAATAACTACACTCTTCTTTTTATATAAAAAGAAATAATATTTTCTATGTTGATTAACATAATCTTCATTTGTTATCAAATTAGAAATAAAAATATATAGCTGTCGTTTAGATATATGTAATAGGCCATTCACCGTGAATCTCCCTGTATTACTTGTACATAATAACCGGTAGGAAGTCGTGTTCAACAATGCACTTGCATGTTTTCTCTATTTCAAGAAGTATACAAAATCAGCAGATGAAATTTAAAAAAAATCTTTATATACCTGCCCCTTTCCGGCTAATCACGTCCCATTTCTCCGGGGTGGTTACTAGCATTTGCGTCTCCTCGATTTCTCTTTTGGTCAGTTGCATATCACCGGTGCACTCTTTCACGCTTATCCCGATTGGGGCTAGTTTTTTACTGAAATTGGCCACCATTTCGGTAGCCAGTGCTTTCATAGGACACACGTAAATCATCTTAAAAATAATTATTGAACATAATTAAAAATTAATATAAAGCATACAGATAACGTAAATGTGTGTTTAAATGATCTAAAAAAAGGAAAATATTGCATTATTAAATTTGTAAGTTTTAAACTATTCGGCATTTATGGAGGTTACCTTAAAATCCGCTTTTCTAATCATATTCCCCTCCATATGTGAACGAATCTGATGTACAATACTGAGAAGGGCAATATTTGTTTTACCGGCCCCTGTAGGAGCGCAAACTAACATATTTTCGTTAGAATTATACGCAACTGGAAAAACTTCTGATTGTATCCTGAAAGCAACAAATTTATACGATAAATGAAGGGTAAAACAAGAAAAAGTAAAACATTTTCAATGAAACAACAGTTACCAAAATTAGGATTTATTTTAATTTTATTGTTTTAAAAGTGGTTTGTATGTTAAAATCAATGTGAACACATTTTCAAAGCTTAAATTATACTCACCTGTTGAATTCCTTTATATCCTTAAAGACTAGCTTTCCCAACTTATCTAGTGAAGACACTTTGATCCGTTCGATATCTTTTACGTCACCTTTGCTACCCCCGGGAATAGTAAATTCAGCATAATCATTGGTAATTCTTTTCTTAGCATTTTCGGGTTGTAGTATAGATACCCCATCATATTTACCTAAATGATGTTAAACAAATATACCTTAAAAATGATGAAAAAAAACAAATCTATAAATTAGACTTATTAAATAAAATTAGAAGATTTTTCAATTTTTAGATGTATGGGGGCATATGCAATGTGTCCTTGAAAAGAGTAGCACTCAAATTCGATTTTTTTCTGTATTTCAAGATAAATGCATTGACTTAAAAGGGCACTAAAAAGTATAAAATAATTAAATATTTCCTATTTTTAATTATATTTGTTAAGAAACTCAGTTTATAAGCCAACCTTTTATTTATGACATTTCTAATACTTACTTGTAACCATGTGATTTCTTAACTGATCATGAACATGGGGATAGTCCTCAATATTTAATTGTGAAGTTGTCTGTTTCTTGAACAATGGTGTGGTCTTGGCTACTGAATATTCAATTTCCGTCCTAAAAAAATATATGAAAGTATTGGTAACAACTTTTATTAACAAACGTTCAAGTTTAATTTGTAATTTTTGAAGTCGCACAAGGGGTAATTAACATTATATCACATTTTTAATAAAATCGACACTTACTGTTCATGTTCCGCAGCAAATATTTTATTTTTATCTTTTTTTTCGATTTTTCTAAGCTTTTTCAGCAAATTGCTTTCCTTCTCCGATTGAACAGTTACTGTACCAGCTATCACAGCATCAGAGGAATTTTTAGGTTTTACCATGTGGGTGGCTTTAGGAGCTAATAGAAAAAATATCACATGAAGTTCGTCTGTCACAATATGAAGTGTCCTGTAAATAAATAGACAATTTTTCAGACGGGTCATGTGAAGACAAAATAATAGGAAATTGGTGACAGTTCCATTTCTAAACTCAACAAAGATTATGGTTTTTTCCTGATTTTCAATGTAGTGCCTTGTGTATCATTATCTCTATCTCTAGAGTCCCTGAAAATTTGTCAATTTATTTGTGGAACACCTGACGTGTTCATGGTATTCACTAAAACATACGGAAAAAATACATATACAAAAATACAATTATTTAATGAATTTTTTTTATAACATTTATGTTAAATCGAAAGAAAACGTCAAATCTCGACACCCAATATTGTTGCAAAACAGTCAATAACCACTTATACACCAGCAAAAATTTACCTCTGCTTACTGCTCCATAATTAATTTTCTTATGTCGATTTCTAACTATCTCTGTGATAAAATCAAATACATTGCATCCAAACGTATCTATTAAATAAGCTACCACTTCGTCATCACTCCTATCTGACTCTAGTTGCTCTCGGACTATGGCCCTGAACGCGTCATAGCTATAATTCAACATAGAAGGTTCATGGATTTGAAACATGGTCTCCAAATCGTAACTGTTTCCATCCACGTCATTTTGATGTAAGTCTGGGACGGATAAGAAGGAGAAATTAATTTTTTCCCCCTTTTTTAGGTATTTTTCAATATCTGACAAGTCATCTTGAAGTGGAATGTAATAAATTGGATTTAATGGTTTAAGAGCTTTGCAGGGATCTAAATTTAATGGGATTGGATGTAACTTGTGGGATTGTTCAAAATGATTGTTAGGTAAACGTTCCACTATATTTTCAATGGCCTAAAACAAGTTCAGTATCTAAACCTATATGGCTCACATTTTTTTAATGCAATACATACTTCTTTAATATTTTCAATAGCAGCTGGTGGCAATCCAGAAAAAATATTATTTTTAAAGTCACTTTTCTTATGATAATTCCATAATATTTTTACTATGTTACTGTATAAGATATTCTCAAAAGGAATGTCATTGTTTAAACCACCAATTTGTTTCTTCACAGCCTCTTGTAAATACTTTAGGTAAATTAGGCCCTTTGCCACTTCCAAATCATCACTGTATTTAAATGTGTTCTCTATACTGTTATATTCACATCTACAAATATAATATTGTTGTGTTACTATGGCAGATCCTGATATAGGAGTAGAGCATAATTACAAAATATTCTTGACAAGTATGTCACTATTTACAAGTATTTCAAGCTAATACTTACTCTGCAAATGTAGGGCAAACTTGTTCTATTTCTTTTAATTGTTGCAGCCCATGGAAGTCTTTAAAATAGTTAGATGAGTCACACATTTTTCTGTGTTCTCAGCAGCAATACATCAAATCAAAATCTTTTATTGCTGAAAAGTTGCAAAACATGATAGTGTCAAACAAAAACTGACTGATGTTAATACTCTATTTCAACATTTTTATAGAAATAAGCTTGTTAAAGTTAATGGAACATTAATAATTGGGCCCTAAGTATCACTAAATCAATATATTAAAAACTTTACTTTGAAGAATTTCCATGAAAACCACGAACCTGATTGTTTTTTATTTCAGGACTCCCAGAGAAATTAACCTCTTGGTAAAATTGCTGGGTTCCCTTTAAATAAGGAATATTGAATAATAGTTGACAACACAAAATAACGTCATTCTAAACAAGGATGTGAAGCATTCTTTAAGGAAATCATGTACATTTTAAAAATTTAGAAACATTGATATCATAGTCAGTAAATTAGTGTCTTTTTCACAAACCTATGTTTTAGAAAAAACATTCTCCATAAGATTTTAGCCTATGTTAGTCAATATGTGGAAGCAAGAAAACACCAAAATGTTGTTTCTCTAGATTAAATAGAAAATATAAATGTATTCTCTTACTTTAAAGTTCAATTTCAATTTTCCACTTTCAAAAGCAAATAAAAATAGCCTACCTACAATACTTAAAATTTTCACTTGAATTTAAATCCACTTGACTTGAAATTAAGGTTAAGTCGGGGGGTTAGTGCTATTGTTGCCATTGATAGCACTCTCGAATAAGGAAATATGGCAACGTCAGCGCTAGGCTAACCAGACTCCATTGTTTTTTCATATATTCCTAGATTATTGATGTAGTGTGTGAGCTTTGTAAGAAGTAGCAACTTTTTTGGAAGATATGCTCTACAAAAACTTCTCCAAAGATATTATCACTTTGGCAAGCTTGCCAGGACTTTGATTTATTCTTTTTCTGAACATGAAAAATGTATAATATAGAAAGTCCTTTAGAAAGGTAAATTTTCGATTCGAATTTTGCACGTCTGATGTGAGCACCGTTTATAGTTTCTAAACGCGTTTATTGTTACTGCTCATTTCTTTTTCCAGATTTTAGTCGGAACACGTTTAATGAAAAGTATCATCTTATATTTTTGCAAAGAATAAGGTACTATATTTAAGTGATACATTATATTTTGAGGTGATTATACCTTTTATTACTTTACCAGAAAACGGAGTATCTATTTCAAATCTGGACGGTCTTAGAATAGACCACCGATGTGCATTTTAGGACTTCAACAACCGGGGGACCATAGTTGAATTTAAACTATAAGGGTTTATCTTGCAGATTTGGTCTGTCAGGGTGCTCTTTTCAAACTTGGAATGTCAATTGCAAACTACTGAACACAATTAAGTAAATCGATATAATTAGTGCATTGTTGTCATTTTTTATTTGTGGATTACTAAATATGGATGGCCAACTCCTTAGTTTTGATACAATTGACAGTCCCCAACTTGACAAAATGGGATACGTAAATCCTGACAACATGGATGTTTAAATGTCAAAAGTCAATACATAATTAAATAAAATTCCAGCTGCTCCTGGGATCAGCTGCGGTTTGTCTTTAAAAAGGTAAAATTTATTCGTTTATTTTTTATTTCACTAAATTTTTACAATAATTATTACAAAACGTATAGGTTTTAATTATTTAATAACGATTTTGTTGCATTTGTGTGAGAATAGGGAATTCTACTATGATCTAGACGTAGCTATGGTTATTTGAGGTATTGAGGAGTGAACTAGTGTCATTTGATTTAAAAGTTCTATTTGAGGAATTGAAACTGAAATTAACTATTAGAAAAATGTATTAAACGTTCAATAAATTATACAAGGTTGTTACATAGGTAATAACTGTTACTATCTAATCATGATCTAAACATATGTTAAAGTTTGTAAAAGAGAAATTTCAACTATATTCAGTCAGCAAGCCTTCAGCATTGTTACATAAACTTTTGGCTCAAACTTCGCCTCAATTTCCACTGCCCATTGCCCACCATAATCTATGTATGATTTTAAGTACAAAAATTCATATATAAATCTACAGTATTGGATATAATTAGATCATCTTAATTTTTCATTTTTTATATGGTTAACCATACGTATTTAAAACTGTTTAATGTAAACACTCTTTTTTAGTGTTTCGTAGTGGATGAGGTGAATGTGTTAAACACTAATCAGAGGCCTTTGATATTATTGCTATTAGTTTGCCCCTGAGTATGTTTCCTCTTGGGGGACTGAGGAGTCACTCATTAAAAACATCCTTTGATCTCTTCACCCTTTTTCCATTCTAGCACTGCTCTCAAGTATTGCCTCTATGGAAGGTGGTATATAAATACTTTATTATTTTTCGGGATCTCTGTTAATGCTTTCGAATTCTTTCTTCTTCCATTTTCATCACTGCCTCCAGGTATTCTCCAATAGCATTTCTAAGACTTCAATAGGAGTTTCGCGTAGGTTTCCTTGTTAAATTCTTCAATGCGAATACTACTGTGTTATTTTCTTATTGCCGCGATTTTTTTTACATTTGAACATGATATGTTTTGGGTTATTTGATTTCCCACAGAACCAAGACTCATAAGCCTGCTACTGCTACTTACTGATCCTCTTCAAGCACTAGCAGAATATTTGATACCCCAATTTCACTCATTGGTTTTGTAGAATGTTTGTTTTACTTTTGAAACGTGGCATTAATATTAGATATTTAATCATTATATTTGGCACATGAATAACACTTTATTTTCTATATTAAATTTCAAATAAATTTAAGTGGTTCGGATTTTATCCATTGTTTCATTTCTTCTCCATATTTTTTTTCGCTCCATTGATCTTTTTCTTTCCAATTTATTCCAAGTCGACGAATATGTAATGTTCCTTTGTGTTTCGTCAATATGCGGCACTATTTTTTGTGGTACTGTCGACGTAGCTAAAATTCTGATGCCCAGTATCATAAGGTAAGGGTTGTATTGTGTAATGGAAATTCCACTGACTTTCCTTTTCTTCACTAGAATTTAAGTATGATTGAATTTTGTTAAATCAACATAAGTGCAATGCCCCGTTAATAAACCAATCTTGCTATTTATATAAACGTTACGCTTTTACGCGAACTCTCCAATTTTTCCAAAATTTTTCTCATATTCTTCTTTACAGTCTTGACCGAATCGTTGCGTTAACTTCGTCACCTAGCTCCTCTCTCTTATAAATCTGATGAACGCTATTAAGACAACCCCACGTTCTTGTTTTCATCATAAAATTGTTAAAACAAATTATTTTCTCGTCAAACTGCAGGAATGTTATCCTCCAGACATTTATATTGCTTTATAGAATATGTTTTTTTTTAGAATACCAAAATAATTCTATTACGATTTTTTCTTCAAAAAATGCGGTACCAAGGAGCCCTACTTGGTACTTCTAGTATTCCTAATTTAAACCACGAACCTATCGGATTCAACTGTGTAAACACTATCGGGAATTAGTCATGTCGGTTGTTATGTTCACTTTTTTTTCTGTCTTTTTTTTTCATGGGATTTTTCTATCTTAACGCCATTGAATGTTGAGACCTAGTTACTCTACAGTTTGAATGGAAGGAGCAAATATGGTTTGAGGGTAGAAGAATCAAATATCTGGTGCAGCTCGAGGACCAAAATGTATTATCCTTTCCAATGATGGAAATGTGGTGTTTAACTGGATATTGGACTGTACGTATGATCCGGAAAAGAATAAATAATACTGGCGTTCGAAACAGGCTTCCAAGAGAAATCTGTTAGATAATGGAGCGTTGCTCACAATCTGTCCACAAGGAAAGAGAAGCAAGTAAAGATGCCTCACAGGAGGGGCTGAACAACCTCTTCTAGTTAATCAATAAAAGAAAGGATCTAGGTGTTTCTTCTGCCTAAGAAACATTGCCGCCAAAATCAACCACCAAGTGTAAGAAATTTATCTGCAAAAAAACTGGAACCACCTCCGTTATATGCAAACAGTGTAATTATATATTTTAAGACTTGTATTTCAATGCCAGTTAACCAATAAATAACGTTTCGATATAATTTGTAATTTTTTTAAGTTGATTTTCTTTATTTGCAGCATTCATTTATTACCCTCATTAACTAAAATTTGGAAGTAAAAGAGTGGTATCCTCGATACTTTGTGTAATATTTTCAATCCGGTATCCGAAGAGTTAAAGTGACACTATTTAAAATTATTTCCAGCGTTATTCCCAAGTTTGTTATTCCGATATTCAATAAAAATAATCTACCGACTGTAAATGGGCCCTTTGTTTATTTCTTAGTTTCCATGACGAAAAAATTAGGTTTCGACCAGTGGGCGATTTTATATTTCCACGGCCCATCGTTCTTGGTAAAGAAAACGGAAAGCCTGTTAATTTTTCAACCTTCTTTATTAAACAATTAGTGTTACACAAGATAAATGGCGTACGTCTTTATTCACACAGAATTTAGCTAAATGAATTGGAAATCTTACGTTGCAGGATTCGCACCGCTAGCGATCTTCGTTATCAACTCCTGCGTTTTTATTACAGTCATAACTTAAATATGAATTATTTAACAATAACTACTTGATGTTTTATATTCCTAATTAATTTATAACATTGCGTATAGTATTACCCTACTTGCATGTAGAAGATTGAAAACATATTATTTGCACGTAAAACATTGCATAAAATAGTTAAGTAAAGTTACATTATGGATTTCTATTATCTAACTACATTCTGAATTCATATATTACTTGATAAGTTAAACAAAAATTGAATTTAAATGAAAAAAATGGTTATGATTAATAATATTAATCAGCGAAACGTGCGATGTTTCTCCAATTTGATATATAACACATTTTATACATACGATATCATTTGAAAGCGAGTTAAAAGAACTCTCAGGAAAGAAACAGGGTGTTCCATTAAAAATTAAATTTGAAGCACTTTAAAAGTGAAGTTTTAATTTTTTTTTGCATTTTGTATAAAATTTATAAAAAATAAAAAATACAGTAGAACTCGTTTAATACGATATCACGGTTATAACGTTCAATTTATAAAGTTCCTTCAAGTAGATTAGAAACACAATGAACATGATACAACGAGCGATCGTTTATGGCGAGCATTTCCTTAAGGCTTCGTATTAAGCGGGTTGTACGATTCAAATTAGTAGAAGAAAAACCTTTGTTTTTAACTTGACAAATTTTCAAACGGTTCAATTAATATTATTTGAATTTATTGAGAATATTAAAAAGCTTAATTTTCTTTCGTTTTGTACATTACATTGAATTAACCTTGTTGGGAATAGGTTATAGGAAAAAAATATGCCTATGGTTTTAAATCGTATATTGTATCTTTAGACCACTCGGAAAGCAAGCCTAGGCAAGACTAACTAATGTCATATTCACTTTATCTAAAAGTAACCCTTATCACCTAATGGAATGGCACCCTAAAGCCATCAATACCATACTCAAGTTTCACACAGTATATGTTATCTTTGTGGAGTGTATATATAATAACTTAGAAGATTTATCTAAATTATGCCATTAATTAGGTTAATGTTACCTTTTAGGGTTTAGGTGTCCATAATTCAACAAACCTGCTAAAAAATTCTGTATTTTATAATAACTTAAAATATTTATAGTTAGAACTAGAATTAGTATCCGTTACAAAGTATAGGATATTCCATTAAAAAAATATATACTTTTGTCATGCCACAGTTTTCTACACTAGCTTGAAACTTTGAAAATATTAAAAAATAAACATTCACGAAAAACTGACTAACTTTTAATTTAAAGTTTTTTTTCTAAACCTTACGGTTTTTTACATAAGGTAGTGGACAATTTTGTATCCTTTGTGCGAGGACCCCCTGCTCTATAACAAGCCTCCAATTTCGGGTACTGGTTTAACCTTTGTTTAACTGTCTACAAGTAAATAATTGTTACACTGTAATATTTCACAATTACCTATTGATTTTGCATTGCGCAACTTAGCATCACAACTAAACTTTTCTTAAATAAGCCAGAACGAGAACTTATTGCATTCCCTATTCAACTATTTCATCATGAATCTGTTAGGATTACATGAAGTTAGTCAGAGATCAGATTTTCAATACGAACGTAAATCCTTATTTTGCATTTATAATACCTAAATAGGATTTAATATCACTTTTATCTCTAGGTAAGTTTTCACCTCATCGTTGCATCAATAGTGCAATGATTATTGAATTTGGGTTGTTCATCAATAGTTAAGGCCCTAACCCACACTATAATTTTTCTGTTACTAATATTGCATATAAACTTGAAAATTTCATTTGTTTCAGAGTGTCCTGCATTGAACTCGTTTCGGGAATCAATTAACCATCATTAATGTATTTCCATAACTTAGGAATGCACTTGAAGAAAATCAAAGCTTCCAGTTCAGTGATCAAAGTGTTGATGCAGTGCATGCTACCACAGACACCATAAACTGTAGTGTTATTTGCGTCTATTTACGAAGAGATCCATTTTTATACATAAGCTTGTGCGTTTGCTCTGTAGATTTGAGAACTTTCTGTTGAGTTTTGAAGGTAACAAGTTCCTGAAGTTTGTGTATGGGAGAGTGATTTTAAGTTTTGGTAACTATTTCAGGAAGTACAATTTCGAATTTTCCACGAGGAACCACAAGTTCATAGAATATTTCCATCAAGTTGATTTAAAAAGGCTCTGCAAGAATGTAAAAAAAATCGGGTCTTTGTGTTTTTTTATTATACGAGACGCAATAGAGATGTTTCATAGCCATAATACTTTGCAAAATAATCACAAAAATACTAATAGACTAGTGATCAAAAACGCACCATTTTCAATATGCAGAGTAGCAATATTTCACGTTTTTAAAATCTTATTTTTATTTTAAAAAAATGATTAAATGTTACTAATTTCTTCAGAAAATTAATGACTGAGCCAGATGATTTTTTTTCCTTACTTCCTTTACAATATTAATCAAAATGGATTTATATCTTTTAAAATTCTATGAAATTGTTGAATTATACAAAAATACTGCAAGAAACCAAAAGGGAACGTGAATTTGGTGTCAGAATTTATGCGGTGTTAAAAACAGGTACAAAACATAAAATAGTGCGTTACCCCAAAAAAATAACGTTCTGTGTGTGGCTGCCAACGATTTTGCCATTTTGTTGCAGAGAGTTTAAAAAAAATAAGTATTTGAAATTTCAAAAATTTAATTCACAGCATATGTGAGAAAAACACAAAATACGGGAAAAAATGTGAAATTTTATCATCCTATATATTTGACATGATGCGTTTTTGACCATGGTCTATTAGTATTTTTTAAAATTATTTTGCAGAGTACTATCGCCCCCTGAAATATCTCCATGATGATATATTATACCCTGCATATTTAAACAAAAAGTCTATGTTAAAGGGTTCATACAGGTCAGGGAAGCATTATTTATTGTAACGGGTGGTTGAAAAATTAAGAAACTCTAACTCTTTTATTTTTGTCACTTTTTCATAAAAATAGAAATGTTACTACATATCTTATCACTTTTTTTAACTCGGAATAAAATCGATTCCGTGGTAACAGGCAAAAAGAAAGCCCCAGTTTAATACGGAACCAAAAGCTAATAAAACTCTACCTTTCAGAAAATTCATGCATTTTTTTACATTTTTATATACCTCGTTGAATCACCTTATAGGGAATATCCTATCAACATTAACATGTATCACCTTTTTGAGGATGCTGGTCGAAGACCATAAAATTGTAGATGTTTTTAAAAGTTTATTATAATTCTTTAAATTCGAATGCTGATATTCAATATCTTTAACGACGTTGCTCGTGCGGTATAGTATATAGTTTAATATGATTACATATTTTCAGAATATTCTATACTGATATAAGGCGATACCTGCGATAACATTTTATTGAATTATTTTGTTTTCTAAATGTGTTGTTATCAAAATCCCTGAAGGATACCTGTATTGATTTTCCAGTTGAATTGCATGTAAAATTCGTAGGTAGGTATCCTGAAACTCTACTTTTTAATCGAAACAGGTACCGCACAATGACTGACTCAAAAGAGCCGCCCCGAGAGTCTCTCAGCTCATTTGTAGACAAAACCAGCATCAAATGCAGCGAGTACGACAAAATCCTCGGTAGAAACGTCTTAGTAGCCCCCACCGAAGAACAATATGACTTACTTCTAAAAAGACTAAAACAACAACTTGGGGAGGGCAGGGGGGAAGTGATTCTCGAAGTATGTAGTATAGGGCCTAATTGCCCAATCAGAAGCAACAATACTGGATTTCCAGATTGGGGCTTCTGAGGATGGCAGCGATAGTGGGCTTTTGGAAGACGAAATCGAAGCCGCTGTAGCAACTTTGCAATCATTGGCCGACAACTTGAGCTGCAGCTGCGTGAGACTTAGAGAGAGAAAGGAAACCAGAGGTGTGGTCGTGCAGTATTTGATTAGGAAGGTTTTGGATCAGGCCGGTATGTTTTTAAGGTTTTTCCGTAAAATTAATGTTTATTAAGTTTTTAATCTCAAATTGTTATCTTTTTTAAATTGTTGTTGTCGATTTTATGTTTCGTAATCAGATTGAGACAAATTCGATAATTCTAATTCATGTGGAAGATTGTTTTAAGTATTTTTTTTATTAAGTTTAAGTTCAGTTAAGTTATATCTTTATGGGATTATAATAGCATTTGCTGATTATAGTTAAGACCAATATTGCTTGTAAAATGTAGGTTTATCGTGCAATTCTATACAAAGTGCTCAAATTCTTAGGGACCACTGTCAATGGGCAAATTTGATTAAAAAAAATTAAGATTTCAGGATAGTGTTGCCACTGCAATGTTTTGCAATTTTCCGAACACTGGAAAACCAAAATCCTAGAAAAAACGTTTTATCTGAATTGCAGTGAAAGCTGCAAAAACGTCTTAATACAAAATTCTGTTAATTTCTCCAGTTTGCTTTAATAAGTTTTTCTGTAAGATGATATACTATAATTTTAATGTGGCCTCTAGAACTAACAAGGATAAAGATACAAAATCCTATCGCATTCAAACTCACCGGGCTTGTGGAAAAGTTTATAGCTCTGTAAATATTTCTATATTATGCATTCATCATTTGGGTTCAGATTCGATAAACTCTAGGTGTCTATTACAAGTTAATACGGTTGAAAGTGTTAAGGAGCTAATTAAGATTTCAACTCATCAAATTATATAACTGAACCTTGTCATGCATGAACGTAGCTTAACAAAAAAGATATTTTTAAACCCATCTACTGATGGACTCTTCTCCTTCAGTGTTTCTAAACAGCTTTCCTATTTTATCTAGATTTCTTAGAAATCCGCGTAGCTGTGGTGGGAAACGTGGACGCAGGAAAATCGACCTTACTGGGAGTGTTGACTCATGGCGAACTTGATACTGGACGAGGTACTGCCAGACTTAAGCTTTTCCGGCATAAGCATGAAATGGAATCGGGGAGAACTAGTTCAGTGGGAAACGACATTTTGGGGTTTGACGAACAAGGTAATGTAATGTACTTTCTCATAACTTTTATTTCCCCTTAAATGCGAACAATTTAACCGTGAAAATACAACTGCTTGTCTAAGATAAGGTCAAACTTCGATGTTTTTCATTTTAACAAATCATAACAGATGTATTTAAACTATCCTTAGACATAAATTTACATATAGAGACAATTAGCATCAAACCCGGAAAGAATAGAGCGTTCAAATAGAAATGGAAAGAGGATTCGGGAACTTAGCGACTAGTGGTTCTCCTTATTGGCCTGTAAACTCGGTACGCACACATACTTCGTGCCACGTCAGCTCAAAGACATGCGTACATGCGGCGAAAAATGAAAAGAAAAAAAAGTTTGGTGCGGAAGAACATAAACGTAGGAAAAGTTAGCAGCAAATCCGTAAAAGAATAGAACGTTTACGTAAAACTCTAAATGTCGCAGGATTAGGCAACATTTTCTTTTCATTTCTACTTTGAACGCTCTATTTGTTTGCGGATCTACTACTAACTTTTTGTATATTTATTTATATCCATACGTTAAGATCGACCTATTAAACGCTCCTTGTTCCTAAACAGTTCTTGTTTCCACGAAGCATTTTCAGTTTAAGCTTCTAATCCAATAGGAATTGAATTTAAAACAAATACTGTATCGGTTTTGACCCCTTTATTATCCACAACTTTTTCTTCAAACTTATTGCCATTTACGGTATTTGAGTGAAATGCACTTCACCAAGTGCAACAAAGTAGTTAGTTTCAGAATTTATTTTATGTATCTTTATTTTATTTTATTAAGACCAACAAAGACTGACACGAATAGTTTCCGATAAAATATAGAAAACTTCCGATATTCAAAATTAGTTGTGCCTTCGAAATAGTACTTTTATTGTCTGTTACATCCATAGGCAACGTTGTGAACAAGCCCGAACACGGCTCTCTAGACTGGGTGAAAATATGCGAAAAAAGTTCTAAAGTGATCACTTTCATCGACTTAGCAGGACACGAACGGTACCTAAAAACCACAGTGTTCGGTATGACCGGACACGCGCCTGATTTCGGAATGCTCATGGTAAGTATCAACCAATAATAATCTCCCCACTTACAAGTATACAAACCATGATTCCAGGTGGGTGCCAATGCTGGAATAATAGGCATGACCAAGGAACATCTTGGACTGGCTTTAGCACTCTCTGTGCCAGTATTCGTGGTAGTAACTAAAATCGACATGTGTCCCGCCAATGTTTTGCAGGACAACTTAAAGATGCTAGTGCGTATTTTGAAATCGCCAGGATGCCGCAAAGTTCCCGTCATGGTTAAAACCCCAGACGATGTCGTCCTGAGCGCCACTAATTTTGTCTCAGAAAGGTACTTTTTGCGGGCGAGTGCAAGTGTAAACTTCTCTTGATGTTTTGCCTTAAAGGTTGTGTCCCATATTCCAAGTTTCAAACGTCACTGGCGAAAATCTCGACCTTCTAAAAACCTTCCTCAATTTGTTGACTACCAAGATGGAGTATCACGAGAACGAACCTGCAGAGTTTCAGATAGACGACACTTATTCAGTTCCAGTACGTTTTTGAAGCAACCGAAGTGGCTGAAAATTAATTTGTATTTTTTAGGGAGTTGGGACTGTAGTTTCGGGGACCACTCTCAAGGGTATCATCAGGCTGAACGACAGCTTAATGCTTGGACCGGACCCTTTGGGACATTTTGTTTCCATTTCTATCAAGAGCATACACAGGAAGAGGATGGCTGTTAAGGAGGTGCGGGCGGGTCAAACTGCCAGTTTTGCATTGAAGAAGGTAATCAAGTATCTTGTATAAGAATTTGAATTTCGAAAACGCGTTTTGTGACAACTGAATAATTCTTATCGCGAAAATGGGTTACCGTTTCTTACCTTTTTTTCCACTCTCGGCATATCACAAGCTATCATCGCATTATAGGTAAAAAGGTCGCAGATTCGTAAAGGCATGGTAATGGTCTCACCTGCTCTAAATCCGCAATCTTGTTGGGAATTCGAAGGGGAAATCCTAGTTTTACATCACCCAACTACCATTAGTTCCAGATACCAAGCAATGGGTAAATATAACATATAAAATCCTTATCATCCAAAACTTTCCCGCATTTGCGACCGTCAGTTCATTGCGGCAGCATAAGACAAACAGCGAGCATAATGACCATGTCCAAGGAATGTCTGCGCACTGGAGACAAAGCATTGATTCACTTTAGATTCATTAAACATCCAGAATACATGACTCCGGGTCAACGAATGGTCTTCAGGGAGGGCCGGACTAAGGCTGTAGGCAATGTGGTATATTTCACGTATAATTAACCCATATACCCTTATCATTAAATTTTAATATAAATTTTGAAGGTCCGTTTAATAACACAAGCTTCTCCAAGCCACCTGGGAGCCAAAGCCAAGCAGAGTAAGCAACAACAAAGATACGGTCAAGGACAGCAAAGACCTAAAAAAGACGCCGAACCTCTCGGAACGATGATGGATGTAGAGGAGAAGGAAAACTTTTTAAACGAGGTGAATCACATCTCATTTGACTTTGATGTTTATAATTTACGAGTGTACTTTTCAGGTTTCTGACATTGCTGCTTCGAAAACCAACAACACTTTCGAAGGAAGTTCTGACAAGAGAGACGCACAAGGATCGAAGAAAGGACGAAGCAGAAGAGGTGGTAGAGGAAAACCAACTAACAGTAAATCATCCGTCGATGCGCCCGTGGTGGCGTCGCCGGTGCATATAGCTGCGCGTCCAATCGCGCGAGTGCAATAAAAAATCTTTGATGTTAACACCCTTTAGGTCCTTGTATGATAACCTAGGCTAGTCCAAAATAATTTCTAAACCGCACTTTCATGTATTTTAACATTTGTCAAGCAATTAGTTTGTATTAATTGGTTTTATTATACAATTGTGTTAAAATATGTATTGCATTCCTGTAAATTTCTTTTTACAAGTGTCATAATCTTTGCAGCACAACAGAATCACTCAGTTCAAAATTTGCAGCGGCAACGCACTTTTTTATGCTCCTTGTTAACAGCATTTTTCGGCATCATTCCGAATGTCAGCTCACGCTAAAGCTTCAGAATGAAGGGATAAATTTGTCATAGCCAGATCTAGTGGTTTTATTTTGCCTGTGATGAAGTAGAAAATCAAAGATTTTGGATGAATATTTTAGAAGAATATTTGCGATTATTTAATAAAATTGTTTTGACGATAAATAACTTTCCTGTGTTTATGTAAACCTTGGTGTTAGCTATTAGTTGTATGCAAAGGCAAATCCAGGACAAAAAAATATTAAAGCACCGCCGCTCGAGTGGTTCTGTTGTTTATAGTGTGACATGAACTTGGCTGAATCAGATTCTTAGTTGATTAAAGCAATGTTAACCTTAGTCACTTTCAAGCTCCTCCTCCTCCTCCTCCTCTTCTGATGATTGGGCCAGTCCTGCAGGTGGTAACGACAAGTCTAGTTGAATCTGATTGACTGACTCATCATCAATAGATCGTTGAACCTGAAACAATAAAAAAAATTAATTTGAGGATAAATTTTCCACCCCAATATATCTAATATATACACTATAAAAGGTGATTTACAGTTGATGGTAGCCATAGCCAAGACTGTACAGATTCAAGAGGTTTAATGTTACGGACACAAAATTTGCTTTCAAACACAAATGACTTGATTAAATTATGTGTTAGAAGCATTTCTATTGGCATTACTTTCAACACCTAGCAAAAACAAAATCCACTATATTGTAATGCTTGAAATTCCCATTGTTCTGCACCAGTTTTGGCTGTTTACTCAGTACTAATAAAGTGAATTTGACATATTTTTCTCTTAACCCATTCCTGTTTTTTTCTACAAAATCATTGGATTTTATTGTTTTTACTTCTGATTCCTAATTTTATAAAATCAGAAGAGAGTGAAACTGAAAATGCTGGCAACAAAATTGGTGTGAAACAGTTCAGGCTAGTACTGTAATTTTTACCTTTGTTTTTGTTTCAACTGCTTTGTTGGCTTTAGAGTTTGAACTATGACCATTGGTTTGAGTAACCAGACTTTGTAAATGCATCCACTCCAAATCAGTCTGCGTTATTTCAGTGTCTATTTTGTGTAACATTGCAGCTAAACCCTGTTCTGTTAACTTCAACTTTTTTAAATGTTCCAAGTCCGGATTTGAACTTTTAAAAGTAGTGGAGGTCATGAGTTGTGTACTACCTTTAAAGTAATACTAAGATTTCCAAATAAAAGATTACATTTAATTGATAGGGCTACGTCCAAAAACTTTAATGAAAACCGTCTCTGCTTTCTATAAAATTGAAGTTTAAGGATGGTCGCAAATGGGTATATTTTTGATTAAAAAAGCAATAGACAGAACAAATTTAAAATTGTTAACAGATATTTAATAAAAATGTATTACCTAAAACCTGAACAAATTGAACAAACAATTAATGATTGAAATCAGATGGTTAAGTGTCAATATTGTCTTCTGTTGAAGAAAATTCACTAAAGATATTTTACGTCATCAGGTATGCATCTAGTTGAACGTCAACTTTCTGAAGTATTAACAAACTGACGTTAGGAACAGTTGGAAAAAAATGAACTTACCCTTTTTCATTTTGTTTTTTGGTTTTATAAAATATTAAAAATCAAAAATTAATTCGATTTAAATCAATATATATAATATAATAGTTCGTCAGGCACAGTGATTTAAATTGCCGAGCACTACTACTACGCATTCTTCTACGGTGTTACATTAAAAATATAAATTCTCCAGGATTAAATCTATGCAAGTCAAAACATTGAAACTAAGCGGTGTTGTCAGTTGGATAATTAATTCAGTATTTCTTGTGCAATATAGAATCTGGAAAGTTAAATAAAAATGATAAAAATACCTTCGTGCATCAGTAATAATAAAGGGCTCTTTTTCTTTTTTCTGTTCAAAAAACTTTATTAAAGAAGCAACGAGCTCTTTATTCCTATTATTTAACTGCTTTGGCATATCGAAAAACACTAATAATAAATATGGAATATGATAATCACATAAGCCTGTATTCTTAAAAGGAGAGTTTGCAGTAAAGAAATCAACAATAAACTAGGAACTTTGGTGGAATGCGACGAAAAACTGGGTGGTACATAAGTAAAAACAACCATCACAAAAAATAAAATGTTGGAATAGGGAAGACGTAATATCAAAACTGACAAATATACAATAAATTTAACGAAACCGCACTTTGCTGCCAACATTGGTTATTAATATTTCCATTATTTATATTATTAAGTATTATATACAGTTAGAGTTCATCCTCATAAATATTGTTTACCTAGAGACGAATTCCTCATTGCAAACATTTCGTATTTTGAACGTAAGAGTTGGCAACAAAATCACGTGGTTTATAATGTGTCAGTTTTAATACCGGACAGCCGAAACGTCACTCATGGATGTCAGTTTATTTGAAAATTTTAAATTTTTTGCCATGATTGTTTGGAGATAGAAGTTTGCGTTTTAGTTGTTTAATTAGTAAATATTAATATTATTAAGTATTTGTTACTATTTTAAAATTGATCTAAAAACAAATATGCAAGACACAAACGAATCAAACAATTTATTTTTGCATGAAGGCTGGATAGTAGCAAAGCATGAGGAAGGGGGCATCAAGGTATTAACATTTTCAATTGGAAAGCTACATATTTAATGATTTACAACGAACTAAACGAATTGTTATTGCTACTGTTTCCATTTAATTTTCTGTACTAACTAACACAATAAATAAGTAATCTGTACAATAAGTGGGTGGTGAGCATTCACAGCGTGATTAAGAAACATCCAAATTTTATGATAAAACTGCTTGAAAATTTGGAACTTAAAAATCGGCAAATTTTGTTTCAACTTTCTAGCGGCTTGGTGAACACCTAACAAAGGGTGGGAATAGCAGCAATAGTACTTACTTTTAATTGAATGTAAGCAATTCCAAATAACAAAAAATAAGATATTTTGGAGCAGAAGATGGTTGCTTCAATGAAATAATTTTTCAGAACATAGGATGGGACCATGGATGTCAGATGGAGTGTATAATCTTGTTAATTCTTGATAGACATTTTATTTTATAATCTGGTTTAGATATTTTTGTGTTGTTTATTTTTAAAGAGAAGAAAATTGAATAAGGTTGCCCATGGCCTTGATTTCTATTATCTTCTATTTTATTTGTGTGCTCCTACAGTAGTGAAATGCACTTGTCCACTATCAATGAACCAATATAACCTGTTGACTAGAACTACATATGGGTCACAGAGTTAAAAAAAAAAAATGTGATCTGAGAGTATAGTCTTTATACCTATTTAAATTGTGCATGTCGGTATAGCTAGTTGTTCACTTCCTATTTGCAATTACACAAATCCACTCACCGTTTGGTGACAAAAATGGGAATGAAATAAAAACTTTTCTCATCCAATGAATTAACAGAGTAATGAGAGGATTATTAATAATATATATGATTATACAAGAAAAAAAACTACAAACATCAGAAAATGTCCTGACTTTGTTCAAGAAACTTTGGTCATTCACATTCTTTCACAGGTTATGTGGATAAAATCTTCCGTCAAACTGTGATACCTATCATTGACAGTTCAATTCCCTTTCCTTCCAAAACTTACCAAAATATTTAGCAGCAGTAATATCGCTTTCACAAAAGAAAAAAAAATTGAGTAATCTATGTTTGCCAGGATCTATTGTTTGAAGGGCAATAACATTCGTGTAATAACGTTAATTTTGGCAGCTTTACCTGACAAATTTCTTTATAAGTCATTTTTGAAAAGTTTTAAATTGAACTCAAGTGATGATCTAAATAAAATGAAACTCAAGCGCAGTTATACAAACGTTTTATTTTGTTTTTCATTAGGAATTATTACGTATGCCTTCATTTTGTTGTACTTGAACCATATTGTTGCCATTACGATTTAGATTGCTTGGGATGTTGCAAATGAAACGCAGAATTTTAATAATACCGACTACAAATGGGTAATATTGACCAGTTCCAAGGCAGGTAAATGTGCTAGTAGCACTAGCTATGATCATAAGGGAGCAGAAAATAGGAATAGTAAAGCTGACTCAAAACAATATAACAATCATTTTCCTGACAGTTACACAATGCAGAGAGGTAAGTTTACAGCATTGTTTCAAAAATGAATATCAAAGCTGTTAATCTTGTACCATCCAAGAATTTTTCTTAATCAGAGATTTACTGAACTGTAAACCGCAAAATGGACTGTCTAAAAATTTCATCTTATATGGCACGCCATTTCGAAAAGTAATGCTTTGTGCCAGAATTACATCAATCCAAGATAAGGGAGATTTTCAGAGATTTATAATAGATGACGGGACTTCAGCCATTCTGTGCATAGCCAGGAAACCATCTTTAGAAACTTCGGTTCAGGAGAAGTACTGCATAATAGGAGTAGAATAATTAGTACTAGTTCTAATTTAAAAACTCTCCAGAGTCTCCACTGAAATCGGGCTAACCAATAACCAAGTACTAATAAATGCATTGGAATCTCGTATTAAGAAACTTGAAATGACATATAGCACCTCTGTATTTGATCAGACCTGCTTGGGGTTGCCTGTTGAGATAATCGCTTATATGAATGAATTTAAGGGCAAACATTTTCTTTTTGCCGACTATATAAGGAAAATTCCAGAAGCTTTTTACATGCAATTTATGAAGTTTATCCTCCACATTTATGAGTCCAGAGCAAAGGATGTTCTTGAGAAGAAGTAATAAAATGTATCTGTTTCTAATTGAGTACTGTAACCTTTGTGTTTATGTTTACCCCTTAGACGATGAAAAAAAATTAAAGAAACAAAAGTCGTAAATTTCGATCTTGATTAGACAAATAATATAGAAAAGGATTGTCACTAAGGAATGAGTGAGAAAGAGGAAAATAAAAAAAAAGTTACGAAACCAATGGAAGAAAATCATTTTGGCCATTACTGATAACACCGTCTTCATTCATGATTTTAGTAGTATGCTAATATTATTTTACCAATAACATAAAAAATATTTAGTAATACATAATATTTTTCTTATATCTTATTGGTAGATATATTGTGTGGATCAAGTATAAACAACAATGTACTTATATTCATAACTAACAACCATATTTTTAGTTTAGCCAGAAAAGGTGTCTTCAGCCTAATTTAACGCGTCCCGTAAAATTACTCCGGTCTAGGTTAAACCACTCGAGCAAAAACATATCTCAAATAATACATAAAACTCTTACTCTGGACCTTACTAAACCCGCTTGTATTTCTAATATCGGAAGGCATTTCGGTGTAATTTCCTTTAGACGTTACGGTTCGTTTGTCGGCACAACATAGATGATACCTTTATATGACCAATGACTAATGATGAATTTCCATTTTACAAAAATGAGGACATAATTAAACAAAATGACTATTGAAAATTTGTTGTGTCAATCTGATACATTACAATTACAAAGTGATGTTATGAAAAAAAACACTGGAAACGTGAGCCATTATGTCTTACTGAGCGCGCCCCTTTTGGGTGTTTGTTTACAGGGTTTGTAATATATGTATGTATATAGAATAATAGCAATAACTTTTTAAATCGTTTTTCTATCCAAAAATTATTTAAAGTGAAAATTACAAGGCAATTTGTTGTCACTTTTAAAGGACTTTGAACTTTTTTTAACTAAAATAATTAATTGGAGTTAGATAAGAAACATTAAAAAAATATTCTCTATTTTATTAAAAAAATATTTTAAATCCATCAAAAACGGAAAATATAAAAACACGCTCTGTACTTTTTAAAAGTCAAGTAGATAAAGTTCCGGAAGATTCAATTTTTAATTAAAAAAAGTAAGTATTAAGTACTTGCTTCGTAAAATAGACTGGCCCGCCCGATTATCTGATTTAAATCCATGCGACTTTTCCCTTTGGAACCATTTAAAAGAACAAGTTGATGAAGATCGGCCAAATTACATAGATTACTTGAGGGCTCGCATTGTCGGTGTAAAGCAATCAATAAGGCAAGACATCTATATTGAGGTGAGAAGAACATTCATGCAAAGAATAGCAGTATGATTTGGGTAACGACTTAAGACATTTTGCACAAATACTTTGAATAGTAAATAACAATTAATTCTTGCATGCAGTAAATATTTATTTTGTTTTTCCGATCGAATTTAATTTTTTTTAATAAAATAAGGAAAAAAATGTTTTTCTTGTCTAAACCCAACAAAATTTGATGTCTGAATATATAAATAAGTGTAAATTTCATAAAACAATTCCATTTTGTTAATGATGCTTCACAAACAAGTAAGGGTGTTGGAGCAGTGGAATTTCACAGTATTTACAGGTAAAATTCAGTGAGAATAACATTCACATCAGTATATACTCGTGTAATATATTGAAGGTGAATGTTTAAAATGTATGAAACATTCTGAAATTCCACTTTTAACTCGCTGAAGAATGTTTTTTTGATGAGTCATTTCATCATTCTTAAAGGTTCATTAGAGGTGATTGGTGTTTAATCTTAACGTGACCTTATTTTTAATTTCATTTTAATGTGTACAATGCTTACTGAATAAGAGCCTCACGTCGGTGTTTTTTTAAGTAAAATCTATGCATTTTTTTTCGATTAGTCGCCTTTCGATATAAATGAAAATTACGCTAATCTTGAAAAATCCTCTCAATTAAATGTGAACACTGCCATGGAGTTCTTAACGGTTTGTATGAACACAACTTATTTAGGATATGAAAATGATTATTGTAAGCAGAAGTCTGGAATGGCAATGGGAATTTCATTGTCTCCCGTACTTACTAATTTATTCATGGAAAATTTGGAATCTAATGATGTTTATAATTATGGAATTACAATTTTAAATCTTTAGTTTGAGGGAGATGGTGAAGATGTTTTTTCATTGAACGAACAGAATAATTTTCAGGACAAAAATGCCACGTTCAAAACTATAAAGATAGAATCATGAAATAAAAATTAACGACAAAATTTCAAAAAAGGCTGTCTGTTTAATAGCTTCTAGAGTTGCTAAATCTCTGTGGTTTCATAAAAAAATTAATTATGGAGGTGTATAGTGAGAACACTGTGAAGGTCCCAAAAAAGGGAAGTATTATAATAATAATAAATAATAAATGGAGGCTTACTAAAAACACCTATCAGTTTGAAATTAAAATATTTCAAAAACGATCAGAACTATCGATTGCGGCAAGAAATATTTTTTTAGTAAAAATGATTTGAGAGCACGAATTTACATCAGAAATGGATTATCTAGGGCATGAAAAAAATTATTATATTTTTAATGGCCTTAGGCCTGCTGACGATGGCCAAACCAATAAACAATATGCAAAATTTAAAAAGGAATGGTTTATTACGTAGATGTATCTTTTGAAAATGTTTCAGATTTAAGTGTTATTTCGCTTTAGGCTTGGAAACCCATCATTTTTGCCCTGTAACTAGATTGTGTTAATTTGGAAATAAAGAAGTTCGTATTATTTTCCCTTACTTCTATATACACGTAGGTAATCCTTGTCGCATACATTTTGACACAATTAACCCATTTTTCCGCAAAAAAGTTAATAATTTTTCTTAAAGAGCCTTTAAACTGCCTTTTAATTGTATTTGAACTGCGTGTGCAAAAGGCCAATGCGCTGGAAAATCCGCTTTAATGGAAAAAAAGGGAAGAACTTCAAAGTGGAGAAAATAGGCACAGTAATTTTTATTGGAAAAAATAGGATTGTATAAATTGTTTTTCCATTTCTTTAATTTTTGTAGGTCAACTCCATGGATTGCCGAGATATCGATGCATTTGGAAATTCTTATGCGCACACTATTATATCTGTTTTCGAACAGACGACGAGCAGCCGAATTTAGTGGCTCTGCCAGATGTCCATTCTATCCCTACCAGAAATCATGGTTGGGGAGACAAGGTTATCAATAATCAAAGGGAAGGAAACTATTAGTGTCTTACAAGACATGAACTTGGAGAGAAGGTGGGGAAGGCGATTGTGGATGCGAAGATAATGATAAGTGAAGCAACGCAGCAACAATTCCGACTTTTCCTTATTCTTTCGTTGGCAATGTACAGTCTGTGAGATTGACAAGTATTGCGTATTCATTTTCCTAGTATCTTCTTACACTAGAAGCCTCTTTCCTCCCGAAAAATCAGCAGTTGCATGCTTACCATGTGTATGGTGAAAGCATACACATGGTAATAGTCTGAGAGTCCGACGTTACAATTCACGTTACACAGAGCGTCCCAAATGGCATGGGATACCATGGTTATTTTCTAAACGGTGCGAACTACGAGGTTAGTTAAATTAGAGAAAATGTGTCAAACTTGCGGCTTAGTTAATATTCGAAACAGTGTTAGCAACTTTTTCTCATTTTCCGAGATATTAAGAAAAATTTGAAAAATGTCAAAATTTAATTTTCATTATAAATCAAAAACTGAAGATTTTCCAAAAAAATGTTCATACAAAATTTTTTAATTTTTTTGGACTCTTGACGCATGCGATTTTCTAAATTTTATAATTGGCTTCGTTTTCGAAAAAGAAACATACAACTTGTAAAATCGATTCAAATTCACTCAATTCGAGACAATTTCGAAACTAAGGCATAGCCCATGGCAAAACAATTTGTTTAAGTCGGTCTCGCAGTCCGATGATACAATTTATGTCAAAATAAATCACGTTACTGATAGAAGGTTGATGATGTAAATAACTGCTATTGTTGATGGCTGAGTTACCCATTTAGAAGTTGGAATAATTATTCATGCGAGCGCGTACGTCCGTTCTAAGTTCTGTGGAAAATGGAATCAGCGCGCCTGGCAAGAAGCGGCCCCGCCTTATTTTTAGATAGGTTCCGTCGATGGACCACCGAATAGAGCGGTTCTTGCAGGTACTCTAAAAAGTCGAAGCCGCGAATCAAACAATAGACTTACATCTGGCGGTCGTAGGCTAAAGTTTCTCTTTGATCTTTTGCCGACGCCGAGAACTATAAGAGTTTGCGGTTCCGTAGTCGGATCAGCCAGGCAGCAAAAGTGCTCGCTACCATGCCCGATAATCGAGTAATCATCATCAGCTTGATTCGCGTTTGTATTTGCTTTCAGTTAAACAAGATGTAGACACCGGTTCTCCGAGAGAGGTTTAGAAGGAGAAGCAAGACAGAAATACACGCATTCAACAGGCGAGTCGGTGAGTACAGTGCAGCAGCAGTAGCATGCAGCTTGACGATTTTCGTACCGTGGTTCGGGATTTTAAAAACTGTCAGAGACTGAGTTGTTTAGTCCGTTTCGTATCTACGGAGAACGTATATATACGTCGTACGTGTACAGTCGAACTTGTATAATCGAAAACTTTCGAACTTCCACCATTGCGACAGGAAAACTCGCGTTCACACTGAGCTAAATTGAAAAAATATTTGAATAGCTATTGCTTGGCAAAAAGTTAACCTTCCAGCCATACATCAGTGTTGTAAACTTTATGATCGTGGTGAGGTTCCTGATAATAGTAATAATTATATTCTATATTTAGTTAACACGTAGTGTTATTGAATATTGTTGATTCAGCTAAATCATTTTCCAGTATCATTGGTCCAATCCAGGCAGTGGTAAACCTACTTAAACCGTACCTGCTCAGATGTACAAAAATAGACTTTAGAGCCAGGGACAGTATTTGAATAAACAGCAAAAATACAAAATTAAATGAAAGTGATATTTTGCTATCGAAACTAACACTGAATTAGAAAAATATTAGTGCTGCCGCAAACATCCGCGGAATCCGAGTTTAAATTGAAATACTTTATCGTTCAGTGCAAATAGTGAGCGCAAGTTAAAAATAGAATCGGTTCGCGAGAGTGTTTTGAGATCACGTGAATACTTAACAATCTCCACACAATAATCCAAAGAAGAAACGGCAAATAAGCGGAACTTTAAATGTCAGATGTTCCATGAGGACTTTGCAGTTTTTTCCGCACCGGGTTTCTTCGCACGGAGCTTTTAATACACATGGTGAGTAAACGTGATTTTCGCGCACTCTTCCAGGAATAATTTTGTTCCTCCTTTTGGTCTTAGAACTCCTCGTTCTGTAAAGCCCTTTTCGCTAATTAATCATCCTCGTTATATTTGAAAACGCGCTAAATTTTCGCACGAAGTTAAATTCTAGAAGACTTCTTCTGTACTTCCGGAATTACTTTTTTTCACTTTTTTTACTTAGTAAATTTGATTTTATCTAGTCGCCAGATTGTACGTAATATATACAGGGTGAGTCGGGAGGATCGTGCCAAACTTCAGGAGCGTGTTGTACACGAAAAATAAATGTAAAAAAACTCAAATGTTGTTGTCCGATTTTCGTTTGTTTGCAAGTTATAGCGTAAATAAAATTAAAACATAAAATTTAAAAAAATTATAAATTTCACAAGAAATTCCATAAATTAATACGTTGGATTGGTGGTGGTGGCCCTATTAGTTGGCCTCCAAGGTCTCCAGACCTCACACCACTAGACTATTGTTGGTGGGGTTGGTTTAAGACTGAAGTGTACAGAGTAAATGTGGACACTCAAGATGCACTAATTCAACGCATTAGAAATGCTGCAGCTGCCATTAAAGAAAGACATGAAACAATCAGGAGCACAACGAATGCTCTTCATAGACGAAGCCGAAAATGTTTAGAAGTTAATGGCGATATTTTTGAACATTTACTTATGATATCCAAACGTTAATTTATGGAATTTCTTATGAAATTTATAAATTTTTTAAATTTTATGTTTTAATTTTATTTACGCTATAACTTGCAAACAAACGAAAATCGGACAACAACATTTGAGTTTTTTTACATTTATTTTTCAAGTACAACACGCTCCTGAAGTTTGGCACGATCCTCCCGACTCACCCTGTATAATAGCAAATCTTATATGAGATGGTATTCAACAAAATTTACTTCCACCGTTTAACTTTAGAACATCCTGCATGTACAGTGACGAACAAAAGTATGGAAACATTTTCTATTTTTTAAAGCAACTTTATTCAACACGTAACAATAAATATCCGTCAAGAAAAAAGTCCTTTTTTGGACTATCTGCTATATCTAGAATGTGTACATAACTAATAATAAATATATTAATATATTTATCAGCCTCAAAAAAAACAATATTGTGAAAAATCTATAAATTGACCGAACATAAGTATGGAAACGTTACTTACAAATTGTTGAAAATAAATTATATTATGTACTATGTTATTAAAAGGTTTTTCAAAAGTTTTAGTATTTCGTTGGATACCCTTTGGCATCAATTACCGCTTGACATCTTCGGCCCATAGAGTCAACAAGCTTTGTACAGAGGTCCCTGGGAATCGCCTCCCACTCGTCTTCCATTACTGCCCAAAATTCATCGCGATTTTTAACGTTTTTGGATCTGACCTTCTTATCTAAACAGTACCACAGATTTTCAATCGGATTTATATCAGGCGATTGTGACGGCCATTCCAACACCCGTATTTTGTTTTCTAAAAACCAATTTTTAGTTAATCGCGAGGTGTGCTTTGGATCATTATCCTGTTGATAAATCCATGCCAACGGTAGATCTTCTTCAAATGTCAGTAGGTGATTTTGTAAGATGTCGCAGCACATCTTGGAGTCCATTTTGCCATTTATTTTCACTAGCGGTTCAGGACCAGATCGTGTAAAACAACCCCAAACCATCACATTTCCACCGCCATGTTTGACGGTGGGGAATTAAATATTTTGGGTCATATCTTTGTCCTGGAGGTCTTCGAACATATCCTGTAGAATCACTGCCGGACAAATGAAACTTACTATCATCGCTGAAAACTACTAATGACCATTGGTGTTCGGTCAAATTCTTACGTTCTCTGGCGAATTTTAATCTCGCTTGTCTGTGTCGCTTTGCAAGAAATGGCTTTTTAACTGCACGTCTACCATGAAGATTTTCACTTATAAGCCGACGCCTAATTGTCATATCCGATTCATCAATATCTTCAAATTCCTCTTTTAACACCTTATTTATGGCCACAGTAGATTTTTTTGGATCGACTCTAGCTTTTCTAACGATTGCACCATCCACTCTACGGGGTGTTTTTCGAGGTCTTCCACATTTCATTGCTGGATCTACTGTTCCTCTTTGCAAATACCTCTTAATTATTTTATGAACAGTTCCCCGAGGTATATTTAATGCATTTGCAATATTAATTTGTTTTGTTCCGTTTGTGTACATGATCACTATTCTTCGTTTGAACTCAGCACTGTAATATTTACACTTCGGCATTTTCAACAAAATCTTAGAAGCAGAAAACTTAATATAGTCGCTTTAATCAACAAATTTTGAGATTAGACTAAAATGAAGAAAATGTTTCCATACTTTTGTTCGGTCAATTTATACATTTTTTACAATATTGTTTTTTTTTAAGACTGATAAATACATTAATATATCTATTTTTATCTATGTACATATTCTAGATAAAGTTAATATTCCAAAAAACAACTTTTTTCTTGGCTGATGTTTGTTGCTACGTGTAGGAATTAAATTGCATTAATAATTAGAAAATGTTTCCATACTTTTGTTCGCCACTGTATAATACGTTTCCGTTACCTCTAGGGTTCATTATCAACCGCTCTGTATCGATTGATAAAAAAACATTTAATTGATGAAATTTCGATATGTTTCAGGGAAATGCGGGAAAAATAATGTTTGTGCTTATCTGTTGCGGAAACATCTTAGAAACTTCTAATCCCAGAGGCATGATAAAACGTTTCTTAAGACCATTTTTGCAGCAAATTCAAATTTGTTGTTATTTTACAAGCACGTAAAATGTAAAAATTACAGTGCAATTCTTTTCCATTGCGGACGCCATGCGAGAGACGTGCGTAGCCTACGTATACCTCGTAATGTGCGTCGCTGTACGCCTTGGAACATACGGCGCTGCATGGCGCACCGTACAGAAGCATAATTGATTTAAACCTTGCATGGAAGCCGAGGTGACTTTATACTTGTGTAAAAACCTCTCTTCAAAAGTAATTTTCAAGTGCACATATTTGCATTACTTTGTAGCAAATTTATTTGGTTTTCCTCAGTGGCTCCTCACCTGCCTTGTTTATCTTCCACCATTTGAAGATAATTATTATCTTTTTCCATTTTCGAAATTGAATGTTTCTTATGCCAATCAACCGCAAGTATTGCAGATGTACCATCGTTCATATGTGAAGCAACTAATTAAAAATCTAAAATAAGCATGTTTGAAAAAAACATTTTTTAGAATTAATAAAATACATTTCTTGTTAGTCCAAATATTGTAAATCTATATATAAATGTTCAATATATTTTGTGTATGTCCTTTTTTTCAGATCAATTTGTTTTTCGTAGGGTTCATATAAAGAGAAACCAATTTGTTTATTTATATTATTGTGTGATATCGACTGCTACTCAGAGCATTGACTAAAAATATTTCAAGATGCCGAGAGGTGTTCGTTTATCACATCAGTTAAAAGAAAAAACTTAGAACATTTTCAAAGCAGTGAAGAGCAGTGTAAAAATACAAAAAAATTTAAACTAAAATAAATCGGTAATATCAAGGTTGATTTCTCACTTTAACAATAGAGGAACATTAGACGAACTTCCAAAGTGTGGACGAAAACCATAAACTGATAAAATCGTGGACAGAACAATTAAAGTGTTACATCCTTGAAGGATCCCTCCCAGCGTGCAAGTCGCAAATATCAAAAGTTATGTGTTTTAGTGTCAGTGAGTTCTATAAAGCGAAGATTAAGAAGAACTGGTTTGTGTAGGAGGAAATCAGCAAAGACGCTTTCCATGTCAAAGAAAAATCGAAAGGCTAGATTGGATTTTGCGAACGAGCATGTGAACTCATCATATGAGAAATGGCGCACTGTTCTTTTCTCAGGTGAAAGTCGATTTAAACTGCTCAAATTAGACGGGAATTTGTTGGATCAGAACACCAATTAACGAGTGGTCTATCCAAAATACACTTGATCGACGGTTAAACATGGGTGTGGCGGTATTACAGTTTGAGGATGCTTCGGGGGATACGGCGTGGAACCAGTGGTGAAAATTAATGGTATTATGCATCGATACGCTCATAAAAATATTCTGGAAAACCACATGCTGCCCCGAGCAGCAGAAAATATCAGCCTTTGGTGAACGATCCAGCACGACAACGACCCGAAACATAAATTCAAATTAATTAAAGAGCGGTTAACCATACATGATGTTGATGTGATGATCTCACCGCCTCAAAGGCTCGAACTTTTGAGATCAAACTGATTGAAGAATTCATAATAAAAGAATAACAAACATAGGAGTTCGAAATACTCGGAAATCAATATCTGGACATTATGTTGAAAAATGATTAAAGGACAGTGCCACAGAAAAGTATGCGTACCCCCATCAAAAATGGCTGTTTGGACATAACGGATCAGAGAAGGAAAAACATTTTTTCGAAAAATTAGTTATGCCCAAAAATATATTAAATTTTATTATTAACAAAACATTTAAAAAAAATCCTCTTTTAACAAAATTTAAAAAAGTCATAATTGCAGGACAAAAAGGTCTGTGTACGGGCAATAGATTTTGCGATATTCCTCTAAGATCTGACATGTTGCTGCAAGTTAACGTCTGGTTTCTGCAATAGTTGTAATCTGACCAGCTTGTGCACATGTTTCTCACTAGTTAGACAGAATAATTGATCGATATGGCGCCAAAAAGTAAAGAGATTAGCATTGAATTGCGTGAACAAAGTATTAGATTGAGGAATGAAGGAAATTCATTAAACAGCATTGCCAAAATTGCTGGACGGGCCAAATCTAGTATTCAAAGAGTTTTAGAAAATTTTTCAACCACCAATTCACTTCATAGTAGACCTCGAAGTGGCCCTCCGCCAAAAATAACTCTCCGCACTAAGCGCTCCATTGACCCTTTAGTTACAAAAAACCCCAGAACAACGGCAGGGGAAACTCGAAATACATTGGAAAACGATCATGAAATACATGTTCATTCAGAAACAGTAAGGGCAGTTCTTCGCAACAAGGGTTTCCATAGTAGAGTTCCCAGGAAGAAACCCTTTATAACAGATACTAATAAACAAAAGCGGCTTCACTTTGCTCATCTACGCATTGATAAAACCAATGATTTTTGGAGTTCTGTCGTATCTAGTGATGAGAGCAAATTTAATTTATTTGGTAGTGATGGAAAACAAAGAGTCTGGAGAAAGGTAAATGAAGAGCTAAATCCTAAAAATATTATTCCTACCGTAAAACACGGAGGAGGGTCCGTGATGGTTTGGGGGTGTATGTCTGCTGGTGGGGCGGGTAATTTGGCGTTTGTAGATACGACAATGGATCGATTTGTTTATTTGAACGTACTCAAAAACAATTTGAAACGGTCTGCGGAAAAACTGGGCCTTTCAAGCGGATGGTGCTTCCAACAGGACAACGATCCGAAGCATACATCTGCCATTGTAAAAGAACGATTCATTTATAATATCCCAAAACACCTCCATTCACCACCCCAATCTCCGGACTTGAGCCCCATCGAACATTTATGGGATGAACTGGAGCGACGCATAAGAAAGAGGAGAATTCACAACAAACAGGATTTAAGAGATGCTCTATCGCAAGAGTGGAATGATATTTCAATAGTGTTTACTAGAAATTTGGTTTTTTCTATGGAGAATAGTCTAAAGGCAGTTGTTGAGGACAAAGGAGGACCAACAAAATATTAAGAATGGTTTTTTTATTTGCTATTCGTTGATGAGTTCTCTCGTGCGCATACTTTTTTGAGTTGCAATTATCAGTTTTCTTAATTTTGTTAAATTTGGGATTTTTTGTTGCTTAGTTAAAAACAAATTTACTATATGTTTAGACATATACAGGGTGTCCCACAAGTGTTTCATTATATTTCAGTGGGTAATAGTACATTGAAAAATAATATGACTCCCTATATAAACCATATTGCAATAATGCTTCATTAAGAAGATACAGGGTGTTAAACTTTACTTAAAAAATCTAACTTTTATTGATATATTCAAAACCGTTTGAGATATGTAAGTGAAATTTGGCATGTTTTGAGAGTTAATGTAGACGCATTTATTTATGCAAAAGGGCTATTTTTCGTTTCACCAGTGACGTGCGTACGGACACCTCTCAGCACATTTTTAAAGAAAAACATGGTGCGCCACTGCTTTTTATCAAAATAAAAATTATTTTTAGAAGTTTAATTTCATTTAGAAGAAAAATGCTCACTTGACTCTTTTTCGTCCGACGTATCGTTTGCCAGTAAAAAATTGAATACCGTCTATATGCACGATATTCTCTAAATGGTTTTAATAACATTAAGTTTGTTTTAAATATTATTAATTTGCTATAACATTATAGAAATTGTTCAAATTGGTGGCCATTTTGTTCAATACATAATTGAGCTCGCCTGTTCATTGATACTGTGATACGTTGAAATATTCCAGGTGTGTTTTAAGTTTAACACCCTGTATCTTCTTAATGAAGCATTATTGGAATATGGTTTATATAGGGAGTCATATTATTTTTCAATGTACTATTACCCACTGAAATATAATGAAACACTTGTGGGACACCCTGTATAATTTTTCCAAAAGGATTTTCTTTATTATCTAATTCCTTATGTAAAAAAAGCTGTTTTCGACGGGGGTACGCATACTTTTCTGTGACACTGTGTGTATATGAACAGATGTTGGGAAGCAATTAACAAAAAGGCACGTGCTACTAAATACTAAATAAAAGATTTGATTGCAATGGAAAATGTAAGAATTGTTTTCCATGCTCTATTTTTGACCCTTATGTTATAGAATATTCTTTCCATTTCCAATTTAAAAACGTTTAACAAATAAACCGTAATACAGCATTTATTTTTTATTTTATTAATAATTAATTTAATATTATGTCAAATTCCTGTTGTTGTAGAAAAAAGTTGAATTTAGAAGGTCGCTCTACATATGAGCGATAGTGTATGGAGCTAAATTGTATAAATCTTTTAGACCCCAGGCGGAGGTTAAGAAAACAAATCCATTATTGGAACTAGAGTTGGAACTCCAGCAATTATCACGCCGACATGTTTGCTTTGGCCGAGTTACAAGAAAGCATATAAAAACTTCTTTAATATTGACTCAGTCATTTGATTCCGAGAGGCGGGTTGTTTATTGGACATATTGGTCAAATAAATCACAAGTCTAATGTCTCGGACAATTTGCTTCGATCGTTTAAATCGTCGGGGTTTGAGTCCAATTCTTTGGGTTTAACTTGTTACCGAATCAAACGTTGAAACACCACTTTCAACAACATCCGATACGGACCTGCACCGGCACAGCCGGGAAATCACGGATGGCAAACTAAAAATGGTTATGATGTTTTACACACGTCTGAATACAAGTCAACTTTTCATGCCCTCATCATATGTGAGCAAATCATTGGTACCCCTGAATTCAAAATCTATAGCCTTGATGTAGGTACGTTTAAATACATACGAAATTCTATAAATAATAAAAAGCAAAGAAGCATGCACATATTTTATTTTGAGTTAAATCAGGTTGTTCGATACCCGTTTTTGATCTTCACTTTACAATGAAATTGTCTGAAATTTTGAATCAAAGCGGGAAGAAATGGCCGATTTCAAGACTAAACCTCAGGTTTCGTTTATCTCTTTGTTCCCATTGAAATTTAACGCAGTTTCAACCCCAAAAAGTGGTTGAGAATTTTCTTTCGGTTAATTCAGGTTAGTTGATGGTTTTCGATCTTCACTTCTCTAAGATTGTGCTCGAATAATTCAAAGCAGTAAGAAATCACACACAATTCGCATTCGGATTTAGAAGTGTTTCAAGCCCAAAATGCGAAGAAGTTTAAAAAAACCTTTTTGATTTAATTTTTGTCGCTATTTTTCGAGGTTCTTTATTCGCTCCTCTTTAGCTCATAAACTACCTGAAAGGACCAATATACAAAATTTCGTTAATAGTTGAAGCAGTGCTGAAACTTAACCCGAATTCACCTGATTTGAAGTTGTTTCTGGATGGATTAAAACTTGGCTACAGACATCGAAGGTTCTTAGAGTCAGCTCCCAGACCACACAAACTAACCAATTTCACATACTTCAGTTAAAAGCTTGAAGTTTTCTCCGCAAGTTAAGGGATTTTCATAAGGATTATAACATTACTAACGTCCTGCAAGCTCTATATTCGAACTCGTTTCTTGATTGAGTGAACTTAGCTTAGAGGTAGAAGACATTGATAAACTATAGACTCACAGACTATAACAGTAAAAAATTGCAACCGTGCAAGGAATATACAGGGTGAAGCAATCGTCGTGGAGATATTTCCAAGGGCGATAATAAACTCTGTAAAATAATAAGAGAATGTTGAGAGACCCATGGTCAAACACGCGCCATTTTCGACATACAGGGTTGCACGCTACCACATTTCTTCTCAAATTTCGTTTTTTGTCACGTATGCCTTGAGTTAAATTTTTGAAATTTCGCACGCCTGGTTTCTTTAAGGCCCTCTACAACCAAATCTCAAAATCGTCGTGAGCTATATGCACGTTGTTATTTTTTCATTATTTTAATTTCTAATCGAGAAACTGAATTGATTTTATGGTATATGTACACATTTCATATACATATACAGGGTGTTGCATCGTCAGACCCTCCACAGAAAACCCCATGTAAATTCCAGTACCACCTAATATCATGTTTTTTTTGTTACTAGAGGAATTATATTAGACTTTTTTGAAAGTTCTTTAACTCGCATGTAAAATATGAAAAATGTTCTTCGCGCTATTTGCGCGATATTTTCGAAAAAACCTTTCTAAAATCTGCAAACTTGTAACGTTGCTCTGGTATTTTTTTCTCAATTAAACCACCAGCAATGAAATAATGTATTTAATAGTATTAGAAAACCATTAATGAACATGGCTAATTGCATTTCTAATTAGTTAATGTTCAAATAATCCCAACTGTTTCCGATGTAGTGCCATTTAACCATGTTTACTTTTTCTGCTACTGTGTAGGACATTTTTTAAGAAACTTTAATAAAGATAAAATCATTTCGACACAAATCATTTACATTATGTCACAGGAGGTAATAAGGCGACGGTTACGAATGGTTTCATTCAGGAAAATAACAGGATAGTGTTATAAGTTTGTAGGTTTTAGAAAAGCCATTTTCAAAATATTTCGTAAATGCTGCGAAAATTATATTATTTCATATTTTACACGCGAATACCTCATAAAAGAACCTTCTAAAGGTTCTAGTACAATTTCGCCTTTAAACGAACAGGGAAGATAACATTAAAAGGTATTGAAATGTACACATGTTTTCCTGTGGTCGGACCGACGGTACAAGACCCTGCATGCGAATATACAGTGTGTTTGAATTTCAATATTTCCACCCATTTGTGCGCTGGAAAGTTAATTGGGTAAATGTAATTTTGTTTCATGTCTCTGCTCGACATCCTTGTCTTGGAACACCCTGTATCCGAATTTTAAAACTTTCACATGTTCGAGACATGAGAAGTTAATTCGACAAATAAACTGATACTTAAAGAGAATCGAAAAATAAATCTCACAAATCCCTCTTTAAACTCCGTACTAGAAAATGGCAAAAGTTATAATGACACTTTGGTAAGACAATATCTGAATTTCATAACGATACGCGAAATGAAATAATTGAAAAATTCAGTGTGTTCAACATATACTGAGTGACATAGAAAAGGGAACAGTCCACTAAATTAGTTTTTTTAAAATTATTTTTGGATGGAAAACACTGAAACAAATACTTCATTAAAAATAGAACAAATTTAATCGTTAAACATTTTTTAAAATGTTTATAATTTGTCAGTCCTTTGCGGTATCTTATACATTTCTCTACACGTCTAGGCGTGGATGTAATGGGGTGATTGATGTCCTCTTGAGGATCTCATTCGTCTGGAGATCGCGGTGGCCAAGGTAGCAAATCGATTGTATTTCGTTGAAAGAAGTCCATAATCACTTTGGCCACATGTGGTCGTGCACTGTCTTGATGGAAAATTCGATTAACAAGAGTTTCCAGATAAGGCACGTGATGAGATTCCAGGCCTTTTTGGATATATCGTTGGGCTGTCATACTGCCTCTAATGAAACAGTAAAGGTGACCTGCTACCATATGCAATAGCACCCCAAACCATTACCCTAAGAGTCTGATTGACACGCCTCTGTATTGTAACCTGAGGATCCCGTCTTTCGCGCTGTCTTCTTCTTTCTCATGCCCAATCATCATGCATACCCAAACAAAATCCGGATTCGTCACTAAACGCGATATTGTCCCATTTCAGATTCCAATGTGTCCCTTCTCTGCACCACTGCAGTCGATTTTGACGATGATTTAAGGTGAGGGGTAACACAAGATGAGGACGGTAGGAAATCAGTTCAAAACTACTTATCCACCGATAAATGGTTCGAATTCCAATGGCCATTCCATATTCAACAAACCACTGATCCACCAGCGTCCTCGACAAGACGAACTCTCTCTGGGCCATAATTCGAAGGCAGCAATCTTAGCGTTTTGTAATTCTTCGGAATCGTCTAGTACCTCTCGTTCTGCCTGTTCGCTCTTCTTGGAACTAGGCCTGACAACGTCTCAATATAGTGTTTACACAAGGGTTTAATCTAGTAGCGATTACCTTAAATGACCTAGCAGCCTCTCGTAGGCCCACTATCGCCCACTCTTAAACTCGCTCAATTGATGAAAATTTCGCCGCATTCTTCGTCTAGGCATTTTTGATCAATCTAAAAGCACTTTCCAAGCGCACTGTGTACCAATAAATGATATTTTGCAGTTATTTTGTTGATATTTTATTGCAATTCGATAGTGAAAATAAGAACCTAAAATTCCTGATAACTCGTAAATACATTGATAAATATGGCTGAAGACTTAATCGTTTTTTGTGTTCCCGTATACAAGCATGCACACCGAAAATTATTTAAATAAAACCATTTTTACGGGGTGTTCTCTTTTCTATGTCACGCAGCATAAATATCCTTCATACCATCATTCTTTATACCACTATGTACCACGTGACGAAGATTTTCCTGGAAGTTTTTAAACTCACTAAACGACAGCTACATGACATTGTCAGTCAATAAATGTCAACTACACTACTGACATAACTCACAAGTTTTTGAAACAAAAGAACACCTGATTATGCGTATTAACAGTTTCGGATTACGAACACTTCATTGGCTAACGCGCTAACACTCGACTGAATGATTCAAGAAACGATAACGGTACGAAAACGTACACATGAAGGTGCGAGTCATAGGGCGAATGATAACGATCCGATGGCCTCCAAACCTTCAAGTACCTTTACACCCTTTTTTGCACGTGTCCAACTCATCGGTCGAATCACGATACCGATACACCACGGGAAATAGTATGTGTAGAATTTATGTACGGACGTATATGCTGTCCCTAAACGAAAGAAAAGAGGAAGAAAGTCACCATGCGATTCAGTTATCAATTATCTGAAATCATTTGTAACATTTAATCGAATTTTTTAAAATAAAAATTAATTTGAATGAAAACAGGCCTATAAAAACAGTTGAAAATGTCCTCCTCCTACAAGATGCAAGACACCATTCTTCGCCACCCGGTATATCGAAAATAATGCGGTTGCGCCCACGGATTTATTAGAATTTGTTTAATATTTTTAAGAGCACTGTCGCTCCCTGAAAAATCTTCATAATGACATGGTGCGCCCTGTATAAAATTTAAATTAAAAGCGATTTTGATCTGCGCAAATCGGCGAAAACGCAAATTTGCAACATTTTCGCCTTATAAAAACAAATAAATGTTTAAACTTGATAAATACATGGTTTAACATTATAAGTAAACAAAATCATTATCATAATCTACACACGGCACATAGCCGCGAATCGCTTGGAAGATTATTCAGCATAACCCACAGTAAATTTTAATGTGAAGTGAATTATCACTATCGTTAGGTACATTATGTACACATATGGCGAACCCCTTGCCACATAATATTTTTATAAATGGAGTAACACAGTAAATGAATTATTATCTCACTTTAAAATTAGAACTGGAATTGGTGTATATTTTTAGGAGGCTGATAAGATACCACATGCGTATCAATGCTAAGTTAAATCGTTTTATTATAAGATTCATGTCTTGCTGTATGCGAACCAACTGCGGTGTACTTAGCAGGCCACAAGATTATTTAACACTCTGGTTATTTGCTTATTATCTCCTTGAAATATGATCGCCAATCGTGTTATGTTGATTATAGAGGCGTTATAGCAGTGAAATCAGAAACAAAAGAATTTGACGCAATTGGATTGGCTAACCTGTGAGTACTGTAACTCTAATTGGTACATTACAAAATCGTGAGATAATCGGGAATATTTTTGAGTTAGTCAAGGTTCTGAAACCATGCCAACAGGGAAGGGAAGGTATATTGTTGAACTTTTGTTTGAACATTTGTCGTGTGTGTTATCATAGATTGATCAAAAACGCTGGCAATGTGAGAATCGCTGAATAACATATTTGAGGGTGCTGTTAAATTTAACATATCCGCTTGGAACGATTATACAGGGTGGGCCACGAGTAACGCCTCGGAATTTCATGACAAAGCCAAGAGATTTTCTAACTGTTTCTTTTTTGAGGTGTACACAGACTAACTAGAGCTACATTTTCAAATGATTTTCAAAGTGTACAGAGTGTCCCAAACACATGTAATTGATCAAAGTTGCATTTTTTTAAATGGGAACCCCTGTATATTATGTTATTTTTTAACTCAACCATTAAAATGAAATTAAGTTGTATTAAGGTTTATGGTGTCTAACTCTAACAGTTTTTGAGATAATTCAGGTTTTGCCAAGATGCAAGATAATTTTCAACACCCAATCTCTCATCCCATATTCACGTTTTTGAAACAAAATTTTAATAGGAAGCCATCAAGGGACCAAATTTTGTGCTGTAAGTTTCAAAAAGTCGGCGAATTGTACGGGGCGTTCTAAAAATAGCGCCAAATTCGTTCAACTTTTAACTGTTAATAACTTTTTTAATTTAAATGGGACACCCGGTATGTTGTGTTACTGTTAGATGCCAAATTTACTTATCTATCGAATATCATTAGCGTTCTCTGTACCTAGCTCTACTCATTTTCGCAAAAAACATACATTTTTATAAAAATATCTAAATCCCCAATTTTAACATTATGCCACATAATTACATGTGTTTGGGACGCTCTGTACACTTTGAAAATAATTTGAAAATGTAGCTCTAGTTAGTCTTTATACGCCTCAAACAAGAAACAGTTAAAAAATCTCTTGGCTTTGTCATGAAATTCCGTGGCCCACCCTGTACGTACTAAAAAGACCTCTAACAATTGCGAAAGAGGTGCAACATCTGTGTAAGTGCAAGTTGATTTCATAGCTATACGGGATGATTCAAAACTACTTTAATAATCTTCAGTTGGTGATTACTCAGATAACAACGGTTGCTATAAATTTAAAGCCCGGTTATGTTTGCTTTTGATTCTAGAGTTAAACAAATATCTGACAATAGATTTTAATGTCATCAAAGAATCAATGACGAATGGCAGAAAAACACATTAGGATCATTAAGTTTTATTGAGGCCCCGTTTTTATTGCCATTCCGCAAAATCGAAAATAATTACTTCCTTTGCCAACAAGTCTTGAGGCAAAATATCATTTTTACTGATTGATGATAAAAGCTACATTTAATGAGACAAAATAGACTTTACTGCCTAGGCAGTAAAACGCCGCTTTTACTGCTCGTGTTGTAAACCTTTTATTGCGTTAGGCGCCCCATTTAAATAATTCTTTCAGGGTGTTTTGATGGCTAAATTTGGTAGCGAATTATGTAAATACGATTTTTTACAGGCAATTATCCGCGTATATTTTGGAGAAAAGCTTTGGGAACAATAAAATATTTTTATTTTAAACAGAATTTGCGCACTAATTAATGCAATTTTAATCTAAAAAAAAAAGGTACACTTCTCCGTTTCTTTGGACTCTTAATGGCTCCCCAATGGCTTATTTTTTTTTTTTAGGTAAATTTTTACTCCTGAAGTAAATATACCTTTATTTGTTCATATAGTGCCATTGTTGATAATGATAATCTACCTAAATTTTATTCGCTGCATATCTAAATTTGCTTTGCACGCGAAACTGAACTATCAGTAGCTAAAAATGTCTAATTGATAATTTTGAGTAATTACTGTATGTACAAAATCTAGCTAAGCATAAGATTAACGAAAGTCGCCGAGCAACAACGTAATGAAGTTGTCTGGTAGAACAGCTGTAATCAAAAAAATGTGGATCTATATTATACCTGTTGCGAAATGATATGCTTGCACACTGACATTGAATGTAAAATATACATTTTGACACTCACCAATTCGCATAATCTGAATTTTAATTGATTCTAATCTTAGGCAGCGTACCTTAGCTCGCTCCATAGCTACGACAATAGTACCAGCAGTACCCGACCTAATACTTAAAAAAAAAGAGTTGGAAAATATGACATTATTCCTCAACATAGCTTTTTTTTTGAAAATCGACAAACTTCTCTCAACAATGTTCTATGATAATACGAAGCTTCTAATGTTTAAAAGCAGGCATCAACCTCAGACTCAACTTCACGATTATTTGCGAATCTCCGTCCACCGAGCCCTTTTTTCAAATTTGGAAACCGAAAATACTCTGAGGGGTTTAAATCTGGCGAATAGGGTGGGTGAGGAGAAAGTTCAGAACCAAGTTGTTCGATTTCGGCCGTCGCGAAGACGGAAGCGTGGACTGGTGCGTTATCTTGATGAAATAAGGCTCTCTTTTTCTCCAAATTCAATCGCTTTTCCCTAATTTCGCTGCTCAAACACAGCAATAAATTTGTATAATATTCTGCGTTTATTGTTTTTAGTTTAGAGAAATAGTCAATAAAAATTATCCCAAAAAACTCACGTCATTGGGTCGACCACTGCGGAATTCGTCTTCGCAGCTGGTACGACCGCGTTTAAACTCTGCCACCCAACATTTTACAGTTGCCAACGAAGAACCAGATTCCTCCAGAGTAGAATCTAACTCCGCTTTCATTTTGGACAGACCAAGACCTTTCCAATGGAAGTATTGAATCACGTATCGATGACCAATTTTTTCCACGTTCACAAAACCTCTAAAAACGTTTACTGAAAACAGCTCCAAAACCAACATAAATCTGCATAGCGCCCTCAAACTTTAAGCATAAGTTTTTTGAGGTTAGGTCTTTGTAGTGTAGGCAAATTTTTAACCAAAAAAATCGCCATCTATGTGTCAGGCCAGGTACTTGTGGGACTATCCTTGTATTTATTAATACAGGGGGTTATAAATAGTTGTTTGTGTCATCAGGCGGAAAAGTAGCAAATTTACTGCCGCAGTGGCATTGGTAGCCGAATCGAAGACGATGATTTGAAAGTAAGTTAATGCAGCAAATTTACGTTTTTGTGGAGTAAAACACATTGGTTTTTTTCCCGGTTAATATCCAATTGGGTATTCCCATTGTTATCCATAGTTTTTTATAAGTAAAAAAATCTGTTTTCATGTGATTTTTGTATATTTTTAATGTGTGAATTTTTCTTCGTGTAGCGCCTTTAAAATCTGTTTGATAGTCAAAAGGACATTTTACAAGCTGAGTTCTGTCAGAAAGTTGCTTTTTTGTCAATCGACGAGAGCGCTATTAGCCATGCACTTTGCAGGTGCGTATTCTAAGTAAAGTATCGGAAGAAAAGAGAAGATTAAGAGAAAAAAATATTGAAAAACGCAGAACGTTAAAATGTTCCCTTCGGGAACCATAACCAAAACGGATCTTCAATGAACCCTAACAATGACATGTCACGAATCGGACACAAATTCGTTTTAATAGTTTTACCATATAATCTCTTAAATGATTTACATTTCCGGGAGTGAAATTGATCATTTTCTCCCTATAAGTACCAAGTGGAAATAACACTTAACATTGGATCAAGTTCATGTTTTTGAGAATATTGTCCGCACTACAAGCGTATGCGCTTGTCATTAAGCTCATGATACACATCATACAAACTGCAAACTACTTCCCTTCTAAACAGCTTTGATGGCAATAACAATAATTATTAACGAAACGATTATTGTCATTTATTTATGGCAGACTAAACCTTATAAACAAAAAGCAGTTAAAAATTAAGTGTGCACCTTTATGGTATAACTTGTGAGAGTCCGACTAGTTTCGTCTATTTAATTCCAAAGCAGATGGCTCGTCTTACATATCTTGGAGTGATTTAAACGCGCGCTAGTTGCTAAATACTAGCAAATATTTATTCAATATTCATAAGAATGTGTATGTATATGAGTGGATAACTCCTTGTCTCTATTTATAGAAACACCCTGACCATGAACCAACCTATGTAGAAATAAGATTACCAAACGCTTGAATAATATGCGTGTGTATCTAGCTGATGGCTTGTTTCAGAAACTGTCTTGGAGCTCTTCGGGTTGGATATGAATATTCATGTCATACCGCCATGTGGAAATTAACGAAATGGTTGTTCCATTAAATTCTGAAAGAGATGCATTCCCAAAAGCTAGAGAAATAAAATAGTCGCAAGGCACACGGTATGAACCGTTAAGTCATAAGCGTAACCTCATCGTGGCGTTCTCTGTCTAGTCTGTAGGTACTCACACACCGTTTGATGGAAATCCTGCCATTTTATTTATTTTCGTTTATAAAAATAAATGGATCTCAGAAACCGGTACCCATAAAATGCCATCGGTTCTATTTTTAGCTCTGGTTGGGTATTTTTAACCACTATTATGTGCTCATTCAGCACGGTGGATGAGCGGGTCGTTCAGATGCAGCGCAAGAAGGCCGTTTTGATTCGAGTGGTACTAAGTAGTGCGAGAATGCCATAAATTACTCATCGAGTTGGTTGTGGATTCTGCGGACATTTGGTACTCTTTGCAGGTGCATGAAAGTATCATGAGCCTTGAGTTTTGTTGCTCCAACTCGTGTTCACTCTAATTTTATTCCATAAATTTGCTTATTAATTAATTACAAAAGTTATTTAAAGGCAACTGTTTAGTAAAGATTAACGAGATCAGCTTCTTACTCTCCAATGGACAAATATTATAAGTCGGAGCTTAAATCAACATCAGAGTCATATTTTCCATTTTGTTGTAGGTAATTTGTTGAATTGTACTGCAAAACGCCGTTTTTGTGCGCAAAACGCACGCTCAAAAGCACAGCAAAAAATAAACTTTCTCTCCCGCATTAAGAACATCGCTACATGTTCAGACCACTAAAAATCATTTTATGCTTTTAGGAAACCCAATTCCAAATCCTTAGGTGCTCATAGAATACGCATACAAATTAATTAAAAACATCTTATAGTGTGTCTCCAGGATATGTTTCAAAATCTGATTATTTTTCAATTCTCAAGAAGCCTAATGGAGATATGTATATGTATATTTTAGTTATAACAAGCATTTGAATTTCAGTTTTGCATAACCGCATAATGTTCAAGTAGAAACTTGTACAGGGTGTAACATATCATTATGGAGGTCTCTCAGGAGGTAATGTCATCCTGAAAAATAATGTAAAAATGTTAATATGCTCTTGGTCAAAAATGCTCCATTTTCGATGTAAGGGGGAGTAAAATTTTCAACGGTTTTTATTATTTTGTTTTCGTTTAAAGTTATTTTTGTTTTAATCAATTCAATTAGATCTCACCAATTGCTTCAGATAGTTGATAACTGGGTCGGATGATCATATATTTTTTCGCATTACTTCCATTTCATTCATAATTTACATCAATAGATATTTAACAAATTCTACGAAAATTGTGAGCCATACGAATACACTGCAAGAGACCAAAAAGTTAAATAATTGATAAAATTAAAACAGATAAAATATAAATTTGACATCAGAATTCGTACTAGGCGTTCCAAAAAATACAACTCATAAAATAGTGCTGGACCCAAAAAAACATAACACCCTGTATATGGCTGCTGACAATTTTGACATTTTGTTGTAGAGAGTTTTAAAGAAAATGGGCGTACGAATTAAAAGAAAAAAAAACTTAAGACATACGTGAGAAAAACTCAAAATATGAAAAAAAAAATGTAAAATTTTCTCGCCCTGTATATCAAAAATAGTGCGTCTTTGATAGTGGGCCTATTAGCATTTTTTTTATTATATTGCAGAGTATTATCGCTCCCTGAAATATCTCTATGATAACATATTATCTCCCGTAGAACAAATAGAAAATTGAGGTGAGAGAGGTGTAATAAAGTTGAGCTTCAATGTGGGATTGTTTTGACGTTACTAAAAATTTCAACAATTTGCCCCATATATGCCCGATCATTTAGGATTCGCACTTGAAGACTAAAAAATCATTGTCCAAATGTGTCCTCTAATAGATTTCTCTCTTGATCTTTCTCCATTTACTGACTAAATAATATCGTAATCTATCCAATTTTTGCCCATAACCAGTACCAGCCTTATGAGGGAAGGGGCAAGGTCGGGCAATGGCTCAGAGTGGCGAACCTATCTGTTCGGCGGTCTTTCTTGGGCGTAGGGGGGCGGCGATTAAAAATTTCGCGTAGGGCGCTAGACTCGCTAAGTCCGGCCCTGACCATATCCACCCATGTCTTTTGTGACCACCTACGTCTCAATAAAATGACTGCATCTACTAATCAGTGAACATGCCATGCTCTTAAATATATACCATCTCCGCTTATTATGACAAAATGACATGAGGTATTACTATTGTTCGAATGCTTCAAGTACCTACTTGTAAAATAAATAACAATATGGGTTTTTATTAGACCATCTGGCCGGTACTGGAGTTTGATGCCACTTCGTTCAAGTAAAATAGTGTTAATTAGATAAATTCCAAATTATAAGTGTGTTCGAGTAGCTTAGGTGAAGTACCTAGGCATCCTCCTTCAGGGAATAATAGAAATTGCTTGTTGACTTATGACTGAAGTAAAATATTATTAAAAGTAATTCGTCATTGAAGTACTGACATCGCTACTTGCTCACTGCTATCGGTAATTTAATCTATAAACAAAGTCGATTACTATTGAGAGTATGTGAGAGGATTCAAATCTACTGAAATTGACTTTTTTTCCTTTTAAGCATACATATTGCGACGAAAGTCAGATTTCCAGTTTGAGGTGTCCCTAAATCTAGGGACAAACTCGTGCTAGACACATACAATATATTTGACACTACAGAAAACTTGACACCATCTGTCAATACTGCACTTGAGGCCGTTCCCGATTCGCTGTTCTAAGGCCAATTCGCTGCCCTCTAGACCTTCAAGCAAAGCAGATTTACAATTATGAGAAGAACAAAGTAATACGAACGCTGACAGTTTGTCAAAGACATCATATAGTGATAACATTGGCGACTGTCAAATTGCGATGTAATCAAAAATTGTGACAACTGACAGATACGGAATCACTTAAAGTAGCGTTGGATAGGGACATGATGAAAGAGAAATTATTGGAGGAACAGCAGTCAGATGCTGGGAATGGCTGGAGAAAGAAATGATACCAATTTGGGATGATATATCGAGATATGGGCCAACGATGAATGATTACTAGCTGCAAGGGGATTCTCTTTAATTGTGAAAAGTCTTAACATTCATAAATAAGACCGAATAGGAACGGCTTTACTTATCAGATAACAGTTCGTAATCTTAGAAAATCTTGGAATGAAAGTCTGCTGTGCGAATTTCACGACAGGGGTGGAAGTGGTAATTTTTGAGTTAATACGAGCTTGAGCAGAGTGAGAAGACGGTTTTACGAGATAAATCGCGGAAAGGACGTTACAAGATGGAGCAAACGATTCGATTTGCATTCGTCAAAGAAAGGTCCCAAAACTCGGCCAAGAGGAAGAATGACCTACTTAACTGTTCACTGCAGTATATCAGTGGCAGCCTATGGAAAATAGTAGCAGTAGATGTAACAGGTCCAGTTTCTCCAATTGAATCCAACACCAAATGAGACGTGGTTGGAAGGCATATCTTTACCAAACAAGGAAGGAGATGTAATTGTGGAATTTTAAACCTGGGGATTGAAAACATTTGATGAACATCCGGGGGCGTATAAGCGTATGAAAACAGATTCTTGAGAATTCACGGGTGATTAACACATTCAGCACGATTCGAATTCGTTCTGGAAATATCTCGCTGATGTCTCAGATTCGCATCGCATTGAATACAAAACAGATGAGTTTTAGAGGGTGCCAAAGCAAGTCAATTTTTTTATATGAAATATTTATCGTGTCAAAGTCAATTTTACACTTTTTTTATTTTTATTTTTTCAGGAAATTATTCGTTTCGGAGAAACTTGCGATTTTGTGATTGAAGTCAAAACCTATTAGACTTAACAAAAATAAAATTATGTCGTTTAAAGGTGTTCCAAAATTGCTAATCAAAAATTCAATGAAAAAAAAATTAGCAACAAGCGCAGCATTTCAACTTATTTCACACAATTAAACAAATAATTCTAGAAGTCACACATGTATAAATCTGCTGATCGCGATGGCCAGTGTTTAGCGCAGTTATTCCCACGGCTTCTCCACATTTTGAAACGTTTAAAAATTTCTATCCATTCATCCAGAAGCAACCCAACTGAAATGTGGAGGCACTCCATCGTGTATAAACCATATTTCGCGGTATAATTGTAACGGCAAAAGTTCCAGTAGCTTCGGCAGGAGTATTTTATAAGAAAAAGTAATAAGTTCTTCCGGTCACGCGACTTGCTAAAAGAACTGGACTTTCCAAATACCGTCCAACAGTACTTGCCCACACATTTGTCTGAAATTTTGTGTGGCAATAATGAGCTACTGAAGCATCTGGATTTTAATTCGAACATTCGCGACTGTTCCGAAGATCGGCAATCTACCTTCTTGTAGATTGAACTTAAAAACCATGATCCCGTGAAAGTAAATATTCTGATCTCAGATGCATTTTAAAAAAATGTCGGCTTTAAGTCTTTAGTAACAATTTCTTTTTTATTTATTTATTTTTTTAATTTTATGGACACAGCCGATTAGAAGTATTTCATATGAAAAATGAAAACGTTTCGAGGTGCTCTAGACGTCCTCGTTTTATGTCCACTGGGTTGCCAAGCGCACCCTGTACAAGCCAATGATGCGCAATAAGTTAAGTATTAGGCGGTGCAGTGAAAAGACAACAAATCTTCTAAACAGTTCGACATCTTGGTGGTTATAGCTATTTTTAAATAAAATTTGAAAACTATGACAATGCATAAAGAACATACATGCTCCTTAAAGTCCGGAGTAAATCATCGTTGTAATGAAAGTATCAATGAAATTAAAGCAATCAAAGCTGGTCAATAGTGCGCACCCAATCCAATTTAGTCGATTCAACTTAATTTAAAGTGGATTAAAACAGTGTTTATTAAATTTTATTATTGTTTCACACGTTGTACCGACATTTATCTATCAAGTGGTCTCGAGGAAGTGTTCAACAAGCGGGCCAATTTATTTCATTTGCATACGTATTTACGGTTATCTTGTCTTTTAAGTTACCGTTCAAATAGGCTACGTATTACACTTCGGGTGACTTCACAATTTTCTGTCTGATGGTGATATGCTTTCGATTAAATTTCCGGAAAATCGTGACTCGCTCGTAATATTGTCTCTGAATACCTTAGCCAGTCCTAATGAGACCGAACATTTGAATCCGTTTGCTTGAGGTCAAATAACATGTATTGACAAGACAAGACAGCTCTGTGAATGTAGGGGAGTTGACTTATGTCCGCCCTATAGCTTCCTAACTGTTCTGCCATTCCCGAATAATCCCAAACTTCGCCAGCGGTTTCTTTTCCAAACGTGAGTCACTGAGACACGCGGTACGCCCACGTCTCTCTGTGGCCAGTTGGTCTCTAGAACCCAGCAAGTTCATATAAGGTCGTCGCGTAGGGGGTTTACCGTTCTTCGCAGCAATATACCCTTTTTCAGTTAATAGAAGCATCCATTAATGGCTTAACATCTAAAACTACATGCTTCACAATATTCACCTAGAATAAAAGAAAGTTTTTCTTGGTGCAAAACTAATAAAGCGTGTACCAATTATTCGTAATTTATTCAAAATTGTTACGGGTGGTTGTTGGGATCAAAGAAACTTAATATCCAGAAATGATTAATATCTTAATAACTTAATAGTCAGACGTGATTGGAAATCCGTTCCAGTCATGCATGCTGCACACGCTGGATCAGGTGATGTTCGATTATAAATGCGTCTGCATTCATCTAAATGGTACGGAATTTCAATAAATCGTCTGATAGTAGTGGTTTTGCTTGTGATAAAGCGGGACCTGGTTGGCCAAAAGTGGCATTTTCGGCCGTTTCTAAATGTAGTTGGTGAAGTATTTAAGCTAACCCAAATTTTTTTTTCCTTTCATGAATCTCTATAGTAAATTTCACAAAATAAAAAAAAAGAATTAAAGGAAATGGAATAAGAGAATGTGATAATTGTAGATAAGAGTATGGTAAGTTTGGACCTTTTTTTTATATGCAGGGTGGGCACCCACGCTAAGACCGCCATTGAGACTTCCAAACGGCGAGAGGTGCAAGGTCGGTTAAATTAAGAAAGAGTTCCGTATTTTAATACTCTTTCAGAATTCATGGTGGAACTACACTGGCGAGCGTAAAATTCAGGTCACTTTGGTATTTTCGAAATTTTTGCCTTCCTAACTTCCAAAAAAATAAAAAAGATAGCCTTTATCGATTCTGAGGTTCTTCAACCTTGTTAAGGGTAAATGGTGAAAAAAACACGATCCTGTACCCAAATAACCGATGTATTGTACAGGTGTCCATTACCCAAGCACTGTAACATTTTTGAACACAATTTTGTGCTCAACTCATAACGACATTAATATCGCGTATTTCCCCCTCTAGCGTTTATGACAGCCTGCAAGCCTCGGGGCATGCTTTCAATGAGGTTGCGAATAACACCCTGGGGTAGGTTTTCCCATATTTCCTGAAGAAATTCTCGCAATTCCCCAGCCGTTCTTGGAGCGGGTACACGACTGCGAAGACGTCTTCCCGTCTCGTCTTTTTTTTTTTCATGGTAGAACCATGCAGAACCGTAAACATTTTCCCAATGATCCGAAATTTCATGAAGCAATGCCGGCATACCAGCGAAAAATATCACTTCTCTTTCAATACATTTATATTTGAAAATTTCGAAGTGACCCGAATTTCATGCTCGCCAGTGTATATTTATCTGTCATGGTTAACAGTCAATAATCGGTTAACAATCGTGGACTCGCACTGTAACGCGTGACATTCAATTTTTTTTCATTTGGAGACGTATTGAACCAAAACGGCTTTAATTGGAAAATTTAAAAAAATGCGGAATGACGGCCGGTCTTGGGGGCTACAATCTCCATGTAAAAGTTTTTCAACTAGATCATCCGTGCTAGTGCAAAAAAAAATAAATAAAAACCGACTTCCCATGTTAACTTCGTGTATCCAGGGTTCGCCCGGACACTCGGTAGAATCGTTACGTATTTAATGAATAATTTAGAAGGGTCTGGAATTTGCGTCTTACGCAACATTTTTATTTCATCATTGACGACGAAACAACTCTCCCTCAGTTGCTGAGATATCACCATTTTGTACCTATTCGAACTGTTAATAGGTATTGTCACAGTTAAACGTGAAATATCTGTTTTTTCGTTTTTTTTTTTTTTCAAAAATGCTTTGCTGACATACCACGTCGTTTGCAGAGCTTCTGAATGTTCATAGGACTCTTCCGACATTAAACCTTTACTCACCGAGAACTCACTGGCTTATTCAGTCTTAACGTGTTTACGCGCCTATTTGTTTCGAGACGGTGTATCTGTGAATGAGAAGTATTCACCTACGTAAGTAATGCGGATTAATCAACGTAAATCCGGAAACGTATAAACTAATGACGTTCACATTTAATATCTGAATAAGTCTTTATTGCAGGATCTGGACTTTCTTTACCTATTAAAAACGAGGCCACTGAAAACCTCTATCGCTTATACTTAAGCGAATAAAATCTCATATTAATTTTATACCAGGAATTCAAAAGTACCAACTCCTATGCAATAACAGAACACAGTATGGTCTACGACGAGAGGAAAATATTTGCAGGGTTGATTATACGTATAGTTCATTTCCGATAGAAAAGGTCATAATGGTCCCATTTTAAATTGTTTTGGAGATATTTGAAAGATGCGCTAAATATTCTTGGTTTACACGCAATTTATTTATTTCCCTATGGAGTCGCGCGCATCTTGTACTCTCCCTATCACTTATCCTCTGGAATCGATGGATTGCGAATACATTTGGGATTACAGATGAGCCGAAACGTAAAAATCTAGAGGTGTCAAGTCTGGGCTTCGCGGGGACCAGAAGGAAAAAAAGGAAGCGGTTAGTTTTCCTTAAAACTTGATGAATGCTCTGTGATTGGCAATTTGTCCTGCAAATCTAAATTGACGCGGCTTAACAGCTTCGAGCGCTTTATCATTAGCAAAACCATGTCCGCATATTCTTCGTTAGTAAACATTATTGTAAGTAAAAACATGCTAATTTTACCGCTGTTACTGTTTTAATTTGATTAATTGGAGACAATGCACGTTTACTTTAGTTTTTTTTTCAGTGGATATGCAACAATGTTGTTAACAATCGAGAAAAACATATAATCTTAACATTTCTAAAGCAGTTGAGAAGCTGATCGTTCGTTGTACGACACTTTTAATTGGAAATAAACTATATAATATTCATCTCTTTAACCATTTTCCTGTCGTCATCGAACACCCTGTATGTTAACTTCGTGAGTACGTATATGTGTACCTCACGTGTGCGACTAAATTTAGCCATCTCCTGGGTTTACCCGATGGGTAAAACTGGCAAAATTAATGTGCCGCTAATTGCGGCATTCAAAAATTAACTATAAGAAAATTGAACGGCTTAACACGTTTATTATTAGGTATATTTAACTGGTGGCTATTTATAGCATTGCCTTAAGTAAATTTGTAAGGTCAAAGACGATTACTTTATATAGTCATTACACGGTTAAAAACAATTCGTTCGCACTCGTGGAAATTTTTATTACTGCCGTTCAGTCGAGAGGTAGTGAGTTGCACTTTTCCATTGAAAACTGTCTCTAGGCTTATAATAGGCATTTTATATGCGCTAAATTTATCTGATAATAATGGACAAATAAATACAGCCGGTAATGCGGGATTAATATCGGGAGGTTGTAAATCAAGTGACGTGTAGCAGTTTTGGAGCTTTGGCAAATGTACAACGTAAATTCTGAATTACGTGTTAAATATGATAAATGTGAGGCTAACTAGGTGTAAACTTGGTATTTTCGATTGTCAGAGAATCCAAGTCGACTTCCGGTGTAACCGGAAGTGTGACGTCATTGAAAATATTTTTGACGAGGTCGCCCTAAGGCTCCGATCATACCGCTAAATTTTCACCACTTTGCTATTTATAGTTTTTCCAAAATGTCCAAGGACGGTTCTCGGTGGGACACCCGGTATAATTCCTAGACATTTGTCGAGTACCTCCGGAAATAGTTGGAATTTTCTGAAAATATGTAGCGTTATCTGGTCTAGTATCAAAATGTGAAAGTGTATGCGAACTTAACTGATTTTGCATCTAGTTTATGGTGAAGATAACATACAAGAGGGGACTTTGGAACGTAAAATTACATAAACCACTACCCTTTCTTTGCGCAAATTCAACGATCCCAAAGGCTTATATTACATTAGGGAACATTTTGTATAGCATCGGTATTCAACCTTTACATGCGTTTCTGAGACATTATACAATGTCTGGTCAAGGTGATTAGGTTAAAATTGTCCAGGCGTATTTCAGTTTATCAGTTAGACTTCTAAGATCACGCCATACACATTAGATACCTATTTGTATAATTATTCTTAATTCGACAGAACAACAACAACATGGTCACTAACGATAGTGGTTTAAGGCAAAGTGGATATGACCAATGGTCTTCACGTGGTTAATCTCCTCATGGCACAAAATAGTTTTAAACGCCATTATTTTCAGAATGAACAAATTAGATAATTTCGTACTGCAATTAATCGCAACAAATGTATAAAAGCGTCTTGCCCAGGGGGAACAAAGATTTTGCAAACGAATGAATATTTGAATGGAAGGAAGTGTATTTTGCCGTTTACCCATCAGTGTCTTGAGGAAAGCTGAGCTGGTCAGTTACACAACCCCGATAGAGAATATGGACTATTAATATTTTCCTTATGTCATCATTGCGTCTAGAGTTTCTTAAGTTCTTCTGTTTTTCTCAGATGATTAAATAAACACAAAATCTCTTCAAGTCGAGCGAGCTCGTTCTCGTGGCCGTTTCAAGATCTCAAGAAAAGCCGAGCGAAATAATTGTACACCGCGAAAGCACGACAGCACAAAATTAAAGAATCTCATGTACTTTGACATACTGTTGCCAGAAAATGTATAGAGACCACATGCAGGCCCAAAGATCTGCAGATAGAGAGATACCCTCTTCGTGGCTGTTTGGAAGTGATCTTTAATATTCCAATCAACTTTAGTTTAATTAGAAAACCTCATGGAAACCCAAGAGGAATAATTATACAACGCGAAAGCACGACGGCACAAAATTAAAGAATCTCGTGTACTCTGAGATAATATTGCCCGAGAATGTATAGAGACCACATGTAGACCCAAAGATCTGCAGATAGAGAGAAACCCTGCTCGTGGCTGTTTGGAAATGATCTTTAATATCCCAATCGACTTTACTTTAATTGGAAAATCTCATGGAAACCCAAGGGGAATAATTATACAACGCGTAAGCACGACGGCACAAAATTAAAGAATCTCGTGTACTCTGAGATAATATTGCCCGAGAATGTATAAAGAGCTTTTGTGCCTATATGCATAGGCACAAGAGATCTTCAGATGGAGTGATCTCGTCCTCGTGACTGTTTCATAATGATGTCTAATGTTCCAGTCGATTCTTGACTTCTCTTTAATTGGAAAATCTCGTCAAAACCCAAAAGCAATCGCACACCGCGTAAACATGGCGGCACAAAATTAAAGAATCTCGTGTACTCTGAGCTATTGTTGCCCGAAAATGTATATAGGCTAAACACACACACATTACCATTTATTTATTTGTATAAAACAATGCTCCATCCGCTTAATTACCATTTTACAATAGACAACGTGTCGCGTTAGGTCTAAAAATAGACTGGAACATAATAACCTTAAGCTATTAATTGTCGATTGTGATTTGTGGGTTTTAAAAAAGGTAGAGGTTTAGCGAAACATGGTGTTGGATGACGAATAGTCTCGATGGTAGATGATTGCAACCCACCTATAAGTATAGGGTCAAGGTTGGGATAAAGTCAGAGGCGCGCGTCTCTGACTCTCTCACTTTCGAAGAATACCTGGTTTGTAGTTCCAGCGGTACAATAAACTTAATTTCCTACTGTTGGTTTTAGGTGTCCCTGGCACTATAGTGAAAGGGGAGCCTGGCCATGCAACTAGGCCTGGCTTCTCTGCTGGTCACGCTGCTCCTGTGTTTCTCCGACGCTGACTCCGTCCTTCCCGAGTGGGATCCATCAGTAGCCACCCAGAGTTCCTATTACAACGATTCTTCCAATGGTAAGATTGGAGAAATTATTAACCGACAGTTCAGTTTGTCCTTGGTGTCAAACACTAACTACTTCATTACATATTTCCTCAGAAATGACGTAGGAAGTCTTAAAAATAGACTACTCGCCAAGAGACTCACACTTCGAACCATTTCTATTAAAGGTTAAAGTCGATTTTCGAAAAAAAAATAAAGTTCTCATTTTACAGTATTTTGAAAATGATGAAATTTCCTTTGAAGTTTTTTTACTTTTAGGAAATAAAAGTACATAATTCAATATGAAGACCTCTTGAAAACCTCTACAAATATCTTTAAATTCTAAGAAGTCACTGTAAGCCCTATCACAATCGACAGAAATATTCGAAAATTCCGTAAGTATCTTAAAAAAAATCTCCGCAAATTTTCAAATTGTCTAGAAATTCGCTTAGAACCTCAACAATAATTTCTAAATTTTGTTTGATGTTTCTTGGAAATCTCAAAAACTTTCGAATATTCCGTAAAAATTTCAAATTGCGATAATTCCCGAAAAAATTTATTTTTAAGGCAGAAAGACCTAACGGTCGATAGCCTACTTCCTAGGAAATAAAGATTATTATTATTTTGTATTTTTAAGGTCTTATCTTCAAGTCCTTGAAAGCGTCAGAAAATTCCTCGTAACTCCGTATGGGGTGTTCAAAAACGATTTTCTGCACCAGCAGGGCATCGATTTTGCGACACATTTATTTCTACTAACAAAAATAAGTCCAAAATCATTAAAAAAAATTTTAATTTCAAGAGTATGCCCCCTTAAATACATATAGCCATACGTATAATCATCTAAAGTTTCAAAATCAAAGCATTTTTGCAAGCTGATTTTTAGAATATCCTAACAAAAAAAGTTTATTATTAATTTAGATAGTAACTTTTCACGAAAGCAGAATGTTACCCAATAGCGAGTGTTGTTATTTGTCGTACTTATAAAATTCGAACACAAGTTACAACTAAAATAATAAAAAAGAAGTTAAAAACCCAATTTTTCCCACTATTAGCTTTAAAAGAGATTATTATTGGACGTGTTAAATGACACATCCAATTTTGGTGTGAAGTAAGTTTTCTTGCCTTTTTTTCTAAAACAGTTAAATAACGGGCCAATAACCACACCTATATGACTTATTAGTTACTTAACGATCTAACTCCCACAATGTCAACACCATCGTCATTTGTCTTTTGTCATGGTTGTCATAGAAATTAATGTCAAATGAAATGTCACCGTTGCAATAATTTAGCTCTCAACTTTGGTGTATAATGTATTATTTTTTGTTCATTCGACGCATGCGTTTCAACATAATGGCTCGCATTTTTGGCATTTGTTCTTATAAACTTAATTTTTTTTACATGAATTTTTATGTAGGTTCTCTTAGGCCTAGGTCTGCAATCAAAAGTCGATTCATCTAAATCTGACTGGTACTTAAACCATCCTGTGTGAACGTTATTGCTGTCAAATTAATTTCATTTTTGACAACAATAGTTTTTCTACAGAATGTTTTAAGTACCAGACGGGTTTAGCGAACTAATCCCAAATGTTTGTAGAACTAATCTACCGAATATTTTTCCCCCCTGTTATTGTACTACTGTAGGTTAAATATTCCCTTGTTAAATCTGCCCCCACTTTCACATGAAATGTGCCGTCCCCTAATGATAATAATTAATTCTTGTTATTTTAGCAAAATAATGCTTCGTAATAGAGCATCAAATGATTAGAGTTTCACAAAAAAAAAGCAATGTTGTTTTAGCAAGGCAGCCATAAAAACAAATTCAAACGAACAGTTGAATGATAAATGTCAAATAAATTTCTCTTTGAATGGAAATTTAAATGGCTCAAATTTTCTAAAACTTTTTCAGTGAGAAAAGACGAACTCTCTGGCCGATTTGCCACTTCTTTATTTGAGAAATCTTTGTTTTCAATTAGGTAGCAGTTCTGTCCACAATTCCGGTTATGTGAGACAATATTTAAATTTGTATGTCAAAAATCAGTGGATATGCCGTAATACTCCATTAATCGAATGGCCTCCTAAATCACCCGATTTTACGCCCTTAGATTTTTTTTCTTTGGGGCACAATAAAAAATTAAGGTTATAAATCGCATCCTCACAATATTGAAGATCTTCGATCTCGCACAAGGAAAACTTGTGAAGACATAATTCTACGATTGAAAAATGTCCAAAGGAACATTTTAAAAAGATAAAATAAATGTATTGAATTAAAGGGCGAGCTAGTGGAAGGTTCCAAGATTTAGTTTATTAGTTTATTTATTTAATATTTTGTTTGTTTAAAATAAACTTCTCCGATATAGTTATTAATAATTATTTTTTAATGAAATTTGGTACTAACCCATTTTAAGGAATGCTGATTTCACTGAATTTCTTTTTTGTCAAAAAACCCCATAATACTTTTTTTCGATTTTTAAAATAGAAAACAAGCTACAGTAGGGCTCAGTTTGAGTGAGTTAAAAAAACAAGTTTTACAGCAAATATAAAGCGTTTTATTCTCTATATTTTCAGCCTTAGTTCTTTAAAATTTAGTTATAAGTAAAAAAGCTATAGTGGTGTTTCCATCTTAAATGGGTTACAAGACTTAATCATTACTATTACTGGGTGGTGTGTTTTGTATGAGACTGAGTATATATTGAAATACTACCAGAACTTCTCACGGCTTCGTACTGGTATCCACCGCAACGAGGTAAAACAAGCATCAGCTACCCGGTGGGCATTTTGGTGACAACTGCAACGAATTTTGTAGTGTAACTTACGTGTGTGCCTTGTGCGTAACCGTCGAAATCATACGAAACGAGTAACATTTCGTGCTCGTTGTATAATATACTATCATACGCATGCGTGCGATAATGGTACACTAAGACGCAAGTTTGTAAAAAGAAAAGCGAGGAGTAGGAATACTTACTTAATATTTTTCCCTACAGTTTTCTGATGTTTTAAGTCAAATATTCTCTTGTTAAACTTATCCTGAAACATTACAAGAACTTACGGTTTGCCTAATTTTAATTAACAACAAATTGTGAGTCGTCTTAGGTAGAGTTGTTGAATCACGGCTTAAGCTCGATTGACCTAAACCCGACCCTGGAGCATTTTGCCGCTGTTAATGCTTTAATTTATATTGTAGAAAATTACAAGGACAAGGATGGAAAGGTCTTATCTTCAGTTGTTGAAGACGAAACCAGGGAAAACCTCACTGTGGGCGACCTCAAACGAGAACCAATGGCGGGTAAGGTAAAGTTGGTACTTGGCTACTTGACGGCCGTCAAAGGAGACCTTAAAGAAAGGCAAGGCCTGGCGATTTCTGGTGCCATTTCTATGGCGGTAGAAGAAGTACGTATACAGCGCCACGTCTTTATACGTATAAATCAAGAAAATAAATTTTATTTTATAGATTAACAACGACAAGTACCTCCTCCCCAATGTGAGCCTGGAATTGAAATGGAATGACACCAGAGGTGACACAGTCTTGGCCACCAGGGCCATGACCGACATGGTTTGCGAGGGGGTGGCCGCCTTCTTCGGCCCCGAGGGATCCTGTTACGTCGAAGCTATAGTATCGCAGGCCAGAAATATACCGATGATCAGCTACGTAAGTTGTTTATTGATTTTGCAATAAATTTTTCATTTCGCTCGCGGATTACCTCACAATGTCAATCTTGAAAACCATCGCAAGGTTTGCAAATTGTTGTATGTAAAGCCTTGATATAAATTATTGAAAAGCGGAGCAGGTTTTAACCGACATGTGCAGAGATGGAAAACGTTCTATTTTTATTAAATGGATGTGCAAGATTTATCAAGTTATTGTTCGTTTTACTGTATTTGCCCCCTGGATGGTACTGTTTCGTGAACATTTGGAATCGAGTGCTTTTAAAACTTGGCTTCCCTCTATGTTCCTGCAAAATTTTCTAACAGAATCACTTCCTGTAAGCTCATAGTGTCGATAAATTGTGTAACTAATCATATATACTTTACCGCCTGCATAATATCCACCTAGCCCATTTCCTTAACATTCAATGGTGTTTCTTCACTTCTAAAAATATCCTTACTCGCATCTTTGAAGGAGTGTAGTAGCATTTGTAAATGCAAAAAAACTAATTGAGAATAGAATATCTCATTTTGAGCATAAATTTGCTAAGAATGTGGATCCGCAAGTGCTTCGTTACCGAGGTACAATGCGTTAAAAATGAAAGAATTTTATTTTCAAGTGAAGAAGAAAATTGAAATTTGAGACCAGAGGTAGTCTCTAGCGCACTACAAAAATTTGAGAGAACTCCAAGAAAATATCACCCTGTAGAGATTTATAATGGGTTGGTTGGTGCCCAACCGGGAGGATTCTCAGAGGTGGCTAATGGTCAACGCTTGTAGTAAATAACTCTAATAACTCTCTACTATCTAACACTAGGAACTGTAAATTAAAAAAAAAACTAAAATTTATGTAATTTTTAACACTCTGTATCTCGGTATTGAATCATTTGTTGGCCTACAGAAAGTTTTCAAAAATACGCGAATTTTACATCTAATATCAATACCCAGATCCTTGATATTTACGACCCAGCAGTTGTTACTAAACATCAAAAACAGTTCCTGTGTTACTTATTGAGCGAGTTTGACCTTTCAAAGCATCTCAAATGTCTGCAATTGTGGCTCAATTTTATTTCGAAAACTTGCAAATATTCAGGTCAATAAATAACAAATTCGAAAGTTTGCCAATATTGCTTCACTCTGGACTGAGCTTCGCGCTGTTGCCGTTTACTGAACTCCAAACCCAAAATTAGGAATTTTTGGATAATTCAAAATTAGACAATCTTCATATTTTTCAGTGATATTCAAAGCATCTGAATCAACTCTAGTTTCATGTTGAATTTTAAAGAAAATAACGAATATTGAGAATTAAATAATGAATTTTTGAAACGTCGCTAAACTCTTAACAGTTAAATTAACACCAGTACTGTACGGAGTGGTACTGAAGGTTTGTTGAGTTCTTTAAGACAGGATTCCTGGAAAAGTCGTTAAAATGTGTGGTTTCTTTGAACTATTATTGACAATATATTGAATTTGATGGCAAACTCTTGTCAAGTTTGTTGGTGCCAAAACCTTTTAAAAACATTCCAGGACATTTAGACTTATTCAGAGAACTAAAGGTAACTGTCAATGCTGCGATTATCTGAGTCACAAAGACATCGGAGTGACGACCTACCTTGACCGTGATTAAAAAACAAGAAAGCAACGCAGTGTTGCCAATTCACTTACCGAACAATTGTGAAACCTTCGGTGAATCTAAATTTTCCAAAATTTTGAGTAAAAATTTATTAAGAAAATATAGAAAATCATAAATGTTAAAGCCGACTGTTAGGGAAATGCCACTTTCTTCGCCTTTGTCTTACTTTATGGGCGATGCGATGCTATCACTTACTTTCCGAATTTGAGACCGAGTAAAACATGAAATGCGTCTATTATAAATCTGAGTTTATATTAGTTTGACCTCATGTTATAGTCTAGAAAATAAGCATTGACCATGACGTGACAAATTGCATTTCACTTGACATCCGTTTGATTGAACAGGTTAACAAGGACGGAAAACTGCGACGTCACGGTCAATAAATATTTTGTAAGCTGTACACTCATTTTCAATTTTTAAAATTCTGAGAATTACAGGCAAATGGTAGAGACTGTCAACATTGCCATTCCACGCAGCTAACAAAAAATAAAAGGGGGTCACCATGTTGCCGTTTATCGCGTATTTTCAAACCTTTGCCAGAGATTCAGGAAACTCTCGGAAATATCCGGATTTAACTGATGATAAAGGCTCTCATATGATCTTATCTAACTGAAGTTTATTACGTCAAAATATTGTGATTGAGACCCAGAAACCATATACGCAAAAAACTGGCAACGTTGGTAGTGTGCTGACGGATGCGACGAAGTTTAGACCATTACTACAAGGAGTTTTAACTGGACACCTTAAAGTCTAGATGGGGCAAAAGAAGACAGAATGGTTTGAAACGATTCCGCCATGAAGTCCTTCAATTTTTCAATAAGTCCAAAATAATTTTGGTATTCAAAATTCATCACCAGCTTAGACTAGTTTCTCAAAAATTCATTTTTCTATATATTATTTTTTTGATAAAATAGAAAACTGAACCTAGGCTCAGAGCTAGGAAGTTACCCAATGGCTTGTGAGTAAATTTAATCCTTTTAAGGCATCCGGTCATCACAACATAATTACTACAATGCTGCAGAAGGGACTGTACATAGTGTACCCATCTTTGAGCTGAATGTTCATCAATAGTATGAACATCTCTGAAGCATAAGAATGGGCGAACACGGTCTTCATTTCAAGTTGGGAAGAAGCGAGTACAGCGTTGCCAAATCAGTAAATCAGTAAATTTAACAACTTCTCTATTGAAAACTTTGAGAAATACTCTCCAATCCCAAAATCAGGTTGGTTTTAATGCCTACAAGTTGTAAAAAATTTAATCTCTTCCCTGATTTTGCCAATACCACAGTTTAGCTGTCATCAGCGGTCGTTAAAGTATTGCTTACCGCACTCGTTAGTTAAATAACTAGATCTCAAAATAAGGTTTCTTGACGCTGAGGCCTTCAAAGTACGAGTGAATACGAGCTGTCTCCGACTATTTGGAAAATTCATTTATTAAAATCATCACTGTCTTATTACCCAAAAGAAAACAAAGATATCTTGCCATGCGAGAAGCTATTTGTTTATAATAAGCCAAAAGACGATGGCTCCTTTTTTAAATTCTCACTTTACAACAGATAAAAATTAAATGTACTGTCTTGTATTGTTGCATTTACCTTAAATTGTAAAAATCTTTTTAGTCTAATAATTTATTTATCTCTTTCAGAAATGTTCGGACTACAAAGCTTCGACCATACCAACCTTCGCCAGGACCGAGCCTCCAGACACCCAGGTACACACTAGTCCTCACTAAGCCCACCACTCAAGCACACCGCGATTTTAGAATTGTTTGCAAATGTGTGTTTTAGTATCTCGACGGTATTTTAGGTCACCAAATCTATAGTTTCCCTGCTAAATTACTACAATTGGAACAAGTTCTCGATCATTTACGAGGAGGGTTGGGACACGGTAGCGCATTCCTTGGAGAAGCAGGCGGAAGCTCGGAACATGTCAGTGCAGCACAAGAAAAACGCTCGTGACCGGCACAAGTGTTGTGAACAGAACTACAAGTGTTGCCAGACCGGGTTCTGGTACGAGTTCATCCAGAGTTCAAAAAACAAAACGCGAAGTAAGCTCGTTTGCTTTTGCTGCCCAGTGTATCAACATTCTAATCTAAGATTGTTTCAGTTTACGTTTTCCTGGGCACTTCAATTTCATTGGTGGATTTCATGGATACCATGCAAAGAGCGCAGTTATTTGAGAACGGGGAGTATATCGTGATTTACGTGGATATGAATACGTATCTGAAGAAGGAAGTTCACAAATATATTTATAGTAAGTAATCATGTGACTATTCATGCATTATTGAAATCAATAGGGCCTTAATTTTTACAACTGATTATCGAGTTAAAACTGACATGTGGAGTTAGTCCCCACGTTGTCATTCTGGGTCATATCGACAGAAAACTAAAACGATATATTTAGAAAACGAAAAATTAAAGTCCATAAGTCTCTAAATAAAATTGAGCATCTCTACTCTTAGTTAGATTTATGGGCAATCATCATTAGCTTTCATTTTTCTTATGCAGTGTGACCTAAATAAGCATGTAATAAATTAAAAACACGAAGAACAGGCAATGTTATCGGCTACTGAAAATCCCGTCATATTGCTTTGCGAAATTGAATATACCGCAGATATTCAAAAATCAGCTGAATTTGTTTTGCATAAACAAATATACATAGGCAACGGGATGCCGCACCTGCACATAATAAAATAGTTTTATAGAAATATCTCTCAGAACATCTTTGGCCAGCCCGTTTTCCAGATACAACCCCATTTGATTTTTTATTTCTTACAGTATACATAAAAGAATTATGTTTATTGACTTAACCTTGAAGCAGACGAAGAACTACAAAGGGAAATTCTTGAAGCTTCTGACTTCTTTGCATTTCCCACTCTAACTTGTGACAAAATAAAAAAAGAGTTCGAAATGTTAGGTTTTTTCAAAATAACTAAGCAACCAAAAATTATTTTTTATGCCTTTTGCACGGTGAAATACTTGTTTCAATACACGACCTTTCTTCCATTTAACCAACCAATTATCTATTATCGTTTCCGACATCGGTGTTGCTATTACTATATACAACAAATCTTTATTTCCAGTGGAAAGGGGCCATCAACCCATATGGTCTTTCAGCCCGTTCCTATTACTTAATATATTTATTTTAAATATGGTGGTAAATTATTGTGCATGAAAATGGGTTAAAGCGTAACTTATTTTGGTATTATAGAGTACAATTTCAGTTTAGAGATCGGTTCAAAAGCGATGCATAGTATTCTCTAACAAGTGGCTTTCTCCTTTCGAGAAAGTTAATTAGGAGAATTCCTTTTGCCTCCCAAAGAGCTTACATCACCTTCTAGCTGATGAACCTCACTTGACCTTTTACGTTATGGGTTCTCCGTGTGCGATTCATTGTCTTCATTGCTACCATGCTTTTTATTAAGACCAAACGTATTCCATCAGCTAGAAAGGCGGAGTCTTAAGTTTTATTTTTGACGCAAACGGAATTCTCCTAATTGACTACCTTGGAAGGAGAAAACCTTTCCTTGAGAATTTCTACCGAAACAAACGACTTATGTTTTCTTTGGGGTGTATTTATGTATACTCACGTGTTTCATAGAGCCTCAAGAACAATTTGCCACCTTTCAGTTAACCGTAGTATATCAAGTAAAACCCAAAAACGAACCAAGACTCTTTGAACGAGCAGGATGTTAGAAAATGAGAAAAATTCGCTATTCAAACAGATATTTTCTTAACTTTTGAAGGCGATCAGAAACACAAAAAATAATGATGATTCCAAAATCTGAAATTCTGCCTAAAATGTACGTTCAAATATTCTACTGCTGGAGTTGTTTCCAATATTATACCAGGGAAAGCGACAGTAATAAATTTATTGTTTCCAAAGGTTTCAAGTAATCTGATGCGTCGTTTAACATCAAAGCTCGCCAGCCTGCTCACGGTGTATCCTTTGCTAGTCTTGTTACTAATGCGATATTTACTTTTTATTCATTTGAAATCTAAGAGCTTTTCTTAAAGTGTGTATGCGCGATTTCCAAACCAATTTTTTCCAGCAAATAAAAAAGTGTAGGCTTGCCTATTAGGAGACGTATGCAAAGAAAGAGTTTTAGTAACTTATTAACATCAGCAAATTATGCATTTGAAATTAGAATTTAAAACAAGGAAAAAAGGGAAAATCTGGCAACAGTAGTATTGCCCCATATTAGAAAATAGATGATTTATCACGGTTTTTTTTTGTTTTTTGTTTTTTTTTAATGAGAAAAGTTGCCATACAGATATTCCTCATGACTCATTAAATGACGGGCAATTGATGATAAATTGCCGCTCATTATTCACATAAAATTATGATCTGGCAACACCCATTTTGACTCACTAATTGAGCAGACGATTCGACGTGCCTGCTTTGGAACAAAGAAACACGAATACGTTGCCGTTCATTTTGCAAATGGGATTAAAATCGAAAGAAAACTCATAAAATGGGAAAAAGAAAATGTTGAGACATTTACCTTTGCTGCTGCAGGTGAAACTAAACTCGAAAGATGAGAGGAAACGATCCCTGGAACCACGCATTTTTCGTCACTAAATCACAGTCACACTACAGACTTATCATGAGTCTCTGAAACATAAGAACACTGGTTTGACGTCGACTCTTTTATTCAGCATAAGAAACGCGTTGCTTGCAGTCCGGCTTACACTCAACTGAATAGTAAAAGAAATTATATCGCTTCGGAACATACAAAAAATTTACGTCGTTTTGTAAACACACAGCTCACATGTCTTAAAAATGGATACGTAGGAAACAATACAGGGTGTCCCTGAACTACCTAGCCAAACTCCAGGAAGTGGTTCTGCACATCATACGCTACCAAAAATGTAACGTGAAAAGTTTAGGAAAACTCAGCCCACTTTGAGAACATCTCATATTTTGATTTTTGAGGACTTGTAGTATATTTTAATCTAAATACCCCTTTATCTTCCTCTGCATTGCCGCTACAAAAATTCCAATAGTATAGTTAGAAAGCCAATTAAATTTCCTATTTTAAATAATCATTGTGAGTTCATCTTATTTGCACTTTGTTGGCTTTCCAGAGGCCTGAACTTAAAGCTTTTTTTTCTGATAAATTTTCAACTGGCCATTGGTCCAAAAGGTTCCTCATCTTATATAATTTCAAGCTTCATAAAAAAACATCTACAACCAAGTACCCTTCTACCATTATATCGTTTCTTGAGTTTGCCTTACTTCGAAAAGTAAAGGCGTTGTCAGTTATTGAAAACTCCTCACCCAGAGAAAAGCTATTTGCAAAAAATTTGAAGTACGTTAAAAACACGTTTGTTCAAAAACTTGTATAAAGAATATGTGCAGGTCGTGTCCAAATAAGTGAAAGGGGAGGAAGGTCGGTTGCGCCATCCGGACCATTCTTCGGAGGCGTAGGTTCCGCTTCTCTAAACAAGTAAGGCATTTTGAACGTTATTTATAAATTCTTGTAGTGTTTAGTTCAAAATGTTTTTTGACGATAATGCAGCAGCAAGTACTTTTTTAAAACCAAATTGACGCATTTGATTTTTTTTTGAAAAATTTTTAAGAAAAACTGAATTTATGCGCGATTTTGCGAACGTCATGTATACTAACTCAGCTCTGCCGAAGGCATTTTCAACCACGAGTTTTTGTTATAAAGCAGTTGCAGCTTGTTAAAGTCGTCAAAAATGTCAAAGTTTCGTCATTTTGCGCGAAAATCGTCACTCTTTGGCGTTTTTGAAAGGCTGCAACTCCCTTATTTGTTGTTCGATTTTGATCAAATTTTCAGGATATATGAAGAAAAATCCTCCCTGCAAGAATGTTAAAACCACATTGAAAAATTTCCACCGCACAAGAAGTTTTCGAAACGGAGTTTTTTTTAAACGCTGGAAAGCACTCTAAAAGTTAAATTTTCAAAAGTTGCTCGATTACGCAAATTGAGTTTCGGCTTGAATTTTCATTATACAAAATTTGAACAAAATCAGTCAAAAGTTACGGTTTACAGAATTTTTTTTCGGCTGTACGGATACTTTTTTGAGTGACTGTATTTCTAGAAAGAAATCAAAAACCAAGTAGGTTTATTCCCTTTACCCCTTTAATATATAATTTTGGTATGATGCCCTTCAAAGCACGGTACTACACAGAGCGCCACGCTACATTGAGAACACACCCAGACAACAACACAACTACTACTTGTAGCGCGATTCTGACCTCTTTTCATGTTTGGCACGAACAATACATCTTCTTGTTGGTCTTAGTTTTTTATGGGTAGCTGGAATGTGTGATAAGAAATGTCTTTCAGTTAGACGCAATAGGTCTTGTTCTTCTGCCAATGGTCTGCCGCCAAAACGTGGAAGTGGAGTATGATATTTGAAAATAATTTCCTTCAGGAGTTGGAAGTGGAACTTCTCGAGAGGTAAATGGTTGGTAGTAGTAGTGTTGAACTCTTGGCAACTATTTAGAACCGCCACGTCTGCTAAATGGAAAAATGCTTTTTTGTACCATTTTTTGATTGATTGAAGAAAGAAGCATATCTGACTGGTCAAGAGCTCCTATATAAGAGTTATAATCTATGATACCCGTTGATTTGAATATCTGACGTCCAGTTTTTCGACGTATTCCAACGGACTTTACATTTGGTATATGGCTGGAAGATAACATATTTACTTTTCGTTTATCTTTGTATCTAACTGAAAGAATCTTTCCGCAAGTGCGATACGTAAATTCGTCAGTCGATAATTTATCATTTATTTTCGGCACATTTCTACGAGTCGATTTCACAGTCCCACAATCATTTGCTTTCATTTTGTGTAATAAGTCGACTAAATTAGGGCTTGTGTACCAATCGTCAATATATAGCATATGACCCTTTTCTAAATCATTTCCAGGTAAAACCATCACAATAATTCCTGATTTCTCAATATCATATCTGTGAGTAAAATCCTTTATATCGCTTGTGGCACCTGCATATATTATGAAATCTCATATGTACACCATATCACAATCGCACAATAAAAAAAAATTACACCAAATCTGTGGCATTCTGATGGAATGTACTGTCTGAAAAATGCTCTGTAAAAGTAGCAAACTCTCATCTATGCATAAGTTCTTATTTGCCATTAATTCTTCCTTGAATTTATTTCTCATATAATCAACGATAGCTCTAATTTTTACTAGAGAATCTTTTTCCTTTGGTACATTATCATTTTCTGAGAAATGTAGTAATTTCATTATGAGCAAGAATCTGTCCCTTTTCATAAGCGTTGAAAATACTGGTGTAGAAATATAAGGATCTGTAGATCAATAATTATTTATTTGTTGTTTTTTCATATGTGGCATTAGAAGGGCTGTGGCGAGAAAACAGTATATTTCCCGAGACTCAGCCGGTTTCCCATCTTTTCATACGAGAAAATTCTGAGTCGTCATTATTACGACATAAAAATCAAAATATTTATTTGCCTCATTTGCAATTACTTGCATTATGTCTGGAGTATAAAAGTATTCAAGAAATTCAAGCGCAGTTGTACCTCGAATTTTGCAACCTGAATTGCCCTTATCAAATTCATGAGTATCGGGGGAAAATTCATCATCGGTTGTCCAAGTCCAATCAAACCTGCCATTAGCCGGTGGCATTTGGTGCATTTCAACTTTATCGTCACTACTTCGTATATTGTTTATTGCTTCACCCTGATCCTGGCAAATATGTAATAAATACGTTAATTGAAAATATTGCCAAATCATAAACTGTTACGTGGTCTGATTCAAGTGATACCTCGTCTGAGCAGAGTTGCTCATATTCTCCGTCACTGCTACTTTTTGCAAGTATTTCTTCTAGCTCTTTATCCGTCAAATATCTTTTTGTTATGTTTGGAAAAAATATATTAAAAAAAAACAACAAAAACAGATTTCGTTCAAGAGGTATATGGTACCTACGAAGGCGAATAATGCAATGCGGCCCCTAGCGCAATGCTTGATGGCCTGCGCTTAATTCTTGTTCTAACAGGTCTAATCTAAGTTTATTACAAGTAAATCCGGCTGGAGCATTCAAAACCAATTTTGTTTTGAACAGCGAGTTATCTCGTCTTGAGCAGTTAAGTGCTCTTCGAGTACACTCGTTTTGAGCAGTAAAAGGGTTAATTACAAATAGATTTTAATATTTAAACCCCGAAGTTCATCTTAATATCTGTCTCAACATGCGGCTTGAAACGTATAGTAGCCATCTTTTTTAAATATGTATCATTTCTATTGTGATCTCAACACATGAGAAAAATCTCGCATTTCTTTGTGATTTGATCATCTCTTGAAGACAACCCTGGTCGTCTATTTTTTCCTTTTATATTTTCAATTTGGCGCATCTTACCGTTCTCTGTTGGACTTGTAATTTCACCTTTTCGACTCACTCATTATTAGATACATTTTTTTGACATCAGAATTCGATGAATTGGAGAAATACAAAAACTGCGCGGAACTGTCGGACTACCATAGTCTCATCAATCGGGTCAAATCGCTCTTCGTGGTGGTACCCACGGCGCCAACGGAGAACTACAAGAGCTTTTCCGAGAGAGTACGAGACTACAACAAAAAGGAACCTTTCAATTTCATGACATCGCAATTTCCCTCGGAACATGGAAAGCTTTTCGTCTCGTTCGAGAAAGTGAGTATAGTAAAACTACTTCAAATATAATACAACAGTGATGATGTAACCGTACAATCTGTAGAAAGGCTCCTGCCTTGACCAATAATGGCATTCATGTAACAAAAAATGATTCCCTTGATCTTCATGAACAGAAATTTCCTTGTACTCTCTACTGCATTCTTTTAATTAAATTTATGCTTCTAGTTTGTCAGCATTTATGCGGCCTATTTATATGACTCGGTGAAATTGTATGCCTCAGCTCTGCATCATTTGCTCTCAGAACAACCAAATCTCGAAGAAAGCGCGATTCGAGAACTATCGAGCAATGGAACTAAGATTATCGAGACTATCATTAAGATTAATCAAACTTATCGAAGTGAGTCATTCGTCTTATTCGCTGTAAACACAGAGATTTGAGGAGTGAATGAATATTGCAGGTATAACCGGAGCTGTGATAAAACTAGACAAAAACGGCGACTCCGAGGGAAACTTCTCAGTTCTCGCCTACAAAGAATCTACTAATTTGCTGTATTTGGGAGGCAGCAATAACTTTAGTTGTTTGTTCCACATGGCACCCGTTGGCCAGTTCTATCAGTCCGAAGAGTCTGCAAATCCGGTAAGTAAGTACCATATCTGTCTCCCTACTTTTGTTGTTGTTGTAACTTATTAGTACCTAATTACGTTTATTGGTAACCAAATTTCAATATCGAAAGCATATTTGCAGCAATATAAGATAAATCCAAACACTCAAATTAAGTGGCCCGGAGGGAACAAGCCGAATGATGAGCCTAGCTGCGGCTTCGACAATAAACTATGCCAAAAGGCGGATACGCACAGAAACAGCATAATAGCAGCAGGAGTACTGGGTATCCTGCTATTCTGCGCCATGGTGGTCACAGTCAGCATTTATAGAAAATGGAAAATCGAGCAGGAAATCGAGGGCCTACTGTGGAAAATCGACAGGGATGACATTCACAATTACTTCGAGAGGGATAACATGGTATCTAGTCCTAGTCGAGTAAATTGTTTAATAATTTCGAAGTACGTTTAACCGGTAACAAATGCTCTTTCAGTTAAGTCTGTGTAGTGCAAGTGTGACGTCGTACGAGTCCAAGGGTGGTTTGCAAGTGTTTACGACTACCGCGCAGTATCGCGGGGTGGTGGTGCGCATCAAGGAGTTGTCGTTCTCGCGCAAAAAGGACATATCTCGGGAAGTAATGAAAGAAATGAGACTACTGAGGGACCTGAAGCACGACAACGTCAATTCATTCATAGGGGCATGCGTCCTGCCCACCTCGTTGTTGCTAGTCACTGATTATTGTGCCAAAGGAAGTTTATATGTAAGTGCTTGGAGTTGGAAAGGGTGGTTTTGGAGTCGTTTTTCACTTTCCAGGATATTATAGAAAATGAAGATATTAAGTTGGATAAGATGTTTGTTGCTTCGTTAGTTCATGATCTCATTAAGGTAAGTTTTCTGTCGGCTTTTTATCTATTGTCTATGTTAAACAACGACAATTCATATTTTATGTATAGATCACTTCTGAATAACTTCACATTTGTCAAATTCGGAAGCGATTCTTCGTGTTACTGTACTATAGTTCTTATACAAATATACAGAGTGTAATATATCATCATGGAGACATTTAAAAAAATTTCCAGTGGTTCAGAGTAAACCAGTTGTGACGATTGTCTCTTCATATTGCGTGAATTTGTTGGTCTTTTAATTATTTTTGTCATATGTGTTCGTTCACATAGTAATCTTTTATTTATTAGTTCAGACTAGATGGTTCAGTATAGTTTCTGGACACCCTGTATTGATTAGAACCAGAGATATCGCTTAATTATTTTATTATTTAATTAATTAATTATTTATTTATTTAATTCTTTCGGTGCTAATCGTTATGAAGAGTAGGAAAAAGTGAAAAAATTGATTTGTCGTTGTTTTAACAACTGAACCTGCATAACTAAGTAAATTATATTTTTACCAGGGAATGCTATATTTACATAATTCCATGTTAGTGTGCCATGGTAATCTCAAGTCATCCAATTGTGTTGTAACTAGTCGGTGGGTGTTGCAAGTGACCGATTTCGGGCTGATCGACTTACGTCAGTTGGCCGCGTTGGAAAGCGAGGAGGAACACCAAACTTATAGAAGTAACACTAATCATTCCTATATAATTAAAATCAATCTCAACATTCAAACATATTTAGATATGTTGTGGAAAGCGCCCGAACTCCTTAGGGATGGAGAGCTCTGCGCTCGTGGTACCCAAAAGGGTGACGTCTACGCATTCGGCCTAATACTGTACGAGATATTGGGCCGAAGGGGCCCTTTCGGGCCGGTGAATTCTGAACCGAAAGGTAGAATTATCAGACTATTTTTTATTCTTAACTGAAAAAACTTTTTCAGACATCGTAATATCAGTAAAAGAGCCTAGAGAAGGTCAACCCTTGACGAGACCGGATGTTGAACTCCTCTACGATTCGGAAATTGGCTGTGATGGATATGTGTTAGAGGTGATGCAAGAATGCTGGACTGAAAATCCCGATTCGCGGCCCGACTTCCCTAGTATTAGATCTAGGCTTAAGAGAATGAAAGACGGAAAGTGAGTGCATTACTGCGTTCAAAGAAACGAAGCATTGAGTTATTGTTTTTAAAGGAGTAAAAACATTATGGACCAAATGATGGATATGATGGTGACGTACGCTAATAATTTGGAAGAATTGGTGAACGAGAGGACGAGATTACTGTATGAAGAGAAAAACAAGACAGAGGATTTGCTTCACCGAATGCTGCCCAAGTTAGTAATGCAGTCCTTCCCGGCTTTCAAATAACAACTGACTTAAATAATTTTTAGACCCGTAGCGGCAAGACTTACGAAAGGATACGGCATCGAACCGGAATCCTTCGACTTAGTTACAATATATTTCAGCGACATAGTAGGTTTTACTGCCATGTCCGCGGAAAGCTCCCCCTTACAAGTAGTTAACTTTCTGAATGATCTCTACACAGTATTCGACAGGATTATCAAGGGCTATGATGTGTACAAGGTGGAGACCATCGGCGACGCTTACATGGTGGTAAGTGACGATTCACGTTAGGTCAAAATGTTAGATAAAAGGAGAAAATTTACTAAGGTGTCTGGATTACCTATACGTAACGGCGACACTCACGCTGGTGAAATCGCTTCGATGGCCTTAGATCTGTTAGCTGCCGTCAAAAGTCATTGCATTGCACATAGACCACATGAGACTTTAAAACTTAGAATAGGAATACACACAGGTAAGTCTGGAGGATCCAAAATAATGCTGAGGTACTTGCGCTCAATGTTATATGTTTCAATTTGATATCAGGGAGGTTTCGATATATGCACCACTATCTTAATTTTTTTGAATATATTTTAAAATAGCCCTTTAACCTTCACCCATTGTCCTATTTCAGGTCCGGTAGTAGCCGGAGTAGTTGGACTGACCATGCCGCGGTACTGCCTTTTCGGAGACACCGTGAACACGGCGTCCAGGATGGAAAGCAACGGTGAACCCTTGAAAATCCATATAAGTATGCAGTGTAAAGAAGCGTTAGAAAAATTGGGTGGTTATATCATCGTGGAACGGGGCATGGTGAGCATGAAAGGCAAGGGAAGCGTGAGGACTTTTTGGCTTGAGGGGGCAACGGAACAAGCCGTGCAACCACGAGAAGTGGACTTGACCGAGTTGCCCCCGTTGTTCTGCAGACCCCGAAGGAGTCCAAAGCTCAACACTGATTCCCGACAACCCTCTATTATTGGAGGATTCGGGGGGTTGAACAGCAGGAGACATTCATCTGTCCCTAGAGGTGAGTTATTTTTTTTGATACGCTACTCACCGGAAGACTAAAAAGGGACACATTTTCTGTTATTTTCGAATTACGAGTGAAGTAGCAACTTCCTCGATTTTTACAAACGTAATCAACATTATTTCATCATATTTCTGTTTCTTTAGGCGCCAGTGTGGACATCGAAAGTTCTTCAACGCTCCAAAACTATAGTCCCTTAGTCCAACCACGCCATTTGGCCAAAGCCATCAGGAACAACTTGCACGTACCGGACTCGGTGGGTTCAAAACTCACCATAAATTCCACTTTTGACTGCCAAACTGCCGAGTCAAACGACGAACGAGCCCCGAAGTTGCAACCTCGAAGAGTACTGTCCAGTATAGCGTCCAGTTCGGAAGAACCCTACAAAAGTGTTAGTGGTCTAAGTAAAGTACGAGAATCAAAATCGTTGGATTTATTGCCATTAAATGGTAAATCAATGGTTAGGTAGGCAATATTATTTATAATAATCTTCAAATTGTTGTTTAGTGCACCAAGCAAATCAACCCGTGGACCTATTGGACGCCTTCCTGAAAGGCAAGAAGAGGTCGACGCGCAGCCTGGATAATTGCGACAAGTGCGGCGGAGAGATTCAGATCATAGCAATACCTAAAGACAAAATGGTTAACAACAATTTTCCAAACGGCAACTTGATGAACTTAACGCAGGAGGAACCATATTGTTACGTAGAGGATGCAGAGGTACCGCTGTTGAATCCGCCGAAGATGCAGAACTCGGTTATAGTGAGACGCAGAGGCGGCAGCGACTTTAATGATCTACCAACTAGTGACTGTTCGAAAGCCAAGTTGTGAGTAAAAGTTTTTGACGGTTTCAGCAGAATTTAAAAAAATTACCGGGACACGTCGATTTTGTTATGGAGGGGGAGAAGTCACCAAATTGTCCCGAATTCGTAATTTTTTATTAATAACACGTACATGGATAATGTACTTGAAAATTTTTAAAAATCTTGAGAACCGTTAGAGTTGCTTCCGGAAAGGCCAAAGTTAGCAAATAATCTTGGTTGAAACCAGAGGCACACACAGTTGATGCTTGATATACAAGAATATTGAATTTAATTTCCTAAATTGCAAAGAAAAATTGTAAATCAACGTTGATAGTGGATACCGCCATTGAGCTCGGGGAGCCCTGCAAAGGCACTTTACGGACTTATATTTTCGGCACCAAAAAATTACAAAAATTACGAAGCAAAATGATATTGTATCTTGGAAACTAAAACAGACGTTGCCAAATAGTTTTTATTTTGAGCTAACTCTATGATTAGTACATTCCGTATTTCGAATGTTTTATTGATCGCGCTATCCCTTGGCTGAATCATTTAAGAATCGATATAGGTTCGAAAATATACACATAAATATATGAGCCGTAAGACGAATGATAAAAACGACCCGATGGTCTCGAAACCTTCAAATAACTTTATACCCTTTTTTACGACCTTCAAACTCATCAATTTAGCCACGGAAACGATACGCGAAAAAAATGATATACGGTGTGTATGTATAAACATACTTGAAGGACATATAAATAGTAATAAAAACCATTTAGAGTGGTGCCCTCATAGAAAATAAAATTAAGCGAAGTTAAATTAGATATAGTGATCAAATACCGATCACTTATCGTAAATAAATCCTGTAAACAAAAACTATCATTGCTCATGCATTGAGAAGGAAATTTTCAGTTATCATTTATTTTTGATAGCACGCACTGCACTGCGTGGTCGCACGTGCACCTATGACTTTTTTCTTTTCAGTCGCAGAAATGTTTTCTTTAATTTAATTTGAAATTTGTTCAAGTATGCTATTCAGCGATCGTGCGATTTTTACCTAATTCCACCGAGAACAATTCAAACAAAACAATATCAAAATTTATAATATTCCATTGAAAACCGGGGAAATTTATCAAGTTGATAAACATTTTCTTGAGACATTAATGTATCTTATATTTTTATGATAAATTAATGATGAATCATCGAGACCCGTTTCAATAAAGAAATCTTGATTGCCACACTACGAAAACAGTAATAGAAAAAATAATTTTAGAATGATCAAAGAGGCATAACTCAATAATGCAACAGTCGAATATAATGAATGGGATACCAAACCAAATGAATTAAAAGCGTTTTAAAATTATGCATTACATCCCCCTCTTTACGGTTTAAGATATTTGAGAGAATGGCTTTATGGGATAGAGGGTTGAAACAAGCGCAGTTAATATCTACATAAAATTTGTTCTCCCTCGTTAACAAAATCTACGTTTTCCAGTGATTTTTTAGAAGTATACACCGTTTCAAGATGATAGGAATGGGAAGTTTTAAGATTGACGCCCTGTATATCTACCACTTTCTTGCAGTTTAACTCAATCAAGTCGACATTTACTTATTTTCATATATAAATTTTTTTCATTTCAGAACTCATTCACTAGACGCCTTGCCGACGATGGAGTACCAAAACCGGCTAGTACCGAAGAGTTCGTTTAAAAAATGGTTGGCGGGAATATTCAACGCTAACAGCCTTAAGGCCAGTAATACCAGCCTAAAAAAGGGCGTTTTGAGTGATTATAGTAATCTACAACCGCCCGATAAAGAAAGTATGGTTTAGAATACTTCGTCTCAAAAAATAATTTCCATGCAATTATTATAACGACATTCTGTGGAATTCTTTGAAGTGCCAGATGCTTTTGAGATGGACTAAGAATCCAGTTGGTTAACTATTTTGTAGATAGGTTAATACCCAGAAGAAGGAGTCCTAGAAGAATTTGTCTGCTTTAAGTGGAAGACTAAGCGTAAAAATCCTGCTAATCCGGATTCACTTGCTTAGATATGAGTGACTCACGAAAATTGTAGAACCTACGATTGTACTGGAAATAGCCCACTTCTTTATTTTAAATGGAAAATTCGTATTACTATTTTTTTTGTTTTTCCGCAATACTATGAATATGTCCTATGTACATATACAAGGTCTTTCAACTAAACTGTGCATGGATGGGGGGGTCTCGATTATTATATACGTATAGAGTCAGGTAAATATCAAGTTTTGTTTCCATGGGTTCTGTTCTCTTTCAGTCCATTTAATATGTGGACAAAAAACAATTCGTAATTGGATGATGTTTTTCATAAGGCCTCTAGTACAACTATTTGGGAGAGCTGTTTTAAACCGGACGACTCCTTCCGAGATGGTAGACACGTATCTTTCTTGTCTTTAAAAATGAATATCTTTATTTATTTCTCTTTTATTATTTAATCGGCAAAGAGACCTATTATATTCAGATTCCTTTTTGTGTAAATTATTATTAAAAACTGCACAGAAATGTAACAGTTTGCAGTGAACGAAAATCAATCAGATATACCTTCATTTTCCAGCACTTTATATATGAAGATGTGAGCATGGTTCGTAATCAATCAGTGTGTGTAAGAGGCTGTGAAAATGTGCTTTTGCATTTGTTGTTGATCTGCACGCAAAGGTTTCGCTTTTTATTAAAAAAGAAACAACGCCTGCGAAAGCACAAAGAGATATAATGTGTTATCTCATTGTAAATAATAATTTTATGACTTTTTTATTAGTAGGCAAGGGTTGTGCCAAGAGAAGCGCTCTAAACCCTTAAAATTTAAAGCCCTTAAGCATTTCAACTTATGCCGTGTGCAGTGTATGTATTATTATAATAATTATTATAAGGGCGCTATGCTACTTCTTGAATTTTCCACTGGTCACTATATATGAATTGGAATTTTAAGAAATTTATTTGTAAAACCTGTCTCGTGCATCAGTCACTAGACGAGTTTTTCCGATGCCGTAGGTTTTTTAATCTACTTTTTTTCATATTTTGTTTTTCTTTATTATTGTACAAAGTTCCGCATCATCTTATGTCGGACAACGAATGCACGAGAAACAGCGTAAAGATTAAAGATTTATTTCATTAGCAGAAGATTCATTACCACATCCAGCAAGATTCTTTTAATGTAAATGTGCCATCATAACTTAAATCAGTGTATATGTATTAAATATTGTATCTCTCTGTACAAACTTATAGACGTTTTACCCGGATTTTACCGTGCATTTTTGTTAAGTGGTTGGAAACTTTTATTTCGGATTTACTTTGTTTTTGTTTAACTTTTACGTCGTTATAAAGCATTAAAAATGTGTCTAATCTCTATGTGATACAAACATATAATGTTACTGTTAAATAGTGTAGTCAAACTATTGGTTAAAGTGTTCGCCAACGAATTAATGTCAACTGTACATAGTAAATATGGATATTTGTAATTATTAGATAGGCGGTTCGTGTGAATAAAATACAAGTAACTTTGGAAGTTGTATAAGAAAAGCTGATAAATGGCTTGTATTTTAGTCATGCTGGTCAATGGTTCAAAAATTAAATATATTTATTTTAGACGAGGATTTTTATTTCGAATACTGATTCCTTATACAGATATCACCAATTCAAGTGCTAGATTGTGCAAGTGGAGAAAGGATCGCACGAGATTTAATACGTCTTCGGCAAAAACTAAGGAAGTGGGTTAACAGACTAGCGGCTGACGTGGGCGAAAGCAGTCCAGTGTTTTGCCAGAACTTTCACCGTTTCAGATTTTTTAACGATATAAACTAATGATGGTTTAATTGTTGTTGTTTTTTTTAATTTATTTACATTGCTGCATTTTGCTTTGGTATTTTTTTTATTTTCATCGCCGAGTAGACAATGAAATCGATATAAATCCAAATATAGAGATGGAGCGCCGGGTGGACTGATCCCGCCCATTTCGTTGTTAGTGTTTCTCGGATTAAACCTTCTTTTGTAATCCTTCTCCTACTTTCACAATCCCTATGTTTTCACTTAAACTAATGTTACGCGTAGATATTTTAATTATACCTGCTTCTATATTTCCTTCGTTGCATATTATATGTTAAAGATTAGATTTAATATTATATTTCTTCGATATGCTTTGTCAATCGGGCATAACGATTTGTTTTATATTATATCGATTGGGAGGTCAAAGGTTTTTGTACCATTTGGGTGAACCATGTTAATGATTTATACAGAGTGAATCCCAGATAATTAATTTCTGTTGAAAACAGAATTATTTCCTTTAAAGAAGGAGAATTCCTTCAGAAATTCAGTTTTCTCCTGTTAGTGAAGAGAACAGTAATTGTTTTCCACAAATGACAGTTTTTTTGCCCCAGCAATAAAGTAAGAAAAAACACGTGAAACGTAGGGAACATTTATGTACGCACAATTTTAACTGTGGCATCGGCGGACTGCTGCACATCAATCCTCAATCCTCATCAGCATGCAATCAATGCCTCAATTCTATAAGCGTTTTATTAGATGTTGCCGCATTTAACTTAGTTTCGCACAAAATTGACCTTTTTCTGTTGCATACATATGTTATATTTTAGTCGTAGTAATTAAGTTATGTTAAGTTTTGTCAAAGAGTATTTTTCCACTTGGGATAATAAAGCGCATTATCTATTTTTCCATCTATCAGTAATTGACAGTTCTCAAACTTGCACTTAATATGGGCATTTATCAGCTTTATAATGTTATTATCATTTTAACTTAGATACTCACTTTTTTCTACTTTTTCATCGTATGCAACGTCCAGCACCTTCCCAAAAGTGCTGGAGGTGCAACTAACACAACTTCAATTTCTCATAGCTTAAGAGCGGGCGTAAGGTTGTCGATGAACCGCACAACAGGAGAGGGGATAAAATCATTCGATAGGCTGCCTTTCGCTACTTTGGATTTGATCATATCCATAAAATGCTGCTAGACTGAAAGTAATGTAAACTCGAATAGATTGGAAGTCTTCTAATATTATGTTCGGTGTCAGATACCCTTCGGTTGCAACTTGTGGCGGTAAAACAACAAAAACCTTGTAACTTCATGTTGTTTTCATCTTTCAACACATCATTGAAATAAAAATACAGATAGTCGAGAGAAGATTCTTTATTTTGGATACGTTAATTTAATTAATCAAATACAATTAACAATAAAAATTACTTTATTAATTAGATTGAATTATAATAACGATTTACTAAAATTAAAATCTGACATTATGCACTTCCCTATAATACCTTTATATTTTAAAATGCCTAGAAATATAAAACTTGGAGCACACACGTCAAGATGTAAAATTATAAATATTAGTCAATATCACAAAATCTTTAGATCTTTGTGTTTCTTTGTAATGAGCATATGAATGAGTTAATGCAATATTAATTAAAAAAAAAAACATCACGATATACCTCTCTACACTTAGGAGCAGGATAATATGCAATCATAATGAAAAAGAAATTACCTATATTTCAGAATTCGATCTCCTAAAGCATTTGGCACATCACGATTCGAGAGCAGTTTTGTTCCCAAAGTAGCAATCATAAAAGCTGGCAAATCATCGAGAACCCGCGACATAAACTTACAAACAGGAAACTTTCCTTAATCAAACATAATTCACAGATACATTATACATGATATATGGATTACATGCACACACACAGATTAAAATGGCAGGACATCATATTTACAAATATACCCCACGTTTCAACTAGCCCACCTGGATTTCTGCAGCTCAATTTGCCCTTCCAGTGTCTTGGACAGGTAGATTACAAATAACTGGGAGAGAGCTGCACCCAAAGCTATACCAGCAATAGTGTACAAATTGCCTTCGGCCCAAGAACGAACGACTTCTATGCAACCTGAAGTCCAAACTTTTTTACCTGCTTCAGCAATCTAAAAAGAATTCAGCATAATATATCGCCTGGTGTTTATTATTATCAACAACACAAGAAAAGATGGCTCACTCTTCCAAACAAATTTACGTTAATTTCAACCTTAATAAGTCGATTTCTGATTTGTATACCCTAATCAGACATGCTTTATTTACTATGCACTCCCTTTATCATGATGAAGCTTTGGCTATGTTTTTTAACCATATGGATAATCTCGAATTAGTTTTAATGTACCCAGACTACTTAAATACTCATAAGCATTAAAGAGATGTTGATTCATGAATTATCTCATAAATTTTGTAGATCGAGGATTGTGTGTATACACTATCATTTTGGCTAGATGATCCCTTGATATAAACCCAGGGAGGGAAAATTTTTCTTTGGTCTTTTAGGCAAGTGTGCTCTCTCTCTCTCTCTTAGTCCCATTCAGGTAACTCACCGTTAAAGTTTGTACTCCATAACCACACATAATGTTTACTAAACGTGAACTCAAGTCTGTGGCATTCATACAACAAGAAAATGGTACCCCACAATGCTCCACACTGGGAGAACTACAGTTAAAGTACTCATTTTTGGACCAATCCATATATCCTTCAGAACTGAGACCACAACATTTAAACTAAAATAAGACAGGAATTTTAGTACTGAAGTGTCATTTACAATGAAACAACTTACTTCTTGTTGAGCAAAGTCTATAAAATTTTGTAAGTCTGGATCATCTCTGTAAGTGTGGATAATTTGATCAGTAAAATTTTCTTCTAGCACAGTTTGCATTCGGTGTGGAAATACAAAGCTCAAAATGGCAATGCCCATTTCAATTAAGAAAAATACGAGTAGACATAAAGAGTACTAAAAATGTTTTATTTTAAACACTTGTAAATTGTTTAAAAACTAATAACTTACGAATTTGAGCAAACAAGTATTTTCTCTAAGAGCCCCAACGCAACCAGCAAAACTCACTATGAAAATCACCCCTCCCATAATGACCATGACTAGGGATATATTCAATATAACATCATAAACAGTCTCTAGTTTCACCCAACCAGTTAGTTGCCATTTATCAACAAAGGCATATAATCCAATGCCTATTAATAGCCCTCCAAATAGCTAAAATAATATTTTTATTTAATTTCTCTAAAAGTGATAAAGAAGGACTTACCCAAAAAATGAAGTTTAATAGGAAAATCAAGTATTTTACACAAGGACTAACATAGGTAAAATTGCTGTTTGGTTGTCGTCTGTAATAACCCCTTCTATGATTGCTCGAAGGCATATTTGATAAGATAGTGCACAATGGACAATTTTGGGGCTATTGTTTCATTAAAAAGTACACTCTTCTTTTAATTAACACTTCTCCTTCCTGATGTGTTAGCAATTGAATTGGAAACCATAAATAGGGCTGATATTATGTGTGATAGAAATGTTTACTAGAACAAAAATACTGTTTATTTGTGTGAATCAAATGGTAATTTTAAACTTTAGTTACGTTATGAAATAACGAAAAAATGGTTAATACACGAAACATTCGAAGAAAAAACTTGTACTGCCAACAAATTTGACATTTGCTTTGTTATTTACTTTGATTGACGTAATGACGTAATATTTAACGTAATCTTTAACTGTACGTGATCATGACTTTAACTTTGCACAATCTACAGCAAGTCAGCAAATTAGAGATGTGGCAACATGGACGAAATAGTGAAGGATATAATTACATAATAAATACATAATTCGTTGCATAAGCATTTTTTGTGTAAATTAACATATAGTCATTTAAGATGCAAGTTTTAGCAGAATTTTTTGCAAAAAATTCATTGCTACTTTCAGTCTCAGTTTTCAGTATTACATGTCTCAGATATTTATTTTAAGGAGTAGCAACACCTACCATGCATAGAAGTCTTACGTAGAATAAACATATGATTCAATTAATTTAAAATGGAATTTATTATACAGAGTAAGAAAGTTTAGAGCTAGTCGAGTATGTATAATTAGAATTTTTTAACAATAATATTTACACAGTTGAATTTACTGAAATTATTTAATTAATTTTCTAAGAGAAATAATTTAAGCTTGAAATTGTGACCGTTTATACAGAAGTAGATACAATGATAAATATTCACATTCGGGCCACCCCGAATTTATATTCCGTTAAAACATAAACATAAATATATATATACAATATGACATAAAATACATACAAATATATATTTAAAAAAACTCAAAGACTACAAATTTTCCTTAACAACTTGGATAAATAAAAATGGCAAAATCAAAAATATTGTAAATGCTATATCGACGATCCTGCGGTTAAGCTTTCCCAGGCAAAATTGTTTTTTTTTAATTCAACACGGATAGTTAAAAAAGGCATACCGTTACCATGACCCTACCAATCACAATATATCAATTGAAACACAATCGGAAGTACCTAAAGTGAAAGAAAAAGTCGTGACATCCGTGACCAATGTTGCCAACTCCGTGAAAATTATGCTTTTTCATCGACGTAGTGGCGACATTTACTGAGAGATCCCCGAGAGTTGCGACAAAGAGAGTATATTGTATACTGTGTGAAGAGGTAAGATACAAGATATGATGTTTAATAAGACAAAAGCTGCTATCTTCTTTCTTATCTCTCCTTGTGCCTGGTTACTTTTTGTAAAGTTGATTCGGCAACAATGGCAACACTGATTTTACCTTCCGCTGCCTGGAGGAGAAGTGTGGAGGGTCCATTGGTATCTGATATCGGCCATTTACGGTTTTCAACCTCATTGACATTTAATTAAAATTAACGTTTGTTAGACTCTATTTGCATCGTCTCGCATCGACAGCACGATTCCTAGTGACTGTAAAACTGGTAAGGCCATTTGGAACAGTAATTACTAACAAACGACACTAAGCACAGTACTGTGCCATGGGGAGAATTGGAGCATGTCTCCCGGCCCGGGTCATTTTGCATTATTGCGTGTCGTTTGTAACTTTTCTTTGGAAGATACTCCAAAAAAAAACCCAAATTGTAAAAAGGAGAAACCCTACTTACTTTATATTTCTACAAATTCCTTATCTAATTCTTCATGCAAAACCTGGAAATTGGAAATGTAGAAATAATACTATAAATATTTAATTGATTTTTGTTAAAGAGTAAATTGTGCATGCCATAAGTGCCGGTCTATTTCATTTCATTTGTATTCCATACATGTCCTTTTCCATAAAAATTTGATAGTAATATTATTTCGGTGAAGGGCATGAATTGGCTAAGGGCACTGCAGGATCTCTATTTTTGGGTTTATCCCTCTGTGAGTCTGATAATAACAATCACCCACAACTCAACATATTTTAACCACCCATAAATAGAAAGGGCAAATTAGTGTCATTTAGGCTGAGTAACACAGTAATATTATTCAACCATTATTAAAGTTTAAGAAGAAATCCACCACCTTTGGGTTTGATTTAGTGACCACTAGTTTTCCAGGCTATTGCTCTTTTAACTGAGTTACAAAAGCAGACTGCTTCAATCAGCCTGTAGGGAGAACCTTTTTCCATAACTTAAGTTAGTTGGCATTAATAATCACAGTCAACACTTACTCAATGTAGGCACTTTGCCAAACAGACATTAATAAAAAAAATTTGGAAAAGAGGCACATATAAAGTGTCTTTTTCTGTATGAAAACACGTTTTCATTCACTAAAAAATTCTTTCTTCCATAATTTAAAATGACACTAAAATTGAATCTCTTGAACAGTATACTGAATAAAATGACTGAAAATTTGTCATCTGGACTAATGCATCACTCTTTTGCTTTAACCATGAAAGTATTATGGTCTACTTTTCCAATGGAAACTTATTATTAAATGAGAAGTTATTTCAACAGGATAATTACTTAATGCATCCTGTCAGCCACATGCAGCAACAACCTGGAATGCCACCAGTGCAACCTCCACCAGGGGGTCTTCATCATCCTCGCAAAACAAAGCCTGTGAAAACAATGCAGCTCCAAAGTGAGAGGTTAACTTTAACTGAAGAAGCTAAACTGGTAAGGATTTGTCAGAATATTCAATATTATTATTATGGGGTATAGGGTAACTTTTTCAAAAGAAAAATGAAATTTAACAGAGATAAAGTATTCAAAACTGTAATAAATTGGCCAATATGCATCAGCTGACTCTAGGACGCTAACTAAGCTTTTGCCTCAATCCTAATAGATTTCACGCAATTCATAAAATTACAAGTAATGAAATTTTGATGTATCTGTAAGAGTCTCCTGATGAAAGTGGATAAATAATTCTACTTTGGTAATCTGGCTCAAACACATTTAAAACCAAATGAAACTAAAGTTTTTATTGAAATTGTTTCCATCTTTAGGTTTACACTCCTTCAGACGTTAATGGGTCTATCAACAACAAGACTCCAGTATCTGTCTTGCAAGAATTGTTAAGTAGACGCGGAATCACTCCTAAATATGAGCTACTTCAGATTGAGGGAGCCATTCATGAACCAGTCTTCAGGTACAGAGTGTTCCTGAACTCTGACTTTCTAGCTACTGGTACTGGAAGGTCCAAAAAGGATGCTAAACATGCTGCTGCAAAAAACTTGCTGGATCTTTTGGTGGGCAAAGTAACGCCTGAACAAGCCAACCAGACAAATGGGACTCCTGGGGCTGCTGATATGTAGGTGTAAAGTTGAGCTTCTATATCTTTGTCATCTACTAAATTGTTTTGAGACATTGAAAGTGGTGTTGTTTTGTAAACATCAATTCTAGGTTGTAAACTAAATTTTGTTTTGGGAATCTGCTAGAACATAATTGAATTTGAGTTTAATTCTAGTTATGCGTATACACAAGCTGTGCGCTCGAAAGAATATATTTCATTATACTGAATATTTGAATACCAAATTATGGAACAAATTTTATAATTTACTATTAATTTATCTCATTTTGATAGAACTGCCCAAGTGGTGTCTCCATATGATGACAAAGTCATGGGAAATCCAATTGGTTGGCTTCAGGAGATGTGTATGTCTCGTCGCTGGCCACCACCGTTGTACGAAATGGAACATGAAGAAGGTTTACCCCACGAACGTCAGTTTACCATTGCTTGTCAGGTATATCAATTTAGCTTATATTATACCTTCGCTGTCTATTTTCAAGCAATTTTTTTTTAATACTTCGATAAAAGATTCTTGTTCGCGTAGCTATGTTCTTCCGATAAATGTAACAACAGTTTCAGCTTTAAAAATTACACTGTGTCAAACATTAATTGCTTATAAGTAATTTGTTTGATATAATGTAACTCCTCTAGCTTTTATGTGTACATTTTGGTATTTTTTAACTGTTTTAAGGATTATTTTTTATGCTCTTCAGGTCTTAAAATTACGTGAAATTGGTACCGGAAAATCAAAGAAGCTCGCAAAGCGTGTCGCTGCCAACAAGATGTGGCAGACTTTGCAAGACTTACCTTTGGACGGGAACAATTTTCCAGGATTTGATCCGGATGAGGAGGTATGTTGTTTCTTGACATTGTTAACTTGATTTAACAATGATTTTTTTTTGAGTAAAAAGAAAACGCAGTTTGCTTCCATTTAAACGAGTCTCTCTCCAATGGTATTCGAGATTTTCATGTTTACAGTTGAATGTGGTGCATACTATAGGTCGTGAACGAATGACTATAGACTCACACATAATAAAATTCCCAATGAACCGCTGCGTATAATGATGTTTGATGGCTATTGGAAAAAAAATTGAGCAAATGTAGACAATCGTTTTGCGGCAGACCAATGTTGTCGAAGCATCAAGGTAATAACTTTATCACCATGCGAGGAGAAGCCGTAATATATTTTCGACTTACAGTTACTTACTTTATAAATACCAGACAAATATTTTTGTTATTTGAAACCAGATACGTTGGTTTTTATCTTCGGATATTAACAGATTTCGCACTGATCAGTTTGGCGTTCAGGGTCGTCGATAAAAAAGACTCTGGAAGTATAGAGAGTAGTCCAAATTCCCAGCAAGCTGATTTTGCGCTTTCGAGTTATATGTCTTAAGTAGCATTATGCGGTTGATTTGGCCGGCAGTTTAGGTATCTTATGTGCTCGGGTATTTTGCTGTTTTTCTGTTATCCTGTGTACATAAAACAATGCAGAGTTGAAATGATTTTTTTAATTAATTTTCGGTTATCTTTTCTTTTAATTTTTTCGCCTATAAAAGCGCGATTTGTATATTTTTCGCTTAATTTAATAAGTTCTGAGAAAAGCGCAAAGTATCTTAGCACATATTCATTTCAATTTCATGTATTGTTTTAGATAACGGGAAAAGCGGGTAACCTTCCGCAGCGTTACGCTGGGTTGAAAGACAGCAAAATTCCTATTCTAAACAACCAGCAGTCACAGAAGGTGTCCCAATTCCATAAAGCCCTCAAGCAGTCGGCGGGCAAGAAACTTAATGACTTGCAGGTAAAGATGCAGATATTTTGCTTTTTAAATCTCTTCACTTTCGAGTATCTCAATTTATAGTTGCTATATTTTAACAAACTTTTCCAGAGGAATAATTACGAACCGAAAAAATCTGGGGCTTACACTTAAGAAATACCCTGTATTTCGGAAATGAAACCATTCCGAACATCCATGTATACGGGCTGTTTTTCATATTTAGACTCAATGAATGCCCCAATAAATTTCCACTATATGTTTAACAAACACCTTGTGTTAATATAGCCGCTGAAATATGTGAAACTATTGTCTAAGAGCGAGCCTTCCGTGCAGATAATTCTCATAATCTTAAAAATAATCTACTGAACTAACAACGCAAAGCTATTTTTTTAAATTAAACTGCAATCGGATTACTTTTATTATATTTCTATTATTATTACTTTCTCCATTTCTTAGGTAGTGCTATTTTATTGATAAAAAGTGTTATTTTTAACAAATGGTCCAAAGGAGAACTATAGAAATATCCAGTGACCTCATCATGCACCACAACAATCAAAGTTATCAGCTACATTTCAATTTTCAGACTGTCAATCTTGCTAGCAAAGACTTCAGCTCGATCCAGTACCTGCAGGACATTGCTGTCGAGCAAAATTTCGAAGTTACCTACGTAGACATCGAGGAAAAGTCTGTGTTTGGTCGTTGCCAGTGTCTGGTGCAGCTCTCCACTCTTCCGGTGGCCGTCTGTTTTGGCATCGGCAAGTTGCCAACAGATGCACAGGCCAATGCCGCCCACAATGCCCTGGAATACCTGAAGATAATGACCAAAAAATGAGCTGATTCCGCTTCAAGTTTTCATCCGGACTTGTCCGAGATCTTAAAAATTGCGCCTGTTCAATCGCAAGGTTCCCCAGCACAACGTTGCTGGGAATTTCACAATTTTTGCTTTCTTCTCTTTATAGATTCATTTGACGGTTCCGTGCCGACTCTGATTTAGACGAAGCGCTGGCGACAGTGTTTTTTCATGTGTGTTGTTTTCACGGGCCTTAGCCGTTTGTAGTTTGTGCCGTTTTAGAATGTTCGCTATTATTTAGAGTCTTGATTTATTTGTAGTTTAAATCTTGTTCTGTTGAATTTTCCAGGAATGTTTTTAATTTTTATTGAGATGGTAGTGGGTTATTTGCAAATAGGGCTCATTTGTATATTTTAAAAGAAAAGCACAAATTGCGAACGGCTTTGGAGACTCAAACGTAACCATATGTAAAGGGAATGATAGCGTGTATTTTACAAGCTATACTTTGCATAGAATTAGTGGTTTTTTTCGAAATAAAAGCAAACTTTATTTGTCTCCGAACCCCCTAATAATATGCACTACATAAATATTGAAATAAGGCATAAACTAGTATTTTATGCTCTTTAATATAGTAATATTTAACGGTGTTTATTATGAATATAATTGTAGCTTTGTTCTAGCCTAATCTGTAAAATGCATAGGCACTAGCGCGTATTCTAATTATATCGTGACGTGTGAGATGTAATGGAGCCCCAAACTACGAGATATACAACTGACGTATATGATGCGTAAAGGGAGCATTTATTTAATGCAAAGTATAGAGGTTGTACCCCATAATAATAATAATAATAAATAGTCAGCGTAATTAACATATATGTCAATAAGCGAGCTAATGGTCTATTGATGCTGTGTAGGCCTTTATCCACTGGCACACCGACCTTCGCTCAGAATTCTACTTGCATTCACATTGTTTGTTTCTCTAAAAAGTAGGTTCTACATTTTTAGATGAACTCGATGGCCATAGACTAAAAGTGAATTCCTAGTCAAATTAAAGTCGGAAATTTCTTACACACATATCACCAAAACTCATTATTAAAGGAGTTATAATACAATATGATGCTCTGTTACATTTAATATCACAGATAACTTTTTTAAGTATTGACTTTTGCACAAGTGTACATTAAATATTTTCGGCTTGAAATTGACTAAGACACACTCGTAGGTTGTCTGCGGCCATCGAGCCGTGGGGATTGATGTGTATGCTAATTAAATAAATAAATATCAAAGTTTGAGTTTTATTTTTGTTTCCAAATTTCTCATCTTCATTCTAAAGGAAACATCACTCTGTATCTTACCAAATTTCACAAAAACTGGTTGACGGGATATCCAGAATGATCCGAATTAATTTCCAATTTTTTTTTGCTTAAATATATCTTACTTAAATGATGAGTTGATACGGTTAATTTTTTGTTTTTAATTAAAATCATTTAGACATTAAGTTTTCAGATAAATGTGTAAATAAAAACTAATCATTATTTTGCATAACCAACATAATTGGATTATTCACATTGAAATTGGTGTAAAAAAATTAAACGTATTTGTCGCCCTTATCTTGGTTAACAAAAAGAGTTTTTTTTCTTACATTCAGTCATACGTTTATTAGAACTTTAATAATTATGCCAATCTTCACAGATAAAATTTATTTTGTTTGTGTCCCGAAAGAATCCTGAAACAACACAGATGACATCCGCATCGGGGCCTGGTCGTCGCAGTTATCCTGTTCCATCACCATGTCCCAGCTCAACACTATTGCGTAATATTACGCACGGTTTGATGCTTTATTACACTCAGTTAATTGTGATTGCTGAATTTGTGTTGTGTGTTATCCTTGAGTTATTTCAAATGTTCTGATATAGGACTAGAAAACCTATTTTATTTACAACCATCATAGTTATAATTTCAATTAGTTCTTTAATCATGTTTTTGTCATTCGAAATTTTTAGCGCCCATGAATGGATAAATGTGATGAACCTGATCGAACATTAGTTGTCTGCTCAAAACACTGAAGAATTTGAGCTCCAAAAAAAGAACCATAAAAACCTACGCATGGTATAGTAGAAGTGAAGGTAGGTAATATATACGGCGTGACATAGAAAAGAGAACACCCCGTAAAAATGGTTTTATTTAAATAATTTTTGGTATGTACGTTTCTTACACTAAAACAACTACTTCATTAAAAAATGAAACCAATTTAATTGTTAAAAACTAAAAAAAAATCATTTTTCGGTCTTCCGCGGTGTCTTATACATTGCTGTACGCGTCTAGGCATGGATCTAATGGGGTGATTGATGTCCTCTAGAGGATTTCATTCCAGGCTGACATAGCACCGCTAGAGTTTGTGGGGGATGGGGTAAATTATGCAACCTTCTATCTACAATATTCTATATATTTTCAATCTGTGAGAGGTCTGGAGATCGACGTAGCCAAGGTAGCGAATTGATTGCATTCTTTTGAAAGAAGTCCATAGTCACTCTGGACACATGTGGTCGTGCATTGCCTTGCTAGAAAACTAGATTAACAAGAGTTTCCAGATACGGTGTCAGGACTTCTTAGATGTATCGTTGGGCTGTCATGCTGCCTCTAATGAAACGTAAAGGTGATCTGCTACCATATGCAATAGCACCCCAAACCATTATTCCAAATATCTGATAGATATGCATTTGTATTGTAAACTGAGGATCTCGCTTTTCACTCTGTCCTTTCTCTTGCCCAACCATTATGCATACCGAGACAAAATCTGAATTCGTCACTAAACACGATATTATCCCATTTCACATTCCAATGTATCGGTTCTCTGCAGTCGATTTTGACGATGATTTAAGGTGAGAGGTAACACAAGATGGGGACGGTAGAAAACCAGTCCGAAACTTATTATCCGGCGATAAGTGGTTCGAATGCCAATGGACCTTCCATACTCAGCAAACCGTTGGTCCGCAAGTGCTCTCGACGAGACGAACCTATCTTTTAGGACCATAATCCGAACGCGACGACCTTGGCGTTCTGTAGTTCTTCGGGAGCGTCCAGTGCTTCTCCTTCTGCCCGTTTGCTCTTCTTTTGGAACCATGCCTGACAACGTTTCACTATAGTTTTTACACTACAGTTCAATCTAATGAGGATTTCCCTAAATAACAGACCAGTCTCTGGCAAATCCACTATTCGACCTCTCTCAAAGGCGTTCAATCGATGAAAATTTCGCTTCATTGTGCGTCTATTTGATTAATTTGAAAGCACTTTCTAGCCCACTATATGCCAAATAAATGATGTTGTTGAGCAATATGCAGGGGTTCCTTCTTTGGAGGTTGGAGATACCACCCGCGAATTATTATACGAGAGCGCTTACACGCGAGCACTACTCGTAGTACTTGTCGGTTCAAGGTACCGACGTTGCACTTCTAGTTACGAGAGTCCAGGACGGACTAGATACCTGCTCAGCAAGGTAAACACGTGGGATCTCCCGAAAGTCTTGGAATTAGGACAACCCGTCAAATTACTGCACTATTTATTAACTTATTCGTAAATAGTTATTACTAAACTTAATTGAAGTAAACACGAGATTGATTGATTGCGAGGCCGAGTATTAGTACGAGTTGTGATTTGGTGGGGTATCCGAGGTGTTGAACCGTCAACGACACTGGTCAGAGTAGTGACTATGATAACGAGAAGAAGTGAATGATAAATTCCATCCTCTCCCAGCCCTTAAGTACTGGGAGATGATGGCCAACCGACATAGGCGTACTATTACGCGGGATGACTTTCCCTTGAAGAAGGCCCATTATGCCCAGAACGACGACCAATGAGCAGATCATCCCGTGACCGGAATATTGCCGTCGTTTCGAACGAAACGTGACGGTACCCCCAATTTCGCCCACCGCCAAAGGTAACGATGGAGAATTCCGACACCCAAGAACCACGTCCGATGCACATTTATAACTTGCTTACCTCGCAATATAGTTTCTTTGGAAGAACACAAAGCCGAGGAATTTTGACTAATAAACCATTTGTTTAAGTATGACGGGTCGTGACATCTGGGAAGCAAGCAAATACAAGATGTGCAGGGGCGTAGCTTTGGGGTTTACATCAACTACCAATGTATCAAGTTTTGGCCCCTCAAGTCTTAACAGATATTTTGTAGTCATATTGTTGATATTTTATTGCAATTTTTATAGTAAAAAAACACTAAAATTCCTTATAACTCGTAAATACAATGATAAATATGGTTGAAAATTTAATCATTTTTTGTGTTCTCATATACCGACATGCGCACTAAAAAGTATTTAAATAAAACAATTTTTACGAGGTGCTCTCTTTTCTACGTCGTGCAGTATAACATATCTATTAATGTCATCCTTACATACTTTATAGCTCTAAATTATCGAATTTTAATAGGTAATTTTTGTTACCGATGATAAAAAATAATAAAAAATAAATAATAAAATATTAACAAACGTACGAAAGTATTTTTTCTCGCATTTAATACTGCATTTGAGTGATTTTTTTTTAAGGTGGCGGGGGTGGTAGACCAAAATAGGACGGTATGCGATAGTAAATAATCAACATTTTCGAAATCGTGGGCAAATTCAATATGAATCCCCCTGTACATTTTAAACGAAAAAACAGCCGACCTTGAAATGATCATGTCTATCATGTGCATATCAATAATCATTATTTAAAAATTGATTTTTTTGGCGTTTACCTTACCCTTTGTGTTCGATTACTTTTAGCGCATGTTTGAATGAAAGCAAATTGTTTATTTTCCCACTGCATTTCTAAGAATACAAAAAGAAAGTTTAAACATTGTCCACATGGGAAACAAAAAAACAGTTCATAGTGCATTTGGCAGTCGAGGTTTTCCTCCTGACAATGCATAAGATTGAAAAGCGCTTTGCGCACCCGCGCCACGCGCCTCTGTTCGACAGAGTCTGTATAGTTATAATTAGTCATTTCTCATTTTCGGCTATCGCTCGTGGTACAAGTGGAAAACGCCATACTCAGTTCTCTTAAAAATTCCGATCCGAACATTTGTTCATCACGTTTTCAGCTATCACGAATCGACAATGAACCAAACTACGATCCGCGATGTTTTGTCTATCGCAAACATTTACGCATAAAAATCTAATCAAATAGGGATTATTTAATCAACGGCACGTTTATATTCCATTTTTCGATTCCAAGATGTTAAACATATATATAAACGTGGATTTGTTAGTTGCCTTAAGGTGTTTGAGAAAGGCATGTAGCTGATCCCGACACCGCACTTAAGTTACAAAAGTTGGAGTGGAGTGAGGAAGCTTTCACACGAATTTCAAGGTAAGAGCTTTTAAGTTCCATTCATAAATTTGAAGCATTAGTGTTATTGAAATTACACAATATTAGGTACGCCAGTAACCTAACATGAACACGCGTTTATGTACAAACTTACGCTTACGTAAGAACACCGAATTGTCCTGAACCGGCACTTTGATTGAGATGAAACCGTAATCATATCGAGTTTTAAAACTAGCGCACGGTTTGCTTTGCCATTGCCACAAAGTAGGTACTATAAAACTATTCGCTTTATTCTCCACAGAGCAACTTGACTTAAGCAGACTAATAACGTGCTCTGCTACGGCTTAGGTATGTTATTATCCAAAGCCTGACCTGCCTGACTAAGTTAATAGTGCATATGTCCTCCAATTCGCTCCAACGCAACAGCGTATAGATTTAATTGCTATGTGAATGGCAAACTAAAATTCCAAATGTAAATAACGAAAAATTATTGGATGACGATGCTCATTTTCATATTCTGGTTGAGACAAAGTCCCAAAATGCTAACATTTGCACCAATTCACTTAGTATTCCCTTTTGGGATTCTTGGACTCCCCTTCGAATTTTTAACCCCCTGTGTAATCACATACAGGTATGAGCAGTTTAAGTGGAAATAAGTGAGAGAAGGACCGTACAAGGTTTCGGACGATAAAGACCAACGAATTTGGTTAAGAGACTAGCGGCTGACGTGGGCGGAAGTAGCCAGTGTTTTGCCAGATCTCTCACCGGTCCAGAATATTTACTAATATAAGTGCTACTGATGGATTAATCGCTTTTTCCAATTTATTTATATTGCTGCATTTTTCTCTAATATTTCAAAAATTTCGATCGCCTCAAAGGCAGCGAAATTGATGCTAACTTAAACATCCAAGTGGTGACACCCGCGGGTCTGATTTCGCCCACTATGTTGTTGGTCTTTGTCGAAAGCCTATTCGACCTTGTGTAATCCTTCTCTTACTTGCAGAACCCCAAAGTTTCCATTTGAATCGATGATAATTATGCATATCGAGGTGGAAAACAGTCAAATTAGAATTCTTTCCTCACAACATGAAATCTTGCTCAGACAACCCGTCTGGTTCTCCAGCGACAAAATATTGCGGGATTTGTTCGGGAATAAATTTGTGAAACTGCTAAAAAAATTTTGCCTGGAAAAAAAAGAGCTTGGACCCAGAAAAGTTGTCACTCTGTAACTGTATCAATGAACTGCAAATACTGCAAATTTCAGTTTACATCTCAAAAACTGTAGGAGACCTAGCTAAAAAAAAATTATTGAGCTTTAACATCCTGTGTATGTTAAAGTTTTGAGATGTAGGAACTTGTTTTGCTACCTTTTGATCACTTTATGGTTAAACAAACAGTGATTAGCGCATTGGCCACCCTTTTTCAGACGCCAAGTATTGGCCATGATACTAAAAAAATCATATTATTGCATAAAAAAATTGCAATAAATATTTTCAAATCTACTTCAACATGTTTCACTTCTTGAGTTCTGTAGAATTTTCGGAGTTTGAAAAAATTCAAATATCACCAAAAAGAGAAAATTACTTGGCAATTCAATTTGTGGGGATAAACACTTAACATGTAGATATTTTTATCGCCTAAAATATGCAGTGTCGTAGAAGCAATTGCAATAGGCCTCCGATTCACTTGTAGGCTCGGAAAACATTTTCAATTGTACTTTGATCGGCCCTTAAAGCCTTCGGGATCTTTTTCGCTATAAGAAGTATAAACGAGGTAATTAAATTAGAGTTCTAATAACTTTATGGAAGATAACATAATTTTCACGAAAACCAAGAGATTAACCAATCTTGGACTCTTATACCGTGCGTTTTTTAACGCTCAATATAGAGGTTCACGGTAGATTAACGACGCTGATATATGTAGATAGATCTTAATGTTTCGGGGGATCCCCCGTCCACTAAAAAGTTTTTTTAATGATCACCCAATGTATTAGTTAAAACGAAATAGTTTTCTTAACTTCTTTTATTCAAAGTGTTTGTTGATATAGATAGTGGAGGAAGTTTACATAATTTATAGAACAATTGAGTTTCACGGAGTAATCAAAGCAATAATGCTGAAAGAGTGAAACCCGTTGGTTACTTAGTGCTGCTATTCAAGGTGTCAATGACAGAAAATTGATATTGACAAAAGCTACAAGTGCAAATAATCTTTATGTCATAACGGCTACAGTGGAAAGTAAACATTGAAATTGTTTATCAAGTTTATTTTGCAATTAAATACTTTTAGTACAAAAAAAGGATTATCAATGAGTAACCGAATATCATCCATTAGCTCCACATATAAATAAACTGTGGGTATCAAATCAATAAATTTTCTTATATGAAGTGGTGTTAGGATGTGAGTAACTAATGAATAACCTCCGACCAAACAGTGGCTGCTCCCAAAGCAGGAACACTTTTTATCCAAAGGTAATTAGACGATTCACAAAAACTTTAATAAATCTAACACCTCATGAAAGTGGCACTACCAAATCCTCACCTTGTCTCAGGACCCACCGATACTCATTTTTTATAACGAGATTCAACAAGAAAATAGCAATATAAAAAAATGCTGTGTAGTACCCTAATGTGACAACTACTGCAATCCTGCAGCAAGACGAAAGAGAATAACCTCTAAATGTCTTTAATCAATAACAAAATTGTATTTCTACTCCTAGATATATAGCAATGGACTTTATATGCGGAGGCCTGGCGGCTAGCGGCGCCTCTCTTTTCAGCAACCCCTTCGATGTCCTCAAAACAAGAATGCAGTTACAAGGTGAATTACAAGCAAAGGGGCAACACGCCGTCCATTACAAAAACGCATTCCATGCCGGGTATGTGGTGGCCAAGAACGAAGGCATTAGAGGGCTTCAAAGGGGCCTGGGGGTAGCGATGACTCTGCACGGGGTTAGGAACTGTGTTCGATTAGGTAGTTTATTATTTTATAGTTCCAAAGTTGTTGTTCTCTTACTGTTTTGGACCTTTCAGGTTTGTATCAGACCTTAGAAAATCACGGATTTCTCACCGACTCGTCAGGAAAGACAGTATTATACAAGAGTGCCATAGCTAGTGGAGTAGCCGGGGCCACAGGTGCTTTTTGCGGAAGTCCTTTATTTCTCATCAAAACACAGCTTCAATCGCAGGCAGCAGAACAGATAGCAGTCGGACATCAACACGGGCATAGAGGGACTATTAGTGCGATTAAGGATATCTACTATAAACATGGGGTAAGTTTATGTACTATGTCTATATTTCATGAGCACCGTCACCAACAGACGTGAAGATATCACCTTGGTCCCACTTCGCTTTCAAGCCATCAGTATTTCTTCTTTTATTTGTATGGTCCCGTTCTATTTTCTTCTTAAACGGTTTTCCTGAAAATAGGTTTCCCGTCGATCCTGACGAATATTGTTCCCGGCTTATAATCCCGTCACCAGCAATGGTGGGTAGTGTGTGTTTCCACGTATCCCAGGAAGTTCAACTTGAAACCCTCCAAATTTCCTCTCTATGACAAGATTCAACCTTTCCGTTTTTTTTTTTTTTGAAGACTCACGTATGCATTGATACGAGAAGTATAGTTTCTTCTTACAGTACGGATTGGTATCTTTCAGATAAAAGGTTTATGGAGGGGCGTGACAGGTACAATAATCCGAGCCATGGCAGGTTCCTCTTCCCAACTCACCACTTTCGCAATATCAAAAGACAAACTCAAAGAGAACGTTTATTTACGAGATTCACCAATGCTTACATCGCTGGTCGCCAGTATTTTCAGTGGGTTCATACAAACTATTGTGATAAACCCATTCGATGTAGTTTCGACGAGACTTTACAATCAAGGTGTTATATTGGACAGTTCCACAACAGGAAAAACACTTAACTAGTTTGTTTTCAGGAGTCGACGCCAACGGAAAAGGGCTGTTTTACGCGGGGGTTATAGACTGTTTCCTAAAAATGCTAAGAACGGAGGGTTTCGCTGGATTTTATAAGGGAGTTGTAGCGAATTATATGCGACTGGCCCCTCATTCGCTTTTCTGTTTACTGTTTTGGGATATACTTAAAGGTTTAAAAGTGCGGTACGTTGATGCAAGAGCGAAACGGTCATTGCTGATAGAGCAGAACCAGTAGCAGTTACTTCTGATGTTTAATGGTGGGTTGATGCTCACCTACGACTTATCATTTAGCATCCATCATCTATGACTTGATTACCCAAAATAGAACACATCTATATTTTTATTAATTAATTTATTATTTATTAATTTAAATATTTCAAATGTATACTAAATAGGTACTTATATGTGATATATGTAGGTACCTAATTACATAGATGTAGAGTTTCTTAAGCTAGTCCAGTTGCACCAAATAGGGTTCAGGTACACCCGATCATCATCGGAGCATCTCAGTTGTAAATTTCAAAAATTAAATTGACGATGGAGGATCTTATTTTCAGCAAATTGAATAGGAACATGGTTATAAAAATGCCTTGTTAAGGTAAAGTGTTGAAAATGTCTCATAGTGTTTTATCTTAATAGAATATATAAGATAATAGATGCTTAAAAAAAACTTCAGAATACAAACAATGTCGCCTCAATTGGGGCTGAACATCTACATAGTGATGGCTGTTAACACATAAAAAGATAGAAAAAAATAGATGGGGATCTGGCTTTATCAAAATAGCTAACACCTGTAAATTTTTAGCACCAACAGAGACATTATTTATATCCGTAAGCCTAGTAGTCGCCCCAAATTTAAAATGAGATAACATTATCATAAGTTGAATTTTTACAATTTATAATTGGGAAGTTTTATATGTATGAAGGTTGGGAGAGAGAGGAGGAACCTTTGATACCCATAATGTGACAATAGACCGATTTTTTTATAACTTTCTATAGTAATCATATTTAACTACAAGAAAATTTCATATAAGTTAATTTAATCTTAAACAAATATTAAAAAATCGCAAGGACACATTGAAATACGAATTTCGAGTATAGCCAAAGATATGTGGAATTATGCTGTGATTTCAACGATATAAATTATGATATTAAGGCCTCCATCACTCATTCAACAATCAGTGATATTATTGCTACTGTTAAGCAAATATTTAGTTTAAGGTTTATTTGTAAATAAATTATTTGAAATACTTAGTAGTTGATTTTTGACCACCGTTTTTGTTATCTAGGTGCTCTTTAATTCTTTTAATAATACTTCCCAAGTAAGGTGTGTTGGAAGAAACGACATTTCCTGAAAATAGGACTTGGAAAGAATAATAGCTCCAGGACGAGTAGAAATTATTGACCAATTTTCTAAGCTTTCGATATACCCTACTTCTTTTGCAGATCCGCGTAGAAACCCCTATTTTAGATTGATCTAATATTTTTAGGCAGTCACACAATCCAAACATGTAAAAGTATACGGGGTGTTTAATTTAAAACAAAAAAGGTGCTAAATACTTTTAGTCTACCTGGAAGTGCCATTAGTTGAATGGTCTCTAGCGTGTTTACTCCCGTATCTTCTATATGGCCGTATGCCGAGCTTACATAGAAACGTTTAATTAAGTGCTTCTGCATGCATCCTGTTCCCGGTTTCATGGCACGAGAAAGACCTACAGCCTTACCTTACTCTAATTTCTCACTTATTTTATTTATTTATTGCTCTAAATTATTTGCATTTACAGCTAAACAGTGCCCCAAAAGAACACTTAGCGGTCGATCAAAATACAATTTGTTACACTCGATAAATGATGCACATCTTTACACAGAAACCTTAGTTGAACGATTCACAAACCTTGAGTTGCAGTAATCGCACTACCGACAACATTCTTTATAAACCGCTATATTTTCCTTAAAATAATTCCATAAATAAATATTAATTAAATCTTATTCAATTAAGATAAATAATTTATAATAAATATTACTAGTACAAGTTGGTCACCAAAATATGAAGACGATAATAAAGAGTAACTAGGTATTTTACACTTCTAATTAATCTATAACAAATTGGTAATATTTTTGGTGCCTCTAAGCCGGAAGCCGGGGCACAAGGAAGATCATTCGTGGCCTTTGTTAATGTCCACCGCAGTTATAGGCGAAACTTTGAGAAGTAATTGCAATAAGCCCTCGGCTTATGTGTTCGGAAAATACAAATATATTTCTGTGTTTTGATAAGGCGGCAAAGCCTTCGGGGTCTATTTTGTCATAGGTACCACAATGAAGGCCAACGAATTAGTTTTTCAGTTTACTTAAACTTTATCTGAAAGATCATTTAATTTTCGTGGAAACCAAGAGAGTTTACACGTAAACACCGTGTTTCAAAAAGCTTGTGCCAAATTTAAGATTGGGGGAGTTGGCATGTTGAACCTTTATTATATCTTTATTAAAAATGAATTAAATATCTAAGTCTTTTGAACACAAATGACTCTGGAGCCAAAATAGTTCAGTTTTTACTGTTTTTTTTTTTATACAATAACCTTAAGTTTGATACAACTTGTTCGGGACACCCTGTACTGTGTAATGTTTAACTCTTAACGTGGAGCTTCAAGGATGATCAAATGCGATATGATATCGAACGAAATGATTGTTCGCTATCTTGGTGTTTCAGGGCCACCGCATTTATGCTTGAAAAGTTATGACGCAGTTCTATTGAACCAAGGTTTTTTTCATACAAATTGGCGCCGCATGCTTATAGCAAAAAGGACCCCAGGTCCAGATCACTGTCGATAAAAAGTAAATGGTTTAATCATCGTCCTACGTTCACGATTCGTTACTTACTATGCGTTTTTTTTATGATCACCTAGTATATTAGTTCGAAGGAAACAGTTTTCTTACCTTTTTTTATTTTAAGTATTTGTTGATGTAGATAGTAGACAAAGTTTACACAACTTAATTGAGTTTTACAGAGTAATCAAAGCAACAATGCTGAAAGAGTGAAACCCGTTGGTCACTTACTGCTGCTATTCAAGGAGCCAGTGACAGATACCTGACATTGACAAAAACTACAAGTGCAAATGATCTTTACGTCACAACTGCTACAATAGAAAGTAAACATTGAAATTGTTTATCAAGTTTATTTTGTAATTAGACACCTTTAGTTTAAAAAAAGGATTATCAATGAGTAACCGAATATCGCCCATTGGCTCTACATATAAACAAATTGCGGGTATCAAATCAATAAATTTTCTTATATGAAGTGGTGTTAGGATGTGAGTAACTAATGAATAACCTCCAACCAAATAGTGGCTGCTCCCAAAGCAGGAACATTTTTTATCCAAAGGTAATTAGACGATTCACAAAAGCTTTATCAACTCTAAGATCTCCCTAAAACGGCACTACAAAACGATCATCTTGTTTCAGGACCCACCGATATTCTTTTTTATAATGAGATTTAACAACAAAATAGCCATGCTCTTTTTAATTTCCTTTACATTGTTTGCAATTGTCGTCCTTTATTCCATGTGCAATACTCAGGCCTCAAATTTGCAAACTCCCAGAGATCAAAGCTTTAATATGCTTGAACTGCAGAGTGTTGTGGATATACACTGTGATATTAATGGCGAATATTCCATTGGGTGCAAGAAGGATGGTCAAGAAGTGTATGTTCCTGTGACCTTCTTGAAGAAATATTTTGAAATATATGGTGAACTGAGCAGTGACAATAGGTTCGAGTGGTCGCATAGCTATAGCAAGGTCTATCACCCAAAAACTAACTATGACCCTCGAGGTGTTTATATGTACTTTGAAAATTATAATGTTGAAGTGAGGGAAAGGGTGAAATGTGTGAGTGCAATGGATGGAGTGCCAGTTTCTACCCAATGGGAGAGTCAAGGCTATTATTACCCAACGCAAATTGCTCAGTTTGGTCTGTCACACTATTCCAAGAACTTAACAGAGCCTGAGCCTAGAATCAAAGTTATCGAGGACGCAGATGAAATATTGGCGCAATGGTAACTATGGTAGTATTCTATTTAGCCACTCACATTGAAGGGTTTTTAGGGATATACCAGAATCAGCAAATTTGCAAAGAGTTTTTATCCAGGGGGCTAAAACTAAAGTCTTAGACTTCAAAACTAGTGAGAATTATAATGAAGGGATCCACTTGAAACTGGATCATGTTTTAAGTTTTGTTTTAAAAGTTGATTTATTATTGAATGGTAATAGTAGTTTCACTGTTGCTTTACAAAATAGGGAAAATAAGGAAGTGTTTTTTCTTCACTACATTGTTAGCGATATTCTCATTACAACTGAGGTAAAGTTTTCTTGCAATTTCAGCCAATAATGTATTAAAGTTTCTCTCTGAACAGGGTAGTAACATTTATCATGGTGTTGGGCTAATATCTGAGTGGAAAAGATTAACAAGGGATTTAATTGTGGATTTACAAAAGGGATTAAATTATCTGACTAAAGAGAAGTTGAGGCATAAAGTGCCAAAGTCAAAATTAAAAGTTTTGGGTATCACATTAAGGTAAATGAGGGAATAATATTAATGTTGTCTCGTTTTTAAAATATATTTGTTTTTATAGAGGATCTGGTTCATTAGACAACGTAACGATCTCGTCTTGTGAACATATGCAACAATTTTACGATGCTGCAGAATGGTTTGTTAAGAACCAGGATTTTGAATCTGGAGGTTGGCCTATTCCTGTAAAAAGAAAAATAGCTGCAGATTTTGTAGTATTAGAGCCTGGTAAGTTGAATGTTGTGAGGCAGTATCAAGTATTCTATATCTGCGAATTAATTCAGCATTTAACATTACAGTATTTTGGACCTCAATTGTTATTTTAAAAATCATACACAAAGACATTAATATTGTATGTTCAAAAAGGGAAAACTATATTACTGTATATTATTGTTATTTAGGTTGGTATTCCAGTATGGGGCAGGGTCATGCAATATCAGTTCTAGCGAGAGCATTTCATCACTCAGGTGGAGATCAACGCTATCTGAATACTGCTCTTAATGGATTAAAACCGTTTAGGTAATAAAATAACTCACACCGTTTAGGTGTTTCGACACTAACATAACTTTTGTTTCATTAAAAGGCCAATGATCTGAATTAATCACAACTGTACCTTGACACTAAGACTAAATATTTATGTATTCTTTTACTAATATTCTTCAGGAAATTATTTTCTTTATAAAGTTATCTATATATTAGTTAAAATCAGGTTTCATAAACTCTTGGTAACTTTGTCATCACGATAATTTCTAAAGAAACTACGAAATCAGAGTAGAGCATTGGTCAATTTCTCAATTTCTGTATTAATTATCTTATAGTGAAAGTTATTAAAAAACATGACATGTGCACTAGTAAAAGTGTTGCTGCACGGTATGCTTTATGGGATTTTTGAATAGTACAAAAGTCTTTATTTCAGAGTTCCAGCCGCGGATGGCGGCGTTTTAGCCACTTTCCTTAATAAGTATCACTGGTACGAGGAGTACCCCACTCAACCAGCCTCGTTCGTACTCAATGGCTTTATATTTTCCTTGTTGGGCCTATATGATCTACTGAGTATTGCTCCGGTAGGGCAAGCCCAGGTATGTCAATTGATTCAGAAATAAAGTATAAGTTGGGTAGTAGCCACAAAATAAGTCGCTTTCGTAGCAAGGAAATATTTAATAATTTTCTTTTTCGCAAAACATGAACTTCCTGTTGTGGTCGTGATTTATAGCGGTATTCGCCTAAAAGTTGTATGAAAAATGTTGACAACATTCCTTAAACTTTCATTCCAGGAAGCCGAATTTCTCTACAACCAGGGTATAACCACCCTAAAGAATATGCTACCGCTCTTCGACATGGGTAGCATGACATCCTACGACTTGCGTCATTTCACGTTGGGCATCGCGCCCAATTTGGCCCGGTGGGACTACCACGCTACTCACGTTAATCAGCTGCTACTCCTTGCCACTATCGAAGACGACCCCATTTTTCGTAAGACCGCTGATCGCTGGATTGGTTACATGAACGGTAAGCGAGCGGATCACAATTAGCAAGTGTTCCGATGTTGCTCTGTGTGATAAAATCATTGTGTTGCCCTGATGTCGAGGGCGAAATGTTGTTGAAAGTTGTAGGGGTCGTCCAAACCCTTGGAGGTTGTTTATATCGACGAGACATATCGGATTTTTGCTTTCGTTCACATAATAGGAATGAAGCGTTCTGGAAATAATGAAATAGACTGCAATCTCTATCCCATTATCTGACACAATCTTATTAATCTTTATTTTGCATTTTCACGATTCTGGAAATAATTAGTTAAGGATTTTGTTTCATTGAATAGTTCATCACCGCAGTTGGTTGTTATTAAGCTGTTCCGTTATTTCTGAACTGACGTGCGTTTACTACAGAGTTTTAAAGAGTTATTGTTCGTAAGTTACCAACCCAACAAATGAAGTCTAACGGTTTATTGTCTACAGAAACTATTCTAATTTCTACGATTAAATGTTTTCGATTCGGTGTTATTAGCGTTATGAGCGAAACTAGGGCAATATATTTCGTTTTTATTAGAGATTTACTGATACATTCCATTGTTTTCTATCGAAAAACCACGAACGATTGTTTGCAAATTTTTACAGGGTGGTTCATTACAAAATATCCATACGTTCCTAAGTTGTGCAACTTTTAAACAAAAAAAAAGATGTTTGAACATGAGTCGGAAAACGCTTGCCATGTGTACTTTTTGTTACCTACTTGTAACATTTCTAGAGACTAGATTTCTCCATATCGAAGATTTCTGGCCTCTATTCAAACTTATTTACTGGTCAAAAATGGATAACACCTTGGATTGACTGCAAACATGGATTGTTGTTAAGTTTTATTGTCAGCAGTGATTTAAAGGGCTTTCGACTGTGTTTGATGTGTAATTAGGTAATGCAGAACTCAGTGAAGAAGGAACTCTATTACAATAATCTTGTTTGTCTATATATATTTTTTATTTTCTAGTAAACTTGTGTAGTAGCATGAATCGTAATCTAGTAGAATTGCGTCAGAAATTCTCGTTTAATTCTCAAAAAGACCGACATCCTAACCAATTAATTTCAGTGTTTAGTATGTACTTGAACACACCCAATCAAAATCGGTAAACTTTGTTTCTAATTCCTGTAGTTTGCTCCCGAAATTGTCTTCCTCATTATTTTCACGTCAATTGCATGGTAACATATAAATCAATTACCGAAAGTCCTTCAAATCATTCTCCATTTTATTTTATCGATATTAATACCTGTTTTTTTTTTATTAATTAATTTATATTTCTCCATCCATTCGACTGTATACAGGGTGATTAAATAGTGTGCTGCAAAACATTTAAATGAAAAAGATATATGAGTTTCCCCCGACCGCCGTCGTAGCTTGAGTACGAATTCGCGGCTTGTCGAAATGTTTAGTCGATGCTTGTATAGTAAATAAATCAATAATATAAACGAACATATCTGCAAACACGACTATGTGTTATAATGACTCCTTCTTGAAGACTGAAACCCAACAAATTTTCCACTGTCGTCGTTTAAGATTAGTTGCCCTCACTCACTCATCATACGGACCAACTATCTTTGTTCTCCCAAGCAGAGTAGAACCTCTAATAGCTGTAGAATTCTAAAAGAAAATTCGTAGTGGTTTCGTTTATTGGAGCGTATTACTTGAGGTCAGAGTATGTGAATTGTGGTCTACCAGTGAAATGGGAAAATACTAAAAGTTATAATTAATTTATAATCAATTTTTGCCTGTTAATAGTATATCAGGTACAAAAGAGAAAGTACCGGAGTAGCCATGTTCAGAGTGTTCTAAATTTGACTTTCAACATGGGAATCTTGCAAACCGTAAGACGCCAGTTGGTGAAATGGAGTAGATCCGAGGTTTCACTTACAAACTCTGTATATTTTATACATCTTTAGATTTGTATGATTATACGATCGCTTTATTTGTGCCCCTCTGCAATGGACACTTTCAATTCTTTATTTTTAAATTAAAAATCAGTTTCGTTAATGCCAGAGATAATAAATTGTCTACATCTATGGTTAGATTAGTTCAGCACTTAATATAGCCCTTCTACATGTTTGTCACATTTAAGTAATGAGTAATAATATGAATTAATTACTTTTCATTAAAAGCAAACGAGACATTTAATACGCCGATGACAAATTCTCGGTAATCAAAGGCTATGTTATTGCAGGCAGTTGTATAAAACAGAGACAGTTTAGGTTCGAAAATCACACAAAATAATAACTTAAATTGATTATAAATAAAAATGCGATAATGTACAGATAAAATACCTAAAGAAACTTTTACTTTTTCTATAGGTACATTATCAAATCTGGCGATATTGGTGAAAATTTGTGATTGACGTTTAAATATGCTTTTAGGTTTAGTCCTACTTTTAGATTTATTCTAAGTCATCTGAACGGAGCTCTACCTCACTGAGTCACTTTCTACGTGAGCTTAAAAAAATTAAAGTTTACTACTCAAAAATTGAAGTTATTGAAAACTTACTTGTGAGCATATACACGGTGTATCTGTAATAAATACATAAGTTTAAGCTAGTGCACGTAGCAAAAATTTCTCTTAAAACTTTCTATCTCCCCTCGTTATTAAGTTAAAATGAAAAATTGTTTTAAACAAAATTCACTGCCTGGCAAGGATCTATTTACCTGAACGATGAACACATAACGTGCATAATATGATCAGTTGCAAAGAAGGTTGGCAGATTTTTGTACTAGACGACTTACATATATTTTATTTGTGGCTTGACCGGCATTCTCGTTTTCGTAGAAATAGAAAAGAATCGAATGGCGAAAATGTGAACCGACTTCCAATAAACGCAAATAAAGTAAATTGATGCAGAATACCTACACTTAGTGAGTAAAGTCACTTTTAGAAAATACATCACTTCAAATAATCATGACAGTTAAGTAAGCTCTAAATGCTAATCATTGACACGTTTTGGAAATAATGAGCGGCTTTAATCAACCTAATGTTATTTATTTTTGATACGCCCTGTATTTAATGTCTTTTAACACAACAACTTGGCATTGAGCCCCCCAGAACGGTTTTACTCAGCGGAATTTTCTCAAACCGATGTATGACTTTTTCAAGTCTTTCGATTTCACTGGTAGACTCATTATAGCATGTTATTGCTGCACATGTTTGTGACAAGAAAGTAAAGTCGCCATTGATAATCATAGTATTCAGCTGGTAATAGGCATCACCAGTTCAAGTGGAAATATAGGAATTGTGTAAGTGGGAGAAGGATCGTACAAGGTTTAATGTGCCTTGATAAAGACCAACGAAGTGGGTGGAGACACTGGCGGCCGAAACGGGCGGAGTCAGTCTAGTATTTTGTCAGATCTCGCCCCGTTTCAGATTGTTTACTAATATAAGTTCCAGCGATTGATCAATATTTTTTTTTTATCTATTTGCATTGCTGCTTTTTATTCTGATATTTTCTGAAATTTCCATTGTCGTCAATGCAACGAAATCGATACTAATTTCAACATCGAAACCGGAAACTCCCTCCGAACTGATTTCGCCCACTTTGTTGGTCTTTGTCGCAGGCATATGAAACCTTGTGTGGTCTTTCTCGCACTTGCATCAACCTTGTGTTTTCACTTTAATTGGTGCCACCTGTATTTCAGCATTATTAGCCCGATTGAAAACGCATTAATGGGCGTATTTTCCCATAAAAGCAAAACCTAGGAGATAAGTATTGACTATTACGTCGCAGGCTTTCATTTTGATGAATTTATGCAGTCAAAGGGATAATGGTGCGACAGTCGATGCTTATTTCGTAGACCACTCTTATTTCTATTCTGTTGGCACGCTGCTGTATTGTGATTTTCCAAATTAAATACATAAACGCTTGACAATGTTTTTCCTATACCTATGTATGTATATGATGTAAAATTATCCCAAAAAAGAAACACACTGAGAGTCAATAATAATCTTAGTAATCATATATAATATAGTGAGTTAAGTTGACTTGTAAATTTGGCTAAGTAAGCAGGTTTTCTTGAGTGATTCGGGTGGTGGCGGCGTTTCAAGTTGTTATAAGCGTTACGCTCGGTTCTAGGCGAAACGTAGGATAGCTTAAAGTACAAGTTAGACATGGTATTATCAATAAATATGATATTTTTACACTCGCGATCAGTGGGATTTGTTCTAGTCACATTCACAATGTTCAGTAAGCTGGGCAATACCTAAATTCAAAAGTCTATTCTTGAATAAGCATAAAATACCTCGTGTGGATAACCGAGCAAAGGAAGATTTCCACGATAAGTTTAAAGTTTTAGCATAATTATTAATATTAATATAGGGTTTTTCAATAAGGACACTCGATATTTACCTGTTAATAAAACAAGTTGTGTGTAAGATATTCAGTCAGTATTTTTTTTATTTGAATAAACATTTTATAGCATTAAATGTGGAGCATAACGTCGTTCAAGGGTCTGAAACGGCTTTGGTGGTATATCTTCGAAAAGTCCAATTTTCGATGACCTTGTCTCATAAATCTGTATGAATTTACTGGAATACATTTGTAACGTTGGCTTTGAAGGCATTAATTGCGGTTTATCCTTAAAAACCTGCGATTTAAAATAGCCCCGAAAGAAAGAAGTCTAAAAGCGTTAAATCGCACGATTTCTGTGGTCTGTTATTGTCGCCGACCCTTGAGGCAACCAAGCCCTCAAATCGCCGGTGCAGAACGTCCATCGTGACCTGCATGGTGGGGCACGGAACGCGGTCCCGTTGGAACTACATGTCGTTAGTGTCCGTATTATCTACTTTAGGCCATAAGAAATTAGTTTTTTTGCCCATGTTGTTCAATGCTATAACCGTCCATGGTGATTTGCTATAATACACCACTGAAAAATGTACAACAAATTTAATCAATGTTGGTATAATAACGTGTCCGCTATAACTTGAAAAATTTCGAGCGACCCTATTGAAACACCCTTTGTGTTATCACAGAGGTAAATATTGAACTAACTTGTCCCCGTTCGATCAAAACTGGATTTCCCGAATTCCATTTTAACCGATTGCGACTAAAGGTGTTGCCCAGCTACAGTGCTTGGTACTTATATGATTTTACTTTTCTTTAAATTTCAAATAAAACTCCTGTTTTATGCAGCGCTTGTAAAAAATGTTGCAATTTGTGTATAGTGTATATCATTGTATCCCTTATTGAATTACTTTTTATTTGATATACCACAATGGGTACCTTTATATTTGAAAATAAAAAGGTAGGAGGTGTACTTGGGTAGGGGCGGCAATTTTGTCCATCGAAAGTAATGTTTCAAATGTCCCTTTTCAAAGAAAATTATGCGCGTTTAGGCGTTTTTTCTTTGATGGGGGGTTTATGAAAGTTATAAACGTGTTGCAGTACTTTTTACAAGTGCTGCATTTGTGCTTTTAACTTGTATTTCCTTACTGAACGCAATAAAATTCACCGCATAGATACATAAATATGTATGTATAATACTTAAGAGAAATTACAATACTCCTGACTGAAACAGAAATGGCGAATCTGCACTTTATATAGCTGAATTTGAAGTAGTTTTAGTAAATCCCTTAAATAATCATATGCTATACAAAACAGGGGTATAAAGTATACCTGTCGGTTTTGAATGTTTTGCAATCCTTCCAAAAACCATACCGTTACTGTGTAAAATGCAATCATCATAAGAGCTTACTAGTAGTAAGAACACCTTGCCATTTGCCATATTTCTTACCTCGAATTTCTGTAAATTAAACTTTTTAATTTACTAGGCAATTTGTTGTGTATAGTATTATTTAGGTCTAGGAAGTTAGCATCCTTTTACGTTCCTTTATTTATTTATTTATTTAGTATGCGTACTTATTATAATTATTATGCATAATTTATTGTCTTAGGTATTTTTGCCCCATTTGCCGGTATCCTGAGGGTCTGAAATGGGAACCTTTCGATACCACAGTAGTATTGTCCAGACTGCGGGATATCAAAAATTGTCTAAAGTGAAACATTGCCCCAGTTTGCAAAGTTTTTGGAAAAAACCAGTGTAATTGTCAAGTTACAACCACACATGCGGAAGTATTTCGCTAAACTAATATACCCTGAAGTGGCAAGAACTGCCAATTGAGTTTTTTGATCTGTTGTTGCATTAGGCCTTGCATACCAAGTTCACTGTAAAATAAATTCATCGGAAGTGAGAATATAAAGAATATATTTCAAGATTGTTCAAAAGACAATTATTCATTCAATATTCTGAACTCCAAAAATGGATGTTGCCTCTGATGAGTACAATGCGAAGTCAGAAAAGTTAGTACTGACAGTAAGTTTTCCATGCGCATTTGTCATGCGCTGTCGCTTTATATTCTCGTCTTTTCGAGATTTAATATCTAACATTTTAGATTGACTTAAGTACCTATGATGATAAATGCAATTTTTGATATCTTGCTGATTATTTACCTCCAGCCAATAGTAACATTATTATCAGATGCATTCCCGTCCCATTTTCGCTGAAAGCCGTAGGAGAGATAATTTTATAGGTGCAATATTGTATTTTTATTTCGCTGAAGAATTGTTGAAAGTTTTAAAAGAATTCTTATACTTACCAAAAAAAAATTCAAGTGACTGTGACAATAAAATTAAGACGACTTAATCTGATTTGTTGTTTTGTTAAGAAACCTTTGGATGATGGTCGAGTCGGTAAGTATTATTATAGGTTGTGCGATATCAGTGGTATTTGATTACTGCGAAGTGTCCAGAAGAATCGATTATGCGATCTTTTGGATATAAAAAGCCTTTGAGGAAGTTTTTCGCATTTAGACCAAATTTCTGCTCGCTGTTACGACTAAGGAAACCACAACAGGAGTGGAGTTCTTTTGATTGTGAGCAATGACATCCAGCACCATTGCTTGGACGTTCGAGACACTGAAATTGGTATCAGAACTTTTACTGATAGAAGTTCTAGCGGTAGATTAATCTTTTTTGTTTTATTTTTTGCACTGCTGCATTTTACCCTGAGATAAAAAAAAATCGTCGACGGCATTAAACCTTGTGAGGTCCTTCTCTCACTAGCACGATCTGACTTTAATTAGTGATACCTGTATACTGTGCGAAAGCGCTATGCAACTCTTCAACCTAAATGAAGATTTTTGGCTCGTTTTTGACACATTGACAAAAATATTATTTTGACAAGTTAAATTTAAAGACTCTCGCCGCCAATATGGTGTTCCTATGATGAAAAAGAATAATTCCTGGGTATTACCAAATTCTCTAGACAAATTCATTAGCAAGCAATGGACTAGAGTTAAAAGCTCTTCGAGTAACAAGGTGAAATGGATGGACAACCCAGACCAAGTTATTGAGGAAGGAGAAGAAATTTTGCCGAAGAAAATCAATTATTTATCCTCAGATAAGAGTTTCTACTGGTGCTTTAAAAAGGATGGTTTCAATGCTGGCAAGTCCAGAGAGAATTTAACTAACATATTGAAGAATTACAATGAGAAGGTGTTGAAGAATATTATTGCTATAGTCGACGAAAAGCAGATAAAGAAGCATCCTTGCCTCAATAATAAAAAGAAATTGGTTAATTACGTGACCAAAATTATAGTTTCTAAACCGAAAAATCATATAAGGCATTGCAAATGCCAAATAGGTCATAGAAGAGTTTCTGAGGTCCCTGAGGTAAGTTTGAGACATTGGAAGGAGATTTTCGCAAAAATAGACTGCGTATTAGATTCTTATAATAAAGTGAGTTGCAGATTTCCTCAGTAGAAGAACCCAAAATTCAGAAAAATAACAACAAAAGTTCAAGTGGTGATACGATTTTAAGTCACAAATCTACTGCCCTTAAGGCGTCAGGTAAAAGAAACATTAAATGTTGATGATTTTGACTTTCTTTGCAAAGCGTGTTTTTCAATTTATTCTCGAACATATAGCGGAACGTGTCACAACCAAGATTCAAACAGATTCATGGAATCAAATTGGATCTGCAAGCAATTTTCCACGAAATGAGCCCAAAAATGGAAAAACTGTAGCTACACAAATGTCTGCTAATGAGGTACACTTAAGAAAGTTTTATTTTTGAATGCTTAATTTTCTGTTGTTGGTTTTTCGAGACGCCGCTAAAAATCCATGAAATCGGCCCTTCTAAAAAGGAGGCAGAATCTATTATGTCGGACGTAACAGTTACGGAAATGACTTCGTCTTCAGGTTCGTAGTACTGATGTTAGTGATGTTGATGTAACAAACTTAGTGATGTGTGAATATTCATCCCTCCATAACCAAAACGTTTTTGATCATATCTCTATAAACTCTTGTTTTTATTTTTCGTTAGCTATCTCTTATGTTATTTTGTTTTTTTTTTATTCAGAGAAGAACATCGATATTTTTCCCGTTTCCTGCAGTAGTTCTTCATTAGCTTTGGTGGTGTGACTTAGTTATCATTTTCTCTTGCACTGATGGTAATGCTGTGATCTCTTCCATGGGCATTTCGCATGTTATACATGACAATTATTTCTAGGACAAGTTTCTGTCTATCTGATGGAGATTGTACTGATGTCTATATTCGAAAACTTTCTCCAATTACTTTCAATCCTTAGCCGCCCCAATGAGAAAAAAAACAAATAATCTTGAATTTTCGGTTCTCTCTAAATAAACTTTCACTTTCCAGTTGGTAAAACTTCAAATAAGCAAAATTATTTCAAAATGAGAAATGAGCCTCAGACCAGACGAAGCACTGAACCTAAACCTGGACACGCTACCATTGAATATGTGCACGACAGTGAATCTAGAAGCCAAGTGAAAAGGGGAGATTGTCGGGTAAAGGGAGTAGACCATTTATTATGTTTTATACCATTTACTACATCGGTAGACTTCGCCGGACTCAAGTACACCAATCCGCGTTTCCTCTCGTTCCTCTCAGGAGGAATCCAAACTGAGTTACAAAGATGTTACATCAAAAGTAGACGAAAAAGGTAATAAATAAAATACAACTTAATAAATTCCTTCCTTAAATTTTCCTTTCTTATTTGAATCGTGGAAATTATTGAATGAAATAATAAACTGTTTATGAAATAATTGTATTATCGCAGCAAGTTTGAAAGAAATGCGGATGGTTTAAAGTCCTTTTTCGTCCTCAGCCATTGCACGCTGCTGAACGAATTTGATCCGATGGGTATCGATTCATCTTGGCTTACGGATATTGGATAAATGGTCGTAAACCCACATCCGCGTAAATGAATTTTTGTTACAGCTAAAGGTCTACCAAGGAACGCAAAAGGAAACACGAAAAGTAAGGATGGGATAATTTGTAACAAATGCCGACGGTTGAAAAGGGGCTACGATAGCGGTGGTCGCAATAATATCATTGTATCTAACTACCCGCAAAGTCATGGAACAGTGCTCATTAAGGTGCATACATAAATTATATTAATCCCAACAGAAGTATTTATCAATAAGCAACATATCTACATGGCCCGTTTTCTCTCAATTATTAAGGGTTTCATATGAGTCTGATATCGATGAAAGATATGCAAAAATGTCTTTTATTATTTCATGCAGATGCAAAGCAAGGACACAAGCCTGCAATTCGACAAAATCATGGCCGAGTTAAACCATCAAAAGAGCGAGATCAAACGACTAAACGTTATGTACCAGGAGATGGTAGAGAACAACGGATTGCAAAAGTTCCCACGGAGTAGTAAGTATTACAGTAAAAAAAACATTAGATGTCTTCCGTTGTGGGTGCGGTTGCGGCTTCAAAATAAACAGGGCGCCCTCGTGATTGCGACCTTCGAGCCACAGGGTTACTTTCGGCGATCTACGAGGGTGAGAAACGTCCCAATTCCATTCATCAAGAAACCAGTACGGAGTCGAAACAGGGGCATGTGAGTCTATTTGGGGACAGGCCCAAGGCAAGCAGTGACGAAGATTATTACAAAGAAGAGGTGCAAATCTCGAGACTACAACTACAGGACAATTGCGTGGATGCCGACATTGAAGTTGACACTAGCGAACCACAAATGAAGGAGGCGAAACGGAAGTTTAGGAGCCGGGTGTTGGTGTGGCTGAAAAACTCTTGGATTAAATTGAAAAATAGGAGTGAGGAGTGTAGGAGAAATTGTAACGGGAAGGAGGCTAGGGTTTATATTAATCAGGTGTTCGATTTCTGCCAGAATACTGCTATGGGTACCTGGAACTGTAAGTGTTCATATTGCTTGCATATTTATTAAGGCGTACCATTTCCAATTTTAGTTCTTAAGAAGAAATTCCATTGAGGGTTAGGACAAGCAATAAATGAAATGAGTGTTAATAGAAAACGCGAGTAGTTTTATTTATGTGCAATTTCGTAGGTACTCAATACAGTCACAAGTAAGCATTATTTCTCAATTGCACACGAGAACACTCTGGTAACATCACATTTTTTGAACAAAAACAATTGGCTCCACTTTGGTCTTTTCAGCCTTTTTCACCGGATTTTCGATCGGTATTTGTCGGCAGCTGCTTCGATCTCCGTTTTCCTCAGATAACAACAATCATCAATTGCAAAACTAAAAAGATACAAACAAGGGTCAAATCGTTAAATGAAGAATCCAGCAGAGCTAATCTAACAGCATCATCAGGATTAGTTTTGAGGATATTTTAAAGCAAATAGCAACACAGCGTTGTTCTTTTGTTTTTTAAAACTTTATGCTAATATAACAGTAGAGGCCGACAGACCTTTGGATGAGAAATAAAAAAAACTAATTTGTCAATAAAAAAGCGTTTCCTCCGTTTTTAAGTAGTGGAGTGTGGATGAGGTGATAAACCCTTCTTTGCCAAATGGAATTTTGAAATTTTTGCCTGTAAGGCAAAATCAACTGAATCTTGAAATGTTCAACTTAGCAACGTTGACTTAAACACTCTCTTGTATGTTCATCAAACCATATTGACGAATTTGTTGTCCAATAATAATAATAATTTTTCAGACATTTGGCACATCACCAATTATGGGATTCTTGTTTGGGATTACCCTGAATGTATTCTTACCTGTATATCAGTACAACTAACGGTGCAGTTGCTAAATGCCATAAGGAATGACAGTCAAAGACATAAAATATCGGTGGTTGATCGATGATTTCCAGCATAAGAACCAGTCCAGTCATTGCTACGTATACCGAACATTTCCACACGTAAGGTTGCTTGTTTCGTTTCAGCACAGCCCAAATAAACCAAGATATGGCTGTTATGGTTCCTACAAATACTAATTTTTGTCACGGAACAAAGGAACCCACCATTCAAGCTTATTGACATTGTTTGAGATCAGTTTGTATTGTAATGTTTTCTTAGGACTCTGCATGGTAGAATTGCTTGGAAATTATTTTTTAATTACTAGATCAGCAAAGGTGTAACTTAAATTGCATGTCGAAATTTAATAGGAAAATCTCGCTTGATTGACTTAATGCCCGCTCGTTGAGGTCTTGCTAAACTGCATGTAAAATAACTTCTAATCAAAGTCAACAATTAGTGTGTCTATCAATTACAGAGGTGCTCCACATAGCTGTTCTTATTTTAACCGGTGGTTAAAGTTCAGATTGAAAAACATTTCATATGCCTGTTAATTGGTAACTGACAGGTTCTGACTGATTTTCGTTAAGGCATTTTTGATTGTAAAATATTCTGATTTGGAAGGAGCAGCAGAAGGGAAATAGTGATAGAGAAAATCTGGCCAAGTTACCAGAAGTTTGGACCTAAAGGGTGTTTGTTATTCTGAATTAGTTTAAAACTGTGAATGGTGTGCAACTTCGCCCCTTCAACAATCCCTGCTTGCATGTGAGGCGTTATTTTCAAAGAAAATAGTAGAAACAATGAACAATTCAAACTAAACATATTTGTTTTTAATTCTTGAAATAATACGTTTAATTGTCTGGTAGGCCTTAACAGTTCAAAAATAAAATCTAGACAACTTTTAAAAACGATATTCCTTAAAGGCAATGAAATACGACAGTACATTGGTCAGTTTTGTAGTTGTTAAAGGATGTTTCAAAAAAATCTTAGTCAAAAATGCTGTGGAAAAATTGCAAACATATGTCGTAACTTAATTCATATAGTTTTCATATGTAAACAAAAAACATATCAAAATGAAGTGTATAACATTTATTAAGCTTCAATTACGTTTGTCGAGTGCCTATAGGTTTGTGAATTTTGTAACGACGATGCTTGGTGAAACACGTATGTTGTACCGAGTACCGAGAACTTTGCAATTGCAAGCAGTGAGAAGCTATAACTTACAAGGAACTAGTTGTTAAGTTCGCTCAACGTACAAGACTTTTTAGGATAAATTGATGACTAGGAAAAATAACATGAAATTTTAGAGTTTTTATTAAACATGTTGAATATATCTATTGTGTTATTAAAAACAGTTCAAGATTCTTCTAACAAGTTGCCCTATCAAACGAGAACTGTTGTTCTGTTGTCACAACTGTACATTACGTCTGTTGATATTATCCATATCATGTTGTTCTCTATGTACTACAGAAAGGACTACTGCTCATTTATCATGATGCACTTTTTGAAAGAAAAAAAGCACCATATCTCGTTTATAGTGCAACGATGTAACTACCTGTAATTAGATAAACAAAATGAAAGACCTGGTTTAATAAAATTGTGTTCTTTCTTAAACAAAAATTGGTTTTATTAATCTCGTACCACTGAGTGCCATCCGCACAAATATGTTACTTCGTCGACCGCTGGCAGCACCCGTCATCTATTAAGGACTTTTTTGCCTGGATGCACAAATTTGTTGCATTTTCATTATCAATCCCTCACTAAAGTCGGTGGATTGAGAGCACACTTAAGCTTTCAAGCAACCCAAAACTTAGAAATTCGGAGGTGCGGCGCCTGGGATGTTGGGAGGTCGGCTGATGGGACTACAACGTTCAACCCGCTTATCGAACAATTTTCATTTAGTTACATAATTAACTGTCTAGCTCTATTAGCAGAATATCTATCCTTAACCCCCCCCCCCCCCCCCCCCAAATGTTTTCTATGTAATGCTAAAAGCCTGTTCGTAGAAACCTCGGTAAAAACTGACACGCCTTGTACAGTATTTTTCAAATATTAGCTCCGTTAGAGATCTTGTGCACAGCACGGGATACACGGATACTTAAAATAAGGCTAAGTTACGCAAATTGCAGCCCAATAAAACGTAGCACTGAAATGTGAAACATTTGAAAATTTTCGGAATAAAAAAACTTATTATTTCATTACAAATCTTGCAAAACACTACTATAATGACACAGGATGTTGCAACTTAGATTCAAGGATTAAATAAACTAAGGAATGTTTTATATTTTACAGGTGGATAAAAATTACCTCATATTACTGTGGTTTTCAAAATATTTCAATGCGTTTTTAAATCTTAATCTTTGTATTTTGACGATGTATCCGTGGATATTGATCCCCTTAAACACAATACAATATTAAGCAGCTTGAACTTTTTTCATTATCATATTTGGTTATTGAGCTGGAGTTATAATTTAAAATTAGTGTGATTTAGGAATCATATAATATGTTGATTTTTTTGAGATGTAAAAAATAGACATGTGGCATTGAAAAAATATTTTTGCTCTTTTCAATAGATGCGAAAATCAATAAAAAACAAAAAGATTCCTTACTTACCAACTAAAACATTAAGTTGCATATTATATTCATAATCGAACCTTCCCATACTCAAATACGCAGTGTGGTTGACGAAAAACGCCAAGAAAAAAATAGTTAGGATGATATGCAGGAATCTGGGAAAGACATATCTAAAAATCCTAAAAATGAACATAGTTATAAAATATGTATATGCACTAAAGGGCTTTTAGCACTCACCTGATTTGCATTACATAGCAATTAACTAATACTATCGAAAAAGCACAGGCATAGTCTAATAATTCAGTCAGTGGAAAATCCCTGGCATGGAATATTGCTGACCAGAACCAGGCATTACAACATATCTAAAACAATTATTAACAATCTTAAAAAATAGATGAACTACCTGACGAATTTCCTTTTAGACTTTAAAAAAGATGAATGATAGTTTCCCTATTAAAAGCTGCCAACAATGATATACCAGCTTCTTACCAAACAAAAACCAAACCACAACCAGTACAATGGACTATCCGATCTCACTTGCCTATGGAACTTTTTTATCATCTTCAAGTGAACAATTAAATTTAGCAAAGAAAAGGCAAAAGAAGCGGGTTCTTGAATCCCAAATAACCTTATAAAAGGCCACTGCAATAATATTTTATCATAGTTTAATGTACATTGAAGTCTTCATATTGAAGTAATTAATTACTTTTCCGTGGAACTGTGGAGTTTTCCAGTTGCGTTGGTGAAACGATTCCACTGTTTTCCACATACAGTTGTATTTACACTCATCCAAACAAGACCACGCTAATGTTTTTAAATGAACTGCTTGATGATGGTCTGACACAAAGACTGTTCCATCTATAAGCAATATAAGAATTTTATGTTTAAAAAGATATAAGATAACCAATAAGGAAACTAAACTGGGGTGTTTTACTGTATATAACTGAATTAAAACTCGAAAAATATTGAAGAAAGCTTCTTAGAAATCATATAAAAATAATTACCCTCTTTGCATTTCAAAGTGTACCTCATTATTGAAATTAGTCCCTCTTACCTTCTGAGCAATTTAATATTTGACACCTATCCAAACACCTTTGATAAACTGGAGACCTGTCTCCAATTGAGGCAAAAGCCACACCTACTGACACAATAACTAAATAAGTTATTATTTTTAACATTTTGTTAAACTCTTTAATTTGAATTTTGAATATCGAGCAAATAAGTTTGTTTACGTCCAGAACCGCAACACGCTTGACCGTTCAGCATCACCGTCACTTTTGACAGAAAAACGGTTGTTACTATCCTGAAGTGATGTGGGGTGCGGTACCAGTGGTAAAGTAACAGAACAGCACAATCCCTTTTAATACATTTTCTTAAGCAAAATAGTTATATTTTTATTAAAGTAATAATTAAACTATGATACAATTGCGGTCTAACCATTTCCAAATCGCAATCAATTTTATTACGACTTAAAATAAGTAGTGTTTCTTTGCCATCTGTTGAGAAGCACAGGCAGGCTTCAGTTTGCATTATTAAGCGTGAGAGGGCAGTAGCGATACAAATACAAACAGCCTTGCAATTTTTGATCACTTTTCAATTAAATATTGAGTCAGTTTACATCAGACGATCCTGTCGGAAACCTGATGCAATTGAATCAGTTGTTACAGGGCTGTTTTTTTTCCTTGTTATTTTACATCTAAACAAGTTACGATTTAAACATAATTTGACTTTTAAGTAATATCAATAGGTTTGTTTCAATCGGCGAGGAAAATTTCTTAAGGGTTGAACCACTCAATAAAATATCTTTTGGTGGATGTGAGAAGTGTTGAAAATTTTTTCTGGTGTTATTTGACAATGTACATGTATGAAATGGCGTTAGTGTGATTTCTATGTGACGTTTCGGTTTTATTTTTTAAACATGAACATAGATGTTAATATTATTTTTGGCATGTATTGAACCTTCTGAAGACCATACTTTGTCCGGCTAAGGGAAAAAAGAAACACATTATATAAAAAAAGGTTAAAAAGATAAATATCTTCTTAATAATATGTAAAAAATCGTCTTTGTTATATACGTACGGGTTTTCCTAAAAATAAGACGCAAATTTAAATGGATATTGTTTGGGCCAAAATGAGAAAAAAAATCATATGAATGTATGTCCGGAATCGCTACTGGTCTTTTTGAAAGAATTCGACAGTCATTTAGAAGAAATTTATATTTATGTTTATAGGTGATCATAGTCATCTTTCATTTTTTTAAACTTTTTAGAATTTTCTTAAATTGCGAATGGGTGTTTGTGTTCGCGTAAAATAGCAGATGCAAACGTAGCTAATACAATTTCAAAGCGCTCCCATCGCCATCTTTCAGTTCATGGTTCGCGTTCACACAATCGCGTTACCGTTGGTTGTGTGAGACAACGACGTGTTCCGAGCGAGACGCGAGTATACGAATAATCCGAAAGCGCTCTTGCCGATTGCACCGATGACGAGCCTCTGTTCGTTGCTCGCGCTGTATTTCTCAATTTAAATCGGTTTTTCATCGATTACGCGAAGTGCGAAAAGTGCATTGAGTGAAACTGTTCATATATAAAGTGACCAGCTGCCAGGAATGGATCCAATCATTACGGCGAAACTTCTGTGAGCTGCTTTATTTCCGTGAGTAAAAAAGCGATTCGCTTCTCTTCTTGGTTATGTTCGGACGTGTGTTCATCGTGAAGGTGTCTTTTGTTTTTTTGCGCCATTGTCATAGCCGTTGTCTCCTTCCAAGATAGGGCAGTAGAGAGAGATGGCACATTTAACGTATGCCAACACTTTGTCGGAAGAGTGTTAAAAACCAAAACAGCGAACATATCCGGATGATGGTTGTTTATATCATCGGACACAAAAGAAGGTGAACTGAAGTGATTTCGTGTTTAATACACAACCTGTGTGTTCATATGTATCGGAAGTACTGGTTAGTTATTGTTTAATATAAATCTGTTATTCTAGCGAATTCCGGCAATTATTGGTCAACAGGTCGTTTGTTGTTTATTTTTGAACCGGTCATTGGCCCTTAATGCCTTAAAACTGTTAAAATTTCTGCAATTTCCTCACTTTCTGATCCTTAAATTCGTGTCAAGCATTAATTAATAATAATTTCCTGTAGGTCAGTATTTCATTGGGTTTAAGTTGAATCTGATTTAAATAAGTACCAAGTAGATACCTGTCAATCAATGAATTAATCTTCATGCAAAAATACCTTTCAAATTGATAATAGGAAAACTTTGGGCCTTCTGAAACTTCTCTAGAAACAAAATTCACAGAAAGTTTTTGAAAAATAACTAGTTATATTTTGAAGTTGGACATTAGATCATTCTAGCCACATTACTGGACCATTTGTCCTAATGTCATGTTCTCTAAATTTTTCATTCAGGTGCCTTACTACAACCCTTGCATAACAGAGAGGACCCCATTGTGTTGGAAATAAAGCTATGATAGTTGGTTTAAATGTTTTCTAAATCTATAGAATATTTTATTCTCTGTGATCAGATTATACCTTGAGTTTTATTTATGCTTAAAAAATTTGTGGTTAGAGGATCGGTCTTCTTCAGGTCACCCTGTAAAAGACGTTTTTGAATTTTTTAAATAGTAAATGGTAAAGTTGTGATAGAATGAGTTGCTTAGCTAGAGTTTCAACATTCAATAACTCCTGTGGCCTGTAGGTGAAAACCATGGGTGCAAATATTTAATAATAATATATTTTTGAAAACTGCTCACTTCTTAAAGAACTTAAGACCTCATTGTATCTGTTATAGCAAATCTGATTACAATTTGATATATTGAGAAAATTTTACTTTGGAAATGATTTTTAGATGTTTGCAATACAAAATAACAAACATAATTCCACAGAGAAGGACACTTCAATGGGTGTCCCTACATAAGGAGTGTATTTGTTATGAAGTTCTGAGCAGTTACACTTGAAGTAAAATTAGTGATTTTGAAGTGACTTCTCTAATATTTTGCCATTTTGGTACATATTTGTGTGAGCTATGTCTCACTTAAGAAATCGCTGTACATTTCATCAAGAAATCATTGAAAAACCACATAAGATTAATGAAATCACAAGTTCTAAGAATTATTAGATAGAATTTACAAGAAATCAAAATAAATTATTAGAAATCTCAAGAAACGTACACATATTTCCTAGTAACAATTTTTGGCAGGTAATCTTTGTATCGAAGAAAATTTGGAAATGGTTAATGATTACCCTAAAATACCTACCTTTTAAGAACTTGAAATAAATTTCATCAAGAAGTCTGAAGAAATTATTGAAAAACTAAAAGAAATTTAAGGAAATCAGAAATACCAATAAATCTAAAGAATTCATTAAAAATTACAAGAAATCTAATAAAAACATTAGTGGCCCTAAAAAATAAATACTTGTTTTCTGGTAATCATTCATGATGAAACATTTTTGAAAACTCATAAAATCGTGAAAATCCTTACCCTTTAATAATTAGGACACAAATTATGAAAAACTAAAACAACCTTCAGGAGTGTGTATGTCGGGTACGTGAAAAATCCTTCAGGTTCGTAATTGAATTTTTGGGTTTAGATAGGAATGCTAGTTAGGTAGATATACTGAACAACGCGAAAGCGAAAAAAGCAATACAGGGTGTTGAGCAGAATAAGTTTTATGACGTTAATATAGGCTTAAGAGAATAGGACTATTACTTACAGAAGGTAAGTGATGACGTCCGTTCTAACATGTCGTCTAGCTTACTTATGGCAAGTACTTTTCGCTAGAAAAATGGTTGTCTGTAAACGAGGCTTTAGGTTGAAAAAAATCTTTAAAATCACCTTTTAGTCTATATTCATAATCATCTCTTCAAAAAGAACTATACAAATTTATATATTTTTTGTAAACAATTTTTGTTCCGTCGAGCATAATACATATGGTATAATTTTCATATAATTCTACCTCATAGGTTTCCGGCATAACAAAGGGATCATCATAAGTTATTATTTTACCAATCAAGGTCACAAATAGTAAACAATAAAAATTAATGCTCGATCACTGTTTATAAGCCTCCGGCAGAACAATGTCGACACATCGGTCCCATCGGGTCAAGGATTGCTATACTTTGGGAACGTTCATGATGGTACTGTAACGATATTATTATGTAGATGTCGCCTGTGCTTACCAAAGAATGCTAAACAGGGATTACTCATGTTTGAATGCCGAGGTACAGGCCCTAAACACGAATCTCTTTTTTATAGGGTGATCCTCACTTAATAAGCCAAACTTCATCCATACAGTATTTTTGTAGAGATATTACAATTTGGCTAAATTTTCCAATTTCACCTCTAGCTTTGACAGCTTTTGAGATGTTTTTTTTAAGGTTTTGCATTCATCTAGAATGAACCTATTACATGGATTAAGTAGTTATTCGCATCTACAAAATGATATTTTCCATGGCGTTAGAACCCTTTGAACACCTCACTCTTTTGTAGTACGCCACTGACTATTTCTTTCTGACAAATAGAATTAACTGTCCAACTTGGAAAGTTTTTCACTCTCTTTATTTTTCCTTTTTTTTTTGGTTAAACATGCAATTCTTTATTAAAAAAATATTATTTTTTTGGATTAAGTACTAAAATACAGCATGCAAGGTATTGATCAAAAATATAGTTTGGTATAAATATATATTTCAGATGAAAATAATTTTAGAATGGTGTAGATTATATAGTAAAATTGAGCTATTGAAATCGTTTTAAATTAAACAGTGAATTCGACTTTTGAGAAAAAAATAGGGAAATGGAGAAAATGGAGGGCAATAGTGGATCTGAGCTCTTAAATAGTTCTGTTCTGTAGGTTCTAATAACTTCTTGTTTGGTCTCAACTGACTAATGTAAAGGTTTTAATTAAATGTCTTAAAAACTGTTAGAGTTATAGGTAAAACTGTAAAAGAAAATTGGGTTGTATAAGAAATTTAGCCAAAACTTAATATGTTTGCAGAAAAACTATTGGCGAAGTATTCCCATTATGTGGAGATCATCCTGTATAAAGTCTTGTATGCATAAAGAAGTGGGCATCAGTCTGAAAATGCGGAGGCGGTAGAGAAGTTCCTCATCATATTTTGGGGAGTAGACTTGTCGAAATGTGAGTCTGAAACAATGAAAAACTGAGGAATTACGAAACTGTCTGAGTCAGTGGAAAATGGCACATACAACCGGGAATTGCTGTTTCTTAACGTTTGTGTCGCTTGTGTAAACCATGCAGATGATTAATTGGTCGTTTCTCTGATGTTCGTTGGCCTGGATTTTGGGTAACACTTACAGAAAACGCATAGAAAAAAAAACCTTTAAGTTAAATAATTCATGTGTTGTTGTTCTCTGTTGTGACTAGGCTGCAAATCAACTGCCCACATAAAAGACATCTGTTAAGATGATAAATTAAATTTAGATTGCCAAAAGAGGATTGTTTAATGCGGAACCAACTGTAATCGGTATTAGAATAGCACGATCATGAAGAACCGGCGTAAGAGCGTCATTTTCTATTTTAGATTGTTGTTAAGATACTGATTGAGCACATGTACCTACTACGTACCTATGTAAGAAGGTAATTTGGTACATGGAGGTTTTGATTGGGATTTAATTTAAATTGACGCAAAATTAGGTTAATGTTTAGAATAGTTTTTGGCAATATTACTGAAAATCCGGAAGGGAAGCAAACAATGGAAATATTATTTGTTTATTGATAGTCTTTATCTGCTAAGCTGACAGCATTCGTATTATGCTTTAAACCTGAAAGGGGTAATTCGAAAAGGATCTTTTCAGAATTTTTGCTGGAAAAATATAATGAGAGAACCCAAAACGGTTGATGGCCCTCTATCAGCTTTAAATAAATACGATTTTTGGCGTCTATACAGTCACTCAAAAAAGTATCCGTACAGCCGGAAAAAAATTCTGTAAACCGTAACTTTTGACTGATGTTGTTCAAATTTTGTATAATGAAAATTCAAACCGAAACTCAATTTGCGTAATTGAGCAACTTTTGAAAATTTAACCTTTAACTCCGTTTTGAAAACTTCTTGTGCGGTGGAAATTTTTCAATGTGGTTTTAACATTCTTGTAAAGGGGATTTTTCTTCATATATCCTGAAAATTTGATCAAAATCGAACAACAAATAAGGGAGTTGCAGCCTTCCAAAAACGTCAAAGAGTGACGATTTTCGCGCAAAATGACGAAACTTTGACATTTTTGACGACTTTAAAAAGCTGCAGCTCCCTTATTTGCGGTTCGATTTTGATCAAATTTTCAGGATATATGAAGAAAAATCCTCTCTACAAGAATGTTAAAACCACATTGAAAAATTTCCACCGCACAAGAAGTTTTCGAAACGGAGTTTTTTTTAAACGCTGGAAAGCACTCTAAAAGTTAAATTTTCAAAAGTTGCTCGATTACGCAAATTGAGTTTCGGCTTGAATTTTCATTATAAAAAATTTGAACAAAATCAGTCAAAAGTTACGGTTTACAGAATTTTTTTCCGGCTGTACGGATACTTTTTTGAGTGACTGTATATTGGAACATCGGATAGGGACCTTCTTCGAACAATGTTTAAAATAATTTTTTATTATCTTTGTAGTCGGGAAACTGACCATCATAAGCTTTAAATATAATTATTACTCACCCTGAAAAGCGACTGCGGGACGTGAGATTTAGTGAACAATTTGGTCCCATCATGATGGTTCACCTAGATGCAGTTTCTTCCTATCTACTTTAAATTAAGTTTGCAATTGTCATTATTCTGGAACAAGCTGACGAAACGACAATTATCTAACAGAGTCAACGCAAGTAATTTAGGTAATTAGTCCCTCACATTGTCGTGACTCACCCCCTAGAGTGTTGTGTGTGTGTGTATATAGGCGAAATGTCAGGTGTGTGTTGTGACGAGTGAAATCCGGTTATTTCGGTCACTTCTCGAAATAATAATTATTTTTAAAATTGGCTTCCACCGGCATAATCCTCAGTCTTTTTTTCGGTTGAAAACAATGAGCCCATTTTATGTAGTTGTCATGTCGAAGCCGAGATGAAATTTTTTTACTCGAGACGAGAACACGAACAAAATCGCCCGGAACGAGGTTACCCAGTTTTTCTATCATCCGCGATGCATTCCATTCTATGCAGTCGAGTGCGGTTACATCATTCTTAGTGCATTTTTACGACATTGTGTGTGAAACGTGCGTTGATTTGCGGGTAATGTTATCTAGCGCTTGCGGTTTGGGCCTTAACGTCCGGAATAACGGCGACGGTTGTGGTCGACGAGGGCGATAGAGCTGGCTTCCTGGCTAAGGCCTCGGATGTGGATTAAAAAAGTAAGATGTTTATATGATTGCCCAAATTACTTAACTACTACTTTACTCGTTATAGTTATTATTATTATCATTTAGGTAATTATACAGGGTGTTTCCTAACTACGTGTAAAAAATTTAAAGGCGTAATCCTCGACTGATTTTGAGTCAAAAATGTCTAATAAACATATGTCCGCAAATGCCTCGTTTCCAAGATACAGGGTGTTGACTGAAAGACGTTGAAAAAGGTTTTAAAGGTTTCTAAAGGTTTGGTGGTATTTACTAATTTGTTTATTGTTAGTTTTTTTTGCTATTTCCACTACTATAAACAAGATAGTCAGTGTTGTTTTGGTGTTTTACTCTCTAAAGTGAAAGAATTTAGTTCTGTGTCCCAAAAATCAGATTATACCTCAGTTTTGAAAATTTTTCAAATGCCTAATTATACCAATCAAGAAATGGCCAATATGGTTTTTGTTTACGGCCTTGCTGATGGTGAGTGTTTGGCAGCGAGACGCATTGACATGGAAAGGTTTCCAAACCACCAAGCTCCCAACCACCAAACCTTTAAAAACCTTCTTCAACGTCTTTGTGATACAGGATCTCTTATGAAAACTCCAGGAGGAGGAAAGCCAATAACACGTCGAACACCAGAAGTGGAGGAAGAAATCTTAAGACGTATTGAAGAAAACCCCGGAACAAGTACTCGTAAAATAGCTGCCGTTTTAAATATTAGTCATAAAGTAGTGTGGACTGTTTTAAAAGAGCAACAACTTTACCCGTACCTCATACAAAGAGTACAAGCCTTGTTGTCTCAAGATTATCCTCCACGTATTCAGTTTAGTCAATTGATCCTACAAAAAGTTGCATTAGATCCACAATTCCTTTCTCGTGTATTGTTCACGGATGAAGCGACGTTTTCCAGAAGTGCAATTATATCAACTTCCACAATAATCACATTTGGGCTGATGAAAATCCTCATTCAATTGTGGACGAGCGGTTCCAACATCAATTTTCTCTAAATGTATGGGCCGGTATAGTTGGAGATCATTTGATTGGACCCTACTTTTTGCCGCATCATCTTAATGGAGAAACATATTTAAATTTTTTGCAAAATACTTTATCAGTTTTACTGGAAGAAGTACCTATTGCGCAGAGGCTTCAAATGTGGTTTATGCACGACGGTGCGCCAGCACATTTTTCTTTACGCGTTCGCGAGCACTTAAATGCAACTTTTCCAAATAAATGGACAGGCAGAGGTGTCCCAGAGCCTAATTAGTCGTGGCCAGCAAGGTCCCCGGATTGTAATCCTCTGGACTTCTACTTTTGGGGTGATCTGAAGAGACTTGTCCATGCTGTCCTAATAAACACTCTAGATCAACTTCAGGAACGTATAATTACCGGATGTGAAACGATACGCAACACACCAGGAGTTTTCGAGAGAGTGAGACAATCATTAACAAGAAGGATGGAAGCGTGCATTATGAGTAATGGTGGTCATTTTCAGCAATTCTTATGATTAATCATTAAAGCATTCCCCCAAAAAATTGTCTTTTCTAAAATTCAAACACCCAAATTGAGTCATTTTGGAAATAAAATATCTTTTTCTTGTCACATTTCAACACCCTGTATCTTGGAAACAAGGCATTTGCGGACGTATGTTTATTAGACATTTTTGACTCAAAATCAGTCGAGGATTACGCCTTTAAATGTTTTACATGTAGTTAGGAAACACCCTGTATAGGGTCGTACTTGTTTTAATTTTTAACCGGTAGTTCCAAATAAATTCTGAAAATCCTTAGGAACAGAGAGTTACCCATAACGAGTAGTTGCTTACCCACTGGAAATGTTCATTCCCTTTGGCAAATTACAGAAAGTCGTCTTTCAATAAAAAAACATCTTACAACGAACTTATTTTAAGGGTATTTTTTAGTGAATTTGCGGAAAGTATGAACGTTTCGTACTAGGCAAAGTATAATACTGAATTCGCGCGTAATCGGCATCGTCTCCTCGGAAGAGTTGCGCCATTCGCTTCGCTCGCGTCGTAAACCGGGAATGATCGCCGTCATTATATGCTCGTCTAATAACGTATTCGGATTGAACAGGATTATTCTAAAATATATTTGTTGTTATCCAGTTTAGGATCACCACCGAAGTCACACGCACATTTTTTGAACGGCCTTTCATCCTCGTTGCATAATATACCATTTCGCATTGCCTAACTTTGCCTGCAGTTTGGATAATTTACCGGTGAAATAAGTAAAACATATTTTCTTGACCGGACATGCCAATAGAACATATCGGCCTGCACGTCTTTGAAAGCCGATATTAGAGCTGCTTCAGTTTCCATTGGGCAAATATTTCATGATAAAATATCTGTTTACTATCGAGTTTATTAAATAATAAACGCAGTGTAGTTAATTACTGAAGGTCAAATGCATTTCTGTTTTTGCTTTTCTATTAAAGATAATTGCCGCAAATTTATTAGTTAATTAGATTAGCAGTTCGATAAATTTAGTTATTAGCATACAGTGTATTTATTTGTAGTTTGCAGCCAGAAACGCAATGAAAGCCAATTTGCAAATACCCTTTGTTTGTCTATTAAATTAAAATTGATAAAAATAAATATGGAATGTACTACGAATGCTTCGAAAATAAATCAAAACACGCTGGACACATGAGCTGATGGAAATCATGTGAGTGCACTTGGTTTGTACACTCATATCCGTGTGCTAAGTTGACTCTTTACATGGCAGTAACACAGGGCGTTTTCGAATGTTTGTTGTGGTAGAAAAGTATATTGTGAAACAAATGTGAAAACTACCGTTTTCGGCATCAGTACCTGACCAAAAATCATTCAGTGCAAGCTATTATTTTCTTGGGCTTTTAATTCTATCAAATTTACAATTGTGCCAATAATTAATTTTTTATTTTATATATATTTTTTAGGGTTTTAAATAAATGCCACTGAGATGGTTACCGCAATTCTTAATATAGAAATCAACAAGACTGAAACGAATCCTTAGTTAGTAACCCAACCACTTACAATGTAAGTATTGGCAAAAAAGTAAATTGCAGTCAACGCCATAGTATAATCATTTTATGAGCAAATTTAAGCAAATAGAATTGATGTCACGGTTTAGAATTTTCCATTAAAATAGTAGTACTAGATGACGCCTAGATTGGCGTGGGATTCTAGCGTTGATGATGTTGCTGATGAGGAGATCTTAATTTTACGAATGGTTCGGACCGGGTTTGCGCATGCTACGTGTTAACTCCCACAGAAACACCATGCAAGTGCGCCTTTATCCAGATATATGATAATGATAAAAATAGCCTTTCAGCATAATTGAATATTATGGTCTTTGTGCGGTAAAGTAATTTACAAAATGGCTCTTAAATAATCACGAAACTGGCTACGAATGGCATTAACGAGCTTTCCACAAGTGTCTTTTAAGAGAGCCAAGGGTCTAACTGTTCCGGTAGCATTTTGAGTGATTAAGCAGTATTTGTTTATTTTAAAGTCCAATGCCAATACACCGGGATCCGATTATTAATATAAAGTGCAGTAACAAAGATAATCAAATAAAGCCTTGATACAATTTATTTTGCCTTCAGTTCTAAATTGCTGATGATAAACTAGAGGACTGAAAGACAGATTTTTTTATGATGTTAGAAGCAGGAGCTCTAGATATGGGTAATCGTAAATCTTCCTTGGTAGATACGTACGTTTTCCGGTTGGTGCTCGTTACAAAGAGACGTTAAATCGAGCAGAAAATATATTCCACATACATATACTTAACCGTATTTAAAACTGTGGTATTTTTTAATTGACTGATTCGCTAATCTATGAGGCTTTGTTCATAGTTTTCCGTACGATTACATGGTTCAGCAACAGAAGGCCATAGCGATGAACTTTACATGCCGGACAGATCGGGACTATTTTTGTATCGTTTGTTACACACATATTTGATCCTTTCGTAGTCCACATTTTGGTAGTTACATCAGATCTACCTACCCGACAAGGTTGCGTTAAGCCTGGAAGTGAGCGCCACTTCATACAACAGGATCCATATTCCATTTACCTTATCGAGCGTTGATCTGATTGGATTCGGGGTGGAGATCCTTAAGATGTCATCCAGTTCCTAACGATCTTCCTAGACCGTGGCTTGAGGACGCCAAATTAGAGACTCGGAAATATGCTACATCTTGGGAGTTCTTCTGGTGGTGGTGTCTACATTTTTAAAACTCCTCGAAGCGCGGAACTTTCGATGCTATGTAACCATTTGACCGAAGATATTCGATCGCATTCTTAAGGAGACACTGGGCAGATTTTTGAGCCAGTCTAAAATTTCTTCCATGAGTTTTGCTTGCAGTGTTGAATGGTACTTCCCGCCCTTCATTGTAATGTGCCATGCCGTACCGCATGTCATTACAGTGTATGATGTCTTGTTGTGTTGGTGGAGACATCGAACATAGGTTTGTTCGAACCGGCCACGAAACTTTCCCAGAAAGAAACGAGAATTCGTCTGGATGCCTTACATAGTAGATTTGCATTCGAAATGAGTAATCAGTCCGTCCACAAAGATTCTTGCATCGTTTCAATGTAGTTCACTAGCCGGTCGGACCAAGTCTCATACGTTTTTCGTAAAAATCACGCGAGGGAAACGTCCGAGTATGCCCTTAATAACTCACCTATCTATTTTCTCGTTTACCCGCCCTTTGAAGGTAGTGAAAAACAGCAACTTTATTTACTCTAGCGGGCCATCGAATGATAAGACTGAGTAAAAATACGCGACGGATAGACCCGGCTCTTTAGGGTGTCATCGACATTTCTTTCATCTGATTAGATCGAAGTGCCTCGGCGGAGTGAACTTTCTGTGATAAGATACACGTGTTCGGTGATCTAGATGTATGTTTATCCCGAAGCTCCAATTTCCACGTTACGATCAGAGAATTGTTCGTGGTATTTTCGCAGAATGTTTGCTGGGTGTTAAGTACCCATTAAGATAACGCCACGATGTGTCACCATTGCTGGTATCTGCGGCGTTAGGGGTCCGGTTGGCTTCTTTTTTAAGTGACCACGAGCCATCACGCAGATCAAAGGCCGTTTCGCACAATAGCGGCGCTTGAGCAAAGCTCAAAATTTAATACATTGAAGAGTAATGAAGGTATTCACACTGAAGTCCCCGATGACCCGATCAACCGTCTACTGATACAGCAAACGGTTACGGAGATAAGAATGTTCTGTTTTAGTTTTCTAGAGTGTCAGAAAACTCTCACTGCCTTAAGCCAACGTTTACAGATTGACTAAGACTCTTGCTTAATCACCTCTGTGGAAAAAATTGTCATTATCTATGTCAGTAAATGCTTCATTTTGAGAAGTCATATCTAATTAATTTACGTGTTTGGCACCCGTACGCTTCCTTAAGGGTATTTGGATGATGCTTGAAATTCGGGACAAACTATTGGGGACTTTCAAAATGAAAATGCCACTTGGTGGGCATGATGGAAACAGGAAATCGAGTGTTCCTGACATTAAATTTGCAAATTAATATAATTGTACCATGTGATTTGTGACTCACTTTAATTGGTTAGTTTACGTTTCTCGGTGTAGCATCTAATATTCCAATACTTTGAGATTTTTACGTTCTTATGGTGCGTCGTCCTCATCCACTTCAGCTAACTAATCATTGTTTTTTTAATGTTAGAACCCTAAAGGACCCCCCTAGACGCTCAATTATATTGCACAATATTATTCTGCGTCTGAGAAGTATATTGTTTATATTGCCCAAGCATTGAACGATAATTGTACTTCTTGGAAATTAATTTCACGATATTTATTAGTTTATTTAAAATCTCCATGACTCGAAGGGAAATGAAGACGGCGCATTTATTATCGAATTTTGCAACTATATCGTGGATGTCCAGCATTGTGGAAAATTAAAAGTGCAGAATACGGTGATAGAAATTTAAATGATAATGCACATAAAGTGTTAATTGAAAAATATGAGAAAGTTGACCCGAGAACAGACAAAAAACTGCGAGAAAAACAGTTTGAGAACTAATTATAGGAAAGACGGTGTAATTTCCAACAACTCATGAAATGTAACACTATTCATTTGTAAAAAGTTTTGGCAATTTTTTGGTTGGCTTAACTTCAAGTCACACAGTAAATTCTAACTTGAATATTCACCTCGTTTCAGGTACCATTCTTTAGGCCAACGCCACCGTTTTGGTTCTTTTACGGAAGATAAATATAAAACAAGCGCTAAACAGGCTTTACGTTTATTTGACCTTTTTACTTCAATTACCTTCAAGTTTAAATACTTTTTAGTTTCAAATTCAAACTGGCGAATGTGGATATTGCACAAAAATATTGAATCGTGTGTGCTAAACAGTATTGAGCAATATAATCTTATACAATATTACATTGTGCAATATAATTGAACGTCTACGGAGTCCTTTAGTAGACTTACCTTCTTAACTCGCGTGGTGAAAAAAATATATCTAGTGTTTTAGACACCTCGTAAGCTTCGACTACACCCGCTTATCCCGTGAACATCTGAAACTGATTTCATCACAACTTGATCTTCGCTCAGAAAAGAAAAAAAGAAAAAAAAACAATCCAGACCCATTTACAAGCTCGTTTTACAAGTGAAATTAAGTGTCTCGATAAGTGGCATCATTGACTGATATTAAGTACGTGTTCCTTTTGATTTACTTAATTTAGGCTTCAACCATAAACAAACATGCCAAGAAAAATTCTGTTGTTTGTATTGTAAGCGATAGTTAACTTGTCTGTGGGTTTATGTTTGAATTAATTTCGGCCGGCTGCGCCTGCGGAAACAATTGCCGCTCATTGTCAGTTCGATTAGTTTTAGATCAGAATAGGGCGGAGGATTGGGCGCGCTCCGAGTGGACCGGGCCCCGAAACAAAGACTGACAGTGAAAGTGTTTTATGTGACAGGTGGCTGTGCCGCAATTTTTGCAGGTATATAATTATATTTTGCAAATGCGAACTGTGGATGTATGAAGCAGAAAATCGGGTTGAACCAATTAGGATTAAACAAGAACGAGAGAGGTGTCAAAATATTCCTAATGGGAAGACACCTACTCGAGTTAGCGTGCGTCCGCGCAGTTTATCTAAGTCAGCGTGGAGTGTCATTGGCGAGAATACTTCGCATTACCCACGAAATAGGCCGACTCCGTTAGATCTGTCGGGTACATATAAGTTGGCATACGATTGCGTTTACGAAAATTTCGTTTGCCAACTGTTCTAGACTAAAAATCAGATATTTTGCCATTAAGCAGCGATGTTAACCACAGTAATATACACACTGAGACAAATTTTATCGCCATAAAATTTCTCTCAGTCTCTGCGAGTCGAACGTTCCCACACAAATAAATACCCTGTGGTTCATAAAATTCTCCTCCGAACATAACGTTTGAAATTGCTATTCTTTCGTCCCAAAACGTGTTCGTGCATGCCCTCCTAAAATGTACAGTCAGTGACAAAAGTATTCGTACACCACCCAAGAAGTGAGAATAATGGCTATTTAGTACTTAAACTTAATAATGACACAAGGAACATACAAAACGAAATCAAATCATATCTTTTATATCATTAAAACAATAATTTTCAATCCAGATTTCATGTAAAAATGAAAAATATCACTTTAGGCAAGTCGCAAAAATATTCGTACAACCTATTGTTGTTTTTATTATTCTTTCATAAAGAATAGAGAACAGAAAAATATTTATATTTTTGTTCACCGGTATTTCTAAAATAATAAACAACATGTTTTTACCAAATTGTGCATTAGTATTAAACATGGGTCGTGAGGTCAAAGAGTGTCCCGAAGACATTAGAAATTTAATTATAAAATTATTCAATGAGACAAAATCTTACAGTCAAATCAGTAAAATTGTTAATAGAAGCCGATCCACTATTCAGTAGATTATAAAAAACTACAAAAATACCGGAATTGTTTTGAAAAAACCACGAAAGGGGCAAAAGAAAAAATTAACTCTACGAGAAGAACGCGCACTTGTTCGGAAAATTAGAGAAAACCCGAGACTGAGTGCCCCTATGTTAGCAGCGCAAATGTCAGAAGCCACTGGGAAGAATGTACATCCTCAATCTGTGAAGAAGATCGGCAGGGTACCATGGCAGGGTTCCTCGAAAGAAACCCTTTACATCAAAAGTCAACCAGCAGAAACGTTTAGCTTTTGCACAGAAGTATCTGGAAAAAGACGAGAGCTTTTGTGCAAAGGTGTTATTTACTGATGAAAGGAAGTTTAACTTGTTTGGGTCAGATGGTAAAGGAAAAGTGTGGCGTAAAAAAAATACAGCTTTGAATCCTGAAAATCTGTGTCCAACAATTAAACATGTTATGGTTTGGGCAGCCATGGCAGCATCTGGAGTGGGTACTTTGGCTTTTATTGAAGGTAACATGGACCAGTATAAATATATGGAAATTTCGCGGGCTAATCTACCCGTGAGTGTTGAAAAATTGGGATTGGAAAACTGGATTTTGCAGCGAGACAACGACCCAAAACATAATGCGCGTAACGTTAAGATGTGGATTGCCTACAACGTACCACGACTTTTAGACCGTCCACCCCACTCACCAGACTTCAACCCAATTGAACATCTCTGGGATCAATTAGACAGACAAATCCGCGTTTCTGAGGTTCAAAAACGAATTAAAAATAGAGAATCTCTTAAGGTCGTTTTAGAAGAACAATGGCAAGAAATATCTGCAAGAAACAACGGCAAATTTGGTTTATTCAATGCCGGGAAGGCTTAAAGACGTTGTTTTAGCCAAAGGAGGCCCAACGAAATATTGAATTTACTAAAAGTGGAAAAAGTTAATTAGTTTTTATTAGTGTACGAACACTTGTGTGACCTGCCGGAAATGATATTTTATTTATATTCCTAGAATCTAAGTTAAAATTTAATGTTAAAGTTGCAATAAACGAAATAAATAGGCCGTTTTCACCTGTTCCATATGCCAATTTTTATTTCTAATCCCAAGTAATTGTAATATTAACAATTTAGGTTGTGTACGAATAATTTTGTCACTGACTGTATCATAAGCAATAAAATCTTGAATTTTCGGACTTCACAGTGGGAGGAAAACTTGTCAACCACCAAGCCATCTATAATGTTTATTCATTTTCAGGGAGCGAATGTTTTTTTTTAACCCGAAGGCAGTATACAGGATGTTCGTGAGATAATTTCGTAAATTTAACCAACGATTCAAAATATAGTGTTAAATAAAAAAGTTCCGTGCAACAGGGGTCGAAAATCGAATACTTACAAAGAAAAAATGGTAAAATTGGCAACCGAAAAATTATGAAGAGATTAAAATTTTAATAAAATGTTCGAAAACCTACTTGTCAGATGTTGATTGTTTGATTTTTAACAAGAAATAAATAAAATTATTTGGTATTAACATTGCTAAAAGGAATTTAAAACTTCATTGAGACTAATAATAGGACTCAAACGGTAGAAATAACCTTAAGCGGGAACGTCGCGCTGAACTCTGGAAACCTGACTCTGTAAATGGTTTCCCAAGTTAACTTCTCGTTGGAATTCCGATAGAACGCCAAAGGAGCAATTGCTTTATCCTTTTCACGTATAAAGAGTTCGAGAAGCACATAATGTTTACACTTTAACCATAAAACCTATCTCACCTTTCACCTATTTTTGAACACATTTGATAAATTTATGATTGATTTTTGCTGTTGTACGTCGGAAATACCTGAAAATAGCTCAACCACCGGCCCCTCGGTATTTTATGAAAATCTTGGATAATTTTTTGAAAGTTTTCTGGTGACTTTCAAGCGGTTTAAAACAGTCACTGAGTTTTATTGTAAATGGCAACCAGGCACTGTTCTTTTGTTACTAGAGACATCGCAGCGAACGCCAAACATCGTAACTGTCATTTGTGCTGTCATCAAGTGCAACATGGTGCCTGTCATAGGTTTTAGTTTCAAACTTTGTCACATTATTACGAAATTTTGGATAATTTTTCATGAATTTTCGAGCTTTTTAAAACATTAGAAAATACTTTTCTTTGTTCCATGTGGCAACCGGGCGCTGTTCCTTGGTCAGAAAAACTAACACGGCGAATGTCAACATTGTTAGCTGACGTTTGTCGTTATCGGAACCGGTTCTGGCAGCTTTCTTTCTTCACGTCCCCTGTGTAAACCCTGTGCAAATGCACCATATCTAGTTTATATGGCCGCTTAGAGAGGTATCAAAATGAAACACGACGCAACGTTGCCATTTTTCAAAAGAACTTTTTCAAAATTTTCCAGGGAAATGCTTGTATTTACGATTCCTGTTTTTTGTTTAAAACAATGCTCTTAATTATTGGTTAAATTTACGAAACTTATTTCACCAACACCCTGTATATGAAATGTAAACATAATTCTGAATGCTCTAATTATATTACACATGATTGTTCCCTTGTAGGTTTTTAAGCCATTTGAAGTTTGATACTTTCGCAGACTTAGCCAGGAGATTCAAATTGGTCTAATATTTGATCTTTCGAGTCTCGTGTCTTCATTTAATAGGTCAACGAACACTTAAATTGTTCTACAGTAGAAGATTCATTAATTATCATTCAGCATTAAATTGGCATTTAGAACTGCTGATGTGAACCAATTTGCGAAATGATTACTAATGGGATTCTCACTAGGCTAAAGATTGAGGACTTGTTTTATCATCGAGTTTATGATATTTTCTCCTGTTAGTGGTTCGCCACCTGCTGCGGCTGACCTGTTCAGATTTCATGGAATGGTCACTAAACCTAAACGAGCCAGCTTTAGAATACCTCCGCTCTATTCGAAATTGAACAGTCTAATTCGTTCCATCTCCATATGTTGGATATGGTATGCGCTTATAGATGACCAAAACGGACAACACGCGTTTTAATTTCGCATAATTGACGTTGTTACCGTGCATTAGGTGGACGTGCACTTAATTAGCTATTACATTTCACTAGCCATTGCTTGCTGTTTTCGTTCGGTAACGGTAAAAATAGTAATTACTTAAGTATTTCGGTGCACGCCAGTTGTTTAGATCAAGTTCCCATAGCCGCTCTAACAGCCACTCAACTGAGACCTAATTCCCGAATATAAATCTTAATTTTAAAACTCGCGAACAACAAGTGAATTTTTCTCGGAGCGCATTAGTTAGCGTTTGGCACGAAGATTTATGTCGCCTCGCATACGATTCTCGAAGAGATGGCGCTAAATATTGACACAGCGCGGCCTGGCAGAAGATGGCGCCACAGTCGATCGCATCAGTGCCATCTCCATTTCGAAACCTACATTTTGAACTTTCTCCAGTTTCTCTGTATCTCTTTTAGCGTAATTTGAACTCTCGACTCAATAACAATAATTAATCCGTTGCAAATCTTCCGTTTGCCTATATTAGCGCTTTGTACGTCTACCTACGTGTGTAGTAAGTAGCATTAAAATACATGCATTAAGAGCTTAATGACGCGGATATGAAAGCAAAGCAGTGAGAATAGAAATTGATATCTAATGCTAATGTGCATATAAACCCATTGTAAATTGATGCTTGTTTTCTATTGGCGATAATAATTTCTTTTCGCGGTGAATAAGATTTTTCCTGATTCTTTGGATTGCAATCGTGAAATTGGAATTGATAATTTGCCCTACGTGTTCATAGAAAACAGGCAGTCACGTGTCGGTAATAGCAAGTTATTTTTTGTGTTGTTTCTTGTTTAAAATTAAAATCACAAATTCCAGCGAAAGATAATTATTGTTGTTTGAATCGAAAATACGTGCAGGTTTGTGGACGCTAAATGTGATGTTACGTCATAACCCAAGAATACATGTTTTCGCATTCCGAGAATTTAAGAGAGAATTCCGGCAAACACGCTTCTCATAATATGTTCTAGTTGAGGGACGAATTTACCGGACAAAAAGGATTGATTACCTGCAAATGTATTATTGGAAATTTTCTATTTTCGTGCTATGCACTTCACAACAGTTCAAGGCGTTGCTTCATAGATTTTATTCACTCGAAGGGTTTATTTTTATTAAAGTCTGCGAAACACAATTTATTTTAGCGATAATGAATCCCGAAAATTGATCAATCTCTAAATAATTACAATTTCACTGCTACTTAATTTCTGGTTTTATCCAATCATTAACAAATTTTAAATAGTTTTCGGCGTGGTTTGGAAAGTTTATTTCACAGCAACCCAGAGGCGTAGATGACTTATTTTAGTGGTAATACATTTCCCAACGATGATCAAGAACGGCAATTTTATTCTTCCTCGTGGCTACGCCTCCAGATTCATCCAATAAAGGAAGTCATAATAAGTGCGAATCTTGGCGACGCTGCGATTCTTCCATTTGCCGCTAAACGTTTTCAATATTTTTGTTTTCGTTTCAGAAATCACCAATGGAAGAAAATGATGACCCATCGTCGGACGTTTCAAACGCCCACAAATCTCAGGTAAGCTTCGTTAACATTCTCATTTCATTTAGACGCTGCAAGACAATAGAGACGGTGGCGGCTAAACTGAAACTGAGCATTAAATTGCGTTGTTAATCGTATTCAGTTTGCCATGACTTGGAAGATAAGGAAACATAATTGCGTAGGCGCAACTCTGAAAATTAACATTGACTAAGGAACAAGTGGTTATACATATTGTACGAAACTCAAGTCCAATGTCACACCCACCATGTCTGAAAATCAAAACAGAATCTATTTCGGTTTATTACTTGATGCAAACTAGTGAAAGTCCCGAAGTTTTAGCCATGGACCCGATTTGAAAGAATGTGGGAGTCGATTCTTTAAAAGGAGCTAAAGGCAACTGCTCCCGAAAATTCACACCTCGGTGCCATGAAAGAAACCTAAATAAATCTATTTTTGGTCGGGTGAAAGTTTGTTTTTGATAGCAAGTCGCGACGTGTTGATGCCATTGGTCATGAACTTGTTAGTGTTTTTCGGAACCATCGTTTGAATGCTGATAAATGGCAAATATCAAGCTCATTTGCATGCTCGTTTGTGATTTACGATCGGCCCACGGCGTAAAACAAGACGGGAGCGCCACGAGCATTTTTCGAATGTGTGCGAATTTAACGGTGGTGCCCATTATGATTTTTACTCCACGCCGGCAGATGGGTTCCTACCATTTATCACCGCGTCCGAATTGTACCGTTACAACGTCGAGTTAAAGGTACTACGGTCAGCGGAAGAAGAAAAAGAGAAAGGCTTTTGCGTATGGAAATGAGTGTTTTGATGCGTCTTCACCTTGGTCTACACACCAAGGAATATTTATTCACGCAAAAACTTTTACTCTGATTTATGCAAACAACCACCCACCATACAGGGCAAGTTCCTGAGCGAAGCAATAACTCAAAAGCCGCTTTATAATATGCCATCGTCACGTCGTGGAAGAGAAGAGGTTACAACGACGAATTGTCGATCATTTTGAATTGCTAAACACGCTGAGGGAAAAAATTTTGGTTTTTCGGAATCCCTTCGAGAGTCATCGAATTTTTCCAAATTTCGAAATGGTATGTTCTCGAATACCGAACATTGCCTTAATTTAACTGACTTCGTATCTCTTGTGGTTACCGAGATTCTCCTGAACGATAACTGGAAATGCACACCCTGTATAGACATGCAGAGTATGCGGATCTCTAAATACCTCCAATTTGACTTCACAAACCACCTGTCTTAGTTTCATTCGCGATGGCCGCAAAATTGAATAAATAATGATAATAACCGCGCGTCTCTCAAGTGTTCTTGCGGGAACACCACTACCAAATTCTCCATAGCGCTTTCTCGGTGGAAGCGAAGTGTCAAACGTGTTTTGTTAACATTGTTTCAACAATAGAAAAATAAACAAAAATAAAAAGAACAGAGAGCAAGGCGGAATACCTAAATGTTATTTTAATGGTTCGCCAGGTTCGACATGCAAACGGAGAATCGGCACTTGATTACAAGATAATTTAGTGTCGAAGCAATGGGTATTGTTCTGACTTTCTCGAAGAAGTTTAATGTTTCGCGATTTGCGAAAGCTTTCTACCTAATTTCGGCTATGTAAAAGAAAGCATATCTGAAATTGAGGATAAAAAACACAGGGGAATAATGCGAGAGTTAATTTTTTAAAAGGGTCAGAGAAAGTGGCCCAGCTACATGCTCCAGTGGTTCAAGTTTCCAAATCTGAAATGCCCACTGCGGGAGCCGTTCCATAGGGATCGAATCTCGTTATGTAAAAAAAAGACAATTAGGGCCGAATAAACAAACGGCAGCCATCGAATCAATTTCCACTTTATGATCTGGATTTTTATTTGTTCGTCGTCGACTATCTCGTTATCTGGTTCCTGGTCGCGCTTTCTCGCCTCGTATCACCCACACGTATGCCTGACCAGGCACAATACAATCTGTCCTGGCTCGCAAGACGCGATCTTCTTCGTCTGCGCTTATTAGAATGACTGGTTGCCTACGCCCACGCGATAACGTTCGGTTGTTATATTACATGAAAGCGCGTGCGAAACGGTACTAGTTCGAAACAATCAAAACAAAAGTACTCTATGCTCTTTTGTTCGTGGTGTCTAATTTAATCAACACCTACTCCGTTGGAGACCATCAGCTCTTGACGATGGCCACTCGATATGAATTGTCAAAGGTCGAGAGTAAGTTGCAAATGTGACACTGCGAACAACTTCGACATCCAGCGGAAAACTTGCGTCAGCGATTTACCTCTAAGAGTCGTGGTTTCGGAAAACACAAGAATGACAACCCGAAGTCGATGGCAACGTTCTTAATGGAAAAGTTGATATCACTATTTTCCATTGGTCAAACACGCCACGTGACATAAAAAAGAAAACACTCTGTAAAAATGGTTTTATTTAAATTATTTTCGGCGTGTTTCTTACGCTAAAACAAATACTTCATTAAAAAATTGAACAAGTTTAGTTGTTGAAACCAAAAATATATACAGGGTGGGGCACCAAGAGCGCCTCGGGGTATTACGTCCTTGTTAATAATTTGATCGAAAATTGTTTTTAGAGGTGTATGTAGGTCCTTGCAAGATGCATTTTAAAAGTATTTTCGTTTATACAGGGTGCATAGAAACAAAGATACATCTCAAACATGTTTTTTTTAATGGAAATTTCACAAAAAATTATTTGGTACTCTTGCAATAAACAAATATAAGGACTAATGCTAAAAAACTTTCCTGGTATGTTTCATAGAGACGTATGATAGGCACTGAATTTAGTAAACAAGTATATTTGTTTATTTATTGGGAAATAAAAAAAGTCGCTCTAATTTCCTCCACTACTGTATGTTTTTTTTTTTTAATGGAACGCCCTATATTTTATTACATATTTTGAATTATAAGAGGAAAACAGTACAAGTTTGTATAACACACATTGGGTCTGTAACAATCGCTTCTCGAGAAATTTTAGAAAATACAGGGTGAGTCGGGAGGATCGTGCCAAACTTCAGGAGCGTGTTGTACATGAAAAATAAATGTAAAAAAACTCAAATGTTGTTATCCGATTTTCGTTTGTTTGCAAGTTATAGCGTAAATAAAATTAAAACATTAAATTTAAAAAATTTATAAATTTCATAAGAAATTCCATAAATTAACGTTTGGATATCATCATAGTAAATGTTCAAAAATATCGCCATTAACTTCTAAACATTTTCGGCTTCGTCTATGAAGAGCATTCGTTGCGCTCCTGATTGTTTCATGTCTTTCTTTAATGGCAGCTGCAGCATTTCTAATGCGTCGAATTAGTGCATCTTGAGTGTCCACATTTACTCTGTACACTTCAGTCTTAAACCAACCCCACCAACAATAGTCTAGTGGTGTGAGGTCTGGAGATCTTGGAGGCCAACTAATAGGGCCACCACGACCAATCCAACGTCCAGGAAACGTTTCGTCTAAATGTTGCTTAACCTTTATGTTTTAATTTTATTTACGCTATAACTTGCAAACAAACGAAAATCGGATAACAACATTTGAGTTTTTTTACATTTATTTTTCATGTACAACACGCTCCTGAAGTTTCGCACGATCCTCCCGACTTACCCTGTATAAAAATGCAAGAGTTGAGAAATTTTTTTTTACTAGGTGAAATGAATTACTTAGTTACTTACTTACTTGGCTATTATTTTTTTACTAAACTGATATACAGGGTAAGCAAAAAGAGCGGTCAAATTTTGCTCCCTTATAATTTAGCATAACTTTCTTATTTCAAATGGAACATATACATTTTTACGTCTTACTTAGAATCGCTCATTAATTCCCATTCAATTGATACTATAGTGTTCTATACCCATCTTTTACCGTTTTCCCATAATATGAAATTTTATTTAATCTTCAATAATAACATTAAATAACACAAATTGTTGTCAAGTTATGCCTTGGATTGGTTGCTATGATTATTAAAGAAAGCTAATTATAGTGCACGAATTTTAAAAGTGTTTATTACAGTTTAACGGATTCTCAAAAAAATTTTCAATTTACCAAGGGTGTTTCCTAAGAACGGTACATAACTTCGGGAGCGTATTCTACAGCTGAAATAAAGGTAATTTTGTTATATAAACCATATTCCAAAAATGCTTCGTTGCGGAAATACAGGGTGTGAAAATTTCTTTAAAAAATTGCATTTAAAAAGATATTTCCGTAATCACTTGAGACATTTTAACGACATCTTGCAGGGTTTAAGAGTCAGCAACTCGTATTTTACGCTAAAAACAGTGGCTGTAGTGTAAGCAGTGGCGTGCAGGCGGGATAATTGCTGGATATTTTAAAGGAAAAATGTGGTACGCCACTGTTCGTTTCCAATATTTTGTTCCTTGTTTAATTATGTGTTCGATTTGGAAGAGAAAAGCCCATTCTAATTCCTAAACGAAGACATTGCGGACCTACGTTTATCGAAACTTTCTGTGATAAAATCAGTTAAAGATTCATCCCTTAAATTAAGTACATGTACCTAATTAACACCCCGTATTATCGTCGTAGTTTAGCAGACAGGCATGTCTAGAATATCACCTAGGCGTAGGAAAATAAAACTACAATCTCTATTGGTAAGAAATTTTGATTCAACAAAACCTTACCTAAATAGCCCGGTCAGACGTCGAAGTAAATCTCATGTGGAACGCTTTATTATTTACGGCCGAGGAATAAAGTACCCGTTCTTTCTCTTTTGTCAAAACGGTGCGTGGCATCCATTACAAACAGGCCAAGCCATTGTCCCAGCTATTTTTACATACAATGGCGAAATGGCACAAGCCATAAATCTCGCTCCGAAAGTACTGTTTAACGTGGTGTTGCATGGATGCAGAAAAATGCCAGATATTTCGCGGTTTAGCTCTAATTGATGTTTGCCCAACAGCGCTAATACTCTGTTTTCGGCACATAATTCGACCAGGTAACGAGGCTAATTTGGCTGGACATTAAGAACACAATCAATTCCGTGTGTCAATAAACATCAAGGTAAGGCTGTATATTTATTGGTTGCTTTGGTCTAAACACGCCGTTTTTTATGTAATGTTTACGATTAATCTTCTATCTGGTAGTAGTAGTAATAGTAAGACATTTCCTTGAAATTCTGAGTCAAATGTATGCATGCGTAAGGCATGCTCACTTTCATGGTCAAGTTACTCACATATATTAAACGTATGTGTGATTATTTCACATCGTATATTTATTTAATTGTTAGCAGTACTTCGTAGGTTTTCGGAAACCCGATATTCGTCGAATAGTCACGTGCCAGCTCTCTATGGACGGTTCCCACTGCGCCAGATTACCCGGGGCGGTGCGGGCGTGTCCTGTCAGACGGGACTCGATAGTTTTCAAAGGAGCGTTTTGCTTCATTCTACTTTCCACGTATTCAATTTAACACGTAGATACCTTTTATTTCGCACTTCGTAAATTATCCACCCGGTATGTTACAACTATTAAGATTACTTGAAACATGCTTTTGATAAATCAGAAAATTATGTTTGTGTGTTACGAACACTAGTTATTTCATCTCAAATGCCAGATGTAACATGACCACACTCGTTTGCAATTTCCTAACCCCAATAAGTGTACATGTTGATCTGACCTTTGCCTGCCATATCTTTCCAAATTATTTAAATTAATTGTTGAATAAAAACCATGATAATCAATAACTCTTCGGGTTTCGATAACACGTCGGAGATGTGTGCTCGCTTTGCGTGCCCGACCAATCCCAAAACGAGTTTTTCACATTTTTGAAACGTCCCGTCATAACAGCAATCAGCCCGCACCATAACGAGCGCTGTCAAATAAATCCGTTGGGCAAAGAGTGGTACTTCTATACCCGGTTCTACACCGTATTAGTAGCCCGTCGAGTGAATTAAGCCCCACATAAACCCCATAATTTCTCGTCACGTGACAATTACGAGTTAGTTGACAGCAGTCCGTTACCCTCTGCTATAAAGCAGCCTGCGTTACGGTCGCCCATTCCGGTTGTAATGCTTATTTTACGATGGAATTGTTAATAATAACTACTGTTACGTAGTTTTTGTGCTATATTGAAAATGCTTCTGAGAAGTTAGAGTAACTGCGAGTTCTCGGTCTCTATTCCCCCTGATTCACTCTGATAATCAAAGCTCAATCAATAACGCGTAATTGGGCCAGAAACTTATTTAAGGTCAGGAAGTCGGTCGAAAAGTACGCGTGTTGTCGGAACACGGGACTGCTTGTACTATTTTAAACGTTAATGTCTGGGGCGCGTGGGAACACGACCGATTGTCAGTAATAGACGGACGAACGCAGTTTGAGCATTGAAGCCCTCCGGACTCTGAATGTAGAAAAAAGTACTGATGTGCTTTGATTATTTCATCCAAGATACGACAGTGCACCGTCTTGTTAACACCTTGTTTTCTATGGTCAGGAATATTTTAGACATATTCGTTAGGAAAAAATTAATGTTATTAATAATTGTGGTGGTATGCATGTTTACATTTTAGATTTGGGGTGTTTGGATGTGATCCCAGGGCCAAGAAGGTTTTAACGAAAGGCTCGTGATCATTTATGCTATTAGTCTAATAAAGTCTTGAAAATTTAGAGAACGTACTAGGCGAATACGAAGATAATTTCACGTTCGGAATGAATATAACTGGTTTCTTGAGGACTTCGATCCAGTTTCTGCACGTTTCTACCGTTTGTCATTCTGTCAATAGTTGATACAATAGATACAATCGGGGGAAACATTGCTGCCTGAGAATATCTTTCTTGTGGCCACCGATTGTGAGTCGGCCAACTCTTAGCCGACATAATAGCAACATGGGACGACGTTTTATCAAAGAAATCATTGAAACAACTTTTGATGTGAAGGAGATATATCTATGTTTTGAAATTTACCGATTATAATCAGCCAACTGTCTAAAAAAAACTATTATACAGGGTGTCCCAGAATAAGGGGGTCAACGCTTAACCACATATTCCTTGGTCAAAAATATATCGATTCATGGTGATACACTTATATACGAAATTGTCCCCTTCTGGAGATACAAGGTCTTAAAGTTTCACTTTTTTTTTTTAATTTTTGCAGATAAATCGAAAACGGCTAGATGGATTGCTACTAAATTTGGTGTATAATCTTTCTACTTCTCGGGGCACATTCGACGGGGCTTATTATGGTAAAATCACCCGGGGTAGTGGTCAATTGCTACAAGGTCGAATGTTAAATACACCAGAATTTTTTTTATTCGTTCATGCAGACAGTTGATTTTTTTAAAATGAAATTCCCGGCCAGTTACGCAAATTTTTTTAAATCTCTTATTGAATTTTGATTTGGAGCCTTCATTAGACGGAAAAAAATTAAAATTGTTGATAATGTCAGTCAATATATACCCTTCAGAAGGAAATAAAAGCATACATTTCGATAAACAATTAATTTAATAAGTGCTCAACGTGACCACCCCGTTCTCGAATACAGAGATTCGTGCGTCGAAGGAAATTAAATTTTAATCTTCCCAACATCATTGGATCATTGCGCACTCCATCAGCTGCTTGCAAAATTCTATTTCTTAGGTGGTCTTCAATTTGAATAGGAACAGCATATACGCGAGATTTTAGCGTACCCCAAATGGAAAAGTCGCAGGGAGTTAGATCTGGAGATCTAGGCGGCCATTGAAGAGGTGCATTATTTCCTCTATTAATTTTCTTTCGTCTAATGTAGGCTCCAAATCCATCTAGCCGTTTTCGATTTATCTGCAAAAATTTTTAAAAAAGCGAAACTTTAAGAGCTTGCATCTCCGGAAGGAGACGATTTCGTATATAAGTGCATCACCATGAATCGATATATCTTTGACCAAGGAATATGTGGTTAAGCGTTGACCCCCTTATTCTGGGACACGCTGTATATTGGACCGACGGTGTTTCCACTGATTGTATTCAAGTCCATACGTAGCTTTAGGAATCACTCCAACCTAAATAATAAACATCCGCCATAAGTGTTGACACCGTTCGGCAGAGTCAACTGTTGAGATTTCTGCTGAATAACACACCTTTCAAATACTTTAAAATGAATGCTGACATTCCGTTTTTTTCCTATGAATTTCAAATTGTTGTATAACAGTTGCACAATGTTTACCTCTACCGAAAGGGGTCATTACCACACCCTGTACGTGGAGTTAGTAAAAAAAAGTTTACAAACGCATGATTTATTGTGGAGGTTTATTAGAAAATATCTCTAAGAAATCCGACGTAATCTTAGCCGTGATTGAAAATTACCTATTTAGTTCTATCGAGTCTCTCCTTTAACTCACATCTACGTCATGAAAATGAGGAAGTTTCAAAGCGGACGGTGCAGTGGTACGTATATGGGAAGTTGGGTTTACGCGGATAAAAGGGTGAGTGAGGTGATCGTCTGGATGGTACGTGGGAACACAACACATGCGTGTTAACTGTGTCGCGGGCGCAATCGCCATAAGTCGAGAAGGATTACCGAATGTTTTGACCAAAAAATCGCCTGTCCGAACTCGGACCGTCAACTCGAGAAAAACTAAAGTTCCTCAGTCTGTAGCTTTGCTTCAAAGAATACAAATATCGATAATCGCGTTCGCATAGTTGCACCTCCTTCCATTTAGCTTTGAGCTAGCACGTATTTGCCTAAGACAAAGACAATCACCTTTTTCTACGTAAGATAGAAATGTCACGCATCGAAGAAAAAATCGTAGAAAAACGTGATATATCTGAAGGTTTTCATTTCGTAAGACCTATAATTACTTCAAGCTAGATTAAACGCTTCTAGGGTCTATTTTTCCCCTATAATTATATCGGTGCGCAATGTTTTTGTTTGTTTTGTGCACGTTTTGAATTCGTCATACACGTTATTGTGTTTAGAGGAAGTAACATTCATATCTAGCAATTATTGTTTTTGTTTCAAATCCAACAAATCAGCGCACACACCTCGAAAGAGTTCTTATGCAATGATGACAATACAGTTTTCGAAGCTGAGCTCAACTGCAGCGTAAAATGCGTTTTCTCCTCGGCGACCATACCGGGGAGGAAAGTGAATTATTACCGTTGAATCACCCCGAGGGGACATACACGACAGGGCTCTTACGTATTTTCCCCTGATTTAGTTCTAATACATACTACATTGTCCACACAAACTTTTACCCTGGAAAAGCAGATTGTCTGTGTTAATCGAAATAAATGTGACACATTCGGCAGATTGTTTATAAACAGCAGCGGTCTTTAAGAGTGATTAATGTCCGAGATATCTAAAGTATGTGTTTGAGTGGCTAATCAGAGGCAATAAACGTCTTGTAGTATATGGAATGTGTAATATATGCCCGTTTTGGGAGATGTTGAAACCTAGAACTGTGCTGAAATACAAGTTTTCATGAACTATTAGCTTATGCTACGGGACAGCGTATATCTATTATTTTTACTTTTTGCATTTACAAAATGAATAATGGCGCTTTGCCTCTTGAACTATGTAAATAGAGATGGTTAGTTGATAACCAGGTCTTCTTCTGAAAGTTTTCCTATAAACAGCTCAGACGATATATTTAATGGGATTTCATCGGCTAAGGAGGCAATAACAGGCAATGAAAATGGGATTTTGCGTTCAGTCGACGTTGCGCATTAATTGGAAAACTTCTTCAGAACTAAAAAGACAATCGTCACAAAATGCAGAATAACCGTCAAACACGATGCAAAGGGGCAATCAACATAAAACCATTAAAAAACCACAGAAGTGAAATCTACATAAAAGCATTCCATGGGTTGAGCACGCTACGAAGACTTCCTTATGTATAATCTACCGGTGACAATTCGGTGGGCATCAGTATCTCAGAAATCATTTACGTTTGTTTTTTTTTACTGAGAGAGGAACTCATGTATCATAAACTTTTATATCCGTCACTTTCTGGAATTTAAGGCGGTAACCTTTGGATGTTTATTTGCATTAAAATGATCATTTATTAACTGATCAAGAGTGCATAAGAAATTACCTTTCAATACCCTTTTAGATAATGTTTGTTTCGATGGCTTAATTATGGAGATCCCGAAGACTCACACAGGTTTAATAAATTTTATTCAAAATTGAAATGTATTATTGAACAAGAGATTACGAACAGAAATCCGTTTTTAAATGTACATATTTATTAAGAACTGAAGATCAAATGATTTTCACAAGATAGTATGAGAAAGGCATCCTCTGACAAACTATTGAACTATTATTTTTTTCTTATCCGTCTACATAGCAATTTTCTATCCTGTCTCTTAGCGCTAAAAGAACAAAATAATAGAGTATAGGTCAGAATGATTTGTAGAAGAAAACCGAAACAAATTCAAATAAAAATTTATTAAAAGTTATTTTTCGAATAACTTTTGTATTTTCCTTTTATTTATCAAATCCAAAATTACGTTTTTTCTGTTGAAATATATTTTTTTGCAGAAACCATAGAAAATTATGTTAAACTATGTTATGGTTATTTTAAATTTTAGACCTCAGAATTTGCTTTTAGCTTTGGTCCATTTAGTCAAGTTTAACGGTTTCATGGAAACGAAATAACCATCTTCGGAAACGCTTCAAAGTTATCATTCAAAAATCGCTACGTACACTAGACAGATTGGGTGTGAATACCATTGAAACATTATTTTTTAACGCATAATTTAAATAGCAAAAAGCACGATTAAACCACTCTCACTGACGATGACTACAAATTAATAACTTAACTACTTCTCTATTAATAGTAAATTAATAAATAAGCGGTTGGAAGCGGCCACTTTCGCACGACACTTTCTAAATTTGCCATCGTGCCCATAAAACATACCAGTAAGTAATCTTATATAAACAATCACTAAGTACTAAATTACCTGCTTGATTAATTAGTGTTTATCACCTAGGTGTCAACGCAATTCCTGCTGCACTTGAGCAAACAGAATTATAAACTCTTCGAAGATTGCATATCGTTTAATCTGTGCTAGATCGAGTATTCTGTAATAAACTGCGGGGATCGGTACCTCGGAAAATTGATGGTTCTGAAATTTGGTGTTTTATTTAATTTTGTTACGTTTTTATTTCATTTTGTTGCGTTTTTATTTAATTTTGTTACGTTTTTATTTCATTTTGTTGCGTTTTTATTTCATTTTGTTCCGTTTTTATTTCATTTTGTTACGTTTTTATTTCATTTTGTTGCGTTTTTATTTCATTTTGTTGCGTTTTTATTTTTACAGCTTCAAGTATTTTCAGAACGTGACTCAAAATATGATCACATGTACGCGCACTCGACCACGTCAGCTCTTGAAATGTCCCTTAAAACCCGCCAATTATTCGTCCCTTCCAACAGACATATCGTAACTGCTCGAATTCTCAGCAGGGGATTACGAAGGTCTTATTTATAGCCTCGAGGGCCATTTCATCGCATATAGTTCAGTCCTTCGAGGGCAGACGGCTTGGCGCCTGAGTTGGCGCCCTAACCGTATAAAAGCTACTGGCAAATAATGGCTTTTGTCATGTCTTATTCAATGAACCTCCACCCCTTCATAAAAACGGCTGAAAGGGGGCCGTTATGCGTTTTTTTTAGTACTTTAATGACGTATTTTGATTACGTATTTTATGTATAAATACGTATTCTTACTATTATAATTCATTACTTAGAAATATGTGTGTACATTTTCTCGATCACTTCCGCTTCTACGTCACGCCCGAGTGGGTGTGAAGAACCCCAAGCAATTAAAATTCTAGCTACAATTCGGCTTTGGCTCATGTAAAAAATGGCCCCGACAGTTCTGGCACTTCTGGTGTTGTTTTCGCTCGCAGATAGCTCCTGCGGATAAAAGTTCCTTTGATGTTTATAGAAATTGACAAGCGACCCCGATTCCATTGATCCAGAATTGCTATCTAAAATAATTGATGATTAACAGCGTACGATGAAAAATTGCCTTTAGAGAGGAATAGAAGAAATACTTCAAATAATGAGTGTGAAGGGTAGCTGGATACCTAAGGCAGGACAGTGTGAAATTTCGGGTTTGAATAAGAGAAATTATCGCGTTAACTAGTATTTTCTGGGGTGTGCTCTTTCCTTGACACATCATTTTCTTTGGGACAAGCAGCTGGAAACGGTCTGACTTCAGAAGTTGGCGCGAGCAAGCGACGTCTTATTTGCCATAAACGAGAAAACAAATAAGATATGATTAATAATGAAATAAAGCTTTTTTAAATATCTCCAGGCAGTAAACACGACGTCCAATCAACAGGCATCAAAGAGAGCATTAGTGTTGTTGACAAGAAACGGGCGCAATTTAAAATCGAAAGAAAAAACAAGGTGGTAGAAATTAAGAACATAATCTCACGATTAAAATCGCTTAATTAAAAGTAACTGTTCCTTAATTGCCATTTCACGACGTGCATCGCGTCGAGGTGTTACTACGAGATAAGTTTAAAATGGTAATTGCCCACTTTTATCCGTCAGATAAACGTCGGAGCCCCAAACACAAAAATAAATAATTTAGTCACGGTTTAATTACTCTTTGGACTTAGAACGGAATCGCTAGAAACAATTTTCATAATGATAATCATGGAAAAAGGAGAGTCGACACATTGAAAGCGAACACTTACCGAGTTCGATCACGTCCTAAAGATAAAGCTAATACCCCTTTGTGACCCATACTGTAACCCTTTGAGGTCGTGTTTCACATACAAAACCGTAGATTACCGATCGCATTCAGAGTCATCGTTATAATGTGGCTAATTCGTTCCGCTCTGGTGCCGGTGAATTATTCAATTACTTGCTGCAAATACGGCATCGTAAACTCGATGAAGATGTTGACTTTTGATCTCAGAACTGACATAATGTACCAGAAATATTAAGCAGCTGAAGATACTATCTTATTATGGGTGGAAAAAGTGCATGCGAAAATCCGGGTTACTACCGCCTTTCTATCTATCGCGTACGCGTTCCACCTTCCCCCGGTTTCCTCATCAAAGTTGGAGAAATCCAGAGAGTTATAAATTCCCGGTTTCCTTATTTATTTCCTCTGTAACGTAAGTACAGGATAACGCCTTTTCGATGGATTTATAGGATCCGTTCGAAACGGGAGTAAATCGATCAAATTTGATTGCGCATCCTCAGGTCCGATTTCCAACTAAAATTGATTGAGTTACTTCGTTTTCAATGTGCCCGTTTCAGTGACCCGTTTTCGAAAAATCTAAAAAGCCATGCCTTAGAGAGAACACATTGTCCGTTAGGTCTAGCAGAGGCGGTTTCGAGAACATTCTCTTTCTAACACATTTTTACAAGGAGAGCAGGAAAAATAGTTACCGCGTTTCACCTGGATTTAAATAACCACAAGTCTTAGTGTTTATGCATTGTGTGTGGCGCCCTCTAGCATTGAACCAAAAACTCAACAAACATTTGAGTTTCCTGTCACCGACACTCCCAGTATCCAGAATTTCGTCAATAACATGTTGTTGGACAAAAATAATCATAACACCAAACAAAATTTCTCTTCTTGAATCCCTGTAGCTCAATAATCTTAAAGTTAAACGAAAGTTCACGCCTCAAAGTTGGTACAAACGCCCTGTATAATAAATATTTTCAGTTACGTCTCGAGGGATATGTGTGATATTCCGGAACTATTTCACCCGCCTTTATTTGACTTTCCTCCATTGTAATAGCCTGAAGTGCATTACACCACTTCATTGCCACACCTGTAGGGTGCACGTATGTATAGTATGTCTTTAAATAGATAGGCTACATCATTAAAAGTACGCTAAAGGACACCGAATTGGGACACGGGAGGGAAACAGGGCGCACCCTGTCCCGCAACGCCCAGAAACGGCAAATTTTGCCTTGACCTTTGCCCGTTGTTAGTTTTAATGAATCTAGCGAGTTGTGTCGTAATCTTAGGGGAAAAAATGAAGTCTTGCCTGGAAAATTAGGTTTTTCGTTCACGTTTTATTGACTTTCCCTTAAGCAATAACGGCAACAAGGCCGGGCTGGATTTATATCCCTTAGGTCGTAAAAGGTGGCGACCCATCAAATATCAGAAAGTAACCTTCGGGATGGGGTGACATGAGACCTTCGTGAAGCGGGTTTGTATGTGGGAGACGCGCCCTTTATGCCTGGGACAGACTTCGCTCACTTAACCTAAATTTTTGCTATTAACAGTGTAGTCGCGAATTGTCTTAAATGGATTTACTAATGAACTCCTGACACACGGAGAGCATTGGCACCGTTGTTATTCCAGTAAGCAAGGTAATTTGCCAATGCATTTGAACTATGACCTCGATTTCCGTGTAATACCAGTACCACGTTTGCGTTCACATCTGGAGTATACGTGTCTAATTGTTTTCATTCGTGTGCCAAATATGGAGGATGGAATTTTGTTGGTATCTATTGTCTTAGTCCACTCATTTACATGATAGTTAACGCTTTGCTATTACGGCGAGGTGGAATTTCTACGCGGAAAAAGCCCCCATGTGATACAAAGTTCTGTTGTTCATTAAGATCTTAGTCTCAGATTACCTGTACAATTTGATTCTCATCACAAATTTTCTAATCTCACGTATTCATCCTATGTGGCACTAAATTTTAACATTTGAAGTTTCCTCGATTGGGATAAAATCTAGAAAATTCTATAGATGTGGGTGCAACGAAAAACATTTCGAGATTACTTAACTGACGCATTTTTCCTAAAATTCGTGTTCTTGGCGTATGATTTTTGGAAGAAAATTGGTATAATTTTGGCATCTTGCCGTCACATTTGTCAGTCGTTTACTTGAGATCCAACTGATCATTTAACTCACTTGACAGCTGAAGTCGTTAAGGATATCAGACGCTAACTTTTCATGGAAATGTTGAAATTTCAATCGTGCAACGGTCACTAGGTCACACTATTGGGATAAAACTGACTTAATGACGTGTCCCGTCAAACCTCATTATTGCTATTCATATTTCTTTCCTTGGTTGCATTAAAACTTATTGTATTAAGGAAAACACTCTAATTAAACGTAGTTCTAAAATTGGTCCTGAAGGAAAGGCTAAAAATTTCATTACAAATTATCTGTGTTACCCGTAGCCAAATTGCGTTCACCATCCTATCAAGAAAATTACAACGTGTGTATTAAATATTAGAAATTATTCTTCCTTTTGATTTCTTGACTTCAATAATTAAACTTGCGTTCACCATCATATCAAGAAAACTACAACATGTGTATTAAATATTAGAAATTATTCTTTCTTTTGATTTCTTGACTTCGATAATTAAACTTGAAATATGGGCAACAGTTTAATCATAGAAATTACGTTTTATTATTCGTCATCCTCCAACCATCACTGAAGTACCTTTAGGGGTAATGACCATAAGGACGCTATGCAATAGCGTCATCTACCCGACTGAAATAATGAGTGATCCACCCAGGGTCCCAACATGAACTCTCAATATGTGGGTACTTCTTGCAAATTATCCGAGATACGATGTTGGTTAAATAGAGGCAACGTTTTTCCTTTGTGTGGCGGGTATTTTATGTTTTCATATATTATATCTGAAACTCTAAGAGATAATGCATCTTGAACATAACATCAGTGGTGGTGTTCGATTTGACATTAATTTCCGTATCAACCGCAAGCAAAACGAGAAGAGATGGTGGAGACATTAGGTCGCTGGGTGAATACTAAGCTGTTTACACGTCAGCATTAATCTGTTACGTATTTATTTATATTATATTTTATCCTGTTACAATATATAAAAATTCTGTATTTGCAGCATTGGTTTTTACACCATTAGCAGGGTTTCCAGTAGGCGGTTAAAAGTGATCGTTTTGGCTCTTTGAGACAGGATTTTAATTAATAAATCAGCGTTTTACGATGGATTACCTAACGTCGACGGGTGGAAGAAGAGTCGTAAGATGACAACGACGTGTAACCTCAATCGCGGACTTACGTAAACGTTCTTTAAGAAAAAACTTGACAAACCAATTACCGCCCTGCACTTTCTCCTGCGGCCCTCCCGTAATAATCGATCCACCCACGTACCGGAACTCGGTTAAGTACATACCGGTTCGTTGTTAAAAACTATCGACGTTTTTGCCTGTCACAGAGATAATATCGGCGACACCGATTACCATCCAACAATACCATTTCGAGCGAGAAAAATCGCCATTAATAATACGTAGGCGTCCATTTGCATTCGCATGTCATCTGTAAAGTGCACGGAATCTGTTTCCGGTATCGAGATATTCAATTATTCATTTTAATCGGTTGTAGTGGTCGGCTTTGTTGACCGAAGATGCTGATAATTCTGCGCCTTTTTTTTTAAACGACGAGAATTGCGGGTACATTCATGGCCGCTTGATTGACGTTAGTTGACCTCGTTTTGGCGACCTCTCGCGTCGCGACCTGGCGTTTTTGTCTTAGGGGATGTCACACTGATGAGCTGGATACAAATTCACCTCGGAACTTGGTTCATTGTGAAAAATTGCATCGTGAATTAATGGGCGGTTCGAAGTCGCAGGTGGGCCCGTATCAGGTTCCTTCCCCTTCAAAGTCGGCAAAATGCGTGCTAATGCTAATGCAGCAATGACTAGATACTGCCAGGACGTCGATTCGTCAGGTGATGTTAACTCTATAACCAAAACTCAAGTAGCCTTATCTATAAAACTTGTACTTAGGTTTTGTGTCAGCAATTAGATTCGAACAATCCCCGACGGTGTCACATTTTTTTTTGTTTTACTTTAAACCCTGCGGCAGCGACAGCATTCACAAAACAAAGTTCAATAACACACCTTTTGTCAGATTCACACTGTTATTGAAGCAATTCAATAGGCAAATTAATGCCATTCAATGTGTTTCACACGATTTTTCCTTTTGGAAAATGTAATGACAAAATTGCATTTTCAGTGCAACAATTTTCCTCTAACTCCTTGCATCAAGCTCGCAGTTTATACGGAATTATAAGGTTTTTTTCCTTTACTCTGAAAACTGACAGTTAATAAGAGGACTTCCCTGCGTTGATGCGAAGCCGTAAATTCCGTTCCGGTAAACTTCACAATTTTCTCTCCTGCATTATGGATTTTCATTTAAAACGTCAAGTGAAAAAAAATGACAGTTCATGTACAACTACCGAGAGATCTGCTCATATTTTATATACTCATATTAAATTTCAAAAGGAACATGTGTTCCGTGGTCTTCAGTAAAACGTGCGGGAACGTTCAAGATTTCGTGTTATCGAAACTTGCCTAATTGCCTAAACGCTATTGAACTCCTCCTTAATGATACGAGATGAATCTTCTGTAATTCCCGTTATCCGAACAATTTTACTATGTATTTACTCTCAAAATGTGTATCTAACTTAAGATGTAAATTGAAGTCATAAATATCTTAGCTATCGGGAGTTCAGATGATTTTAAGGCAAAGAAGAAAGGGGGAGGGGGAGGGGGAGGGGGAGGGGGGGGGGGTGGAGATAAGGACTATTAGGAGATGCCCGACTAACGTTACTTGATGTCTTCATGTTTCAAAGGTTTATTTACAGTAAATTATCGAAAGGCTTTCTTCACGTCAGTGTTTAAGCGAAAGTGTGAACTTTAATAGTCGAAATGCAATCGAGAGAAGCCGCGTGGTTTGACGAGCGTCGAATGCAATTCAAGGTTTCAGTAAATGTAAACACTTTTTGTGAGATTTTGATGGTGGTTTTTATTGCGATTAAACAGGAACGTCGCTGCAGGCGGCGAACCGCAAACGTAGGGCGTTGATTAAACAATCTACTATTCACCATCAAATATCTGGCCAACAGATGAACTGATCCCAGACGTGCTACTCGCATTTGAACGGCGACTCGAGTTGCTTTTCAACGCCCGCCCATTTCTGATGCTCAGCTGCTAATCTGAACTTCCAGGTGGGAGTTGCGGCAACAGCCGAAATCAGTACACATCAGAGTTCTGAATGTTGCGATGAGATAATGGTACCCATTGGTTCGTGTAGCGCTCGATCGACGACCAAAGGGTGTAACTAATTAAAATTTATAACAAAATAATGCAGAAGTTGTTTTATGAGCTGCAAATAGGATCTGAACGGTGTATTTTCTCTCTCCGCACACGGGCTCTCCCGAGAGTTGGCGGCTTGAGCTGCTCGTCTTCGTCACATCGTCGCCATTTGTCACGCAGTGACCGACGTTATTGGTGAATAAATTGGTGAATCTTATACTGGCAACACTACAATTTCGGTCTCACTTTGGAGGGTAAACTACTAGACGCTTCCTGGTCGGGTGGTGCCCGGATCGCCAATTACATACCGGAAGGATCTTTATACAAACAATCGGTATGTTAAGTACACAATTTATACATTTATCAGATCTCTACGAGAGCCGACGTGGATGCGAACGAACATTAATTTAAACGATAAACAGGACATTTAAAAAATCGACACGCACCATCGGCTGGCGATTTTTAATCGGTACCACCGGCCGTTCCGTTTTGACGTAATTAATCGTTGAGGTCCTTTTCGGAAACGGGCGGCCATTGCGGTGTCGAAAACAGACGCGGACCGAGGTCGCCCCCACGACCAGATAAATGGGCTCAATTATTAAATAAATACGTCGGGAAGTACTGCTTATTACATACATAAATGCGTTGTTCTTGGGTGGCGTATCGGGCCATTATTTTTAGTCGTATCGCTTTTTTGAGGGATATTAATTGAAGCTCATGCAGGCCGTTCGCAAGGATGCTAAAATGTCAAACCCAGACTTGAAATATTAATAATGCGAACGTTCTCTTTCGCTTAAAGTGTTCGCAGCCATTTCTTAATAAACACATTAAGCCGGTAATACTAAAACGAAAGATTTTCTCGCTTCTTGCAAGGAAGAAAAAAGCTGATAATCTTCAATTCTGGTTATATTTTACGACGAGCATTAGCATATTGTGGACGTTGTAACCGACATGGGAACACTGGTCACGAAAGATATGCGCATTACGTTCAAATGAATTGCTTGTAACTCTCTGACTATTTACCTACCGCAGTTCGTGTCCAGAGGCTTAACTGAGGAACCCTTCCATCGGCTAGACTCTGAAGAGATGTTGTATCGTGTTAACACAGATTTTGTTTTGAGAATCTTCGCAAGGCTGTGTGGAGGCCGTGGTGAGGACAAACGAAAATTGGGCTTCTGAGAACCTGCGCACTTTGGAAGAATTTGCGCGCGCACCTTCCCAAGTCTCAGAGAAAACGAGAACTAATATAATTTTTTTTTAAGGTATCGCCAACCAAATTGGTCAGACACCAATAAGTCGTTGAGGAGTCAATTAACAGCATCATTTGCAGTTGGAATTCGGGGAGTATCCACGATCGCAGGAAAACGTATGATGAAAAGCGCCTAAAGTCCCGAGCAAAAGCTCAAAAGGACATAACGGCCGTCATCAAATTAACACGGGTTTGTGTGTTTTCGAGGAAATCATAGAAAAAAAAACGCTTTAATTTCTGTGGCATCGGTACACGTGTGGGAATGCGCTTTTGAAAAAGCGCTAACTCGTTCGCTGTTTTCCATCAAATTTTCTAATTGATGCACCCGATGATCAACGGTACAAAAGTATCATTATCTCGTGTTTTTCTCAAAAACATTTCAAGTCGAAAAATCGGCATATATTATCAGCTCCAGTTATTTTATTTATCTATTCATAATTAAAAAATGATTAATTTACGCAAGACGCACCGTTTATTTTTTGACAAAACATTACCGACTAGTTACGAAATCACTATTTTCAGCTTTTATTGTATCCTAAATTTAACACCTAGAAAGCAAAGGTAGACCGGCCTTTGTTGCTAATTTTATTTTTTATCGGTTTCGATTAGTGTTCTGTCTTTTATTATTGACACTCTGATGGTATCGGCCCATAGATGATTGATTGGTATTGGGTCGTTGCCTCCGTTATCTGACCGAATCTTGATGACATTTGACCACGAACAAATCGAACGCGTAGAAACCTTGCCGTCGCGCTTTTCACGAAGCCACATGCTGAGAAACGTCATAGAGGCTTTTTAAGTAAAAATCGGAATAGAATTTTCGAGAGACCTATTTACGGTTATTAAAACTTTCAATAATTGAGCTCAACACTTCTCCAAACACTACAATCGATTACACCAGCGATTAAATTTTTTCCATGTATAAAAACTTTATGTCTTGTGCTTCGCAGAACAAAAAGAAAATGGAAGCCGTCGAGCTCGCGGAAATAATATATTACCCACGAGGTAATGTTTCAATATTGCCGAGACATTCTGTAGTTATGCTGCATGTCTCGGTACACCATAGAATCTCGCTTAGAAGCTCAGCATGGAGGTTACCTGTAGAATCCCTCGTCGGTGCGGAAACTTTCTACAGTAGTTTGCAGGCCATGTTGTTTCCTGCCATGATACATGTTTATAATTTGGATTAATTCCATAGTATGTTGTGTGATCTTGTATCTGTTGTTTAAATGATTTGTCGTAAGTGGACGTCGATAAACAAACTTGAAGAACATAATCAATTAAAAAGGCGAGCAAAGGCTAAATAATTCGTGGTTAATGGCAATTTTGGAGAACAAAGCAAAGAGAAGAAACCATAAATGTTGTAGCCTATGTACGGTTTGTTCGGAATGATGCTAGAAAACTGGGACGAGAAATGAAAATGAGAAGAAGAAGTTACTTACAATGCAAATTTTGTCACAGTTGATATTACATATACGGTTGTAAATGAATTTGCAACTTCACTTATCAACCTTCAAATGCAAAAAGACATAATTTTCATTCGGAAGAAATAGAAAATTACTGCATCATTAAAAGCCTCAAATTACATTAGACGATCAGGCAAACCTGCATGTCGTAAAATCTGACTGGATTTAACGTTACTCTACGTCTGGTTCTTAAACGACAAGTCGTACATTCTTTAAAGATTTTTTTAATTCATGTTTTTATACACGAAAGAAAAAAAATTGTTTGTGGATAATTATCAGGCCATTTGTTTCACTTAATATCAAATGAATTTTTACACCGATTTAAATACCGAATATTTAAACAATATACAGGGTGGGGCACCAAGAGCGCCTCGGGCCATTACGTCCTTGTTAATAATTTGATCGAAAATTGTTTTTAGAGGTGTATGTAGGACCTTGCAAGGTACATTTTAAAAATATTTTCATTTATACAGGGTGTAGATAAAAAAAGATACATCTCAAACATATGTTTTTTTTAATAGAACACCCTATATTTTATTACATATTTGGAATTATTAGAAGAAAATAGTACAAGTTTGTACAACACACATTGGGTCTAAAACAATCGCTTCTCGAGAAATTTTAGAAAATATAAAAATGCAAGAGTTAAGAAAAACTGTTTTTGCTAGGCAAAATGAGTTACTTGGCTATTATTTTTTTACTAAACTGATATACAGGGTAAACAAAAAGAGCGGTCAAATTTTACTCCCTTATAATTTAGCATAACTTTCTTATTTCAAATGGAACATATACATTTTTACGTCTTACTTAGAATCGCTCATTAATTCCCATTCAATTGATACTATAGTGTTCTATACCTATCTTTTACCGTTTTCCCATAATATGAAATTTTATTTAATCTTCAATAATAACATTAAATAACACAAATTGTTGTCAGGTTATGCCTTGGATTGGTTGCTATGGTTATTAAAGAAAGCTAATTATAGAGGACGAATTTTAAAAGTATTTATTACAGTTTAACAGATTCCCAAAAAAATTTAAAATTGACAGTAAATATTCGAAATGACGGCCATCATTTTCAATACATAATTGAATAAGTTTTTGAAAAGAAAATTTCACTTTTGATAACACGTCTGGTGTTATTTCTTTGAATGCATTTTGAATTCGAATTTCCACGTCCTCCTTTGTTGTTGGTGGCAATTGGTACACTACATCTTTAATGTAGCCCCATATAAAAAAATCCATACTGGTAAGATCGGGCGATCTTGCGGGCCACAACTGAGGACCACTTCGCCCAATTCATCTTCGGGGAGACATAGTGTTGAGAACTTCTCTCGCATCCCTATGAAAATGTGCGGGTGCTCCATCGTACTGAAACGACATTTAATAAAATTTCATATTATGGGAAAACGGTAAAAGATAGGTATGGAACACTATAGTGTCAATTGAAAGAGAATTAATTAGTGATTCTAAGTAATACATAAAAATGTATATGTTCCATTTGAAATAAGAAAGTTATGCTAAATTATAAGGGAGCAAAATTTGACCGCTCTTTTTGCTTACCCTGTATATCAGTTTAGTAAAAAAATAATAGCCAAGTAACTCATTTTACCTAGCAAAAACAGTTTTTCTTAACTCTTGCATTTTTATATTTTCTAAAATTTCTCGAGAAGCGATTGTTTTAGACCCAATGTGTGTTGTACAAAGTTGTACTATTTTCTTCTTATAATTCCAAATATGTAATAAAATATAGGGTGTTCCATTAAAAAAAACATATGTTTGAGATGTATTTTTTTTTATATACACCCTGTATAAATGAAAATATTTTTAAAATGTATCTTGCAAGGTCCTACATACACCTCTAAAAACAATTTTCGATCAAATTATTAACAAGGACGTAATGCCCCGAGGCGCTCTTGGTGCCCCACCCTGTATAAAAAATGGCTAGAAACCACTGCGCAGTTCTGGCCAGTTTTCTATGTTGTTATTGAAATGCTAAATTGTGTCATTGGAATTTCGAGAATTTACGGCTGGGACAGTGGAAAACTTTAGCGACAAGGGAGTCTTCTAGATTGTATGCAAAATTTCGATTAAGTTATATTAACGGGGCCTTAAGTACAGACTGTCGAAACTCGCATAAACACCCATCGAAAAGTAAAACTATTGCGGATAGCGGAACGCACTGAGAAATTACTAACGTTTAGAAATGTTTTGACTAGGTATCTCCAGTCTTTTTCACATTATTCGATAAATAAGTCTGATTTCTTTGATCTCAGCTAAAACTGTTACGTTTGCTAACGTAAACATGGTATGTTCCGTGATTAATCTTTGACAAGGAATTTGGTTCCTGGTGGGTTTAAGTTAGAAGTAATTACTGATGTCAGCTCTATATAGCGTACCGATATCGGTAATATCGACGGTAATTCAGGGCTGTGCATGAGCCAAGAAGTTCAGCACGTGAGGACCAGGCAACGTGTGAAAATGTTGCTGACACTGGAAACTTTACTCGACCTTACCCCGCTTTGTCCTGAGTAAACCAGCGCAAAAATTAAGAAATGCTTCCCGTGCAGTGCAGAGGAACAAAGAGTTTCCTTGCGACCTCTTATAGTCCATTAACTTCGTCAAGAATTTATGACCTCGAAGATGCTTCTAGAAACCCTGAAATTGGCAATCCGATTTCACTAAAATCGTTATGTTACCTAGAAGAGTTTAAAAACTGATAAAAATTAAAGAAAATATACGTTTTTTTAATTTTTTTTAAAGTTTTTTTTGTTTTTTTTATAGTTTTTTTTGTTTTTTTAAGTTTTTTTTGTTTTTTTAAAGTTTTTTTTTAAGTTTTTTTTTTGTTTTTTTTTGTTTTTTTTTGTTTTTTTTTAAGGAAGTTACGGTCAATTTCGAAAGCAAGGTGACAGGCCACTGGGCTTAATTCGGGTTAGTGTGGAGTCCTCGGCGTGGACCTCATCACGAGTTTGAGATTCTGCAAGTTCCCCCAGCAAACCGAGGATCCACCAACTGGATCTGACAAGTGCAAACGTCGGGTTTCGATTTAGTTTCACACCAATAACAAATCACAAGAGAACTTTTTTCCGTGACTCGCAAAAAAAAACCTGCCTGGATTTGATTGTGAAAAGTATGGTTCGAACGCGTATGTGAGCGCTCAAGTGTCGGTCGAAGCAATTTCTGATTTGAAGATTTCCCGGTGGTGAGTGGTTCTTCGGGTGCGCTCGTGCATGCACCCAGGCAAAACTGTTAATTCAAAGTGATGCTACAGGCTCATGCAAAACGTAAAACCTGATTCTTCGTTAACGAAATAAGCTAATCTCAGCCGACACTTTTTCCTTCCTCGTGATTTACAAGTCGGCATCATTCGCACTTTCCTGTCGTAAAACACGTGAAATGCGACAGGTAAAACTCGGGAGGTGTCGAAATTCGCACATCATCCTCGTCCATTCTTTGAACCGTGTTTTTTCCCCTGATAGTATCGTTAAGCAACAATAAAGTTTATTTAATTACCGACGTGTATCCGCGGCAGCTGCATTTCTTTCATATTTAATAGCGACGATTTAATTAAAAACGTTTCGTTTTCTGTTTCAGGTGAGGAGTGCTTTCAATTTCTATCAGGCGAAAGCCCAGTGAATATGAGGACGGTAAGAGTATTTTTCTTTCCAATTCGAAGCCCGCATGCAATAACCGCAAGTTTAACAGCCAAGAAGCCACAGTAAGCTCGTAACAATAAATTGAAGAAAGACTATAGATAACAGGCAACGTTTTCCACACCGTAAATGCCCCTTATCTAAGACTATTATTGCCGCTTTCTGTTTGTGCAAACTTTCTGCTTTAAAAATGAAATTGTTGCGAGTTGCAGGTTATTATTTTTATGTTTAGATTGTTTTGATATGCCATTAAGAATTGGACAGAAATAGTGGCCTCTCGAGGGAATAAATGGGATTGAGATATTTCACTCGTGTGTGCGATTCAAAACACACAAATTAAGAAGGCAATTTTCGGATTTTATTCAACGGCCAACGTAAACAACGTTGGAACGTTTCGCCAACGCATATCTCTTTGCAATTTACAAGTCGAATATGTAAACAAACGATATAGTCGATTTTTAATATACATCGTAATCGGGCGAGAGGAATTTCGAGCAATTACACTATAAATTAAGCGATTTAATCTTTCTTAAAATGGACGTCGAGTTAAGAAAAATTTGCCAACGTCAGCGGGGAATTTATCGCTATTTAGATCCCGAATTAATACCGCAAATATCTGTTATTTTTTAATAACGATTATCTTACAGCGTTCCATTGGAGATTAATTATTAATAACCAGCACGGTGGAGAGGACAAAATTGGGAAATGCATCATGTGTTTTGTGCAAGACGGCAATAGTGTTTACCGATTATTGCATAAATTCAAGTTCAAACATCACATTTCACTGTAAGTCGGAGATAACACTTGAGCATTTAAGTGTTATATAACCAGATTAAACGCTATCTGCGAGTAAACTATTCGTTGAGTTAAGGAGTGAGGAGTGTCCCTCGCGTGGAGTGTTTCGCTCGGACGCCTCGCCAAATGATACCTACAGTTGCGGGCAAAAGTTTCGGGCCAAAAGCGATTTTATAAGTAAATGACATGTAACGCGAAAATTGGAAAAATCATATGTATTAACATGAATCCCATTAAATGTACTTCCAAAATGAACAGCTTGGAAATTTACCAGGTATACAAGTATGAAATGCGGATTTGAAAAACCGATGACTGCGCATCAGTACAAGAAATAGGACAATGATTGTTTTTTTATTTTTTTAATCTTTAGCCATCGACAAGTGATAGCCACGACTATATGATAAATTGCAAAAGTGTTTGCATAGTAGTGTTGTACTGCGTTCAATATGTCGAACTTTGCGCCAAATAAAGAGCGTTCGCGGACAGCATTAATTTTCCGTTTTCATTTAGAGAAAACTGCTGCTGAAGCATACCGATTACTCCAAGAAGCTTGTGGTGAACATGCTTTATCGCAAGATACGTGCGAACGATGGTTTCGGCGTTCCAGAAGTGGTGATTTTAACGTTGGGGACAAGGAACGCGGGAAACCGCCAAAAAAGTATGAAGATGCAGAATTGCAGGCGTTGTTGGACGAAGACGATGCGCAAACACAAAAACAACTTGCAGAGCAATTAAGGTTTAGTCAACAAGCTGTTTCCATTCGCCCACGAGAGATGGGAAAGAGTCAAAAAGCCGGTAGATGGGTACCACATGCGTTGAATGACGGGCAAATGGAGAGACGCAAAAACACACGTGAAATTTTGCTCGAAAGATACAAAGGAAAGTCTTTTTTGCATCGTATCGTCACTGGTGACGAAAATCCAAAGCGCAAGAAGTCATGGGTAGATCCAGGTGCACCATCCACTTCAACTGCAAGACCGAATCGCTTTGGCAGGAACACGATGCTTTGTGTGTGGACCAGAAGGGAGTGGTCTATTATGAGCTGTTAAAGTCTGGCGAAACGGTTAATACCAAACGCTATCAACGACAATCGCTTGATTTGAACCGTTCTCTGCTCCAGAAACGACCAGAACATCAGAAAAGGCAACAGAAGGTCATTTTTCTTTACGACAATGCTCCTTCACATACAGCAAAACCGGTTGGTGACACGTTGGAAGCGCTCAACTGGGAGGTGCCACCCCATGCGGCTTACTCCCCCGACTTGGCCCCTTCCGATTACCACTTGTTCGCATCTATGGGTCACGCACTTGCGCAGCAGCGCTTTGGTTCGTACGATGATGTGAAAAAATGGTTAGATAAATGGTTCGCGGCAAAAGAGGAAACTTTTTACTGGCGTGGTATCCATGAATTGCCCGACAGATGGACAAAATGTATCGCTGGCGATGGACCATACTTTGGATAATTTAACTTTAATCGTTGTTTCAAATTTGACATGTATTTTTCGAACACAAAATCCGCATTTCATACTTGTATAACTGGTATTGCGGCACACCGATGTGGCATAGACTCAACTAACTTTAGTACTCTTTCCTCTTTAATGTTGTGCCATGTTTTTCGAACTTCTTCCCAAAGATCGTTCTTGCCAGAGCAATTGACAGTTCGTACATTCATTTTTAGTTCACGCCACAAATGTTCAATTGGGTTTAGGTCGGGACTCTGACGTGGCCATTGTAGCACACGTAGTTTCCTAGTATTAAACCAGTTTTGTACTGGCCCAGACCGATGTTTAGGATCGTTATCTTGCTGAAAAATCGATCCTCACTGCACATTTTGACGGGCAAAAGGCAGCACGTGCGTTGTTAAAATATCTTTATACATGGCAGCGTTCATATTGCCATCAATTTTAACTGTAGGGCCGACACCTTGCCACGAAGACGCACCCCAAAGCTTAACATTACCGCCGCCGTGTTTAACACTCGGTATTTGATATCTAGAATCATATCTAGCACCTTTTGGCCGTCGTGCATAACGTCTTCCATCATTTTCCGAATGAATCTATTTTTGTTTCATCGGACCGAAGTATTTTTTTCCAATCCTCTATTTCCCAGTGCTGATATTCCTTGGCAAACTCAAATCTTGCCCTCCTATTTTTGGCACTAATCAGCGGTTTTCTAGTACCCACTCGCCCAACAAAAGTCCCACTTCCATTAATCGACGAGAAACGGTACTGCGACTGATGTTTGCAAGATTTTCATTCTGTAATTCTCGACCTATTACCGCAGCATTCTTTTTCGGATCCACGATTGCTTTTCTTTTTATCAGCTTATCTAGACGACTGGTAGTTTTTCTCGGTCTTCCTGGGGCGAGCTTGTATTTTACACTATTTGTAGTTTTCCATTTTTTAATAATATTGCTAACAGTTGTCTTTCCGATCGATAACTGTGCAGCAACATCACGTGAATTTTTTCCTTCTTCGTGTGACTTCATGACACATTGACGTGTTTCAAATTGAGTATGTTTCGGCATTTTAACAACATAGAACACACTCCACTACTTACTAGTCACTGAACTATTAACATTTGCTTCAATATTTTCTCAAAAAAAATAATAAAATTATTTTAAGAATGCGGCCCGATACTTTTGAATGGGGCAAAATATTTATTTTTGTTACAATTTGTTGTGATTATTTTTAATAAGTTTCCAAGCTGTTCATTTTGGAAGTACATTTAATGGGATTCATGTCATTACATATCATTTTTCTAATTTTCGCGTTACATGTCATTTACTTATAAAATCATTTTTGGCCCGCAACTTTTGCACGCAACTGTAGGTGGACTTAAACTTAAAGGCCCAAACAAAATTTGGAAAAAAATTCAATCACCTTAACCCACCAAGAATTAACTGTTCCATCGTTGCAAAAGTGACATCTTCGATATTGTAACGTGTGATCCTGTACAAAAAATTGCGGGCTGCTTTATTTATTTCCAATGTACAGTGTTGGGGGAAAAGATTGAAACTTTTTCAAATTTGAAATGTTTTTGTTAACATCCAATGGGCGAACTCTGGGCTATAACATTATAACTGTGTACCATCGGTAAAATATTCCGGACATAATTGGCTTTGAAATATGCAACAGATGGCTATATAAATAAATCTTGTTTTGAGCCCGGACAAAACGGTTGGAACTTTTCGGTTGAAGAAATTGCCGACAATGAAAATAATGCAAATGTTTTTTTAAATTAAAATTTATTGCGGTGCTCATTTTCCCCGATCACATCGTTTCTTGGGAGAACGTTTATAGTAAGTTCGCAGTGGCTGTATTTCGGTGCCATTATTTTCAGATGATTGTCTAATGTAAGGAAATTTTAGCCGGCTTTGTTTGTCGGAACTGGAATCGGTTATGATTACTTTCTTTAAATCAGTGCTTTGATAAAATATTTATTTCGGTATTTTTCAAAGAAAATCCCAGGTCGACCGCGAAAAACCTCAAGTCGATTAGATAAGAAAGTTACATCATCATCACGAAATGATCTGTTTGCGTCTTCGTCAAACGTTTCGGCTGCCACCAATGAAACTAGTCCTAGAATCATAGACTGCACAGTTCCACGACGTTGGACAGACGCAGGTCTTCACTGTTTTAAACCTGCCAAAAAACCCATTCTGAGTAAGAAGAAAATAACAGCAAGATTACCCTTCGCTCAAACTCACATTAATTGGATTGAAGAAGATTGGAAACGGGTCGTTTTTAGTGATAAGTCGAAATTCAACTTCTTTGGAAGCGATGGTACTATATGCATCAAAAAGACAGGCGATTGGATAAAAAGTTCGTTAAGTCTACAGTAAAACATGGTGGCGACTCTCTTATGGCGTGGGGCTATTTTTCATGGTGTGGCATAGGTCCACCGCGTCGCATATTACCCAAAATTGAAAGGTTTATGTATTTGGACATTCTAAGAAACAAGTTAGATCCCTACTTATTCGATACGACGCCTGTAAAGCACAAGTTTCAACACGATAATAACCCAAAGCACCCACCGAAATTGGTGCATAAACGTTTTATGAAAGAAAAAGTTGATATTTTAAAATGGCCGTCACAGAGTCTTGACCGCAATGCCATTGAGAACTTGTGAGACATAGCGGATGGGAAAATAACATCGAACCCAGATAAAAATCAACAAGAACTTTTTGAAAAGTTGGAGAATTCGTGGTGTACTATAGACCGAACAATAATCGTGAAATGAATTAAGTCTATGCCGAAAGATGTCGCGATGTGACCGGAGCAAATGGGCGCCACCTTAAGTATTAAATAAAATAAACGTTTTTACTGTTTTTATTGTATGTAATTTATTCAATAAAAACATTTCAACCATTTTGTCCAGGTTCAAAACGAGATTTCTTCATACAGTTATCCGTTTGCATACATCAACGCTAATTATATTCGGAATGTTTTGCCAATGATACATTAATTATAATGTTATAACCCAGAATTCACCTGTTAAATGTGATGGAAAACATTTCGATTTTGCAAAAATTCCCAACCTGTTTGTCCAATACTGCAAGCATCCGCAAGCTTTCCGGACGGTGGAGTAAACAATTGTACTGGGTGGGACAAAATAAAACAAATAATACAGTTGAAAAATCTAGCGAATAATATAATGAAACCTAAGCTTACCTTACCGCAGCCAAAACCACCAAGACTTAAAGCTAACCTAAGAAAACCACTCTTTCCCAAATAAAAACGAACATATCGGGGGATTCGAGAAAATGGCTCATGTCTATAACTTTTTTGTCTTTAGAAAGTGAAATTTGGAGGGAAGTTAAATGAGAATAGGGCCGATTGATAGAAATTAATGGCGTTTATCTAGCGTGTCCGGTTTGACCGGAAATGGCCTAAACTTTCGATTTTTAAATCGAATACCTTTTAAATTTTTACTTTCTTGGAACCTAGAGGTAATTTTTAGGCTAAAAACATGTCACTCAAAAAAATTATTTTTTTAATGTTTTTTTCACGTCGAGCTACGCTACTGGAGTATACATATTAGTTAAAATTTTAAGCCAGAATTATGCGGAAAAATACTAGCATGCCATCTTACCGAGTACTTTTTGTTTTATAAGCAATTTAAATACCGAAAAACAATGTTTCCCATTTATAATGTTTTTCTCACGGCAACATGGTGGCTCGCTGCCATTTTCAAAAAATGATTTTTTATTGAATTTTTTCATACGAAATAAAACGTACGTTCCTTCAGATATGAATCGTTAATTCATTAAAAATATCTAAATTTAGAAAAAAAATATGTTAAGCGTGGAGTAGGTCATATCCGCCTTCCAAATGACAGAAAAAGTAATAAAATGTTTTTACCCGTAGAAATACTTTGTTAAATTATATAGAAGCACAAGTTTCCGCCACTTCTAATAATCGAAACGAATTAGAAGAAAAAGTCCGTAGGACGATACATGATACCCCGAATCAGTTGGACAATGTCATGAATAAAACAGTTGAAATTGCTTCTGCTTGCCGAGAACAAAGTGCGCATTTTAAACATCTCGATTAATTATTTGTTGATAACCACAAGAATAGAGAAGTTTTTTCAAAACTCGATGCCCTGACGAATGGCTAATCTCACATTCTAGAGCTATCTCACGAATTGATGCACTTCGATTAATTTCTACCATAAATAAAATATTTATTTCTTCGTCGCCGCTCATAATAAACTTTTTTTCTTCATTAATATTTCCTTTTATTCATTAATTTTTGAAAATAGCGGCGGACTGGTCGGTTTCTAGGTGGAAATATCACCGCATACAGCCGTGCAGCATGAGAAGACTGTTGACGACATTCTTCAAATACTAACAGCATGTCAATTTTTTTCACAAAAAAAATATGTTTTTTAAAATGACATATTTTTAGCCTAAAAATGACCTCTAGATTCTTAAAAATAAAAATTTATAGGAGTTATATTTAAAAATCGAAAGTTGTGATCATTTTCACTTAAATCGAAAGTGCTAGTTAATCATCATTAATGTCAATTAATCGGCTCTATTCTCATATGGCTTCCCTCCAAATTTCAACTTTCTAAGTTGAAAAACAAACAAGTTATAAGGGCGAGCCACCTTGAATCACCCTGTGTGACAATAATAAAAAAACAATTACAATACATACAGTGACTCGCATTAACATTCGGTCACTATGGCATTTTTGGAGGTATTAGGTTTTTTGCTAACTTATTCTTAACTAACATTATTCATTGCGTAATCTTTGGTCACAACAATGTTTCTAGTATACATAAATACATTTTTGATCTTCTAAATTTAATTATATACAAAGATACTGTCGAACAAAGAAAACAAGGCATAATTTTACTATCGCAAAAATATTCGGACACATACCAGGAACATAATACTTGTAAACAAAATTTATATAAACAAAAAAACAAATAAACAAATTAATCCTTCGTAGGATTGCCTTTATGTTGTGTAACTTGTTGTAGCCGTTTCGGCATGTTTTCATTTATTTTTTTAATGTAATCTTCAGGTATGCCTTGCCATTCTTCAACTAATCGTTGTTTTAACTCGTTTTTGGAGTTCACTGGCTGATTATGGACTTTACGGTCTAAAAATTCCCGTAGATTTTCTTTGGGATTAAGATCAGGTGATTGTGCAGGAGGATTTAATGCTTTAGGGCAATAACATAATAAGTACTCTTGGACTAAACGCAACTTATGTTTTGGATCGTTATCCTCGTAAAATTAAAAATTGTCGCACATACCTAGTTTTTCAGCATTTTTTAGTAAAATTCGTTTTAGAAGATCCAAGTGCATGACTTTATTTAAATTTCCTTCAATAAACACTAATTCGCCTACTCCTGCAGCTGAGATGCAGCCCCAAACCATCATGCCCCCTCCGCCGTATTTCACAGGAGATAATTCATTTTTAGCTCTTCGTTCTTTTTGCGCCATACCATTTGACGACCATCGGATCCGAAAATAGTGAATTTTCTTTCATCAGGAAATACAACGCTTTCCCGGCATGTTTTCTCTTTCACAACGAACTCGTGAGCAAAGGCGAGACGTCTCTTGCGATTGACTTTCGACGCGTACGGGGCTTTTTCGGGCTGCTCTTCCGTTGTACCCGTCTTCTTTTAATAATCGCCGAACTGCGTCGGGATGTACTTTTTCGCCACTGTACTCCAGTAAATCAGGGGTTAATTTAGGATCACTCAGTCCAGGGTTTATTTTAATTTGTTTAATAATTTTACGCTTCTCACCCCCTTAAAATAGGTTTCGGGCGTCCTTTTTGCGGAATTGATTCAATCCGATCTTCTTGAACAAATCGCCGATTTCTCGATGCGATCTGCCTCTAGCGCGATGAAAATTAATCAATTGTCGTATGCCGAAAGAAACATTTTCGCCTTTCCGCTCCATAATGTGAATTTTAGTGAGTGATAAGTTCGCCTCAAACCCCCCTGCACAACACAACTAACGAGAAAATTGAGTCTGGCGCATCTCTAATCTTTTACGATCATAAAACACTCTGTATGCAGTGTTTTTCTATTATTTTTCACCGCATTCCGTGCCCGAACATCTTTGCGATAGTAAAATTATGCCTTGTTTTCTTTGTTCGACAGTATCTTTGTATATAATTAAATTTAGAAGATCAAAAATGTATTTATATATACTAGAAACATTGTTGTGACCAAAGATTACGCAATGAATAATGTTAGTTAAGAATAAGTTAGCAAAAAACCTAATACCTCCAAAAATGCCATAGTGACCGAATGTTAATGCGAGTCACTGTGTGTATGTATGTATGCATGGACAACGACGTAAAAATAATGTAACAGTTAAGTTGGCAGCAATTTTGAGGTTTTGACAGGTCATTTTGACGTTAGCCCGGGAGACGCAATCCCCGCGCTTTCAAAAATCTTTAAGGTCCGTAGAACTTAAAGCGCACCGAACCTCTTCTGCCAGAAGTAGCCCTTTCGCTTTTCATCGCCATGTCCTGTAACTGGCCGAATATCGGTGCCTTAGGTTACACTATCGCCTCCTCCATTTCCTGCTGCCTCATCTGCGAGGCCGACGTTCAGCCGAACACTCCACTTATTGTTGTTCGGATCGCGGTGCTGGAAGCACGAGGCATAGTGCGTCCCTGCTGCGCGATTGCCCGCTCCTTTTTACGCTTTTCAGTTGCGAGTTTGCTTTTTTGGTTTCGAAATAAATACTTTTTGTGCTTCTAGTGATTTTTTAAAAAATATTTTTGTTGTTTTTCCCGCCTTTCTTCACTAAGGGTTCTGTGCGTTTTTGGATGCGCTTGAAGTGCACGCGAACAGGTGAGTGATATCTGATGACTTTTTCTCGTGCGTTGCTGATGAATTTTCGTTACGGAAATCTATCACATTAGATAAAATGAGTATACGAATGTATTTATGATACGTACTCCGTTCTAATGATCCCTTACGAATGCCTGTTTAACTATTTGCGTAGGTGATCACATTTGATTAAATTACCAGTCAAATACCGCGGAATTTCTCTTCCTTAATTGAGTGAGGTTGCAAAAATAGTATTTTTTGTCGGACGATGATGAAGTGGTGACGTGAAAGGAAACGATCTCATCTGAAAATTATCGACGATCTTTATCAGATTATTAAATATATGAAAGGACTTATTGTGTTGCTTTAACGAGCGTCCCAAAAAAGCTGGTTTTTAGAAAGGTAACTACACAGGGTCTGCCTAAATATTGAACCTAAAGGCGTTTAATTATTTCAAGGCCTTGTTGCTACTATTTATGGTCATCTTTTTCTGCTAGTTGTTATTGTTTGTTTACATTGTATTTAAATTTTTTTTTCTTCGGTGTTGAGCACGTTGTTTATGCCCCGCAAAGGTGTTTCGTCCTCAAATTGAGTTGGCTTCGGTAGATAAATGTTTCTCGTGGAAATTACTTAGTTTCAGCGGTGGCATCTGAAATAAGCAACGACCTAGAGTCCAAGTGATAATGTAGATATTGCACCGATTTACAAATATCCCTAGAACCGTTTTAGTTGTGAATAATATAATCTACCGATTTCGTCCAGTGTTTAGTTAGGTGAGCATAGCAATGATCTCCTTAAAGGAAGGTGTTTTATGCCTTCGATAAAGGAGAGGCACAATGCACATGTGTGCAAAAGGGTGTCAGATAATACGAGCAAGAAATTTAGACATTTCTACTTGGTATTTAATATTTAAAAAAAATATATTTTTTCAAATGATTTATTACGCATGCGCTTTGGATTTATGCTCATTTTCTAAATAACTCATTTTAAATTTGACAAGAGTAGAACTCGTTTTAAGAAGAAATGTGTCAAAACTGTGTACCGTGTAGGGTTTTTTGAAGTGCGAATTTTAGAATTTTTGACGGTGTAGGTAATACAATTAAAACATTGGAATATTGGGTTAGAGACTGAAGGTTAGGTGTACATTCTAGAATATATCGGTTTATCATCTCGAGACGCCTTCTATTCAGTTGTCATCCATGATTGAACATTTACACAGCTACCCAAAAACTCTGTATCGCTTTCAAAGCTTATCTCCCAGGGATTGCTCTATAGGAGCCCAAGACTGAATATGTTGAAAACTTTAACACAGCTCTGGGCTTTCGTCGTAAATCACTTAGTGAGCTAAATGTATAAAAATTAAAAGTAAAAGCTGTGAGAACTCCTTTTTGATCCATTTCTAAAACACTTTCTTATCTCTTAATTTTAATAGAATAATTAAATTTTAAGAATTTAATCTATGGTCCCATAACGTTTTCTCAGAAATTTGATAGACAATTTATAAATTACGCGAGACATTATTTATTGCCAATATAAAAAATTGATTTTTCGAATTTTTTTTTATGTTTCAAATAAGTGATAAATCGACGGCGTTTAGGGTATTTTGTGTAACAATTTTTAACATTCGCATAATTCTACCCTAAATTCTGTCTATAACATTTAATATACGATTGTCCTCTAAGATTTTTATGTTTAATCCTATCCATAATATGTCTAAAATTACCTTTGAAGTTTCCCCGCATTATCTTGTAATATTAAAGGATTGAATGATGCTTATGAAATTTGTCTTAAACGCTATCGAACAGTATACCTGTAGTGAAGGGAAATTAAACAAGAAATTGGATAACCTAAATCGAGTTTTAGATTTATTTCTTGTATGTTGTGAATTTAAGTACTAGAAATTGTCGGGTATACATTATAGTACTTAAGCCTATCCCTGAATGTTTTGTCGCATACCTTTTTTTCACCAGCGTATCGTGCCCCTACAAAACAAAATTGGACCAAATTAATCATCCTCATTGGAGAAGCTGTATTAGGCAACCTGTATAATGTTGAATTACGGTCTACTTTACTCGTTACGTCTACCTAGTGCAAATACGAATAAAATACGTTGGCAAGGCCTTAAAAACGGCAGCTCAACATAGCCCTGACTTTGTAGGATCATGTGAGAGTAAAAATGATTTTTTTTCAACCTACGTTGCCTAAAATTTCACTATCGTCACATCAAAATGACGTGTATTTGTTAATCTCGCGCCTACCGGGGTTGGTTTGTTTTTAGCACATTTCAAACGAGGTCCAAGGTTTTAAATAATGTTTTATGCACATTTTAAAAATTATTATTAAAAAACACTTTGTTTTCATAAAAAAATTCTTACCAGAAAATAGGGATAAGTACTATTCACTGAGATGCAGGATCGGATGGCAATATTTATCATTTTGCCCTATTGAAATTGCTCGTTGGTTTTATCTGATCAATATTGGAATAAGTGAAGTATATTTTCTATTCATCTACTTTGAAACTAAAATTGCAGAGGTCGTTTATCGATTATATTACGTTGCAAGTGAATCATCTTCCCATTCGAAATGCGAGACGAAAAGTACGGACAAGACGGTTTAAGAATACCATATTGGCTTAACTGACTCGCGGGACGTCGTAAGACGATGAGATAGAGGTGTTCTTAAAGCCTGTAAAATCTCTTATACTGGAGCTTTCTGTTTTTCGCTACGATTCCGAAATGTACTGTTAGGTGACCCATATTATTATGTTTTAAGCCCTTGAGTTACCATCTAAGCATTTATTAAGTTTATTTTTCTATTTTTGTACCAGTAAATTAGCGGTGATCAGCTGTGACACGTTCGCAGATTAACGTATCACCAAGACAACCACGACGCGGTGTGTGTGTTATACAGTGAATCCCAAAAATATTCGGACTCGCTCTTTTTACAGATTTCACGAGTGCTAATTAAACGTATTAGTTATTTTTTCATTTTTTTTTACGTTAGAAATGTCTCAATTAACCCTCTATTTAGGGGTCTGCATGAAAAAGGAATGCGAAATCATAATAGTTTATATGGAAATTTCAAGAAATAATCTAGAGAACCATCAAACGGGTCACAAAAATATTCGCACGGTAATAACTGACATATAACTACTATATCTATATAATTGACTTAAAGATATATAATTAACCTAATTAATTAATTTAGTATTTTGTATGGCCACCTTTCGCCTCAACTACACCTTTCAAACGTTTAGGCATAGAAGATACAATTTTTCTTAAATAATTTAAATTAATTTTATTCCATTCTTCTCGCAACCTGGTTTTTAATATTGTTTTTGATGTAATTTCATGTTTTCTAAGTTGTTTTTCCTAATAATGCCGTACGTTTTCTATGGGGTTTAAGTCTGGAGATTGGGGAGGGGTTTTAAGGACTTCAGGACAATTGTACAACAGCCATTCACGAACAATATGAGCGGTAGGTTTGGGATCATTGTCTCGGTATAGCTTGAACGAATTTAATATGCCCACGTTTTCCGCACTTTTCCGTAAATTTTGTCTTAGAATATTTAAATATGCATTTTCGTGCATAATACCATCAATGAAAACTAATTCGCCGACTCCTAGTGATGATGTACACCCCCAAACCAAAACTGAACCTCCTCCATGTTTTACTGTAGGACAAAGATGTTGTCTCTGTAGTTCTGCATTTGCTTTCCTCCATACAATTTGAGGTCCGTCTGAGCCAAAAATATTAAATTTTGATTCATCACAAAAAATTCCATCATTCCAGTAATTCTCTAATTTGGAAATGAATTCTTTAGCAAAATTGATTCGTACTTTTACATTTTCACTGCTAAGCCATGGTTTTTTTCTGGATACCGTTCCGTGATATATCCATGGCTTCTGATGGACCGACGAATGGTTTCAGTACTAACTATTTTATTGGAATGATTTTCCAATGGGGTCTTCAATTTTAGAGCACTAACTTTAGGGTTTTTCTTAATGGTTCTCATTATGAAGCGGTTGTCTCTATCATTTAACAATTTTGATCGACCTGTTTGTTTTTTTAGAAGTATTCTTTTTTTTTTTTTTTAATTTAATTTAATTACTTGTAGAGATACAATCTGTCACAATAAAGGTAAAAATAAATTGGACATTCAATATCTATGCTGGCAATTACAGATTATAGTACTAAGTGATGTAGTAAAAGGACCAACATTTCAGTCCCTTACTTGGTCGAATCTATGTGGCAAATCTACAGGGTTGAATCTCTTCAACCTAGTTGTATATGTCGCTGTGTCCAGTAAATTTACGGCTAAGTGATTTGGGTGGTGATCTAATCTTCGCATGTAGTTACTTGAGTAGCTCTCTATTCCTTCTCGGACTGTTTTGATTGAGAGGTCGGAGTGAATTGTATTGTTGCCAACATACCATGGTGCATTAACAAGCATCCGTGACGTCTTAAGGAAGTATTCTACCTTCATTTTTATAACGTTTTACAATGTCTCCAACTGTGCTCTTACTTAATTGGAGCATTCCCCCAATATTTTTATAGGAATTACCTTTTTCGTAATGAAATATTACTAATTGCCTTTTATCAAAACTAACATTACTTTTGTTTGGTACCCGACCCATGATGGATATTATTTCCAATTTTACTCTGCGATATCTGCATTTAGCAAGCAACAAATGCATGCAATTTTAAAATTTTTTTTTTATTAATACCATAATGTTACAATCTGTCACTATTATTATGGGACATTTAGTAACTTGTTTATATAATTAAAATTAAATACAATAGGTAGAGGGAGACTAACTGTTTAGTCTCCCTGTTTACCTGTTGAATCTGTAACTCAATTCTAAAGGATTGAATCTTTTTAATCTGTGAGAGTAATTGTTGGAGTCCACTAGGTTTACAGCCAGGTGATTTTGATGCCTATTAAGGCGTAAAATGTACTTTTTGGAGTGGTTTTCAATTTCTTCTTTAAAACCTTTAAATCATTACGTAGGGTCTCATTGCTCGCATACCATGGTGCTTTTGCTAACATACGCAATGTTTTCGATCGATATCTCTGGAGTGTATCAAGATTTGATCCAATGGCAGTTCCCCACAACTGGATTCCGTATGTCCAGACAGGCTTGATGGTGCATTTGTAAATTAATAGTTTGTTGTTTAGTGTCAGGTGTGACCGATATCCTAGAATCCGCGCAAGGTTCCTATTTTTAATGTTTAGCTGTGTACGTTTAGATTGAATATGTTTTTTTTTCAATTTGGTCTGCGATCAAGAAAATGCATGCAAATGCGTAAGAATAAATTTTTTGCTGTGAATCATTTTGTTGCGTGTGTCATCCGAATATTTTTGTGACCCGTTTAATGGTTCTCCAGACTTTTTCTTGAAATTTCAATATAAACTATTATGATTTCGCATACTTTTTTATGCAGACCGCTAAATAGACGGCTGATAGAGACATTTCAAACGTAAAAAAAAAAAAAAAAAAAAATTATTAGGGGTACAAATAAGTTTCCGCCGTTTTCTATAAAAAAATTGGAATTAATTGTGAAAGAACGGGATATTACGTTTTATTCAAAGTATTGCCCATCAACGGCCACTACTTTTTCCCATCTTTCTGGCAGCATTCGGATACCACGGCGAAAAAACTCTTCATCTTTTGAAGCTTATCCATGAATCGACCCAATTTTTGGTATCTTCATATGATGTAAAGCGCTGCTCAGACAGACCGTGTGCCATTGATCGAAACAAGTGGTAGTCGGATGGGGCAAGGTCTGGTGAATATGGCGGGTGGGGCAGGACTTCCCAATTAAGTGTTTCCAAATAGGTTTTAACCGGTGCCGCAACATGCGGACGAGCATTATCATGTAGGAGAATAATCTTGTCATGTCTAGAGTAGTAATGAGCGCGTTTTTCCTTGAGTGCTCGGCTCAATCTCATTAATTGTGTTCGGTAGAGAGTTCCAGTAATAGTTTCGTTCGATTTGAGCAACTCATAATATACAACACCAAGTTGATCCCACCAAATACACAACATGAGTTTTTTTCCATGAATATTTGATTTGGCTACTGATGTTGAAACATGGCCAGGTGGACCCCATGATTTCTTCTTCTTTGGGTTATCATAATGAATCCATTTTTCATCCCCAGTGACTACACGATGCAAAAAACCCTTTGTTTTATGCCGGGCAAGCAGCATTTCACTCATGCAAAATCGGCGTTCGACGTCTCTGGGTTTCAGTTCATAAGGAACCCAATTCCCTTGTTTTTGAATCATTCCCAACATTTTTAAACGATGTGAAATTGCTTGTTGCGTCACTTCTAATGTAAGTGCAAGTTCTTTTTGTGTTTGAGACGAATCTTCCTCCAATAACACTTCCAATTCCGTATCTTCGTACGTTTTCGGCCTTCCACTGCGTCCTTTGTCTTCCACGTTAAACTCACCGTTTTTAAACTTGTGAAACCACTCACGACAACTTCTCTCACTCAAAGCAGCCTCACCATATGCTTCTACAAGCAATCGATGCGCCTCAGCTGCAGATTTCTTCAAATTAAAGAAGTAAATCAAAAGTTCCCGCAAATGACGCTTATTCGGCACAAAACTTGACATTTTTGCAAGAAAAAAAAATGTGATGCTGATACGAAACCACTAATACTTCTAGGTTATGTTGTTACTAGTTGATCAAACTTGCGATAGTAAGATTTACATCTAGCAATTGCAGCATAACCTTCTGGTGGGACCATGCTTTGTTAAACGGCGGAAACTTATTTGTACCCCTAATACTAATATGGTTAATTAGGACTCGTGAAATCTGTAAAAGGAGCGCGTCCGAATATTTTTGGGATTCACTGTATGTGTTGCTTACATTATTATTACAGATTCGCGTTTTAAACGTTTTATGTTTAAAAAACAATGGACGCCTTGAAACCATTAAGAACGGATGTTCTTTTTTCGAAATCTCATGAACCTGACGCGTTGAGATACTCTCCTGACTATATAGACACGTCGTGACTAATCAGGACTATATCGAAATGGTAATTCAAACGAACGCATTAAAAAAATTTTTTTCAGATTTTAGCGTATTCCATATCGAGTTCCTCGTTCTAATTATAACAGCACTAAATTAAATTTAACCCGCTCGAAATGAGTAAATCGATTTAATTAACGAATAAATTCGCCGAAAATACATCACGCCCTGGAAATTTACGATCTCGATATTGTAACGGTGATTTTGTATGTTGTTTAGGCAATTTTCTAAACAACTTTTAAAAATAATTCGCAACGACTAAAAACATCTGCTCGGCGTGAAAAATGTGTTTTAAAATAATAATCAGCTCTCTCCGTTCGCCACTGGTTAATGAATATGTTACTTAAAACGGCAATTAATTCATATATGCTCTGATAGCTTTATCAAGCATGCCCATTAATAAACGTGTAACATATTTTATCTAACTTAGTTACAATAACATTTGTCTAGATTTACGCTAAAAGTCCAAATAGGTAGTCGAATACGCCATAAACTAGATTCTAATCGATACAAGTATTTAATATGCAATATGTATGTTTCGACACATACACACCGAAAACGGATAATTGTCGGCCTTGGTGCATTTACAAATTTACATGCCAAGTTAAATATCCATAGGGGTGGAATACTGTAAAGCCATAAATATTCTCGAATTTCAATCTTTGTCGCATTCAATGCTGGAATTCCACAGAGTCATTTTACAATTTTTAATTGGCTTTAAATGGATGTCGAATGATGTCATCTTTGGGTATCGGAATGTAAATATTATTCAACTCCAAACTGAAGGAATTTTTTATTTGTTATAGTCATTTATTTGGAGAACAATCATTCGGATATTTTTTGGGTCACCCAGAGGTCGCGGGGTAAATATTTATTTTTTTTCTCTCGGCCAAATCGAGTGGAATCTACAAGTTTTCAGTAATCGGTGCCCGAGTTATCTGTTGTTGGAAAGTCGTAAATAAACGAGAACAGTTCAAGTACCATTCAATTTCCGAGTAAATTGGACTATTTGGTGAATCATCCATCCACTGGGCAACTTTCCATTCCATTCACAAATTTGTGCGCATAGTTTAATGACTCTATTAATGCGAAAGCGCTAGTTAATATATGCCCAAATTGGACATGTACAGGATGCCGTTATTCAAGTAGTCAGTAGAACTTTATATTCGACTTCGAACGTTAAAAATTGCTTTCCGATTCCTCTTGCTCCTGGCAAAATGTGGATAGAATACGTTTTTTGCCCCATCCATTTGCGCGCCAGGCGAGCGAGCACGACCCGCCGTACGCATGCGCTCATCTAGTGCGTACCATTTAACGCCCGTTCGCCAACATGTGGGCTAGCTTTTTAATGTCGTTTGGCGGCCTAAAGATACATTAATGGAAGATACGTTAAAGTACACTGACCCCTAAAAGTACCTGGACGCACCCTCTTTTAAGATTTTACAAGCCCGAATTAAATGTTTTATTGGGTAGTTCGATAATTAATGTCGTTTTATCCTCATAGATGGCTTAATTCGTACATAGTGATCTCGTCGCTTATATTATCATATGCCATTTTAAAGGTTATGTTTCAAACTTTTTTCGTTCGAAAATCGAACGTGACTAGTAAACCAGAAGTTGTTTAAAATTTAAGTTGAATATGGACAATCAAAGTGAGCATTATCGACACATTTTACTATTTCACTTTCGAAAGGGCAAAAATGCAGTACAAGCTCAGAAGAAATTGCGTGAAGTTTGTGGTGAGAACTGCCTTACTGAACGCCAGTGGCAGCGTTGGTTTTCTCGCTTTCGTTCCGGAAATTTTAACGTCCAAGACGCACCACACGCTGGACGCCCAATCGCCACTGATAACGATAAAATGAAGGCCTTAATCGAAGCTAATCGGCGTATGACAACTCGAGAGATGGCAGAAAAGTTGAATATATCGAATTCAGCCGTTTATCTGCATTTAAAAAAGTTTGGGTTCGTCAGCAAATTAGATGTTTGGGTTCCTCACGAATCGAAGGAAATTCACCTCACCCAACGCATTAACGTATGCGATTTTTTGCTGAATCGTAACCAAAACGACCCACTTCTAAGAAGAGTCATAGCGGGTGATGAAGAATGGATTGTCTAGGATAACGTAGTCCGAAAACGATCATGGACCAAACAAGATAAACCTGCGCAATCGACGTCCGCAGCCAATATTCATCAAAAGAAGATTTTGCTATCTGCGTGGTGGGACTACTAGGGTATTATTTATTTTGAACTGCTTCCGAGAAACCAAACTATTGATTCGAACGTTTACTGTTGTCAGCTATCGAAATGGAACGAAGAAATCAAAAGAAAACGTCCTGATCTCGCCAATCGCAAAGGGGTACTGTTCCATCATGATAACGCTAGACCCCATACGTCTTTAATAACACATCAAAAATTACTGGAACTAAATTGGGAACTGATGCCTCATCCACCATACAGCCCTGACTTGACGCCATCGGATTATTATTTGTTTCGTTCTCTTCAAAATCAGTTGAATGGTAAAAATCTCGATTCTGATCTTGCCGTTAAAAATGAGTTAAATCAATTTTTTCTTCTAAAAATCAAGGCTTTTTCGAACGCGGAATTTTCCAACTTGCCGAAAGATGGCAATAGGTCATCCACCAAGATGGCCACCACATCACTGATTAATATTTATTATTAATATAAGTGTATTCACTTTGAAAAAACATAAAAAATACGATATTAATTATCGAACAACCCAATAGTTATTTTTTTATATCGAAAATGTCTTCAGCAATCATTTATTTAACAGTCCGAATAAAAAAAGAACACGGAACCTCAATAGCTTATTTTCCAATGCGAATGAACAGTCCAAAGGACAACTAAACGCGTCACAAAAATATTCGAACGGTAATAACTAATACGTAAATATTATAAGTTTATGATTCGTTTAAAGATAAATAACAACATAGTTCGTTAAATTATTATTTTGTATGACCCCCTATTGCCTCAACTTCGCTTTTCAAACGTTTAAGTATAGAGGTACAATTTTTCTTAAATAATTATATATAACAAATCTTTATTTCCAGTGGAAAGGAGCCATCGACCCATATGGTCTTTCAGCCCATGAGTACAATTTTGTTTTGTAACAATATTATGCTATTACTTAGCTACCTCTTTAACCTTTGAATACAATCGAAAAAAAAAAGAAGAAAAAAAAGGAAAAAAGGAAAAAAGAAAAAAAAGGAAAAAAAGGAAAAAAGAAAAAAAAAGGAAAAAAAGGAAAAAAAAAGAAAAAAACCGGACCTTTCTATTGTCTATCCAAACATTCTAAGAGGGTGTTAGAAGGAAAAAGGGAGCGGGATTGTCTCGTCTGTCTTGTTATCGTAAGTGGGTTCAGTATCGTCCAGTTGCGTGGATTATTCTTCCAATTAGTTTGTAGTTGTTGTAGTCTTTCCGTTATTTTGGTTATTTGTGCTCTTTCGTATAGCACTTCGTTGGGTGGGTTGTGTAGAGGGTTTCTAGGATGTCTAATTTTCGTTATTAGTTCTTAAATAATTTAAATCACTTTTGTTCCATTTTTCCTGTAACTTGGTTTTCAATGCTTCTCTTGATGCTATTTAATATTTTCTATGCTGTTGATTCAAATAATGCTCTAAATTTTCTATTGGATTGAGGTTTGGAAATTTGGAAGGAGCATTAAAGACTTTCCAGTCGTAGTCTTGGTATAATTGAAACTAATTTAATATGTCCACGTTTTCAGCTCTTTTTCTTAGATTTTCTCTTAGAATATTTAAATACGCATTTTGGTCCGTAGTTTGTTCAATAAAAATTAATTCACCGGTTCTTCCTGCTGATACACACTCCCAAACCAAAACCACACCCCGTCCACGTTTCACTGTTGGACGAAGATGTGGTTTTTTTCAGTTCTTCATTTTTTTTTCCTTCACACCATTTGATGTTTGTCTGAACCAAGAATGTTATTATAACATCTCGTTTGGAAATGATTTTTTCAGCAAAATTTAATCGCACTTTTACGTTTTTACTACTAAGCCATAGCTTTTCCCGGGTACTCCGTCGTGACATTCATGGCTTCTAATGCACCGACAAGTAGCGTGAGTACTAGTTAGTTTATTAAAATGATTTTGCAATGGGATGTTCATCTTTAGAACACTGACTTTGGGGTTTTCCCTCAATGGTTCATAATGAGTTAGGAAGTGGTTGTCGGTCTCGTTTAACAATTTTGAATGACTTGTTACTTTCTTTGGAAGTGTTCTATCTTCATTTTTGTAATGTTGACCTTTGCCTCCAACTGTGCTCTTCTTTAATTGGATTTTTCTAATCTTTTTATAGTAATTACCATTTTTACAACGATATATCACTAATTGCTTCTCATCAAAACTGATATTGCTTTTGTTTGGCACCCGCTACATTATGGATATTATTTCTAACCGTTGTCTGCGGTGTCTGTATTCAACAAAGAAAAAAGCGCATAACATATATCTAAGAAATATATTTTTCTATTATAAATCACTTTGTTGTGTATACCGTGCGAGTATTGTTCTGCCGCGTTTAGTTGCTCTCTGGACCTTTTTTTCAAATTGGAAAATACGCTACTAAAATTACGTTTCCTTTTTTATTCAAACATATAAATAAATTATTCCTACACACATTTTTGATGTAAAAAAAAACGAATAAATCTAATTACGACTCGAAAAATCTTTAAAAGTAGTCCGAATATTTTTGGGATTTATTTTACATTCTTTCCACTGAAGAGAAACACTTATTCATCATGGAGCGGACTAATAGTGGAATTTTACATGTAATTGACTTGTATAAAAGTCATGGATAACTCTGGAATTCTCCTGATGATGTACGGGCTCTTTAAAAGAGACGCGGCAATATTTAAGGGGGATTTTTCATGTCATTTTACGAGAAAAAGTTCTCATAAGCGTAAGCCTGGAAATGTTTTGTTTCCAAGACACGGGGTGTTAAATCTTTTTTTAAATAACGGTTTTTGAAAAATAACATAAACATCCTTTGACCTAATTTTCTGAAATTTGGTAGCACTGTAGTAATTAGGAATCGATTTTAATATTCCTAATATTCTCAGAATGTTTGAAAGTGTTCTTGTGTGATGAACGGACACGCAATAAAATGGTTTTTATTTTTAATCTCCTAAACGAAGCAAGATATGATGAAAATTCGAGAGACAAAAAAGTTGCGTTTTCAGCTGCTTTTCAGTCTCAAAAAAACATCGAAAACAAATTATAATCAGTAGTGTACATTCTGTTGTCAAATTCCCCCCCTTGCTCTACTAGATTTGATAATTAGTTGTCTAGTTCGGACCAAATCAGCCCCTTGTTACTACAAGCAACGCTACAGAATTTCAAACAAATTGGTCAAAAGATATTTGAATTATTTTTCAAAAACCGTTATTTAAAAAAAATGACACCCTGTATTTTTTGGAAACAATACTTTCCGGACGTATGTTCATAGGGACTTTTTACACAAAATGATCTCAGAAATCACCCCCTTAAATATTGCAGCTTTCTTTAGACACCCTGAACAAATTAAAACTAAAGATGTTTGTTGCGATACTACCAGGTCTACCGGTATAAAATGAGCGCTATTTTGTGAAAATAAAACACCAATTTTAACAAGGAAAGAAAAAAATATTATTCAAAATATTGACCATTGTTTTCTACACATTTCGACCACCTTTCTGGCAATTTACGGATACCACGCCAATAGAAATGTGCCTCTTTGGCATTAAACCAATTAGACACCCAATCTTCTACTTCTTCGTAGGGATCGAAGTGCTGCTCAGCCAATGCGTGTCGCACCGATGAAAACAAGCGGTGGTCCGAAGGGGCCAAGTCTGGCGAATACGGCGGATGGGGTAGCAACTCCCAGCCAAGTGTTTCGATGGTATCCTGGTGTTGGTTTGTGTGCAGGTGCGTCGTCACGGAGCAAAATCACCTTCTCGCGTCTTCTGGCCCGTTCTGATCGTTTTTCGATCAATGCATCGTTTAAATTAATCAATTGTTGTCGGTAGGGAGCAGTATTAACGGTTTCGCCAGGTTTTAAAAGCTCGTGGTGCACCACACCTTTCTGATCCCACCGAACACGCAGCATTCTCGTCGAATCGATCGGGTTTTGCAGTCGATGTTGATGGTTGTCCCGAATCAACCCGTGATTTTTCCGTTTAGGATTTCGAAAATAAATCAATTTTTCATCTCCAGTAACAATTCGATGCAAAACTGATTTCCTTTCGCGCCTTTGAAGCAAAATTTCACTGGTGTTTTTCCGGCTCTCCATCTGTCTTTCATTCGATTCGTGCGGCACCCACTTTCCACACTTTTGGAACTTTCCCACAGCTCTTAAACGATCAGAAATTGTTCGTTGTGCAACATTTAACATTTCTGCCATTTGCTTTTGACCTAAAGCGTCATCTTCATCCAATATCGATTGCAGTTCGGCGTCTTCGAGCTTTTTTGGTGGTCTGCCACGTTCTTGCACGTCAAAATCGTCATTTCTGGATCGTTGAAGCCATCTCTTGCACGTTGCTTCTGATAAAGCATAATCACCAAATGCCTCGACAAGCATTCGACGCGACTCTGCAGCACTTTTCTTCAAAGGAAAGCAAAAAATTAATGCTTTCCGAAAATCATCATTTGGTGGTACAAAATTCGACATTTTTGGCACAATGAAATAATATCTTGTTATTTGTTCATGGACTTGATCTGTACTAAATATGTTTGTCAGTTTGCACACCAACCGGGCAAACGCAAAAAAAGGTTTGCTTACAACAAATGCGCTATTTCGAGACATTTACATCCTGGCGCTCTCTTCATACCGGTATACCTGGTATACACGCGAGGTCCAGAGTAAAACTAGACAAATGCATACATATCTTTGTTACGTTTATTGATCAGTGTGGTCATGCGGAGGAATGAAAGAATGCGTTGGGTTTTGTTGGTTCGCGTAGTGCCTACCCTGCTCAAAAATTAAGTCTTGAGGTATCCGAGGTGTCCCTTTCCGTTCATGTTGTGAACGTACCTAGAAGCTGCACTTAAAGCTGCGAACTTTTCGGTTTACGGTCTAGACACACCTATCAAACTGAAGATTGGACACCACTCGATTGTGTAGATTTCCTAATCTGCCGATCATTATTTAGTTCACTTTTTACCAGTTTACAAGCAGGTAGTACCGGCAGTGGGTAATCTAGATAAACGGTTTTTAACAGTATCGGTAAAAATTGGAACCCACTCGACTAGGATTGGAATCGTTGTTGAAATCTCTGTATATGTTGCCCAGCGGCTAGAAGAATTTGTTCAATAAAGTTTTATCAGAGATAGAGGAGCACTTCGTTCCAATCAGCGTCCGTGAATCAGACGCGCGGTTTTAATCTCCTTTTGTTCCCAAGTAGAAAAAATGAAATCTGCCGCTAATTAGTGCAATTAAGATGGGTAAGTCATGCCCACTGTCAGGTTCATGCGGGACTCGCATACAAGAGATTATTAGAAGAGCTCTCGTTAACCTTGAGACGCTTCAACGTACTTAAGGCGCCATGACTCGATATCGTCCCGTAAACGTGAAAGTGTCAATCAAAAACCTATTTTTAACGAGAACAAATAACCATTTAATGGATCCGGTGCGACACCTATACCTACAAGTTATCGAGTTTTTGTTAAGTCACAATAGAAATACACATAAATACATGTTGAGATAAGAGGACAAATAGCTCAACGAGTGAAAGGCGAACTAACTTTCATTCATCGGATTGTACTTCCTTCGATTTGTTGTGGTTCGAATTTCAGGCTTTGGCTATTTAAAGATGACTTGGTATCGAGGTTTTTATTTTAATTAATTATTATGGCTGCTTTGATAAAGGGTTATCATTCTGGTAGTAATGTTACACGATAAGTTCTTGTAGGCCAATTGAACCCATTATGAATTGTTGAGTGAATGGGAACGATAATTTTGCTAGGGAGAATTAGAACCACTTAAATGATCGTTGTACGAAAGTACAGGTCGAAGGGGTTGCGTAGTTCACTTTAAAATATTTAGGTCGGTTATCGTAACGCACATGTTCGTAGTACGTAATGGCGATTTGCCTAGCAACAAGTGCGGAAAGTGATACTTGCCGGCCTGCAGCTGATGGAACCACGCGATGCAGAAAGAACTGATTTTTGACCCTGGCATATGTCACATTGTTGTGCTTGCAGACGTCATTGATCGCTCGGAAGACATGATAGGTATTTTTTGCGGTTTTAGACCTGTGTCGGGAGGAGACTTTGATAAAAAAAAAAAAACATTCTTTGTGTCTGCTCTCTTACGCTGCAAAGCTGCAAAGCTAGGAATTTGAACCCGTGGCCTATTAAAAACTAGGATTTTTTTGATAGCATAAGCTGCAGCTCTCTGTTCGTCGGTTAATTTGTGCTAATTGCGAAAATTGCGACAATTTCTAAAAATATCGAAAAAGGGGAACACGCACAACATATTATTTAATTACCACTCATCACTTTTATCGAACATGCACGTATTACCTGTTATTCCCTGACCTGTTAATGCGGCGCCCGCGGCAAGCCTACCATTGGACTCTGTGGTTCAGCATTAATTTATTCCAATTGCATCCTGTTATAGGCCCGATTCCAAAGACACACGTCAAATATGGCGTAAGGGTTATCCGTTAATCATTGGTAACCACAGGATTCCAGGCGTATAACTGGTTATACCATTACCTGTTATCTTGTCGCTAGATCTCATGTCAAATCCGATACTCTGTAGCTCGTGGGTGCCCACCAAAGGTGATGCTTTGTAATGAATTAACACGTTATGCGCTTAGCCCACGAACGGCGATCGGATCACGCGATAGTCAACCGATCGATCACGCATTGCTCAGCCCCCGCCACATTGTCCGTGTACCTCCCGGTTGAGGGTGTCACGTGGTTTGAGATGCAACCTTAAGGCACTGCGGACGTGGGAATCTTGGGATGACTGAGCGATCTTGACCACGTGCGCGATCTACCGATGGGATGACAGGCAATGGGGCGTTCAGTTATTGGCATGCGCCTGGGACCCCGCGGTCACCTACGATCTACAGACCATCAGGCACACCCCGCTATACTTAGTATTTGACAGAATAGTTTAGGTTAGTTCAGTCAGGGTTGGAGAAATTGGCCTGACACGGGTCCGTCAATGGGATTTTTTTTTTTTTTTTGTACGAGGAAAATCTTCTAAAGACACCCATGCCTGATGACGGATTGGCAGGGTAGTGTGGGATTCACTGTGTTATACTAAGCAGCGCCTAACCACTAAAAACCTCGTTTGCAGCTTTCCACCGTCGACCGGAACTGTCCCTCGGGATAAAACCTCGGTTGGCGTCAATGGGATAACGGGTAGTAAGGCAGCCGGTTGTGCGCATGAGTCTCCCGACATTTGACATTTGACAGATTCATTCGAACTTAACTGATGCGGAGCGCTCGCAAACAGCGATCGAAATGGGTGGTTGCCTGACAGATTTCCTTCATATCTTCTATATAGCATCTTCGGCGAATCCGGCAATCGGACAGCTGGTGGCTTTCAAGGAAATCCAATTTGGCATTTATATTAGGAAGGCGTTTTCGAAATTACCCCCACAATTATGATGCAATGTAATCTGAGAAATTTTAAAGCTATTTAATTAGTACATATTAGTATCGCGGCAATCCATGGGTGAGTATTGAATGATATGGGACTGCGTTTTCCTGAGAAATAAAAAAGAATACCTTTATTTCTGGAAAGTGAAACCGTTCGCTTGTTTGAATGTACGCAAAGCAACACTATTACTTTAAGCATTCAGGCTTTTGCCTTCCGAGCCCGGTACCCCTTTCTCTCTCCTCTGGGGTTGATTACCCAAATTCGAGGAGGAGGGGTCACCACGTGGAGGCGTGGATTGGCCTTTGACCCCCTAACTTTTGAGGGTCTGCGCAATGCCCATGGGGCGATTGAAATAACAGCTTATTCATGCCCTTAAATATTAATTTTTTTTGTCAAATTAATTTCTCATTCATGTCATTTTCATTACTACGATGACTGCGTACTAGAAAATTGGTTTTTCATTCGGTTGATGAAATTTTTCAAATTTTAATGACGCACCTCCGAGCCTGAGCTGTGCTCTTTTCTTCTGATATTTCGCACGTTTACGAACCATTTTCTGCAATTTGTGTACAACATGTTTGTATACAAAAGAAGCCTTTCAACCCACCGTCAGGATGTTATGGCTGGTCATTGAAAGCTTTCAATTTTCAAGTCACCGATACGATTTCGAGCATTACTCATCGGTCAATAAGTGAAAATTAGCCGGGTGAGGTCGCGCTGCGGCTTCACACTTGTGCACCTAAAATTTATGCAGTCGCTAGACTTGAACACAATCGACATATTTGTCGTATTACGTGGACACTCGTTATACTAATACAAGCAATAAAAATATCACTTTATACGCCCACCTGAACAGTTTTTATTACGTCGTACACTTCTTCATTTCCAAACGAGTTTGGAATGATATACTAACGCTCGTATTGCGACGGAACTCGGCTCGTCCAGATTGATGTACCGTTTGATAATGTTCTAGTTTACTCGACGTAAAGGTACGTCTCGTTTGCTCCACTGTAAAGGTACGAACCCACGAAAATAAGCGCGCGTACCTAATTTGATAAAAAGCGCGGTTTAAATTGCGGTTTAATTTATGTTTTACCAGGAAGTTCAACGACTTTTAAATGTGCGTATTTCACGTTGACTTTTACTGGCGGTCGACCGCATAGAAAATGGCCTTCTCTAATCTAATAGATAGACAATGAACGATGGATGAATCTGGACTTTTGATTAGCTTAATTCGAAACTTTCATTTTCATTACGGCCTCCTATTAATGCCAATTCGGTATAAATTTGCTTAACGAAACGGCAGATACGCATTAAGCGCAGTTGACCCGCCATATTGGTTTTGTATCTTTTTTTTTTTTTTAAGTTTCCAAGTAATCATTGTGATCTTTGTGTGTCATTGATCGGAAGGAGGTTCTTAACTTGGAAGAAAAGGGACAAAACAAGAAATATTGCTACAACCGAGAGGTTTCTTTACTATTTTAAATTTCAAAATTCTAATTTTACTGTCCGCCTTTTTGTCAATATATTGCGTTATATTTTATAGCGAACTGATGCCTGTATGTACCATTTACAATAAAATATTCTCTACGAGAATTGACTTTGACCAAAGTCAAGTTTTTTTGGTAATTTTTGTCTAAGGTTACTTACACTCACCCGCAGAAGTCATGGTACGGCACGTTACTGCATCAAAAATTCCTAACATTTTCCATATGTGGAATCAAAACTTCAATTTGTTTACATAGAAGTAACGTGTAATGTGTCTATGCCAACAGCAATATTATAAATATTTACAAAAACTCAAACTAATTCTGATAAAAATCAAATGTCATTTTCTAACAATAAATGGATTCCACGAAAGTCTTGGTGCAGGTAAAACGCTCGCCATTATTCGTAAAAAAAAGAAAAAAATTATACCGAGCGGAGTACCCTTCTTGTTTAAGGACTTCCACCAAACGATTTGGCATTGATCGAACCAACTTTCCCGTAACCTCATTGGACATTTGCGACCATTCTTCCAAGATAACCCGTTTTAAATCTTCTTTATTGTGAATTATATGTTTTCTAATTTGTTTTTCCAAATGGTCCCATAAATGTTCAATTGGGTTAAGGTCGGGACGTTGTGGGGGTGTTTCTAGTTGATGCGGAGTATTGTATATCGACCACTGGCGTACCGTATAAGACTTAGGTTTAGGGTCGTTATCCTGCTGGAAGTAAAATTTTCCGCCAACCCCAATTTTTCCGCACTTTGTTTCAAATTTGCCTTTGATATGTTCAGGTATACTTGTTGGTTCGTGGTCTCATCAATTATTGCTAATTTGCCCACACCAAAAGATGACATACAACCCCGGACCGTTAGTCCACCTCCTCCATACTTTACGGTTGGAATCGTATTTTTTTGATTGAAAGCTTCCCCTGGTCCAAAAAGATTAAATTTACTCTCGTCTGACCAAATAACTTTTTTCCAAAATTCGCTTTCGATCGCTCTGTATTTTTCGGCAAATTCAACGCGTTTTTTTCTATTTACGGCACTTACATAAGGTCTTTTTCGCGCACTACAGCCTTTATACCCTCTTTTATGACGCGTTCGACGAATTGTTTCTTCATGACCAACAGTTCCAAAATGTTCCCTCAGCTCAGAAGCCAACATCGACGAGCTTTTCTTCGGGTCCTTCTTGATTTCGTTAAGAATGTATCTCGTTGCTAATTCTATTGTGATATTTGAAACGATTCACTATTTTTTGGATAGTAGAGGGACTTTTTTTACAATTTTTGAAATTTCACCGTAAGATTTTCCTTCTTTATTTAAACGAATAACGATTTTTCTTTCACCCTGACTGAGCTCGGTTCTACCCATATTTTTAACTTTCAACGACTATAACGTAAATGACACTGACTATTTGTCGTATTTTTGCAAAGAAATAAACAAATGCATTCTTATTTTTTTTAATAAAAATTCAAATGTTTTACCTGCACCAAGACTTTCGTGGAATCCATTTATTGTTAGAAAATGACATTTGATTTTTATCAGAATAAGTTTGAGTTCTTGTAAATATTTACAATATTGCTGTTGGCATAGACACATTACACATTACTTCTACGTAAACAAATTGAAGTTTTGATTTCACATATGGAAAATATTTGGACTTTTTAATGCAGTAAACTGCTGTACCATGACTTTTGTGGGTGAGTGCATGTTTTAAATACCCAATTGCTCCCTCAGTTTAACAATAAGTGGCCGAACGTCTTTGACACAACAATAATTATTGCGACCTTACTATTGGATTAATAGTAATTTCCTCTATTTTTTCAGGTGAGTGCTGAATTGCCAATGCAAAAGAAGGAATACGCGTAACCGCATGTTCGAGTTTGTAAGTAGACCATTACCACACCAGAATTATTCGCTACAACGTTGTTATTTTTAAGATTTGCCTATTGGGTGTTTGCAGGAACAATACATTTACATCTGACCAGTTGACACGCGTCACATTAGTTTTCTAAAAGAAATTTACTAAGACACTTCGGTTTCTAAAAAAATTATTTAATTCACGTCACTCAGAGATCCGATCATGCAATATCGTTCAGGTTATTCGAATGAGGATTCTGGGTCACATAAAGATATTTCTTTCAAGTCAGTGTAGGCTTCTTAAGTCACAGGTTAATTTCAAGTGGACGGCAAGAAGAAATGAACATTCAAGTCCCGGTTCAAAATCAAGTCGCGAAATATCGTTTAGGGTCGTTCTGTTCTAAGGGCTCACGTTCGGGTCGCCGTTTCAAGTCCCTTCAGGTTTTTGAAAAAAATTCTCTCAAATCGCTTCGTGCTAACGTACTTAATTACGCTAGGTCCTGAGGTCCTCAGTGAGGCCGATTCTGATGTCGGACTAAAATTTTCGTAGTTCGTTTGGCTCATTTCAGATTTAAAACGATATTTTATTCAGGCCGCTTTAGGTTTCTAACGACATGTCATTTAAGGCGGCCCAGCCCTCGGATTCTATTTCATCAAAAAATCTACTATACAGTGGGTTTTCTTAATGTGCAATATAAGATTTCATGTGTTAAAATTTTAGTGCCATTTTGGTCTCCGTTCTGCTCTAATGAGAGCTATCACACTTGGGGGGAGCTCCCAAATTTACGTTAATAGATTAATCGAGTCAAAAAACTTACAAAAAATGTTTTGAAAATCCAAAATTATCTCTGTCTTGCGCCGTTCGAAAGTTTCGATTCCCGGAAAGGCAGGAACTTTCTGGAAGTTTCGAAAGCTGTTGACACTCAGGATGATTTATGTCAAATATTCTCAAAAATGTTTAGGAGTATCTGTACGTGCAATAGCATACAGGGTGTTTCACTTAAAATAAAGCGAGCTCAGATTTTCTTGAAGAGATTTTTGGTAAATCGCCATTTGCGCCAAGCTTTCAGACGTTTGACATTTGCACTTTTTCGACCGTTCATCGAAGCAAATCCCGGAGCACCGTTCCGTCCTAGCGTTATCCGGCCTTAGCACAGATCGATGTTTTCGCTTCTAGGAACGTTAATTTTAAACACAGAGCGGTGCATAGAGAAATTCAATTTTTTCTTTTTCAGTTTACTGACGGACACTCGCAAGATCGATTGCGTGACTTTGATTATTTATTTTCGCACCGAATCGAACAGTTCTGACACCCTCAGATCGGGGCGTTCTCCTTGCGTCAATGTAGGCACCCAATTCATCGCCGGACCGAGGCATTGATCATTTCTACACAGATAGAGCCCCGATGGCCGGTGGTAACAGAAACAGAAAAACAATCAAAACGATTCTCGCATCTGTCTTGTCTATTTTAATTTCCCGCTTCTACGTCAGCGAATCAGGAATAATAAACAGACCAGAGAACGTTGCAAAATAATTCTCACACGGCTCAATTCCATCTCGTAATTAGGCAACTTTATCTAAACGAACGAAGCTCGCGTAATTTCTAGTTCGAGCTTCGTGAGAAGCGGTTTTTTGGTATAAATACCCGTTAATTTTGCAATACCCGTCATTAATACCGAAACCGATTTATTTGTTCTATGAGTCATGCCCGAGTTATTAACGTCGAAGATGGATTGTTTGTTTGAGTTATTACAGAATCGTTTCGCTTTCTTTGGAAAGGCGCAGCTACAAAGTAGCAAGAACAAATCTTAAAACCGCGGCAGAAGAGTTCGTTGGTAGTTCCTTCGCAAACCATAGACCGAAACACTATTCTATAAACAAGCGTAGATCCAGTGATTATTCAGAGTCCAAATGCCCGCAGATATTTCGTTTTATCGGCAGCAATTAGTCACGAAGTCCAGTGGCTACGCGGCCAGATCGGCCGAGATTAGCCACCCACCGCGGGCTCTATGTCAGATCTACTACACATTGAATGTGAAACGGTGGTTTTGGGTAGCGAAACCTATTGGGCACCGTATTGTTTTAGCACCTGAGTACTGACACTTTTTCACACCTTTAATCTCATCACAAGAATGACACCGGAGAATCGAAAGTTTAACACACGAGAAGAAGAGTGTCGAAGGTGAAATTGAAAAAAAAGAAAGAAAAATTTCTGAATTGCAAAAGTTGCAAACGGGGTTCGCGTATCAACAAACAATTTCATAACAGGTGTGGTCATGACCACGGTCAACTTTCGCACTGAGACTGCGGGTTTAGAACAATATTCAATGAAAAATATTTATCCATTACGGTGTAGATGGTGATTGCGATTAGTTGATTAGGGAGCGTACGAATGCGCTGCAAGGAAAATTACGGTCAAAAGAAAATCGAGTTTCCAAATATCCTGCTATCGATAACGCTAAGAAAGGGTACCTTAAGGGCCACTTCCCAAAATTGAAAGTGATATCTGATGCGTTAACGTTTAGCTCCTCTCCCCCTATACCGGGTGATTCGCCCTTATAACTTTTTTTGTTTTTAAAGTTAGAAAGATCACATTTTCAGAGAAGCTATGTGAGAATGGAGCCAACTGATTGACGTTGTTAATGGCGTTTATCTAGTTCTTAACCGAAAATTTCTTCAACTCTTGATTTTAAATGTGAATTTTTTTTCGAATCTGGAAGTCATATTTAGTCCAAAAATAAGTAATTTTAAAAAACATATTTTTTTTTGTGAAAAAAATTGACATGCTGTTAGTATTTGGAGAATGTCGTCAACAGTCTTCTCATGCTGCACGGCTGTATGCGGTGATATTTCCACCTAGAAACCGACCAGTCCGCCGCTATTTTCAAAAATTAATGAATAAAAGGAAATATTAATGAAGAAAAAAAGTTTATTATGAGCGGCGACGAAGAAATCAATATTTTATTTATGGTAGAAGTTAATCGAAGTGCATCAATTCGTGAGATAGCTCTAGAATGTGAGATTAGCCATTCGTCAGGGCATCGAGTTTTGAAAAAACTTCTCTATTCTTGTGGTTATCAACAAATAATTAATCGAGATGTTTAAAATGCGCACTTTGTTCTCGGCAAGCAGAAGCAATTTCAACTGTTTTATTCATGACATTGTCCAACTGATTCGGGGTATCATGTATCGTCCTACGGACTTTTTCTTCTAATTCGTTTCGATTATTAGAAGTGGCGGAAACTTGTGCTTCTATATAATTTAACAAAGTATTTCTACGGGTTAAAACATTTTATTACTTTTTCTGTCATTTGGAAGGCGGATATGACCTACTCCACGCTTAACATATTTTTTTTCTAAATTTAGATATTTTTAATGAATTAACGATTCATATCTGAAGGAACGTACGTTTTATTTCGTATGAAAAAATTCAATAAAAAATCATTTTTTGAAAATGGCAGCGAGCCACCATGTTGCCGTGAGAAAAACATTATAAATGGGAAACATTGTTTTTCGGTATTTAAATTGCTTATAAAACAAAAAGTACTCGGTAAGATGGCATGCTAGTATTTTTCCGCATAATTCTGGCTTAAAATTTTAACTAATATGTATACTCCAGTAGCGTAGCTCGACGTGAAAAAAACATTAAAAAAATAATTTTTTTGAGTGACATGTTTTTAGTCTAAAAATTACCTCTAGGTTCCAAGAAAGTGAAAATTTAAAAGGTATTCGATTTAAAAATCGAAAGTTTAGGCCATTTCCGGTCAAACCGGAAACGCTAGATAAACGCCATTAATTTCTATCAATCGGCCCCGTTCCCATATAGCTTCCCTCCAAATTTCAACTTTCTAAGTTCAAAAACAAATAAATGATAACGGTGAGCCATCTCCTTGAATCATCCGGTACATTTCCAAAAAATGTGGTACAAATCCACGGCGTACTGAGAAGTAGTTGTCTGCGCAGGTAATGTTTTGGACGCTACAGATGGCCTTTTCCGTTTGGAGATTACTTAAACAGACATCATCTCTTTATTCACAATAACAACACAATTTTGTGTCGCGTCTCGATTTCAAATTTGTCTTTTTGAACGGAATAGCTGGGGGATTCCCCCAGCTACCGCGTCAAAGCTCAAGTTGCATTTTAGTGCATTTGCACCCGAACCATTTTACCATTCTACGATGGCGTGTGGCGAGTTCGCCGAAGTCTACTTCTCCGCCTGCTACTTGCGTCTCAAATTTAAGTCAATATTTAAGGTTATTTAGGGTTATTTATTTGTTGCGGAATTTAAGCTCGCACCGTGGATTCTAACTAAAAATCGCCGCACGTCGATGAATTCCCGCGAGAGCAGTTTTGTTTAAAATCGTGATGAAAGTAGGCTCAAATCCAACGCTCGGTAGGCGATAACTAAAAATATCGGAAGCTTCGAACACGAGACCTTAAAGCAGCAGGGCCGATCTGACAGTACCGTAGGTGTGGCTACTTTGTTAGTCCAAGACTTATCGACCGGTTCGGTTTACTATCGACCAGTAAATCGTGTAATTGCCCTGAAATTACGACCCGAGATGACGGTTTAGTGGTAGATTTAGATTTGTTCTACCGAATTGCGACACCGCCCCGCGAATTCGGTAGTACTGGCGACTTTTAGAAAGCTGTGATAATGAAACAAAACAGAAAACACTCACAAAATGGGCAATAAATCGCATTGGGGCGATTCAATCTCGGTGTCGAGACTTTATTTATTATTTTCCGCTAATTGAACGTTTCGTGTCGATCCTGATTAAACGTATTGTATTTAACTTGAAATGTTTTCGTGATACCTCTTTTATTGGGGCAGCAGTTTCTCCAGACACGACGTATCTTTCGGTACGGGCCATAAAGTAAATAGAAACCGTTTTTAATTGGGATTCAATTTCATGCCTCTCGCAAATCGGGCCTTTCTTCGTCCGCATGACTTACGTGATGTGAGGTAAATTTTGAGAAAAACGAATCGGGATTTGATCCTGCTCGGAGTGGGGATTTTTCCGGTGCCGGCGATCGTCTCTGTCAAAATTTCCATCATCAGTTTTTTTTTCGAAAGCAATTCGAAGTGGGCAAATCGAATCAAATATTAGCTGAACGTATCTACACATCATCAGAGGCAAACACCAAATTAGATACGGTGATAATTGTTGTTTGTTTACATGCGATAAATATTAAGTTATTTATGTGGTTGATTACTCCTTGTCCACCATCGGCTTATGCGTAATCACTTTGTCAATATCACTTCGATACTGAAGTATAGCAGTTCAGAGTCACGCAATATGGTAGCCTATCACCGGCTCATTAAGAGACACAAAGCAGTAATTAAAAGGCTATTTATTATATTTGAAACACTCAATGGAACTTCCACTGACACCATTACAGCCATCGCTGGCGTCTTACGTGAAACACTTACACGAGCGTTGAGGTTTCGTTGATTCCGGTATTATTTGTGATTTCCGTCTCTGCGTGTAAGATCTGATCATTTGAATGTATCAATTAAATCGCCAATAGGGAGATGCAACGACTAGTTTTAAGAGTTTTTTCCTTGATTTGAACCCGCGATTGGCAAGTCGCGTTCTCACGTATTCCCAGACAATTCGCTTCGAGACCCGAGACGTAAACAGGTTGTTAATGTATAGACAAATTGTGGGGAATCGTATGGTGGTGCCCGCCAGAACGGCCGTCAGATATCCCATATGAATCTTGCTTGTCATGTATCGGCGCCCTCATCGATTTTACGACAAAATTGTATTTGACTTGCTTCGAGGTCTATGCGATGGGTTCGCACGCCTTAGTCGTGTGCTTCCTCATTTTAAAACGTTAATTTTCGACGTCAAACTGTGTTACTTTGGTGCTTTGCAAAGACCTCAAGCGCAGATACCAGGTATACCGGTATGAAGAGAGCGCCAGGATGTAAATGTCTCGAAATAGCGCATTTGTTGTAAACAAACCTTTTTTTGCGTTTGCCCGGTTGGTGTGCAAACTGACAAACATATTTAGTACAGATCAAGTCCATGAACAAATAACAAGATATTATTTCATTGTGCCAAAAATGTCGAATTTTGTACCACCAAATGATGATTTTCGGAAAGCATTAATTTTTTGCTTTCCTTTGAAGAAAAGTGCTGCAGAGTCGCGTCGAATGCTTGTCGAGGCATATGGCGATTATTCTTTATCAGAAGCAACGTGCAAGAGATGGCTTCAACGATTCAGAAATGACGATTTTGACGTGCAAAATGAAGAACGTGGCAGACCACCAAAAAAGCTCGAAGACGCCGAACTGCAATCGATATTGGATAAAGATGTCGCCTTAAGTCAAAAGCAAATGGCAGAAATGTTAAATGTTGCACAACGAACAATTTCTGATCGTTTAAGAGCTGTGGGAAAGTTCCAAAAGTGTGGAAAGTGGGTGCCGCACGAATCGAATGAAAGACAGATGGAGAGCCGGAAAAACACCAGTGAAATTTTGCTTCAAAGGCGCGAAAGGAAATCAGTTTTGCATCGAATTGTTACTGGAGATGAAAAATTGATTTATTTTCGAAATCCTAAACGGAAAAATCACGGGTTGATTCGGGACAACCATCAACATCGACTGCAAAACCCGATCGATTCGACGAGAATGCTGCGTGTTCGGTGGGATCAGAAAGGTGTGGTGCACCACGAGCTTTTAAAACCTGGCGAAACCGTTAATACTGCTCCCTACCGACAACAATTGATTAATTTAAACGATGCATTGATCGAAAAACGATCAGAACGGGCCAGAAGACGCGAGAAGGTGATTTTGCTCCGTGACAACGCACCTGCACACAAACCAACACCAGGATACCATCGAAACACTTGGCTGGGAGTTGCTACCCCATCCGCCGTATTCGCCAGACTTGGTTCCTTCGGACCACCGCTTGTTTTCATCGGTGCGACACGCATTGGCTGAGCAGCACTTCGATTCCTACGAAGAAGTAGAAGATTGGGTGTCTAATTGGTTTAATGCCAAAGAGGCACATTTCTATTGGCGTGGTATCCGTAAATTGCCAGAAAGGTGGTCAAAATGTGTAGAAACCAACGGTCAATATTGTGAATGATTTTTTTTTCTCTCCTTGTTAAAATTGGTGTTTTATTTTCACAAAATAGCGCTCACTTCATACCGGTAGACCTGGTACAAGATTGCGAAGGCCGATCACAAACCGCACAGATGTATAATGTCCATTTCCCAACAAGCGGTTGGTCGTATCTATTCGATACGTCCCAAAAGTATCGAAAAGTCCAACGGCACGCAAACAAATGACTATGAACAGCAGTCTTTGATAATGATGATGGATTGAGCAATATCACAAACATTTTTACTATAAAAACTCATTGATAAATTATTGTATGGAAATTAGCGTGATTAACGCAGGTTGAAGACAATTAATAAACGGCGTTACATGTGTCGTTCAGAACGTACATGCCTACATCTCAGAATATATGAATAACTTTCATTAAAATGCCATGAATCAACTTCTACACTCGCCCAAGAAGTTAGTAAATAACCGTATCAATTACCCTCGCCGGCAATAACTGATTAATATTATGTGATTGGACGAAACAATAATACATTGTAAGCAAGTGTGTGTGTATTTGTCTACTGCAGAGTAGTGGTACTGGTACTCGGTACCAGAGCATAAACAATTCTAATGCTATAAACTTGTCAATCTTCAACTGGTCGAGGTCGAATCGTAAAACCAGAAGCCACTCGGCGGCAACGGGTTAATGAAAAGTAATTACGCCATTTGCTATAAATGATTAGCCCTGGGAGGTTGTACTGAATAACTAACGTGTGGAAGGCACTTGTGTGCTGGGCAGGCATTTATTTAAGGGAATAGCTTCTGTGAATGAGAAACGAGTCTCAGCAGATACACTTCGTGCCTTCAAGATATACGATGTCCCAAAATTACTGGTCTGGAGCTATCTACGTAAAATTGACAACGGTCAAATGGGACGTAAGGTGTTAAGAGTGAAAAGAAAATTTTAAGCGCTCTGGCATTTAACAACTCGTATCTTTAGCGGTTTTTAAGATATTTGCAAATGTGCGCAGCATTGGCTGTATTTATTGCAACTTTTAAATTTTACTTATATCGCTGTGTAAATCGAAGGGTCAAATCCGCCACCCTGTCCACGCACCCTTTATTGAAGTGACTTTACTTATCACAGAAGGGGAATGTGTTATCTCGTATATTTACCCCGTATAAACAAATTGTGTTTCTTTGCTGGTCAAAATTATTGCAACTCTTCAGTTTTAGTTGTTTTTTTGAGAAAATTTTGCTTCTCAGTTCTTGCGTTCAATTCGACTGTTATTTAGCGAATTTTCCGACATGGCTCGAAGTACAACGTATGGTCGTGACATCAGAACCAGAGTGATTCATTTTTATAAAAATGGTCTAAGAGAAGTCGAGAACCATCGAACGGCTTGTTCGTACTGGCAGTATAACACAATTAAAAACCGCTGGTGGACCAAGAGAGTCCTCCGACCAGTCGGACCAAAAGACTTTAAATATAGCGGAAATAAATCATTTCCTATCTACAACGAAAGTCATAGGCGAAATCGACCAAAGAGAGCCATCCGGCCTTTCAGATCAAACAATAAGGCGAGGAATTTGTGGAAGTGGCTTAAACACGTAGTTTTCGACCTGCCGAAAAACCTTTACTCTCAAAGAACACTGAAGCCAGGCTTGAGTTCGTTGAAAACCACATTCACTGGACACCAAATGATTGGAAAAGGGTCGTATGTAGTGACGAGTTCAAGTTTTATTTATTCAGAGGCGATGGCGTGGTACACGTAAAGGGACCTAAGGGCCAGAGATTGGATCCAAAATTCACTTGTCACATGGTGAAACATGGCAGAGGATCTGTAATGGTGTGGGGGTGCTCCTCGGCATTTGGTGCGGGTCCTCTACGTAAAATTGACGGAAGAATGGACAAGATTACATACAAAGACATTTACATACAAAGACATTTTGAGAAACGTTTTGCAACCCTACAAGGATGAGCTCAAACCGCTTAAATCCACCTTTTAACACCATAACGATCCAAAGCACGTTTGCAAATTGCGGTTAGAACAGCAAAAATACCTATTGTGAAGTGGCCGCCCCCAAGTCCTGATCTCGAGCCAATTGAGAACTTATGGGAACTCTCGGCCCGGAAAATTCCTGACCGAAATGTTAAAAATGCCACGGAACTATTCGAACTGCTATCAAAAGCTCGGTCAGAATTGGATCCCCCTGAGTGATAAATGAATTAATTCTGTGCCAAATAGAACGGCAGATGTATTTAGGGTTGATGGATATTACGCCAAATATTAAAAATTTGCCTTATTTTTCATTGTTATAGTTAATTATTTATTTTAATTTAGTTGCAACAATTTTAGCCAGCATAGAGTCGCAGTTTGTTTATGCCAGTGAATGTAAGAAGAGATAATACATTTCTCTCTCTGATAAGTCAAGGTAGTTCAGTAAAGGACGTGCGTACAGAGCGGCGCATTTGCCCTTTCGTTTCGAACAAAGATATAAATGAATTTTAAAAGTTGCAGTGATTACGGCCAATGCTGCGTATCGAATAATGCATGCGATTTTCCCATGAATTAACACGAAGAAGCGGAGCGTTTCAAAAGTTTCCAAGGACACACTTTTTCACGCAGTACGTCACGTTAAATGTTAAAGCTCCCCCCACTTCACTTCAATATTTGACATTAATTTCGGGACACTCTGCATACCATAGCTGAGAGAACTATCCTAGGTCTAATGAGAGGTCACAGAACTCGTTGAACTGAATAAACTTGAAATGTAAATTTTTTTCAAGACTCGTTTCACGACCATCTTCCCATGTTATTTCTTATGATAATTCCTTTATTGACCCGTTAAAATCGATAATCTGATTTTAGTCCCTTGTAAAAAGTAGTCGGGCTCTATAATTCGTTTGAACACCATAAGGCACCAAACGCCCAACGATGGAGATCTCCGTCGATTTTTTGACGGATAACGGAGACATTATCGATGCGGACTCCCAAATCCGAAGAATGGTGTTTAGGAAGCTCATTTTCACGTCTTAGCCGTCGGATCGTAATCAACGGTCTTTGGTAGGAAAAGGAGACTCGGAAAAGGATCAATCAGTTCAATCAGAGCAATCAGTCGGTGAGCGAAATGCCCCAGATGTGCGTAGGGCGTTTCCAGACTTTTGAACAACCCCGTATATTGAGGGCAGGATTTTAAAGTAATTTAAAAATCTGATTCAAAAATGGCCTGCCTACCTGACCGAATTATCGCCTCATGGGTTGACACTGCATAAAGAAACCATTAAATGCCACTTACGCAGATTATGCGAACGAGCGATGCATTTAGGCCACCAATTGACACACAAAGGGCATCGTCAATGGTTCTTCGGCCTATTGTAATGCGGATGAGCCGTAAAAACAACGCGCTTAAGAACTGTACCGCGTTGGTGTCGTGCATGCGTAATCCTATGAGGTTTTGGTGGTTTCAATAAGGTATTAACCTTAATCGTGAGGTACGACAAGTACTAACTGTTTAGGTTTTGAAATCCAGTAGATGCAGCAGCCATAAAGAACTATCGGTAATTTATATATTCTGGAGAAACGCCAACATCACAAGTCGCGTCATTTATCTTTCTGCTTGAACGAAATACGAATATAGACGGACTGGTAAACGTGTGCTAAGGTTGGTCCGCGTCTCGTTTGATGAATCTATTGAGGCTTCATTTCTCGGGACGTGGAAAATCTGAAAAATGTCCTATACAACTAGAAAACTAACGGAACTAATGAGCCGTAGTGTGCCGTTGCACTTTCACTTTTAAGTGAGCCTGTCATCCGGTGACGATCAAACGAGCGACGGCATTATATCACTTGTAGTGAAAAAAATGTAATAATTGAACGACTCTCATTTCAGCTAAAACATGGCTAATAACTCCATACGAGAGGTATCCGCTTTGAACGCCCATTGTTCAACATAACTTCACGTTTCACTATCCGGATTCACGGTTTGTAGTTCACAAACGTTCGTCTAGCGTGACTTCGTACTAAATTTTTAAACTGTCAGTAAATATCATCTCTTTTTTTTTTTTGAATGATAAGTTGAGAGTCTCAAAGAGAAGTAACAGAGAATTTCACTCGGCTGTCAGGTGGATTGTCGCCGACGTTAAAATGATTGTTTCGTTTGGAATGGGATAAATGATGCCATTTTTTAGCATAGTAATGGAAGAGCGTTTGCCATTTTTGGCTTTTAGTCGGGCGTCCAATGGAGTCCTTAGGGCAGTGAAAAACGTTATTTCAGCGGCATTACCATTTCAGTAGAAGTCTTGAAGAAAACATCAACAAATTAACACGTTTTTGTCTCGACGGAAAAATTCTCTTTTAGGAGTTGATGAGTAGATATTTACTTGGAAAAAATTTTGGAACTGCCGAACTTTCCCGTTCCCAGCGACTTTCGACGGTTCGTCATTACTTCGACGTAGTTTTGGAGAATGACAAGTCTCGATTTTTCCAAATGTTGTTCCTTTTCCGAACTTTTAGATTCGCAGTTTTTGCCGCAATTTTTATTAGCACCATCAGAAACTGTAGAGGACCTATTGGAATGCATAGGGTCATTCACGGCGGGGGTCCTATCAAAAGTTCACGGGGTTCTAATATAGCTAGGAAATTTTGGATACCGATGTAATGGAGTTTGATCTGTCGAATTAAAAGATCGGCATCGTTGCGACGTTGACGGATCTGCGTGTAACTGACAACAACTTTGTTATTTTAAATGGCACACCCTGTATTTTATTACATTTTCGAATTTCCCGGGAGATTTGAACCCCAGTTCATCTAACGTATGCCATGGCTATGATGAACCGTTTTCGAAATAAATGATTTTTTTTGGCTGATTTGGCAACAAGGAGCTCCAAATTGAAAAGCGCACATCTTTTCAGCTGTCACAGCTAGAGAGTTGAAATTTGAGCTACAGACTCTTATTAGTTATCTGTATCTTTTAATATCATGCATTTTTTGGATTTACATACAGGAGATGGAGAAATTAGTGCGATATCGGAAAGATATAAACACGAGCATTAAATGAGAATCTTAAATAGAACACCCTATATCTTTGGATGGCATCTGAAATATCAATAAATCCTCCATCGAAAAGTATTATACATTAATATAATTGTTTTCAGTTGTTTTTGAGATATTGGCAAATATTAGAATCTTTGAGTGTAAAAGGCACCACTTATTAGTTGCCTCGGTTGGGACGAGGCTATGGGTCACTACGGAAGCATTATCAATAAACAATTGTTTTTTTTTTGCAATATTCTCCGCATTATTTATTAAGCATTAGATTAGATATTTCTCGAGTTTAAAAAATGGTTTTTGAAAATTCAATAAGTGCTATAGTAAATTTACTTTACATTCACGGTGAATGTGACAGATTAACGTCAAGAACACGTGGAAAGTTCAATGAAAAATATCCGCACTTGCCTCCAATGACTGAAGAAAAATTCCGAAGATTTGAAAAGGATTTGCACGAGTATGGTTGTATTCATTTCCAAAGAAGACTGCCAAAGCCAGTAACAAGTTCTGAGGAGAACGAGACAAAGGCGCTTGCTTATTTCCACGCCTATTCGCATGCGTCAATATCATGTGCACAAAGGGATTTGGGAATTTCCCACTCACTTTTCTACTCAGATTCCCATTTAATGCTCATATTTATATCCTTCCGATATCGGCACTAATTTTTCCACGCCCTGTATGTAAATCCAAAAAATGCGTTATGTTAAAAGATATAGATAACTAATAAGAGTCTGTAGCTCAAATTTCAACTCTCTAACCGTGATAGCTGAAAAGATGTGCGCTTTTCAATTTGGAGCTCCTTGTTGCCAAATCAGTCAAAAAAATCATTTATTTCGAAAACGGTTCATCATAGCCATGGCATACGTTAGATGAACTGGGGTTCAAATCTCCCGGGAAATTCGAAAATGTAATAAAATACAGGGTGTGCCATTTAAAATGACAAAGTCGTTGTCAGTTACACGTAGATCTGTCAACGTCGCAACGATACCGATATTTTAATTCGACAGATCAAACTCCATTACGTCAGTATCCAAAATTTCCGATCTCGAGCTATATTAGAATCTCGTAAACTTTTAATGGGACACTCACCGTGAATGACCCTGTATAAGAGCAAAGATAAAACTTTCACAGGTGTTATAGTTGGAAATGGGTTTTTATTGGTTTTTGCCAAGTGTTTTCCAGCCTCAATTTAGTTTGACCCCAGAGTTTTTCTCATGGTACGGCTTCGGAGTTTTTGAAATTACTAGTCTAACCCAACGGCTTTTACGTCTCGTAGGTAATTTTTTCGCCTCTTTCGGGTGGGCACGTTAAAGTCACGTTTGCCAAGAGGTTTTGAGGCCTTTTGAAGGAATTTTAAAAGCCCCAAAAAAGTTCAAGAGCGCGTTCATTATGCAAATGCAAGAAAGTCAATTTGAGCGCAACGTGGTTTTTGCAGGAGATAAGAGAGAACAACGGCGTTGTACCACTTATCGAAACGAAACTTCGAACTCCTTGCAAAATGTCTGGAAATTGCAGTTGCGTGTTTCGTTTTAAAACCAAAATAATGTTTTGCTTTCTAAGTTTTTGCGGGCTTTCTTATGGCAAGTGTTATAATTATTGCAACTTAAGTTTTTTCTTAGCATTTCCATTATGTTGTCTCATTTCCTCCTCTTTTTTCTGCTCGATGCAGCGTGGCACCTTGCGTGTACAAATTGCCACAATTACATAAAACCGTCTTTAGTCACGCTCATCTAACCCAATAGATCGACCGGGTACGCGTTCCGCGCATTTACTAATCCGTAAATAATCCGAATCCGAGTAAACGGTAATCGTGAATAATTAGTCCTCGTACCAGGTATTAAATTATTGTAAAACCGATACTTTAAGTTATTAATGTGGAGAGAAAGGTGCGTGGGATGGGGCTCCATAGCGCACTCGGAACAATAAATTCGAATATTATGCATTCGGGAACTCCCTTCGACATTAGATGCCTATCAATTACCGCCGAAGACCAACCCTAATAATAAAATATAGAAGTCACGGATAGAAGTTTGGTGTTTACACCCCGCGGGCCCACGCTTTTCGTTAGTGGGTCAAGCATTTTCGGGGGAATTTTTATGCGGAGATTTGACGTTGACTCTGTCTGTTTCAGGTACGCGGAAGACGTGCTAAGAGTAACTGTAGATTAGATCACATATATCTAAGGTAAGGATGAGCATAAAATGAAAGTGGCCCTCGGCGTGAAATCACGAAGGAGAACATCCGAAATTGCCGTTTTCACGTTTGTCAGCCGTATCGCCTTAAAGGCGCTGACTGTCGATGAACTAACTAGTAGTTCGCATCGAAATCGGGCAACTGATAGTTATTGTGTTAGTGGAAGGTTAGCTGTGCTTTCGGATTTCCAAAACCTAAAAAAAAGTATTATAGAAGAACGGTTGCGCATTTTTGTGTTACGCGGGCATGTGCGACATAGAACTCAGACTTCGGGGGATAGAACTCTTCAGGACGTACGCGTGAGAGTGAACTACGAGACGTTATCGTTAAAAAAATGTTACACTCACTTTCACATGAAATGCACCACCCAGCAATACTAACAACTAAGTCTTGTAACTTTGGCGAAATAATGCTTCATAATGGAGATATCAAACGATCAGACTTTCAGTAAAAAGATACAACATTTGTTAATTAAAAAATTAATAATGAGTGACATCGCCTCGTACGGCAATGCGAGCACGTACTCTTCGCGGCATGATTTGCAACAAATGATCGACATCCTCCTGGGGTGTTTCATTCCATGCTACCACAAGATGATGTCGTAGGTCATCCACATTGTTTGGAGGTCTCGGTAAATTTCGAAGACGGCGACTCATCATGTTCCAAAGATGTTCGATGGGCGCTAGGTCCGGTGACCGTGCAGGCCGAGGCAGTATTTTCAATTGCGCTTCTTCCAGGTATTGTCGAGTAATGTTCGCGCCATGTGGTCTTGCATTATTCTGTTGGAAAGTGCCATTTGGTAAAGTTCGCATGAAGGGTACTAATACTGGCCTCAGAACATTGTTAATGTGGCGACGTGCGTTTAGGGTGCTTGAACACAAGAGAAGATCTTCGACCAACACATATCGCACCCCAGACCATGACACCAGGTGTTAGAGCTGTGTGGCGCCTTTCACAAAATTGCAAATTTGTTCTTCCACCTCGGTATCGTCTGACTCTTCTACGACCGTCATTGATCCATAAACAAAATCGCGACTCCTCACTGAAGACGATATTGTTCCACTCATGACTCCAATCAACTCATTCTTGACGCCAGGCCAATCTGGAAGCTTGGTGTTGGGCGGTTAGTGGCAATCGTAGATTTGGGGGGTAGAAGTGCAGGCCAAAAGACGAAAATCTTCTGTAAACTGTTGCCATCGACACCCGACGATTTAGAGCTCCCATCCGATCTACTGCAACAGACATCGTTGTTTGAAATCGATCACCAATGGCCATCCGTCTAAGAAGTCGATCTTCACGTGCATTGCTGCTACGGGAAGGACGTCCAGCTGGACGATGCCTTTCTTCAGACCATGAAGACCATATTCTCGCGATCGCGGTGCGGTTCCGATTCATTTTTCGGGCAATCTCACTAGAAGAAAGTCCACCCTCCTTGATGCCGATAATTCGCCCTCTCAAAATCCGAAACGTGGGAAAAACTTCGATGCTATCTCACTGGGGGTATCTTGAGATGTCTCGTTCACAATTCAACAACAAAATAAACTGTTATTTCCATGTAAATGTTACAAGACTTAATTATTAGTATTACTGGGTGGTGCATTTCATGCGAAAGTGAGTGTATATTATATGTTATTTTTGTTATAAATTTCTCATTAAAAGTTTTTCACTAAACCTCAAGCTCTGGAAAACTTATAAAATATCAGCAGTTCATTTTTTTTTTATTTCGAGAGCGGCCAAATGAATATTGGCGACAACTTAAATATGTCACGAAACATATGAAATTGCTACACGTATAACCCGGCCGACAATTTGTAAACTTCACTTCGCGAAAATTTGAACATTTCCCAACTCAACTAATCTCGTGAACGTCGAGATTCTCGGGGAGATAAACGACGACAGACGGAAATATCTGGGAAACAAGAAGAGAGTGTGGACTTCGAAAATCGCACTGGACTTATAGACCTGGGGAGTTCTACATGAAGTCGGTTTTAAGAAATTCCATCGCGCCACTCAAGATCCAAACTTGTATTGTGTCAGACATCAGAATATGCGGTCGGTCATATCGGTTACTGTACAAAAAGTTAAAAGTTTACGTATTTGAGATTAATCTTAAATGGCCGAAAAAATGGTATGTCCGACTTGTGGGAAAATCACATTCTTGGCCTCTGATCGATTTTCGTCGTCGACCAATAGTACGTTATTTTTCTAGTTAAAATACTCAAAAAACCTTTTAAAAAATAATTCCCCCAGGTTCATTAGTTCAAGAGGTCGAATTTACTTTCATTTATAAACAAAAACCTTTTCCGAAACTCGTCTCCTTCATCCAAATGCTCTTTGGCAAATTGTATTCTGATCTTTTTACTCTTCAGACCACTGAACCGCCTTTTTCTGGCTACTCGATCACGTAATTGACATGTTCGCAAAACTATTCTTATGGTTTCTAGATTTACCGACTTGAGTAAATGCTTCTCAGCTTCTACAGGGCGAGTCTTAAGTAACGGGACGCAGAGCAACGACGGATTTGTGACATAAAAATAATAACAAATTTTATGAGTGAAGCAAAGTGACGTACACCGTGGCACCACAAAGTTTAAACGGTTTAAACGACTCCTAATTGTCGATTGTGGCACCCTCTAGAAGATACTTTAATACATACAGTGATACACCGGGGAATCGTCGATAAATTCGAATTGATCATCTCCAAAAAAAACCACTATATAAGAAATTTCGTGAAATTAGCCCGAACTGTTCCAGAGACATTAAATATTTCACTTTTCAACTTTGGCACCCTGTATCTCAGTTATTATCAACTTTTGGCATAACATAAATTCGGCTATATTGCATTATTTTTATGTCATAAATCCATCGTTGCTCTGTCCCATTACTTAAGACTCACTCTGTATAGCCAGTTCGGGGGCGGCACTTATTCGAGGATTTGCTTTTACATATCGCGCAATCCATCTTTCGTTAGCATCAGTCAAACGATTTCTTACGCTTTTTGTTATCTTTTTTCTTAATCTTCCCTCGCTTTTAAACCTTTCTATGATGTGGTGCATTGGTGCAGGGCTTTTTGGTGAAGTATCAGTGATTGCCCTAACAGACTGGCCTTTTTCATGATGCCTAATTACTAGCTCGCGTGGTCTCACAGCGAGATGTCCCCCCAATGTTGATTTTGAACTGAATTCTGGCAAATGTCAATAAGAATTGTTGCACGTTGCATCAATGCATTGTTGAACATTTTTTTACCATCAGAAATGTTCATCATTGTCACGAAATTGACCTGTATCATTTTAATTTTGAAAATCAATTTTTGAAAGCAAATTGAACTTAATTTTTTTCCCTTCTTTGTAAGAATTATGTTTTTTCATTTTTAATTGTGGATATTGTAGAACTGATGTAGCGTAACATTTTAAAAATTTTACACCCTGGTTTACTATCAAGTAAATGAAAATTTATTAATAAATAGCGATTTCAGTACAGATGTGTCGTTTTCGCTTTGGACCACTGTATGTTGTTAGTCGCGCCATCGCTCTGCTGAAACGTCTAGGAACCGATATTGGTACGAAAGGGTGCCAAAAACATTTGCATCCGTCTTTTGCGAAGTTATGGCGATCACAGTGGTACTGCGGCTTCCAAACATCCACATCATTTTGCACCCTTTTTGGGAGCGCACAAGCCCATCGGCCGAATTTCGGTACCGATGCACCACGCGCAATAATATACTGTACATGCACGGAAGGTGTTAATTTTCTGACGTTACGCCGTCAAATACGCTTAACTTGACAACGCAACAGTCGGATGTAACGAATCGGGTAATAAAAGTTAAAGACGTACAAGCCCTTTAAAATGGCACATCACTTAGCCCCTTTTCCCATTTAAAATACTTGAGAGGGTGGTCCTAAGGGATGAAATGTAGAAAGGTGCGCAGTGATTTCTACATAAAAATTGGTCTCCTTAGATAACAAAATCGACGTGTTCTACTGATTTAAAAAAAAAAAAAAAAATCTGTACTGTTTCGAGATAATGGAGGTGAGAAGGTTTCGAATCGACGCTCTGTACATGGAATACTAGTTTCTCATCGTTATGCTGAGCTAATCATTATTGGATTTTAGCCAGAATTTGCACTAGTGCGATTTTCTCAGTAATCCTCACGGTCTGGATTTGCTGTAGCGTTTCGTATTTTTTATAATTACAACTATAATCATATAATTACAAGCACGACTCGAGTTACGTGGTCATGGTCCCGAACCGCCAATTTGGGCACGCGGTGCAGATAAGTCGGACAAAATCTATTTGGAAATTCCGTCGGAAATGCTATTTTGTGTAACTCACGTCACATCTAATTGATTACAAACGTAATGGCTGTATGTATACTCCTCCCTGTGATCAAACCTAGTCTCACTTCAGCAACACAAGTGATATAATACAAAACATAATTACAATCTAATAAGACGTGAGCGTTTTTTCTTCGCATTAATAGCTTTGTCCGACCAAGAAACAAATAAATTATTGTCGGTTCCATCACTAATAAGCAATACTCATGTACATGTACTATGCTTAGCCACCTGATTTCGAGGTTTCGTAACTGACTGAGTGATTTATATTGCTTCCCCCTTTTTCCGTAATATTATCCCAATACAGAATTGAACGGACAGGTGAAATGACTTGTAATGATTGCCGTTACGAAACCGAAAATGGCACCGATTTTTGTTATTAAGCTTAGTTCTCTTTGATTAGACCGCCATCTTAATTACATCGACAGAGATAGTTTCGCGATAAAAACGATTTAAAAACTTTCACTTTTCCTCACTTAGAGCGTGATTGACGCGGGCACATTTCCATAATTCCCATGAAAAATCTCGACCATCCGCCTAGCTATTCCCATAAGGAGGCCTGTCGACAGACCAGTTTCGAAGCCGTTGGACTTATAGGGTTTACGCGCTAAGGCGGATCGATGTAATTATTTGTTACGGGGAATTGAGTCTGTTCATTGCTGCGACAAGTCTGTATGTTTGTCATTTAAAAATGTTGACTGCCCTGGTACTAATTCCGAACATATTTTCTAGTATAGCGAGTCTCAGTTTTACATTGAAGTTTTTGTTTGATTCCTGCAGCTCTTTCGCTCCACGATTAATTTTGAATTCTTTCAGTTTTAGGGATCGGCGGGAATTCTAAAACACCCCGTGTTGCATTGTGTACGTGTCGCCGTGAAAGCTGAAATCTGCCACTTTCTGATATTTGGACATTTGACATTTCTCGCATAACTTCGGCATCCCCGGGACGTGGTCGGACCTCTGAGGCATCGGGGTTTTGGGATCTCGTCAGGCTGACGTTGCAGCAAAAACTTCTAATAATGAATCACTGTAAATTTTAATAAGACCCAAACGGATCTCAACTAAGTCAAATAATGACGCTCACTTTTTGCCATTGGGGCTGTTAACAACAATTTTTGGTGTTCTCTCAGATTTCACGTTTAGAGATGCCTGATTTTCACTGGCCGATCCTTGCTACGTGTCTCCACACCAAGGGCGATTCGTTGTAGGCCGTTTCGCAGTAGATTTCGCAAATTCCCCAATGATGTTTATATTTCGTCGTTTGAGCCCAAAAATTAGTATTACACAGATCGCGAGACAATCGTGCAGAAATGCGCAATGGAAGTCACCTTCAGGCTTGTACCGTGGAAATATATTTTCCAAAAAGCCAATTTTCATCACATTTGATTGAGTCGATGGAATTCTGATCTATCTTCATGCAGCCGGTGACGATATGATATTTTTTGGTTATTTTCGTCGTAACTCGGTACGATTATTTCATTAATCACGATAGTCCAGTTTCGTGAACAAGTCATTAACTTGCAATTAAAGCGAATAGAAATCGAACTAGATTCGTCGTTGTCTAAAAACTGGACCGTACTTAGTGACCACTGCAAAAAATGGGAAGACTAATTAGCGAAAAGGGAAAAGGTGTAGTACTGTTGCATGTCATTGGAGTGAAGAAAGTGCGGGCGACATGTTTAACTTAATTTAGAAAACACCATTAATTAGCTGCAAGAGCATTACACGCCTTGACTTGCTAATGCGCTGTTTTGCAGATTCAAGAAAAAAATGCGCAGTTTATGAAGCAGTAATTCTTGGGGTATCGTAAAGGCAAGTTTAATGTATCGTATGTTGAATCGACTGCGATAATAATAATAATTCCGTCGAGGCAGTGCAACCGCATATTCGACATATCCGAATGACAAAAGTCCATAATTTATTGGTTGCTCGGTCTTGGCCACAATCTGTTAACGGTACGAACGGTAAATTATTCATGTAATTGCGTGTTTGGAAAGATATATGTTAATTATTAATAAATGCTGCTGTCAACCCCGGGTGACAAGCTTAAGGAAAACGATAAAATTCTATTTTCATACTGAATTTGTTGAATTTGCAATTGGCTCTCTAAAACTCCCACTTAGAATATTTGGTAGAAAGTGCTAATCTTGCGCGGAGTAGTCACATTAGCCTCTTGAGATTTTCAAAAAATGTGTAAAATCTTCAACATTAAGCAGTTTTGCTACTATAGGAAATATTTTAAGAACAAAAAGGTTGCATGGTGCGTTGCATTGCGTTGAATTAGACCGGTAACGGTTCTCCACTGCAATTTGAGGTCTCTTGCTGTCCACTCAGTACTAGGTGCCCATTACCCTTTGTCTGGGCCCGCGGCGCGTTCAGGTTCCTCTCGCGACCTTCAAGCGAGGCGCGCGGGTTTTGTGAGTGAGGTCTCCATTAGGTTTTCCGGCCCAATTACTGCTCTTCCGAACACCAAACCTTTCTCTGGCAATCACTGGACATTCGCACAGTATGCGCTCTACGGTCTCACTGTCGAGACGCGGTCGACGTTCCGATTCCTTGGAGATGCTCACGTTGTATGAATGGACCAAGTTGAAATATGGGAGACGCGCAGTGACCTGAACCATAAATGGTAATTTAGATGATTCATCTGAAAACGTCATTAACGTAAGTTCTACTCGTAACTAAAGAGTTGTCAGTTAAAGAAGCTGGCAGTTGACCACTCAAATAAGCTCATATCGGCCTTTTTTGAAGTGGCCAAAACTACGTTTCCTTAGTTGACCGTTCAATCCCAGCAAAACTTGTATTTTAAAGATACTTTCTCGACAGTGTTCCCATAGAAGGACGAACCATCTAGGTCTCCATTTAAATCTGACACACAGCGCCCATCGAATTTTGCATGCTACCAAAAATCTCATGCAAAATTTCTAGTTTCCACAAAAAGTGCCTTAACGATGCTTTTCCTTCATCGTTCCAGATTTTTGAAAAATAATCGCTCGAACGCTCGCATGTGGCCCCATTTTAACCGGACTCGCCATCTTTCCCGTTTTCGAGATTACACAGGGAGCGACAAGTTGCGGTAGGGAGTCAACAGGACATAGTTCGGCAATCTTTGATCCGTTATGTTGTAATTTTCCAAACTTGACCTATACGAACCGACGTGCCGCGAGGACCCGCGTTTAGGAGCTGAACGAACACCTGGACATCTTCACTGGAATCGCTTTCTATGTCATAATCCGAAATGAAAGTCGCCGTTTTCGACATACTGAGGTGTTCCGTGACTATAGCAGACCTGGTTTTTGCTCTCTTCAGTCAAATAAAGTTAAGTAACACAGCAACAACATCAGGACAAACAACGGTTTACGCTCAATTAAGCTTCAAATTATGCAAACCGTGCATTGTTGAAATGCATTCTTCGCATCTACTACACCGTACAATTCGACACTTCATAAATCCGAGATCCTCGAAGGCTCAATGATCGAAATGAATTAATAATAGCAGGATGAATAATAACTTCTCGGGGTAGGAGAGTGAGCTGACATCTACACAAAGCCCCAGTCCATTTTCTCGAACAGAAATCACTCTATCCGCTATACGGGCGATAAAATCTATCTACATAGATACGGCACGACAAGTCGCTAAAACGAATGTACGGCTATTAATAAATGTCAAGAGCGCATACCTCGAGAATCATTTAATATGCAAAATAGAATTGAGTAAATGTGGAAAAGGCAAACTATTGAATAACCAAGATAAATTAGCTGTTAATAGAGCACAAATATGCCCATTTACGGGTTAAAGAATTAATACTTTACGGCCGGATAGTTGCGCAAAATTTTGCGGTTCGCATGTGAGGAAGGCTCGATTTAATGCAAGGTTTGACAGCACGACTCGATGATAATAAAACTTGCACCATCCACGAACGGGTGCATTCGGGGAACCGCGCGGCGGCGGTGCGTGAACCGCGCTGATGAAGTTCATTCCACGAGAACGCTGCAATTTCGAATTTTCAGAAAAACAAATTCAGATCTTCTAGTCAAATCAAACGATCCAAATGAAAACCAATTAGCGAATATCGGTTTCTGGTGCTCCAGATGTCGACCGCTGCAAATTAACGTCGAAACTTCGTGAATGCGCCTAATGCAATTTTTTTGTGTCTAGAAACCAGCACAAGATTATTCGATTTCTTTTCCTGCACCGAACCGAGAGTGCGAATTTACCGGTTCTTCCCCCGATTCCCATCTCCGAAATAGCTGCGTTCTTGTTTATTTTCGGTTCTCTTCGACCCCTCTGATTTGCTACCGTCTCCGAACGGAATTGCGACTTCTAGAATTAAAAAAATCCCCCCGGATAACCCTTAACCGGACACAGTCTTTAATCCGGTCTACTGCTGTTGATCACACGACATCTTTGCAACCTGCAGGACCCACAACGTAACGAGAAACATAAAACCGACGTAATTAGCCGTTCAATACTTTAACGAACGCTGGCACATTTAGCATCGCATTGTCCGATGACTATCGGCAACCCCTTGCCAGGCCGGTACCTAACGGTACCTCTTACTGACCCGTATTTTTTCATATAATCTGATTGTTGGGTCCTGTACAAGTAGCACCGTGGCCGCAACAGGCGCAGCAGCCATATTTATTGCGCTTCAGCGACTTTTTTGCATCGGGCAGATCGTGCGGGGGAGATAAGGCAAATATGGGTTAATTACAAAGTGCGTGTGTATGCGGACGAAGGGAAATTGAATTAGAGAGTATTGGGGCGTTAAGAGATGGTATGATTGCGTGTCATGTTTGATTTTAAGGTTTTAATAAAGTGGTCGCGTGTTGCCTTAAACGAGCCTGACAGAAATTCTACCGCGTTTGAGACGTAGTGAGCAATAGAAAATGAGGCCAAGGGGAAAGTTAAATCTGCAGTTTGGTATTATTCTAGAATACTGAAAATTTGAATTATTACGAATGCTGGCTTCTTCTCGGAACTCATTTGAAACAGTTTCACACTAATATCGGCTAGTTCAGGTTTATTTGACGGACTTCCGCCGTCCAGAAATATCAGGTTAATTAGGCGAGTTTCGCGTCAAATCAAACTGCTTGAAAATCAAACGAAGCCGCGAAGCTTTAATTTATTTTTGCTTAGAAAGGAGACCATTTTTATTTGAGTCTTTAATGGTTTCGCTTTTCTCTCAAAACGAATGTCCACCATCAAATGCAACATGACACCGCGTGAGCAAAACACACATATTAAGTGACATGATTTCTAAATTTCCAAATAAAGCTTTGCACTTTATAACGTTTATTGCCTTAAAGGAGCTAAGATATTAATTAGCAAGAAACATCAACAAAAGTAAACATTCCAATAAATCTGGATAAATTATGGATTTACTGCAACGTAACTATACTGATGACCGCGGGCGTTAAGGCCGGAATGGGACACCGCTGCCTCGTCTCGTTCTCGATCCGTCTTAATATCTAATAATTTTATTACTACTGGCGAGCAGTTATTTTATAATAAATTGCGATATCAGGTTACACGGAATAAAATGAAATATTTATGAGAGAAAGTGAAACAATATGGATTTACGGCAGCAACGGCAGCAGTTTGATTAGCGGTAGACGTAGGTATACAAACGGCCAGACACGATCATCAATTTGCATTATGTCGATAATGTTTTCGGTTGAAAATCGCAATTTCTTTCTAGGAGACGTCGGATTTGCATCCGTCTCCACCCTGTATATAAGCGCTTTGGGACGTCGGAAAGCTGCCGCTTTGCCGCCCTTAAATTCCTACACTGTCCAGGAGTTGGTGGCCAGCTCACCGGCCCGGGTTTTTGGGAATTCTCTCTCTGCACCAAGAGATTTCAACATAATGGATTTCACGGAAAAAACTTCCTTGTTTTAACACGGGCATTTTGCGCTGACCTTCATATTTAAATGGATAATATTGGGACGATTGCCGTTGACCCGGTTCGTACATACGTGCAGATGGAGTTTCAATTCCAAGGATCTACCGTAAATAATAACAACAATTAGAACCATAACGAGGCTCCAGCGAGATCTAACGGCTTTATAATTACCTCCGCAGGGATTGCGGTTCAATTGATTGAACCGAAAATTGGCGTTCCGACGCGAAAATACCCATCATTTTCATTATTTAATTTCCCCGATTGAAAAATTGGAGTGAAAACAGTGGCGGGGAGCGTGCAGCTGCGGACGAGTCGTCAATGAGCGGAATTGTGCCCAATAATTTGCGCAGTAAATCACGTTTCCTTATAAGTCGCAGACGTCTGTTGACACCGACAAGTCTCCGACTGTTTAGCATAAACAATTTCGATCTCCGTTGGTAGGCCGTATCCATCATCGGGTTCGATGGGACCGCTATGGGCTTTTGCAATATGGAAATGGCGACCTCGATGATGGATGATGGTTTCGTCGCTGCCAGACACGCATCGCTTGAATTATTGACCGATGGGGAGGGTGCGTGGCATGGGAAACGAGCGTACTCTATTTTCGTCGTCTAAAATTAGTACCCGGCGACAAAAAAAAATATCCTTTATCGCTGAAAGTTTCAAAATTTCGGATTTTTAAGTATACATTAGAGTTTACGACCTTATTGTGTGGCGACATGAGCACAGACAGGATAATAAAATACCTCCAAAGCGGCTTACAACACGGGAGGTATTGTTCGAAATTTGAAAGTAGTGGTAATAAAAATTATGTAAAGCAACTCGTTTCGGAGATTTTATAGCCTTCATGGAGGACAATTATTCAAATCCCGCATTAAAAATCACATTTTTTATCAACTATTTCGGAACGTCGACCTACATTGTGATGTGTCTGATAGGCGTCTAGTCGCGTTTTGAGGTGCGAACGCATATTTTCGAGTCCCACGTTAAAGCTGCGTTTTATATTTGTGCCAAATTTTTAAATGTTGTTAGCAAAGTTAAAATTCTCAGAATCCCACGTTATTACATTAAAGAACTACTCACACGATGCTGAGGCCAGTTCTAGGAAACGAGACACTAAAGACGAAAAAGGCCGAAATGTCGCATTTTGACCTCACCATTTTGTCGTCAATCCACGTTTTAGCCGAGGAAGGAAACTGAGATAACAATTGAATTGTTTAATCGAAGAACCGCGTCCGCCTAATTTCTCAAATCGAGAACATAAAATGGAAAAAAAAAGGAATGAAGCGTCAGCTTAGGTTCGGTTGGGAAAAAATTCTGCGCCACGTGACCAAAAAGTACAGTTCTTCAGGCACCGCCTGCGGTTCGTCGCGCAAAACAGCGTTTTCCCTTCTCGTGACGTAGATTGCCATTTCCATTCGGACCTCTTCCTAGCCGCACGCGGAAAAGGCCGCTTTTCCGCAAGTGCAGAGTCCTCTGCACCGGCGGCGTAAAAGTATTTTCGCACTAAATTTGAAAAATATAAACGGTTGTTAGCGCAGCGAAACGATCGATGGTGATGACCGCATTTTAGCTTTTACCAGCAGGAATATGTGTTTCCCAACGTCATCACATCAACGCCAGAAGAAAATTGTTTAGTTTACATGGTGGAGAATGTTTCTATTCCCATTCTTAACAACTACTAATCACTGAAATAAATTACATCGCCATTAGCGGCGACCTAACAGTATTCCAACCGTTTGAAGACCCAGCATATACCTACGAATGTAGTCGACATAATCTAGACTCGCGGATTGTTAATTAGCTACGAGCGAAAGAACTCGCAAGAAGACGAAACCCAGAACAAAGCACGACTCTGTATGTGATCTCGGCCAGTCACGATTGAACTACACTACAACAACAATAACAACGGTTCAGTGAGTAAAATAGGAAATTACTCTCTCGTCTATTACGAAGGATAATCTATTTTTGATGCCCTAAAATTGTTTTGCTGTTTACCCACGGCCCCAATGAGAAGGCTCTGTAGGTAATTTTCAATTTGCCTTTAGAAAACGAGTTAGTAATTTGTATTCTAACCGGATAAACTTGGGTATCCGGCAATGGCTAAGCAGGAGATAAGTATAACGGACACGTTGCTTCTATTTTGCAGGAAATACTCCAGAGAGCGCAGGAAACACAAGTGGATCGCAGATTTCCGGTGAGTATCATTTCTCTATGAGCGGCTTCCATTAATTATTAAATATTAAAATTCGGAAGTGTTGCACGGCAGGTTCAATTTCTAGCACGATCAAATTGCGTTCGTGAATTCAAGCAGTCGGAAATGAGAATCGTCTAGCCGGGATTTCCTCCATAAACGGATCTTCGTTCTAGAAAATGTGATTTAATATAAATTTGTTTTGATAGGCGTAGTTCTAAACGAACTGAGCCTCCTCCTCTCGCGAAAGCAGAGAAACTGAGCAACGACACTAATGAGAAACCCCCTAACCGTCCCTTCGACGCCTGGAATCTAGGGACGCCGGAACTAACAAGTTTATTAAACAACGCTACAAAGGGCGAGTTGTCTGAGACAATATGTAGTGAAAGAAAAAATTATTGGCGCGCCCCTGGCTTTTCAAATATAACAAAAACTCTGACGTATTTTTTGGAAAAACCAGTTAAATATTTTCGATTACCTATTTCACTATAAAAGTCAATAGGGCTTTCTTGGTGTGGGGTTGCATCGATTTAAAAGAAAAAATTCGTCAACAGTGTTTATAGGTCAAGGAAGTATTAGCGCACTTGCACTGGACGATTGTAAAGTTTATTTATTGCAATTAATGTCTTTAAATGTAAGTAAAATGGATCTAGATGGACATCGTGTATGCTCACACGAAATTTCATTCAGTTTTTGTTCTATGTGACATCGATTATTTGGACCACTGTGAAAGATCGAATCGAATTCGAAATCAAATAATTCGTTTACGTTTACAAAATATGAGCTACAGACGAATCACGTCTCGGTTATCGTTCAGCTTTAGGAGAGTCGGAAATGTGGTAAAAAGTACCAAAAACACTGATGTGGTTTTTTTAAACAAGCCACGTTCAGGTGGACTAACGCCGCTACTCGACCGCCGAGAAACCCAACTCCTTCAAATGGTCCAGAAAAACCCTGCAGTTTCTGCTTCCGCCATTACCGACGACGTTGCTTCGACTTCCGGCAAGACTATTTCTGCACAAACTGTTAGAGGAATACGATCCACAGTATCTTTTTTTTTATGGCGGAGCGCCCAGAAAAAAGCCCCCTCATTTCTGAGGTCGACCGGCGAAAAAGATTGATCTTTGCGAAGGAGCATGCGAAGGAGCATGTGAACAAGCCGGTGGAAAAGTGTAATTTTTTTTAACGAAAGTAAGTTCAACATATTTGGATCGAACGGGCGAAAACTGGTGCGGGGGAAACCAAATGCGACATTCAATGTCGAGAACCGTGGAAACACAGCGAAGCATGGTGGTGGGGGTGTTCTCGTTCGGAGCTGTATGTGGAGCTTGGAGTGCTGTCGGAAATTTGGTTTTAATTAATGGTGTTGTGGATGCCCTCAAATATATTGGAATATCGATGCGTGGCTTGTTGGCCAGTGCCGAGAAAATGGATCTGCAGGAGTCATTTGTATTCCAGCCAGACAACGGCCCCAAACATGCCAGCTTCTAAAACGGAGTAGTGGTTGCCGTAGAATGTTCGGCGCCGATTAAGAACACCACCACAAGTCTCCGGATGTGAATTCGATGGAGAACCTGCGGTACTGCCTCGACCTGAAAGTTCGCAAACACTAGATATCGCCCCAAAATGATTTGAAAAGGGTGCCACATGCGGAACGGGCCGGAATTGGCGTAGACGGCTTCCACGGTTGGACAGAGAATACACGCTCAGGCGTGTACAAGCTGTGAGGGATGCGAAGGGACCGATGACGAAATATTAAAAAAATATTATTATAACTCCTAAGCCCCAAAACTCTTACTTCTGTCAATACTTTTTTGATCCACCGTAGATAAAATCAATAAGAATGTTTCATTCAACGTTTAAATTTAACATATTTCTCTTAAATTTTTTAAATCTCTAAGTCTTCAGAGAAGTTGAAGAGGTGTACGTTCTCGCGTGGAGAACCTGAAATTCACTTGAAAGGTAATTTTCATGGAAACCCCGAAACTGAACAATAGTCCGTTTTTATTTCATGATAACATGGATGTTGCCCTCTGGATAAACTTACCGGGACCTTTGAGCTCTCGGCCCATAGCGGCAGTTTCGGCCTTTGACTTTGACATTTCGACGCGTGTTGAAGTTCTATTGGAACCTCTATATTGAAGAAAATTCGGTGGTTCGGTCCCGAGTGAGCGCTCGTACCCTGTATTTTCAAGCACGAAATCACCAGTCCTAGGCAGCTAATCTAAGTTGATATGTCCTTCTGTCGCAAATGTATGAAAATTGAACTCGAACTTTTATCACGTAAAACTTATCAATTATTTGTAGGTGAATAACAGTTGTGTTTGTTTAAGCAATGAGCGTATAATTCAACAAATATTAGAATGTTCCTCGGTCAAACCTACATGGAACTCGTACACCAGACACATTTTAGTATTCACCAGGTGAAAAAAATCGGTGTTTGGTGACACCTCTGTCTGTGGTCGTTTGTAAGACTTCCAAATCGGTCTTAATTTGATTTGAGCCGATTTCGTCTTCCACAGGTCGTCCGACGCGTTAAACTTAAGCCCAGTTTAGTATCTTGATCGATTCCCCGGTGGGGTTTTTGTTTCCGTTTCGTAACGGTAAACCGGGATTAAGCTTGGACCGAAGTCGGTTTTCGTTTAATTCCGCTGGAGAAAATCAAATAATTTAAAGGCGACGTTTCGAAATTCGGTATATTTGGGATTTAACCTTATTTACGCGTCCAAGCTAACACCGAGTTAATTAAGTCTGACGAATGCTATTTTGCTGTTTGAGGGGGACAGTGCATCGGATGAGAGCATACACCCTGTATCGGGGAGAATTATGTAATTCCCCTGGACACTGCAGTTGTTAGTGGGTTCTGCTTCCGCGGCTGGTTCTAAACCTTTTGTTTTCGATGGACCACTCTCGTTTTTGTCAGACCGAAAAAAACTGAGTTGAACTGATTGCTTGATTGACTTTTTGAATTTGTATATTAACAAAGTTCTTAGCTTAAGGGTGTTGACAAGTGATTGGTGCCTGATGATTTCAAGGGCAAGAATTTATCTTTTTCGACTTTTTAATCTCTCACGAGGTCTGGTGTAAAACTGAACTAAAAAGTGGGTGGAAGCCTCGACAGTCAGTTCCCACTGCCCTTCCCTGGTCCCACGGAAACGACCCTTTATTGAATTACTGGAATTGGACGTCCTCCGCGGTACCAGGGATTGGTCCTTTGTTTTCCGCTAGTCGGGTTTTTCTTGAAATCGCCAGGGTTTACAACCTTTTCTAAGACCATGGCTGATTGCAACCAACTTCACAGATGTACTGCAGTGGGATTCCTAGAAAACCCTTACTATACCTATATTTATAAAGTATTGCAAATAAAACATTAAAAAATCTCATTTTGAATCGTTGGCTGAACTCTTCTTTGAAACGGATTTAAATTCCCAATTTAGAGCTGTAAAGCGAGGCACCAGCCACATTCATGTAGAGAAGAAGAATGAGGTTCGTCATTAAATCCTTTAGAAGTTTCTATTTCTATGAATATTTTTTTCTAAGAACGCATGCGTGTTACCTGTACAGGAGTCTGTGGGTAAAATTAACCATTAGCGTGCAGTAAAGCTGGTAAACGCGTGCGGTAAAGCTACTTTTATCACACCCGTGTGGAAAGACACGTAAACAGAAATTGTAATGACTATAGACATTCTTCAAATTTATCATGGAGGCTCCCGAAGAGTTTTAGGGCCTCCAACTTTCTCAACTAACCTCGACTAGGCTTAACTGCGCTAGGCAATAAACTACTTCAAGGGGCACAATTATGTGAAAGTTTCCAGGGTTATGATACCCCTTCGTTATGGTTTATTGCCGACATTTGGTATTCCCGAGGAAGTCTGATTGCCTTCAGACACACCCGATTTGAGTAATCTATGAAAATGCATAGCTTTACGTTTGAGAACCGTATGGCCACAAATTGAGGAAGTTGGGAGTTGGAACTTCGACGAAGTCACGCAGTCCCGTTCTCTATACGAGTCACGTAAGCAAATTAACAATGTGCCGAAAAATGATTTATCGGACGGTCGATTCTGGTTTTGTGTCCTTAAAAAATAGGCGCACATAAAAGTCAGTGGGTCAGGTCAGTCCGAATGGTGATCTTTATTATAACGGATAACGATAGTATTGTGCGGTTATTACGGCGCATTACCTAACCCTAAGCTAATCAAAATATTTTCACGATACGATCTGGAAAGCGTCTAGTCGTATGCGTCATCCCAAACTTTCCAAGTTTCCTATTAGTGTACGATAAACGACACGTTAATGCCGTATTATTTTATCATTGTTTTATTAGCTTTGGCAGCTTCGCATATTGACAAAATTCGGTCCAAAAATACTCTCAGTGCATTCGGTAATAATTCAGTTCGAGCGCACACACACCTCAGAACGCATTACCCAAATTTTCCATACAACACCAGCTTCGCAACCATTGCGGCCGTAGTAGGCGCAATATCAATTTTAATAATTGTTAGAATATAATTTTATGCTCGGATTAACTTACAAAATTGATAATAATAATTGTTAATTATCCACGCACCGGGGTCCTTGAACACGCAAATAGTTTCAAACCGTTAAATTTCGGCGGGCTTTATTCCCACTAGTTATCTATTTGCGTAAGCCGCGAGGTGGGACCAGCAATGGGGGCCCCAAAATGTGCAAACATCTTTTGTAATTAAGTTGCACAAACAAGTTTTTTTTTCTTTTTTTTTTTTTTTTTTTTGTATTTTCGCGGAGCGTGGCGAAAACAAACTTTCAGATTTATCACTCGGACGATGGGGGAAATTAGAGATTCTTTCCTTCGAAGCTCTTTATTTCGTGCGAATGCGATGATGCAATTTGTCAGCTTCTTAGAAGCCCCTAAAGGGAGGAAAGTGAAAGAGAAGTGATGCATTAATGCTGAGTGACACATCAAAGAACGAAATTTTCAATGTGCGGGCACACTTATCTGGCAGATTTGCGTCAAGGAAATGTTTATCCTCTTGGTAAACATTAACGATTTGACTTTCTAAGTTGTGGCGGTGGTCGTTCGAAGATAGAAACAATTATCGTTCTTCCGCGATGTCCGCATTAGAGATTTACGCCCTGCGTGTGACGATCTGAAGCTCGAGCGGGAACTCGGTCTCGGTCTGCAAGCTGCGAGAGTTAACATGGCAACGTCTTGGAAATTTCACCGAGGAAACAACTCCCGTGGAAATGGAGGAATTGCGCCGCGCCCAATGCCGGACTGCGATATCATCCTTTCTACAGAAATCACCTTGTAGACATACAGTGTTGGCCATAAGTATGGAAACTTTTTTAATGTCGCTTTTATTTCAAGTGAACGATTATAATTCGAAATTGTAAATATAAAATTGATTCTATTTTTAATACTTTATCAACATCCCTGGTATATTGGTATTTATTGGAATTTGATTTGGAGTAAATATTAAATAAAAAAAAAAAACTGCGGACAAAAGTATGGAAATCAATAATGTATTTTCAGTAAGTTATAAAATATATCCTTTGCTTTCGAAATTGTGTCAATATTTTGTGGCAAATCCTTGTCCTTTAATTACCGCACGACACCGTTGGTTCATAGAATACACCAGTTTTCTGCAAACTTCCACTGGAATCAATTTCCATTCTCTTTCCAAAACCTCGAATGAATGTGGTAAACTATGATTTTTTTCTTTCCGAATTTGCCTTCCAAGGTGTTCCCAAAGATGTTCGATCGGGTTAAGATCTGGACTCTGCGACGGCCATTCCATTTTCGCGACGCAATTTTCTTCAAAACAGCTTTGATGCGTGCTTGGGGTCGTTGTCTTGCTGAAAACTCCAAGGCAAGGGCATTTCCCATTCTGCGTAAGGAAGCACATGGTTCGCTAAGATGTCCTTGTACGCGAATCGGTCCATAGTCCCTTCTATTTTAATTAATGGCCCAACCCCAGACGCAGAAAAACATCCCCGGACCATAACACTTCTACCGCCATGTTTTACGGTAGGCAATTGATACTTAGAGTCGAATCTTGCATTCTTAGGACGTCTTACGAATCGAATACCATCACTACCAAATAACTGAAATTTACTCTCATCGCTCCACAAGATTGTATTCCATTTTTCCTGTGACCAGTTGATACGTTGCCAAGCAAATGCAATTTCTATTTCTTTTGTAAACTAGTGGTTTTTTGACAGCAACCCTTCCAAACGAACCTCCAGCTACCAAGAATCTTCGCACCGTGCGACTCGATACCGCCACGTTGTGTTCTTCAGCAAGAAGAAGAACTGAAGAAAGAAGTCTTGAAATATCCGTTGAAGTCAATGGTGGATTTTTTTCCTTCGACATCCTTCGTATTAATTCTTGAGTGCGTTTTGGAAACTTTTTGGGCCTACCTGGTCTTGGAAATCTCTCTATTGTACCACGTTCATGAGAACGTTTCAATATTGTTCCTTTGGGTACATTTAAAGAACTAACGATATCACACTGCTTGTGCCCCTGCTTAAGCAACTGTACAACTCGCCGTTTTAATTCTTCAGATAAATGACGCTTTGGCATCGTCACTTTTATTGAATTCTACTGTATACTGTGCAAATTCGATAAATTTAGCCTTTATTTGATTCGTTTTATCAAAAAATGCAAATAGTTTGCATACTTTTGTCCGCAGTTTTTTTTTTTAATTTAATATTTACTCCAAATCAAATTCCAATAAATACCAATATACCAGGGATGTTGATAAAGTATTAAAAATAGAATCAATTTTATATTTACAATTTCGAATTATAATCGTTCACTTGAAATAAAAGCGACATTAAAAAAGTTTCCATACTTATGGCCACCACTGTAGTTATTTAGGGATTGACGTAGGTACCGGCTTCGGGGGAATTCCAGGGAACCTCAGCGTTTTAATTTCGGCAGTAAGTGCACACTTGCAAGCCGTCAAAAAAGGCCATTCTCGTTTCTGTGGCTCTCGATCGCAGCCGGCAGCGATACATCTCCGTATCTTACGGTTGTTTCATCGATGGTTATATAACTTATTCGGAATTAATTGTCTTCTTCCTGTATTCGGCATCATAGCTAAAGTGAATGTATTTGACAAGACCGTCAAAGGACAGTCGATGTCAATCAGGTCACGTAGAGCGGTGCGCATTGTCCCGCCCAAAATAAGAGCGGCGACACGCGTGGGCTTTCGGAAACGATAATAAATTCAACGTTTGAGGAAGAAAAAGATGTAGAGCCCGAAGAATGTCAATACAAAAGCGTCAAGAGTTTTTGTCAAGCTCTACAAGTGATGCTAGAAAACGATAGATTTTGGATATTTAACATCTTCACTGCCGATGACCCAACAGTTGAGTCAAGGGGACCCCTACGAGAAGCCGATGACTTAACTGTTGAGTCAATCGTTCCGCTTTACGCAACAGCCGCTATTTGTTCGGGTCTCGTGTAAGGATGAGTATCTTTTCTCGGACTGTTAGGAAAGCACAGACTCGCATTTCCCTTCGTACGTTTTTGATTTGTCCATAATCTCCTAACGCAACGGCGTAAGTTCGTGCTGGAGACGTTCCAGGACCGAAACAAACCGACGAACGACGGGGGAGGGGGACAGGTTCGCTTAGCCGAAATTGAGTTAAAAATGCCCGAACAATCGCTATAAATTCATTCAATAATCGAACGAAAGCTGTAATGTGACATTTAGCTTCAACGGTGGAATGGTTCAAATTGAATTTCTTTACAGTTTTCCAACGAGTTATATTTGCGAATTTACGGAAACCTCCTACGCGTTGGATAATCTGGGCAGTTGCACGAGTACATGTATAAAGCACAATTAGCGGAAGTAAACAAAAGTGCCTAAATATTTTGTCTCAATTAAAGTGCTTTGGATTGCTTTAATGCGTTCTTCTTATCCTCTCTGTTCCATTTAATGTATTGCCGTATTTTAATGAGATGTATTTCGGAGCCTAAAAATAGTCAAAAGACTTGTTTGTAGCAGTGAGGCCTAACACAACCGTGGTGAGGCCAACGCAACTAAAATATGTTCAACAACGTGCACATTGCGAGTGTACCTCTTGTACTTTAGTAAATACACAGATTTTTTTATTAATTATACAGCCTGTCCGGTTTTCGCTGGAGAGCGGCTGTACCACCTCGGCAAGTATAGCGAGTAGCAACTTCGGACAAAAAATTTGTTACTGATGTGACTAGAGAAATCTCTGGAAAATATTTTCAGCTTCGCGAAATCGCCGTAAGGGGGCGTAGTGGGGACGGTAGTTCCTTAAAATCGACACATCTATACTAAGTCACTAGTTAAGTAGCACATTTTAATTTGCTACCAATAAGATTGCATCGTTCTGAAACTTTTTCGTTTGACACATAATTTCATAACTCACATAATAAAAGTGGGGGAAGCCGATGAATCATTTTAAGTTCAAACTATCGTATCTCTGTTTCTAATTATCCGACTTCAGTGACTCTGCACTTCATCGTGAGCATTTCAATATTCTTCTTCGTTTTTGACTTATTGGTAAAAAACTGAATTGAAATGCGCCTTTCGGGAAAAGTGTAGGTTTTTTAAAGCTTCACAAGATGGGCTTATGGAGATAGTATAGTTCCATTTGATTTATTAAAGAAAAATGAAGAAAACCGCTATTACCTGAAAGAATGCCCTCTAGCGATTTTGTTCTGGACCACGGATTTTTGGTCAATGTGAATATTGAGTCGGCTTATAATTCCCTCACGATTTTAAGGAACTACGTCCCTACTACGCCCCCTTACGGCGATTTCGCGAAGCTGAAAATATTTTCCAGAGATTTCTCATAGTCACATCAGTAACAAATTTTTTGTCCGAAGTTGCTACTCGCTCTACTTGCCGAGGTGGTACAGCCGCTCTCCAGCGAAAACCGGACAGGCTGTATGTCCATCCGTGCGTATGGGTATTTTCAAAGATTTTCTCTTAAAGGCATCGTGAATTCTGAAGTTTATCATCAGAAAGACAGGGGTAAGATGGATATCCTGTTTTTGTCGCATTATACGCACACATGACCGACTGCCAAGCGCAAGGATTCTGCATGAACTTTTTCGCTGTTGGAAAGGTTGTTACAATAGGCGGCCGTTGACCATCCAGTAGTTTCGTAATGCTCTAATTTCTAGGAAGGTCTAATTGGAGGCCGTGACCCCGAAAGTGGCAACTGGGGAAAATTGAGCAGTTAGCAATACCAATTAGGTATGAAGAAATGAGACCGAAACGTCCGTTCTTCGGTTCGTTGTGACAGCATGATTTGCTCCGCTAATAATTTAATTTAATCATCGACTTTAGGCCCCTTTTCAAAGTTCGATGAATTCATTTGACCCGTTCACCTTAAAGTCCTCAAACTTCGGGCGTTCCTCCTCGTCATTTTTTATAAATAGCTATCAGCTTTGTTTGATGGAAATGTGGCGGCGAAATGGCGAATTTGATATAAACAGTTATTCAAACTTGAATCATGTTCTCCGGTAACTTTCCTGTAACGTCCTGGTGTCCTATAATTTGATGGCTTGAGTGTTGGGCCCCACTGGGCTGTTCCAGAAGGGCAAGGCAATATCGACGTTCTCTAGGCAGTCCATTTTCGACGTAGAAATTTGAAACTTTAGGGTCCAAGGTTCGAGCCTCTTGACTGCTAATAACCACGCGTTGCTCGTCTTTCCTGTCGGCCTTTAGTTTTACCCCAGCCTTAGTCGCAATGGTATCTCGAGCGTTAATCTCTCCTGATTTGCAAACGTCGCAAGTTACAAAATTGCAGTTGTACGCCACAGCACCAATCATTACTGAAATCGCAATAACTATGATCCACCTAGCGCAAATTGATATTTATGGCCATAATTACAGGCGAAAGCCCATCAATTACGTTTCCTCGCTACCATCCCGAGTAGACACCGACATTTGTTCAACAATTGACGCGAAAATGAGATGGACGATGAAGAATTACTTCCAATGCGGTGATTTACTGGAAAATTTATTCTCGCATCTGTCAGGTACCACCACACACAGGCAGTGATTTCTAATCGATAAATTACGACCTACGTGAGCCTTAAGTAGCCACCCGGTCACCATTACCTGCCATTATCTACGCATCCATCTTGGGAGATTCATTCCGCTATTACGATTGTCATAACAGCGTAATCTTGGGGCGTTAAGGGTATCTTCACCGGCGCTAAATAGATCTGATTAGAGCGAGAGCGCGTCACGTGATCGGATCGGAAAGGATATTGTGAAGGTGCGTTAAGCCCACTGGGCTTGGGGCAATTATCCGTTAAGAGAGGACAAAAACTCGCGTACCGACTTGTGTGGTCCGTTGTTCGGCACGTCCTTATTTAGTACTGGATCCGGCAATACATCCATAATCTCATAATTGTCGTATGTAATTTTTTTTAAACTGATTCGCGTGCAGACAATTAAACTGTTTTTATTTTTATTTTATTTTTTTTTTTCGGCATTCTAACTCGTCGGATTTCGACCTTACAACACGGCCAGCACACATTGCGTGGGTCCCAAAAATAATTACGTCTTCATGCAAAAGTAATTTTCTCACACAGCCATTGCGTAGGAATTGCTTTGTTTATAAAACGATCACCGTATATGAACCAACCCGTTGATCGAATCGGTTTTTTTCAACAACCTCGCTCTAATCGAAAGTTAATAAGAATTGTGCAGGCTGCATTACAATGGCTTATGGAGATAATTTGTTATTATTAAATTTATCATGAGTCGGGGTAATGTAATTTTTCTTAACGAGCCTGTAGCCGTATGAATTCCCATGAGTATGCAAGGTTTTTGAAAAATTCGCTATCATGTTTCAGGGTGCGGTTCTAGGTAAAGAGACACGAGAGGTAATTTTTATGGCGACGTCCGCGAAAGGAATCGAAAATTGCTTTGGAGATAATTGTTACCCACCACTTGTTGCAGGTTTCGGAGTGATATTAGCCATTTTAGGAGCTACATATACGGGGGTGATTCTGAGTAGATGGTGGAAAATTTCATGGCTGAATCCTGAGCCAAATTCAAGAAGAAAAGATCATACAACCTAATGTTCAAAAGTGCTTCGGCTTCGATCTATAAGGTGTTAGAAAAAAAACACTTTTTTTATTTTTTAAATTACTCGTTTATTTTTTGTCGAAACTTGCTGAAACTTCGTACATATCATGAGCCGAGTGTCTCCCCCCACAAACGTAAATTTTCGGACTTTGATTTCAAATATGGGCCAATGCGAATCGATAGGTTTCGAGCTCTCATTTGTCACTTTTTTCCTGTTAATATTTTCAATCTTTTAGACACGTTTTTGAAATCCGAATTGGGTTTTCTCGCTTTTCAGTCTCTTGGAAAATTTCGTTTAAGTCGATGGTTTAAGCGATATTCGCGATAATACTGAATGGCGTTCGCATCAATCAGTTTAAATAACAAAATAACACCCGGTGAAATTGGCCATGATTTTTTCTGTGCATTCGTTCGCTGTCAAATTTGACAATTGCCGGCTATTAGTTGCTTAAAACTGCCAAAAAACAATGTTTTTTTATCAGTATTTGTAAAAACACAAAAATGTTTTTTTAACACCCTGTAGATCGAAGCCGAAGCATCTTTGGACATGTCTTTACATGAACTTTTCGTCTTAGATTTGGCTCAGGATTCACCCATTAATTTTTTACCATTTATTCAGAATCGCCCTGTATAGTCTTAAATAAATTCGCACTTCCGCATGGATAAAGATGCTAAAATTCCCTCATCAGAAACTTATATCGATACATGCAGCCTTTGAATTTTGAACCAAATATACAAAGTTTTTTAATTTTTCTACATTTTTCGAATGTATACAGGGTGAGTCGGGAAGATCGTGCCAAACTTCAGGAGCGTGTTGTACATGAAAAATAAATGTAAAAAAACTCAAATGTTGTTATCCGATTTTCGTTTGTTTACAAGTTATAGCGTAAATAAAATTAAAACATAAAGGTTAAGCAACGTTTAGACGAAACGTTTCCTGGACGTTGGATTGGTCGTGGTGGCCCTATTAGTTGGCCTCCAAGATCTCCAGACCTCACACCACTAGACTATTGTTGGTGGGGTTGGTTTAAGACTGAAGTGTACAGAGTAAATGTGGACACTCAAGATGCACTAATTCGACGCATTAGAAATGCTGCAGCTGCCATTAAAGAAAGACATGAAACAATCAGGAGCGCAACGAATGCTCTTCATAGACGAAGCCGAAAATGTTTAGAAGTTAATGGCGATATTTTTGAACATTTACTATGATGATATCCGAACGTTAATTTATGGAATTTCTTATGAAATTTATAATTTTTTAAAATTTTATGTTTTAATTTTATTTACGCTATAACTTGTAAACAAACGAAAATCGGATAACAACATTTGAGTTTTTTTACATTTATTTTTCATGTACAATACGCCCCTGAAGTTTGGCACGATCCTCCCGACTCACCCTGTATAAAATATTTATTTCCACAAGGAAAAAGGCTATCGACCGTTGATGGTCTTTCTGCCCATGATACAAATTACTACACTTAGTGTTTCCTACTGTCAAAGAAAGAAAAGAAGAAAGAACGGAAATATTTTGAATTAGTTGCACTATTTACATTTACAGGCTGTAGTGCTCTATCAGGGTTGAATTGGGGAATTGGAGATTTGACTGTCTCGTTTGTCTTGTCAGACACAGTGGGGTTACTATTGCCCCATTCTCAAGATTGTCCTTCCATTTCGTTTGCATGTCCAGAATTCTTTGCGTTATTCTTGTCATGTTGGTGCTTTGGTACAGTAGTTGGTTGGATGGGTTATGTAGGGGGTTGTCGGGGTGACGTAATCAGTCTGAGTGCGATTTGTTCTATCGTCTGTATATGTTTTTTTGTTTTTTCTGTTGTGTTCGCTCTTATTATGTGCCCGTAGTCTAATAGTGGTCTGCAGATGGATTTGTATACTTTGGTGGCTGTCTCCGTGCTAATTCCCTTATCTTTGTACGTGAGTAATCTGAAGTGTTTCGCTCTCTTCTTAATTTCCATCCTGAATTCCTGTGCATGTTTTGTGAATTTCATTATTTTTCGAATATTAAACCCACATTAACGGTTTTTATTGCTTCTTGTCGTATGTATATATTACACTGAAAATATTTATAATTCGTTTATTCCCGGTTAGGTCATAAAGGCATGTATTCATAGCTTTGTGCAATTCAAACTTTATGAAAACCCCTTGTAATTTCCCTTGTACATAAAATTATTCGACACGTGTCGCTGTGTCGTCCAGAGCCATCAAGTGCCGTTACAACGAAAGTTCTAATGTATTTGTGTACTCAAAATCTGGTGCGATTACTGAAAAGTGTCCCTCCAAAGACGAAAATCTGCCGACCATGTCGCTGGACATCGATCAAACCCACAAATAGCCTTTCAACTGTAGTTTTGAATTGACCAAACCAAATATGGAAAATTGAAATTCAACTATAATTATGGATGGCATTTCCATTTACCCTGGACAGGATAAATTAAAACGCCGGGTAATATTGCCATAAAAACATTTTTTACGGCCAATACCGTAATAGTATTTTTTATTATAAATGTGTAAGAAAGCTTTTAAAGTATAAGCAACATATTGCAAAACTCAAAGCGTACCGGAATGATTTGTAAGGCGCCAGAACTTCAATGGCTCTTATACGCGAGTTTTTTTTTCTTTCAATTAAAATAATGCGGAAAAACGTGTTTAGACATGCCCGAATTCAAATTTGCAACGTTGTTTGCCTAGTAACCGTACGTGCCCCTTAAATACCGTTTATGAAAGATGTAGCGTATATGTACATATACAGTGGCTGACAAATAAATAAGAACTTGAAAATTTCAGAAAAGTGGAAGTATTGATAAGAAAAAACTTCAGTAGAGGTATCAATATGTTTCTTCATTGAAATGAAGATGTTTTTGTATTCTGTATTTTAGAAAAGAAGAGAGAGAAAAGAAGTAGAGAGAAAACTTATTTTACGAAATAATTAAACACAAATTATCATGGACGAATAAATAGGGACAACTGTCCTTATCTCGAATTATCGTATCAAAATATTCTTAACATTCGCTATTTATTAAATTAATTGCAAAACGTTATCCGCACATTCAAATGATAATTAATATTTTGTTGGATAACCTTTATTTCTAATGACTGTTTGACAACGTTGCGATAGCGATTCTATTCACATTTAGCATCGTTCCCGTGGTATTGCATACCAAATCCGTTGAATTTCTTCATACGTCCGAGACGAACTTGTTATGTGTTTATTCCTGAGAATTTACTTTACATACCACTACAAATTTTTAATGGGATTCAAATCCGGACCGCAAAGAGGCCACTTAACGACACGAATTTAATCTTTCCGTTAACCGATCCTTTACAATTTTCGCTCTGTATTTAGGGTCGTCGTTACGTTGGAATTGTCAAACAACACATTTTTGAGGATGTAGAGACACTTTGTATGATCAAAATGCCATCGACTTTTACTGTTGGTCCTACACCATGTCAAGACATACAACCCAATAATTTAATGTCGTGATTGTTGCGTGTGGAGTGAAGGTTAAAGTTGTGTTGTGTTAGGAGGTCTTCGAACATAGGGTCGGCCATCAGAAGCTGACCTGTTAATTTGAGTTTTATCCCATTACAGAATATGCCTTCGCTGTGTAGTTGTCCATTCAATATGAGTGCTTGCACATTCCAAACGGCGGTTCTAATTTTCTTTGTTGTTGAAGGTGTTTCGCTAGCAACGCTTCCAAACAAGTTATTTTCATTCAAGCGTCTTCTAATTGTTCTTGTGGAGACTGTGAGAGTTTCATTGTTCAACAGCTCCATTTACAGTTGATTCGATGTGAGTTTTGGAAAAATTATTATTCTTCGATCAAAGGTCATGGTTGTTTTCGCTGCGCTCTTTTCCTTCTAGGGTTTTCTAACGTTTGGTGCAAGTAAAAATGTTTAATTGTGTTGAAAATCTTTGTTTTTGAACAATCTAAGTGCTTAGCAACTTTGCTGTAAGACGTAACTTTTATTCACTAAGGATGTCATTGCTTTCCGAAAACCGGGAGCACTATGCTGTTCTCTGCCCATCTTGCCTTTGGTGTATCCGATCTAATGCATAAGAAGCGAAAAACAGAACTAATAGCAATGCATTTTCAAATCGTTCTTATTTATTTATCCTTAGAAAATTGGTTTATTTCGTCGCACAGCATGTTTTTATTAACAATATTAGAAATGTTTATTGGAAGCGAATATGTATTTTAGCAAATTCATTGTAATCAAAGATTTTTTTAACTCCAATTATAGCAAATTAGTTTTATATGTTTGATTGTCGTTTTCATTTACATGGCCTCTACGGTATGGCTCAGTTAGGATGCGTGATCTTCATCAGGGTTGATCTGGTGCGTGTATTGACTTGGTGTTCGGACTTCTTGGACAGTGTCCTCCTACAGATGTTACAAGAGGGGTAACGGACTGACATTTTTCGAGTTTTTGCAAATTAAGTAGGGCTTCCCAGTAACTCAAAATCCATTTTTCTTTGAGGGAAAGCACCTCGTTACTTTAATTAAAGCCTCTTTTGTTTAATTATATGACACACAATATACTTACATAAAAAAACTTATTTACAGAACGTATTATTTTACACTATTCAATGTAATTTCCACAATTTTCTGGATATCTTTTTATTCGACGTCCAAAAGCTTTGAAGCTTTTCCGAATTTCTTCCGCACCACATTTACCACATTTCTCACCTTAGCTTTTAACATTTCTCCATTGCTGGGTATTAGTCGAGGACAAACCATTTCTTCAAGACGACCCCATAAAAAATCCAATATCGTAAGGTTGGGTGACGGTCGAAGCCACGCGATCAGATCACTACTACCTATTCATATGGGAGAAATTCAAGAAGCTTAAAAGAATTCAAATATAGAATAGAAACGCGTGCGGAAAATGGTGAAAATTATATTGAATAAATTAAAATAATATGTTTCGTAAATAACTTTTTATGTGAATACATTCTAGTTTTTAATTTAATTCAAAAAATTATGTTTTAATTAAATTAGGCAGATCTAGATGAAATTCGGTCATTTTTTCCTCTGAGCAACTTTCCTTGATAACATTTTGCGGCACAGGTAAGACCCGCTCGATTTGCAAAAACTCAAAATGTGCTTCAAATTCGTTTCGCAACGGGCAGAGCTTAATTCCAGAATTGAAAAATAAAATTCGAACATTTTTAGTCCATCGCACCCGTTGCAACGTCAAACCGGGGAATACCCTGTATTTTGAGAATAGACCAAAATCGGCCGATGCTGCCCCCGGCCTTGTGACCAAATCGCGGCTGTGACGTTCGCGTAGAGCTGACTGCACCCCCGCGTCACGATCGTTTAACGTCCTGCGCAATTGCTCGCAGTGGAGTCTGCGACCTCTGCGTTGCTCAAAGTTAATCTTGAGGTTATTGTGAACAATCACGGCACCTCTCCACATTCCAATGCGTTAACCAGGGGATGTTATCCCCTCCTTTTTGGGGAGATGACAGTAGATGTTTTTGAACACTAGAAAATTTTTTTTCCGTTTCATGACCGACATCGAAGCCATCATTCTTATTCGTATTCAGAGGGAATTTCGACAATTTCAATGTCAAAAGCTATGCGCATAAAAACTCGTTGCTAAGTTAATTACGTTCGTCGAGTCGAATGGGTGGACGGGTGGCGACTGCAAATCGTCACATTAATCCATCGGGGCTGTCAGAACGGACCGAAAATTTGCGTCATATATCGTCCCGGTGCTCGTTACGGGCCAGCAAAAAAGTCCGTTCCGACGGCCGCCTTCCTAAAATGGTCGTTTGGATATGAGGTGTTTATTGCTGCCGGAATTTATTGGCGGATCAACCGTCGTTAAAATTAATTTCCTCGACCGTTTAATCTGGTTTACGATTCGCCGTTTCCGGACTTTTAACTCGAAATGGTCAATTTACGAGATAGGTATTTAAACGTATACAGGGCGTTCAAATTAAAAATCGTCTGAATCGCGAAAGTCCTCAATAAGCATTCGTGATTTCCTCGCATTTTGGCAGATTGCGTATCACATTTGGAGTATAATGGTGGTATTCACAAACCCAGGGTGGTAACCGAAAACACTCAACAGTTTCTGCGCCATACCATTGGTAACATGCAATTGATGACTTGCCGTATGCGAGGGGGTTGGTTTCCCGACCCCAACCATGAACATCTCCATAAAAGACACGAGGTTGATTAAGTTGAGGTGGAAGTGGGCAACTCGGACTTCAACAATATGCCGTTCCGATATTTTAAAAGTCCCGACAAACTCATCGTCGAGTTTTGGCTCACCCTGTAGGGAAACTTTCCAGGATTGTCGAATTCAAATTATTTATGGAGGAAAGACATACTCTCCTCAGCTATATCATCGCAAATTTTACCATTCCTTCTCTAATGAAGTGCACAATAACGTTGCATCCACCTGCAAATTGTAACATTAATTTAATTTTCTAAAGGTTTGCGTCATTTTCTCTCAGGTTAGAGAAGGAAACTCTACTGTCGGACTCAAACTTTCACAAGTCGAAACTCTCACCTTAAACACCCTTATTAATGTGTGACAAGAGGCACCGAAATGAAAGACCAACATGGTCGATAATGATCTTACTTGACCGAAAATCTGTCGGCTTGAATATGGGCGAAATGAGGTTCAATCTGATAAAGCCGCACTAGATTGCGAGTTTTAATTAGTCCAATTAGCGAGACCCCCGTGACGAGAGGACTGACTAGAGGTGTCTATTGTTCTGTCCATCGTTTAGCTCGGGGATGTCGAAAAAGCAATTAAAATAATTTATTGTTTATCATGTTGCAACGCAAGGGACTTTCACAGGAAAGGCAAGGTTGCCGGGACGTCGCGCTTGTCTCGCTATTGTAAATCGCGTCGGGTTGTATATCGCCTTCGCTCAGCATGCATTAGCCCCTCTCGGGGATCTTCCGGGAAATATCGTTGCTGTGCCGACAACAAGGCAACACTGTCGCACAGTGGGTAACACTTGTCACACGTTCCTTCATCTTGGCAGTGACTATTTTGTCTCGATTGACGTTCTCTGGTTCACTAACGGTAGATGACAAATTCTACGTTACTCACGGTAACCGCGAAATACTTGCTTTAATAATCTTAACTATATCTTCATTTCTTTCTTTAGTTTCGACTCAGAAGTGTTTATTTCTCTTGGCGTTGGCTATTTAGCAATTTCATTCATTACTCGTCCCAACTTTCCTAAGAACGTTTTACCTGAAAACAATTTATGTAACGAGGGCCCCTGAGGGGTTGTGGACAGGAAGGTGTGCCATGTTCGCGGCCCCTCTAAGGACTGGGGAAAAAGTAGAATGTTGCACCGTTTTCCGCAGACATCGGAAAAAATGTATCTTCCTGTCCCCCAAATAGGTGCTATGTTGTACTGAGGATGTGATCTTAATACTACCTCTAAGAGTTTGAAACGAGATTGTGATGCATTCGCTTCATCTTGTTTGCAAAGTAGGAATACTCCCGTGGTGTAAAAAAGAATGGAGACATAGAGAAACCTGGGACAAACAAAACGAAAAGTACAACGGAGGTGAAGAAATTTCAACGTGCTTAGAACATGATGGTACCATTCATTTACCTTATAACATAATTTGCCGGAATTGACGCATCCAAGTCTTAAATCAGTGGGCGTTAAAAGGAGTGATATGTTTGAACCGAGCATGGCATATTACGGAAGCCTCTTCTAGATACTCCCTTGAAGAAAAGGCAAGATAACAACTTCGTCCTGGAACTGATACTGATAGAACGGAACGTAAATCGTGACTCGTATGTTGACGAGTAATTATCAGTAAATTTCACTTCTAGAGCAACTATTCACTTGATCTTGATCTACATTCAACCATCCAGATATCGAGAAGAGACCTCGGAGGAGACAGTTCAGCAAAAGGACACACGAACCCGTTATGGGCTGGATGGGGTCATGAGACCCGTGATTTATTCAGCATTTCTTTTCACTGTTTAATGATTTTCATTGAGTCGAAACTTTAATTATAAGAGATTCAGTTCTTGCAAGTCGATATGTTAATTTTATAACACTAACCAATGTCCAATTACTCATGCCTAAGCATGATTCAAATTTGTACTTGCGCATACCTAGCTTGTTTTAGTGTCCAGTGGTTCAAATTTTTAATTTAGTGCAATTTCTGACCCCAATGAAATATCTTCATTTTTTCAGAATGTGTATTTATACAGTGGGGCAAATAAAAACCTTCCTACACCACTTTTCAGTTATTTGTTGAAGTTTGTTGATTGTTTTTCAGTTTTTATTTGATTGATTTTAACTATTTATTCTACCCTTTTTACGCATTTAATACAATCTTGTCATGGGATTAGTTCTCATTTTTAAATTGTTTAGTTAAGCGTCTACAGAATTCATGTGAATTCCTCCGTCGAGTACTGACTTCTAAAGCGATTAGGTTTACCATGGTAAAACCCTAATTTATCGATGCATGACGAGGAGTATCTTGCACTTTTATTAACATCGATAGTTTTCACACTTTTGAGAAAGTCCCAAATAGGTAGTGATCATTAATAACAGTGAAGTGATATGTATTTTACGGAATTTAGTGAGGACTGCCGGATCCAAGTTGAACATTAGTTCGCATTAATTAAACATTGTAGCGTGTCTATTGACGCATTTGGTGCAAAACTAGTGTGTTATATTGTTGTATTACGTTGTTAACTTTCAATAATAGATTTATACAGGGTCTGTGATTTACTAGTCCTACTACTGCGGTCTCGGTTGTTAAGAGATAGGAGACCAGTAAATTAAAGGAAAATTGTGCAAATTAAAGCTTAATAAAAATATGCTTCCAAATCGGCACTGTTGCCAACACTTCTCTCGATATCCGTGAAAATCTGGTATTTTCTTGGTTTATTTTTCATCCAGATATCTGATTTCTAAGAAAAAAAACGAAAATAACTCAGTTTTCCACGAACTTAGCGAAAAGTATTGACAGAGCTATTGAGATGAAAACTTATTCTTCTTAAGTGTAATTTAAAAAGCCGATCTCGTATCTCTTAAGACAAGCGAGGTCCTAGAGATGGAGCTCGCAAAACTGGCACCCTCTAGGTTACTAACCGGCTGTGGATATTTTCCCATCGGTTGTACCTGATGCGAACGAATCCTTATTGGGTACTACATATTTTATCAGGAAACAGTGAAGTGCTCTTAACTTTCATGTTTTTGTTCGTTCGGTAAAAGTCGGTACTACACATGCGTATGTATATTTAAACTTTAACTGCTTAAGGGTGAAATTCACTTCGCAGTGGTGTGACAAGTCAGAGTTAGAGGTGCCATTCGCTTGTATGTGTTTTATATGTACCTACTTGGATCATAACGTTTACTGTATTAACACTTAATGGAACGTTTTTTGAGCTAAGTACTGTAAAAAGTTTTTAATATATTAACGTTAGTCGCAAACGGCTGAAGTTTCTCTTCTTTTTTCCTAACACGATGTTGAAGTTGAATACGTGGAAGGTACGTTCGTCGAAATGTCGATTTATTTGCTTGAACTACACGAATCATTTTTCAAATGTATTTATACGGAATTTCAGCGGCATAGAGCTAAAGTGAAAATAAAAGAACACAGTATATGAAGAAGCTAACGGCACTTTTGCCTATATGAAAAATTCTGGTATGACTGCAACATACATATGTATAATGTGGTATAAACTTGCCAGTCCGAACCGGAAATTTTGTTGCACGTACTTGCCCGGTCGTCCCGTCCCCCTTAGTTATTTGAAACCGATTCCTTGCGAAGTCCAATACATCGATATGGTGGTGACTGTCAAGAGGATGTTTTCCAATGAAATATGCTTCGAGTTCACCATTTTATAAGGAAATTATATCATCGGTAACGTTATCAGGAGTTTGATTTACTGGCCCTAAGTACACAGTTCCAGTTCCCGCCAAACTTCACTTTTCGTAGCAAAAAATGCGCCAGACGTGGCATGTCCTTTTAAACTGTCCCAGGCGTGCTGTTATGGACGGAAGCTCATTATAGCTCCATACCGAGGCTTGCTATAAACGGGAACTTCAAACAAATATCTGTGTCTACTTATGGTTGCCCTGTATAGACAGAGACGTGGAACGGCACAAGTCGCGTTCACCTCGACCAGACGGCTTGGCGACATCGCCACGGGCTTGCATACAAATCAACCTCCGATTACTTTTATTTTATTTATGTAATAAGGCTCACAAACCGATCGAAAGTTAATTAACTCTTATAACAATATTGGTTATAATATGCAAAATGCCGCACGGACGGCATGGCATTCGAATAGCAACAAATGACGAAATCATTTGGAGGTTGTTAAATTTAATTGTTTGGCTTTCGCATTAATTGACGGTTGTTTATTGTCAGGAAGAATTTATATTAATTAAATGAATATTCCTAGGAAGAATAACACGTTTTGTGTATGCCGTTGAGTGTCCAGGGTGTACCATTGAAAACTTTGCGCTCGGTTTACTTTGAACTGCGATCAAAGTATTAGAAATTTGCGCCCCTCGTCGATTTTGTTTTTTTTTTTTTGGGGGGGGGGGGTCTTAACGTTGAATGCGGGTTCACCAAAACCATCCCCTTTGCAGGGGCGCATTCAACTTTAGAATCTCAAATGGCTCTATAGCTCGAGTGACAGAGATCAATCGAAGGAGTTTTTCATTCTTACTATCAGCATGTAATTTTTTTTCAAATTTCGTGTCACTTGTTAAGTAGTGGATCAACGTAACTCACAAATTTCAAAGCAGGCACTGAGTAAATTGGAATGAGGTTTGAGGAGGTTGTGTGTAGAACCTTCCCACCTTCCGTTCGTCAAATTCGCATCTGCGGGCGCCCCCTTTTTGCCAATTTTTAATTGTTTTTCACCGCAAGCTTTTAAAAAATCGCATTTAGCGATTTTTACTGAAACTGTGGAAAACGATGACAATACCTCACAGGACAACGTGCCGTTTCCAAATGTGTAGATGGGTCGTCGCAGATCTATCGAGTGGCCACCGAACTCGTCTAACCTGACATCCCTCGATTTTTCTTTTGAGGAGGCATTTAAAGTCGAAATGTCACGTCACCCAACCTCAGCCTCCGCATCGTTGAGGAATGCCGCCTAATTGCTCCTAAAATTTTTGAGAGAGTGTTTAAGAAAACGTGGGACAACGTTCGTCTTAGTGCACAGCAAGTGGAAGGTGGATATTTTCGACAATTCATTAATTGATTAATGCGGAGTACATTACTTTATACACTAATGCAGTTTTGAATGGTAATGATTTTAGGGGCCTGGATAATTGCTGATCAAGACAATCAAGACCACAGCGTCCATCTCTTATTTCGACTGCATTTCCATAAAGGGTTTCGTGTCTTCGATGTGACAACAAAGCACTGCGACGTAGTAAACGACAGAGGCGATCTAGAAGTGGTTAATAAAGCTATTTTTTAAATAAATTTCGCCAGCTTAAAATAAAACGAATTTTTATGAAGGTTAAACTTCGCGAGGTAATTGTAATGTCTTGGTAACGTAAAGGTCAAATTATTAAAGTTAAAATGAGGTGAAGTAGATTAACTCAATAGAATTCAGAGGCGTGCAAAGAGCCCATTTAGGACTAAAACATTTTTAATATCATGGTGCTCTGACGGAGACCACATTTCTTTGTAAGCGTATTTTTTAATTGCTCTTGAATAAATAACAATAATTGCCACGCTAATGAACTTGTCGAAGTAGCAAAGCTGGGCACGAGTGTGAAAGCTCGGGGCGTCAAAGCTGTGTGGGAAAAAAATTACAGTTTTTGTCAGTTTCATGGAAAAGTTTGAAAAATCAAACGGTCGGTGTACCCCGAATCGTTCTGTGCTACGCAGTAAAGCTCGGTGTCGTGCTCCTTCTAGGCATCATTTCGAAGCTGGAAGGGAAGACTTGAAATTTGACGTCTCAATGCGAGAAAAACCAGGGTCACCCGTGCAGAAATGAACAAACTTTAAAATTCATGTATTGATGAAAATATATATTTCCATCAATGATGCGATTTTTCCATGATGGTGTTCCTAAATATACTTTTTGTTTGGTCAATTTGTGCGCATAGATACAGTGAGGTCACTTTTCTTTCGTTCAATACTATAAAAGGATTAAAGCACGGTAGTAAGAAAGAAGACATTGCATGTACCATTTATGTCTCGTTAGCGCTGTTGAGCAATCAGCGAACATAAATTCCGGGCATTAGTGACTTTCTATGAAATCCGAATGTTTGATGCGGTTCTTGCTGTTTTGTTTTTATTCCTTTTTGGTCAGCGTGATATTAGGTCGATCCCCTCCTCTCCATTTTCTGTTCCAACAAATATTAAATCACAATATATCGTTAAGAAGGAAAATAGGGCCTGATCTTAATGTTCTCATTATTTATACAGGGTGTCAACTAAATTATGGCATTAATTTCAGGAAGCGACATCTTGACATATTTTATGAAAAAAAGTCTTAATAAATCTATGGCCTATCTTGCTTCGTTTTCGTGATACAGGGGATCGATTTTTTTTCGGTTTTTCATAAACATTTTCGGACATAAGAGGCGACATTTCAATGAAATTCAGTATTTAGGGTTTTCCAACATGATACATTCACATACGATATCCATTTTACTGCAATAGGCAAGGGGCTATTGTTAAATCTTTATTAATAAATTGACGTTTTGATGAAATGAGGTGCAATGAAATTTTTAATCATCGATACTTCGAAAACTATTGCTCTGAGAGTTTTCGACCAAGTGTTTTGTTTAGAATTGACTGGGAAGCAAGGCGTAATCTATTAGAAGCCCGAATACGGGGTCCTAAAGAGGTTAGGGCAAATTTAACATAAGGACATTACTGCAGGTGGCGCCCCCTATATGCCGTGGTAAAACCAATATCACATGTGAATTTCTCGTCTCGGAAAACCCCCGAATACACTGAATTTCATCAAGGTGTTGTTCTTACGTCCGAAAATATTTATGAAAAGCCGAATAAATGATCAAATTTGGACACCCCGTATGACGAAAACGAAGCGAAACGGGATATACAGTTGTCGACAAAAGTATGGAATACTATGTAGCGTTGTTGTTTATGGGGGCATTATCAGTTATTCAGTCCAATTGTGTGGTGGTTTTTGTGCAAAATATGGCAAAGAACAAGTATTTTTCGGAAGAATTTCTCAATAGTCCAAATGTTACGTGATAGCTGCAACCAAAAAGACATCGCAAAAACGTTAAAAATCGGCCACAGGGCCGTCTCCAAAATTTAAAGAAAAATTGACTTACTTATGGGGGGGAACTTACGAGAATGTAAAAGACGGTCTAAATCCTGTACGTTCAAGAAAAACGAACGCCACTGCCGATCGACGGATTAAAAAAATATCATCTGCAGATCCTGGCAAGTCCTCCAGGATTATAAAGCAAGAAATCACCAACAACAGTGACATCAATATAAGCGATCGCTCTCTACGTCGTTGGTTGTGCGAAATGGGATTGGTAGGAAGGATTGTAGCGTAAAAGCCCTTAGTTTCTAAGGACAGAATAGCCAGAATTAATTTTGCTCAAAAACATTTGTTTTAGCCACCTTCAAGGTGGAGCACTCCTCTTTTTAGCGATGAAACTGAAGTTAATATTTTAAATTCTGATGAGCAACATTATGTCCGTTGATCTATGGGGACTAGGTTTGGTCCCAACCATCGAAAACCAACAGTGAAACATGGTGGTGGCAGCATAATGATATGGGGATGTTTTTCTCGATCCGGCGTTAGATCGTTGGACAAAATTGAGGAAGTTATAAATCGGTTTCATTACAAAGTCATTCTTGAGAACCACATGCTGCCGCTTGCTGATGAAGATACGGCTTTACTTTGTCGTTTCCAGCGGGAGAACGACCCTAACCGTTCATCCTGATTAGTAAAAAATTGGCTGAATGATAGTAATGTTTCCGTATTAGATTGGCCGTCCCGGCCACCGGATCTAAATCCAATTAAGCATTTCTGGGAGCATTTAAATCGGAAAATTCGAGCCAGGAATGGGTTGTGGAAAGTCTTTGCAAGAAGAATGGGTGAAGATTCCTATTTCCATCTGTGAAAATTTAATCGATTTTACGCATCGTCGATATCAGGCTCGAAAGGATGTGCCACAAAATATTAGTTTATTTAAAATTTTGTATTGATTATAATGGGTTTTACGAACTTTGTTCAGCATAATTTATTGTTTTTATTTATTTTTTTGGTGTTTATAGAAATTAACTTATTTTTGTTCATCATGTTGTTGAATATACACGTGGGTTTATATTACGACATAGTTATGTTTTAATAATTAACTATTTTGACATAAAACTATCACGGATATTCCATAATTTCGTCCACAACTGAGCGTTTTTTAGGACTTTTTTTCATAAAATTTGACAAAAAATCACCCCCTTGGAATCAATGCCGTCATTAAATAATTGATATGGTGTTTTTTTGACGTAAATATTGGGACAGCTCCGAGACGAGGTACTCGGCAACCTTCTGGGAGTGGAAGCTTGTGACACACATTCGGGTTACCTGACAGGAATTGTTATTCAAGAAAGCTCCGGTCGGTCGCGCGCACTTACCCATTCGTGAAAGAAAAGCACAAACGGCAATTAGATCCTCGTCCCGCGCGTCTATTTTCATTTGAACCGAGATCGAAAATATCGAAATTAGTGCCAAAACGTTGTGAGTTTTCAAAACACACGGCCGATCGATTCGATCTTATTTTCGCCGGTTTAACGAGCGGCAGTTAAAGATTTTCGACGTTTGCGTCATCTGCGAAGTGTAGGAAAAACCAGGTTTCCGGAGCGCTAGAGGTTGAAAATGGGAATGTGGACCTCCGCTGAACCCGGAGAGTGCATTTCCTCCTTCAAACCTCCTCGCATAAATCCAGCGATGCCGCAAATAAATTACGCGAATGTGAATATTCGCACTCGTCGTTTCAGTAAGCGGTGGCACATTTATTGCCGGCCATTAGTCAAAAAGTCAAGAATCGGGCCGACATGAATTTAATTGCCGGGATAAATTACCTTTTAATATGTCGACTATGCGACCTCCGGTATATTTGGATAATCTCGTGCGGTGCATCAGCAAAGTTAATTATATCGAAATGCCCCTCTTCGCGGTTACAGATGGTCTTAATAATGAGTTATTACTGGGCAGCTCTATTTTTGACTATATCGACCGCCATAATTTCGGGTGGCCGAAGAGTTATGGGGACCATAAGTCTTTCCTTGAGCGCATTAAATTAACGTTACACTCCTGGAATTGCATAAACACGGACCATTTTAAATCCGAGTCCGTTTGCAGCTAAATTTATTGCTGCATTCTAAATGACGTAAATTGCCGCGAATTTATCAAATTAATAGAAAACGGATAAATTGGGGGGATAAATCTCGCCTCAGGTCTTGCGAATTGAGAAAACTCTTGGTACGAATTGTTCCGTTTGTTTCCCACGGTCTTCCGGCCGACGCCGGTGCCGATTGGCTTGTGCCGTCAAGTGCGCCAGGACAAGAATGCGTTTCTGCTTGCCTGGCTGGACTCTCAAAACACTATCGTGACGTCTAATGCCCCCACCTAGGCTGCTAAAGCCGAGTTCGATATTTAACCCTTAAGTCGCCAGGTTGAAATTAAAAAACAATTATCGTGAGAACTGAAAAATTGACTTGGACATATTATCTATTACCCGCCGATGGCCCTGTGTACTCCTTGTCAAAGTAAAGAATTGAGTAATAGCAATGTGTTCAGGACAGGAGCCCAGTTTCTAACAAGCGGAACTTCGCCGTGTTATACAGGGGAAAATGTTTCGAATTTTCGTGTAATAATCGCCGTTAAATCGGTAGGGTGTAAATGACCGGCGTTTGATTGATATACAGGATGTTCCGAAAAGGTCAGGAGACAAAAAAGTATGAATTTTGTTTGTCTCCATTCTATTCGCTTAAATTAAATATTGATGTCTTTCAAAGAAAAATGGCCCTGGTGCCAAAAGAGCTAATTTTTCACTAAAGGCTTCTATGCCAAAATCGTGCCTCGCGATATTCCCTGTAACCTCCGTAAGTTGGAGAAAACCTTTTTGAAACATCCTACGTGTTGACTGAAGGTGCGATGCGCCAATGCATCGGTAACCGTCGACTTCCCACGGTTCGTGTTAAAGCGGTTCGGCATGTATTGGTCAGATCAGTGGGAACCCACCCTAATGCGTGCGGTTGAACCATAAGTTTAGGACCACTTACAGTAATAACCAATTGATCGACTAAATGCCAGTGTTCGCATGAAATTTTAGGGAGCACTCGACAGTGCAGGGACGGACTCTACTCTAAAAAATTTCAAGCTAAAACTATTCCTCGCAGTCAAAGTGAAGCTTCTTTAGTTACTTTTATGTTTTTGTACGTTATATTTAAAGGTACAACAATATCTCTGTGCATTTTAAATGTTTTAGCCTCAGTTTAGTATACCATACTTTGATTCCGTGAGGATTGAACTTTTTCATTTGTGCTTATGCTTGTCCTTGTTAATTATAAGAGTATCTTTTACAAATCTCTCGCGGTACAGGAACCATTGATGTCATATAATTAATCCCACTGAATAAAGTAAAGAAAACAACAACTCAAAACTGAACCTTAATAAGTTGATTTAAGATTTACGTATTCACAAGTGATTTATAACTTTGGATATTGAAAAACCAGAAATTACTTAAGTTTCCTATGAATGTGAGGGTCATTACCTTATTTGGGTATTCCCACGAAATTGCTTAACGTTTACGTCAATAAGGACCTAAGAGACTGGCTTTCTCATCTACCTCAAAAGATGACATTTTTTGTATAAGGTCAAGTAATAAACGGTCGATCGCCAATTTCGGAATCGTTTCATTTCTTAACGATCGCGCCATAAGGGTGAATAAATTTCGACATAGTCAAAATTAGTCATTTTTATTAAAGCGCGATGTTTGTTACTGAGAAAATGTTTACCGGCGATATTACAAAATATGTTTCTCCTCGTGTACATACATTATCCGTTGATTAGCTTTGACTTGATATCTTATCTCGAACGCTACGTTGCCGCGTCATTTAAAAAGTATTGGGTTTTTTTCACGTATTTTCTTAATAGAAATATCTTTTCAGTTAATTTATTTTATATAGTACGTCGATAAAAAAATATTATTGCCACGATTGTCCATAACGATCTGATTGATCGGCTTACTAAAATTATTTCATAACAGTGAAAATGTAAGTTCCTCAATTGATGTTGCACCACTGTTAATTGTAGATATTGCACATGACAAATTGATAACGTTTCCCAAACAGGTATCAGAAATGGTTTTTTATATGATTAATGTGAACGGAAGAAGGAATTATGCATGTGTCTATTGATAAAAAAACTGTGCTTGAAGATGATCTCGCTGCCGGGCAAAATAGTAAAAACGTATGAAAACTAATTATTGTGATTTGTGTTAATAATAAATTACATAAATGTGTTAAAGAAATAGTGATCAATGGTGTTGAGTTCCCCAGAGGCTCTATTTAACTTAATTTTACTAAAGATTATTTCTCCAACGGATGGTCGAATATGGTCCCCTTACAGGTATCAACTAGTGTGTGTGTTTCCTTCGAAAGTCTGGTTACTGCCCACGCCAATGTTCCAAAGTCAGTCAATTTTGAGGTTAAATTAATCGGTCAGGACTTGATTGTTATCTTAGAAATGTGTATTTCATAATTCGATTCGCAAAGATTAATCATATATTGAATGTAATTTGGTCGAGTGAGATTTTCATGTTCTAAAAATTTCACTAAAAGTTAAGGAGTAAACTGTCTTGACTGTTTATATTTTTCTCCGCTTGTTTTCGATATTCCACTAACACGCCCTATGAACCTCTAATTTTAGTTTCTGAAAATTAATCATTTTTATCGCTTCTTCTAGCCACTTAGGCGCTCCACCTAATAGAAAATTGCGACATCCATTTAATTTTTTGGTTTCTAAGAGTTCGTTGAAAATTCAGGTACTGTGGCTTCACCGAACCTCAACGAGATACTTCCAGGTTACGTACCCCGTCAAAAAATAAGCAAATATTTTAGGTTTCCCCTCATAACTCAAACCCTTGGACCCAATTATCTCCAGTTATCAAAAACAGCGTAATACGTGTCGCCATTTTGTTACAGATCAATGCAACCGGGATAGTAGCAGTTCCCCGAGGGAGCAAAGGTCCTAGAAGTCTCTATCTGCGCCGCTATGGGAACAGCTTCGGGTTCACCCTCAGGCATTTCATCGTGTATCCCCCGGAATCTATAGGTGTAAGTACACAATGATAACATAGAACTAAAAATAAAACTTGATGCTGCTGATCCCAAACATAATATATCATAGAGCCTATCACTCGATAACATTGTCCTATTGAAGTTACCTATAGTAGTTTTACGGAATTCAGGTTCATTTATCGCGTTAGGTAAAGAGATTTGCTTTAGTTTCATCACTGGGGTATAATATTACTTTTTCGCAAAGACGTTGATGGTTTCTGAACGAAACGGATCTCTCAAGTAGCCAAAGAAATGTATGGAGTTGCTATGTACACATTTCCAAACGCGGATTGAGAAGAGTTTGAAACCCTTTACTCCTTGCTTGAAGATGACTTTAAATTGGGGCATACATGAAAGACAAAGATTTCTAAATTTATTCGAATGTTGTAGAATTATTGACCTGGGAGGAATTCGCCAGTGTTATAAAAGTCGATGAATTTTAGATAATTGGGCAAAGTTCATTGAAGAGATGCTGAGAAGTGTTATTGAATCCATATTACAGCCTCTATATTACGGTCCTACTTTCCTGGGAAGTTTAGTAAGGGTTGAAACAACATTGTTAATATTGAATTTTAAGAGCTAAAAGATTGTTGGCTCGTATCGTATCTCGAAAAATGCACTTACATTGGTAAAAGTGTATGTACCATTTGGAACAACCATAACGAGCATATTTATTCAAAATCAGTTTGATTTACTTGACAACAAACCAGGTTAGACTGATTTAAGCGGATAATTTAACCATTGCTGTGTCCTTGACGCTCTGTGTTTCTGTGGTACTATGCAATTTCCGTTTAGGACGACGATGGCAGACATGCAGCTTGTGGGGCGCTTAACGCACCCATGGACACTATCTTTGTGAAGGATGTCCGCGAAAGAAGCCCGGCCAAACAGGCAGGTCTCCAACGAGGCGATCGGATAGTAGCGGTCAACAATATCGTCACGGCTGGAAGAACTTACCAGCAAGTGGTGCAACTTATCAGCAACAGTCCTGAATATCTTCATCTACTTGTCGTACCGAAGGAGGAAGACGTACTCCAAAGGGTAAGTATTTCTTTAAGACTGGGATCCCTCTTACGTGACCTTAACTTTCAGTTTTTCCCGGACACGGCATACAATCCCTTATCCAATCAAACACTGCCCTATCAAGAACCACTGCCTCTTGATAGGGTGAGCGCCAAGCAGATTCTCACTCACAGAATCGCGCAACAGAGAGCAATAGGTCCACAGGAGTTTCGTGTCGACGCCGCCTCTTGGCGCTACCTAAACCAGCCGTACTTTCACGAACACCCCGGGTATTATCCGCAGGGGGTGTTGTTGCAGGCGGGGCCGGTGCGCTCGAATAGGCAAGATTTCTCCAGGGTCGCGCATCAGCGCAGCGCAGAGAGTGTCCTTGATTCTAGGGGCAATCAACAGGAAATTTATGCGGAGATACATCAGCCAAATGAGGTTAGAGAATATTTTTTTTGTGATGTGCCTTCCATCAGTTTAGGACCCCAGTCCCACTTAAGGTTTCTTGAGCCATTACCATTTGTTCATAAATCGCCAAAACACATAAAAAAATTGACAAATAATTGACGAAATACTACATTTCCTTCAATTCTCGTATAACACAGTTCTATTTATCAAAATTTGACTGATTTGACCATGCTTCTGTATTGAACAGGTACAGTATCGTCAGAAATCACGGGCACAACCCCAGGTGCCTCTCTATCGCAAAATGGGCCGCCGAGCGAGCGAGGGGAGTAACTTGTTATCAAGTTCCGAGTACACTGGTCCCACTTCGCTGAACTCCTCCGACGGTGGCAGCTCTGAATATTACAGCATGAAAGCAATGCATAATGAGCCCTATTACTTGCCATCAAGTGGCGAGAGGCTGAATATGGGGATTCCCGACGGCGGGTGCAGATTGCAGAGCTCGGATGTTGCGACGAGGAGGGAGAGCACCAGCTCACTCGCCTCGTCCATTGCGGAGAGTAAGTATCAGTTTTATCCTTAGATTTCACAATTTTGGGTGTTCAATTTCAGGTAGCAAAGACAGTATAACCTCGTTCGGATCGAATTCGACACTGACGGGACACGAGATCGATGACTCGGCGCGGATATCGCGAGTGCGACAAAGTGTACGGCAGAAAGAAGAGTTTTTACGGACACCCGTGCTGCGTGAGTTCCATAGCCGTCCGAAGAAACTCGGTCGGCCTGTTTGGCCGCCAATCGAACCGATTCGGTCCGACAAACAGTCGAAACCATTAATACTTGGTCTAGTGCACGGGAAAAACGACGAGCACAGTGCTCAAGGTGGGGCCACATTCAATGGGGGCGTTCCCGACTTTGCCATGCCCCCGGCGGAGGCTCATTCGCCAATGGGGAAAAGAGGCGCGCACCAAGGAGTGCGCGAAGCGGAAACCGCACCCTGTTTCGAGCCAGCAGACGTCAACGAGACTGCGCGACAGACTGTGGCGGAAGTCAGGAGGTAATGACTTCAAATTTATAGTTGTAGATATTTGTTTTTCAATTTAGTTTTATTCCAGGAGTGTAATTAATTATATTTTGGCCTATTTGTTGCCCATGTAAGTTCTAGTAGTGGATGATGATTTTATTTCTTATTGGTGGTTGTTAATTTTGGTTTACATTTGTGTTCTCCATTTGTTGAGAGTTGATGAAAAATCTTTTGCGATTTGCCGGGTGATGCGTGCTGTTTGTACCCCCATTATTAATTTTCGGAAAATATTTTACATCTTTAAAGCTTTACCGCATGCTCTGAATAGATAAACGACGTACTAAACTAAAACTCCAAATAGGATGAATCCCATCTTCCAAACCGTCCAAAAGAAGGCCAAGGAATTCGAGAACTATCCAGAAGATACGCGAACAGACTTTTCGCGCAGCGAATTGGCCCGATTAACGAAAAAGGTGCTTCTTCCGAACGTTACCGAACGAGCGCATGAATATGAAGTAAAAACTAACACCAATGAGAGGAAAGAGGTCGCCAGCGAAGAGCAGCGCAAACCAGCTGAGTTGCCTGAGCAGCCGACGAGTCTCCCACCTACTTCGACGTCAAGCACCGCGATTTCGGCACTGAAGAGGATACAGAGGGATAGTCGGTCGCTGGACAGTTCAGGTAAGCATTTTGTATCATTTTAATCCCTCTATCGGGAAAAGGGTTGTCACTGTGTTGATGAAAAATGACCTAATCTCTCGGTAAAACCGTGGTAGTAAATGCTAGTTGACATCTCTCTTTAAATTGAATTGATCGAAATGCTTAGTACCCCTTCTTAATGAGCAACACCTCACTAGAGCCTGACACAAAAATAACTTGTTATTGTGTAAACGTTGTGTTAAAAGTTCCGGGTATTAAGAACATCGGAAGTCGGGCGTGAAAATTCTTATTTTTACTACTTGCTGCAAAGTAACATTTCCCAACCGTCCATGGAAATATAACCTACCTATAATTGGGATCCTTAAATGGGAGCGCAACTGTTTTATGTTAAGGATGCCATAAGCTCAGAAACTCTCAGATTTCGTCGTCGGTTCTTGGCTCCGGTTTATCAGTTGAGATTTTTGGTCAAACAATCCAGATATAGATAAGCAAGAATTCGGCTTATTAAACCTTCCACACTATACCTGGAGACAGTATGCTAAATATCAATGACGTTTTGAGAATAAAAAAATAATATGGAAGGCCGTACACACTTTACCAAATTAACCGCTTTGAACTAGTGGCTTATGACAGTGTTCGATTGCTGTGACAACCTTCGTTCCCCCTGTAAATAGTGTACACAGTTAGCTTAAGTTAGTGACACGAACGATTAGGTAGCAACAGTAGCATCTACGAGCCGCTAACCAGTCTGACCAGGCAGAGGCTCTCCGGAAATGTGCTAATTTCCAGCGGGAGCAAATACATTCATTGTCCACCACCTGGTACCGAACCTAAAACTTCAGGTTAGAAGCTCGAAATCGATGTAGTCTTGGGTGCGACTTAACACTAACAAAGTCGCTCGCGTATGATATTCTAATCGGTTGTTATTTAGATGTTTGTTTGTAGTCTTGTGTATGTTGGTTTTCATTGAGTAACAAACTAATATCTAGTGAAACCAGTAGATTGGAAGTAATCAGTTTGGTACTTTGAATTTCATGGTAGATTCTTTTATCATCGATTTTCAGGAATCACTGTATTCGAAGTGTCAAATCGAAAATTTAGCAAGTGATTAACTAGAGGTTGGGAAACGATGCACAAGGAAATTAATCGCAGATCCTTACTTTGAGTGTGCGTTAAAGCGCTAATGTATACAAATTATTTTGAAGTAAATGGTTGGTTACAAAAACTAACCACCGTCACCCATCTGTGACAGGCGTAAACCATGGAATGCTCATTATCTATGAAAGATTCGCCCGTTGTTTACGTGCAAGTCGGTTCATTAAGGAAACGTTGGATACCTACAACTATCTTGGATGACGTACAGTGCGTCATTAATAATAATAATGGCGATGTCCAAGGCGCGGAAATAATTTAGAATTTAGCTGATTTCCCGCCTAGGCCACTTCCTACGCCTCGGGTCCAGTGCGAAGTAACTAATGACGCTACACGCTCAGTTTCATTAACGCTATCGTTTCGACTTACACTGCTATTTAATGCTTTTTAGTTATTTTGAAAGGTTTTTGTATCCTTTGCCTCCGGTTTTAGTTTACTTCCACGTGATAGTGGACCGTGATATTCATAACCAATCTCGGAGTCTTTAGGGATGTAAAGCCTTTACAATTAAATCATAATAGCTTCGCGTACAATGCAATCTATTGTCATTCTATGTCTGTGACATATACCGAGTGTTGCTTTGTCTGACCGACCATAATACAACCCATGTAAAATTCAATACCATCTAATATTATCTTCCCTCTTTGTCTAATGGCAAAAATGAATTATAAAATACTCCGATCTTTTAACAAATGATATTTTTTGTGGAGTTACCTGGAAAATATTTACAAAGATGTCCAGTTCTAAGACTTGTAGGAATCAAAACATGGGACATCGGTTGCTTGTGCTCAAATTTTCCATAGTAATATTATTTTCAATTTATGGCCCTGATACGTTACTGCGCTCTTTCCAGAATTTGGAATAACTCTTGAGATATCTACTATAAATGAGAAATGATAACCCCTTATGTACTGTTTAGTTCACTACTCTGAGAGTAACTGTTGGCGAGTCGACACTTATTTGACCACCGACGCAATCAAATTTTTAAGTAACCGAACTCCCTCAATTATGGTAACTTTGCGTTTCAATAACACTTAGCATATGGTTTCTAACATTATTGAATTTTTCTCACAGTTGGAATTGTTTAAGTAATAATTATTTTTTCGTTATTTGAAAACCAACTTGACTATCACAATTTCAGATGTTCCCTCAAGCAATGAACTTCAGCAATTCAGAGCCAGATCCAACTCCGCCGAGTCGTGGACTACCGCAATTGGGGACAAAGGTAAGGCCTCGTTCGTCAAGCAATTCGCTCACCAAAATCATAATAATAACCATTTTCTTCCATTTCGACGTTCATTACTTATTTAATGAAGCTGAGCCAAAATGTCTTCATTAATACTCCTCACTACACTTTTTGTCCAAACTGCACTCTTTCAGACTCGATAACTGCCACTCCACCGCCCCAAACGCCGATTTTCTTCCCCGCCCTTTCGTGCCCGTCCCCACTCATTCCTGAGTCCGTTCTACAGATCCAATTCCCCCCTCCCGCTATCTCGGTGACCCCTCCGCGACCCAACACTCTGGACTTGGACCAACCGGAGAGACCCGCCAGGGGGCAGTTTAAATTGACACCTGACGGTTCGTCCAGTGAGTGTTGCAATCGAGCGGCTTTGTGTGATGTGATTGAGATACTAATTTGCTCATTTTGGTTTTGTTTGTATCAGTGATGAAAAGTATGTTTTGGAAAGACTAACCATTAATGTTCGTCGTCAGTTAACTGACAGTAACGTTGACAATACATTGGAAATTGATAGTTTTGTTTTCCGTTTTGAAAGCACGTCATATTTCAAAATGTGATTGTTGAGTTTTGTGAATATATGGGGTGTACATATAGGAACCAGCTGGAACTTCATTTTTGACTCACTCCCTAGCAGACTACAGATGCGACCAAAGTATATAATATATATTGAGCTGTTAATTTGATTCGAACAATTACTAACATTGAATAGTGAATTGAATTCGAAATTGAATCTAAATAATGAATAATAAACGAACGAAATTTGAAAGTGTGGCGATGTGTGTTTGCGCCTGAATTCTCAATATTCAATATATCTTTTAACCGCAATGCGCAGAATGTTTCTCAAAGACACATATGTATGTACATTAGATGAGCATGCTGTCAACATCATTTTCACACAAATTCTACTATTACCTGACCGATAGATATTTTATTTATTCTAATTTGTCATGTTCTTTCTTACTCTTCATGTAACTTTTGACTAAATTCATTGCCTTTCTGTGTAATAACTCGCTTCCTTTCCTTTTAGCTAACATCGAACCTATTGTGGTTAAGCGAAGAATACAGAGCAGACTCGGTAAGTTCTCTCTTAATTAGGCGAAAAAATGTTCATACAAAAGTGGAGAAAAGACAATAATATTTCAGCAATAAGACAGTTTGTGTTAATTATCTAATTTCTGTTCGAAGTGTCATTGATGATTTGTTTATAGAAGTTTTTGAACTCTGCTAATAATTCTATGTCTTAGGTTATGATGATAGGGCTAAAAGGCCCGAGTCGTACCTTAGAGCCACCAAAAATGACCAGAATTCATTCGGCAGCGATTACAGCGATTACGAAGAGGTGACGCCTCAAGTTCTCAGAAAGTAAGTATTAATTATTCCCACATTGTTTTTGTCATTTTTATGTTATAAAGTACTTATTTTTCAAATTATCATATTGTGGTGAAGGGGAACTTTAGTTGATTAAAGCTTTATATGGGCGTATTTGTATCTCTGTTTTGTTAAGGCACTTCTTGTTTATTTACCGCCGTACCGCTTGTAGCTTTTGGGTGATATCCAAATTCTTGGTATTTTCTACCGGCTAAGATAGACTAACATCCATTTTAGGTCAAGAATTGTCACGTTGCATTATTATAATTAGTTTCAAAATTATATCTGGAGAGTTACGCCTGAGTAGGTAATAGTTTTTTGTTTCTGTCTGTAGCCGGTATAGGAAATGGCATCCCTCCCCGTTCCACGGGGACATCGAGCAGCTGCGCAAAATGTTCGAGGACGCCGCCTCATCTAAGGGGTGAGCACCCGAGTGTCCGATTTTTGCCTGCTTTCGCTGCTAACACTCCCCTCTAACTTTAAGCTCCTAACACAAAGTAATATAATCCAGTTCAATAAAAGTCATTCCCCTTAGTTTTGGAAAATACCGAATAAATTTCAATTTATACAAGGCGATCCGGTCTATCCGACAAGGACTATTCAATAGTTCGGCAGGAAAGGATAATAAACCACTTAGAACTGGTTCGAAGTCATTTAACGAACACTGCAACTCAACGTAAAATTCAAATGTTTTAAATGCTGTTTTTTTTTTCACTTTATAGCAGCGCATGTATACAGGGTGTTAGTGAAGTACGCAGACAAATTTTAAATGGAAAACCGTTGAAGAAATTCAATATAAAATATTCATTTTAATATGAGTTGGCATAAGTTGGGACGTGAAGGGGAGTCTGCAGATTAAAACTTTCGCTTCGTTCTTTCAAATTCAAATATTTGCTCAGTTTTTTGTTTGTTAATGTACGGACAATCGAGTGGAATCGCCTGTGTTTCAAAATCATTTGAGTGTGTTTTTTCTTGGTAATTCGCCTTAGCTTCGCAACCAATTAAAGAAACAAATTATGCAAATCAAATTAGATGTATTTTGCCAATTTTTATATTTAATATTTCAACATGCCATTAGAACGCAGTCATTTGCAGCGAGATACACAAATTTATGCTACGGAATTTGGTATGAAGCTGCTTTTTATATCGTTAAGAAAACTAATTAACTGTTTCTTTCATTCTAGTAATTATGCTACTTATACCCGCCTGCGTCTTTAAAATCCCAATAAACCGCCACTCGACATTTCGTATTTACCCAGACCGATATAAAATTGGCGACATCACTCTCAGATACCTCAATAAAATGTGGACGGAGAGGATTTTTTTTCAGACAAACCCAATTGGCGCCGGTCACAAATTGACCGCTCTAAAAGTCAACATTTATTTTATGTAAGAAGCGAGAATTTACGACAATCCGGTTAAAGGTCCTTTTATTGCACACTGGAACTCATATCTATATCATATCTAGTTTCGATAAAAATTTTTTTTAAGTAAATCATTCTGCAGGGTTTTCAAATTATCTTGTGCTGCTTGGAATTAACAAATTTGCATGGAGAGGGCTATTCAACTAACATTCCACTTTCCATTATATCTATCCTATTTAATGTTGAAGACAATTCGTAAAACGGCATGATGATTATCAAATTATTGTAAGAGGAAGTTTTAGACGATGCAAGTACCGAAATTTGGATTATGTGCCTACATATGACTTGTCTTTGGTTTATTGCACATGTCGTATGTAATTTAGTGTTCGTCTTAACAACAAACATTAACCACCGAGAGATCATCGTCCGAGAAAGCGAGTCCAAGTATATTTGGTGTGTTTCACTTAACCATACCCCGCACGCATATTTAAATGCAAATTATTGTTTTTCGGAGAAATGTTGCTCCTCTCTCTGTGTTTGCATTAAATGGTGGTTTGGCATTTTAGCGGCAGCGGCAGCGGCAACAGCAGCAACAGTTCTCTGGATAGGGAGAAGACGACTTCCAGTCCGGGAACCGGGTTCAAGAAAGAGTTTGGGGTGATACGTGAGGGACTTGTCAACTGCAAGATTTTGGAAATCGATGGAAAGGTAAGAAAGTAGTGGATTGTGGCTTAGTTCGAGGTGAACTTTTAAGATTTATCCATATTGCTCGTCCATCCGGCTAGAAGCAGAATCAAAAGCGGCACAAAGTTCAATTCATACTTTCAGTACATAGCAAAGTATGTCGCAAGTACATCTCGAACTTTGCAGTGCTAATTGTTGATGTCAAAATTGTTCATTTACTTAATGTAGAATTAGATTTGCTCAACCCTCATTAGACATTTTTTCGCAAATCACGAAAATGCCTAATTTCCTTAACTTCACGGAATGACCACCGTTTTAATACGATCACATATCTGTAACGCGACCATATTCTGCAAATTTACGTCATTGCCCAAAACTGTTAAGGCGAGATTATTTAGATTAAAAGAGTGATTTTGGAATTCCTAATTTTGCCACATCACCATGCTAACTGATCGATAAAGTCGTAAAATTTTAACACTATTTCTTTAAAATGTTATTGTATAAACATACACGACGAGGTTATCTAATGCAAGGCTTCGGCGAAATTCGATTAAGCCACGTTTTCGCGGAAAAGCCGTTTTGACGTTTGATTTTCTATGTTTTCCCATATTTAAATTGTTGAAAAAATACGCGACCGGTTGTAAACATATTTTCAATTAGCTGTGTACTTATGAGAAGTAACTCATTCGGGAATTTCGAAGTTGAGATTTTACTTTCAACCTGCAACAAAGTTCGCACGAAACGCAGTAGGGATTGTGACGTAGTTACTGGATTTTTCGGTCGAAGTTACTCCAAGGGTAACTCCTAAATCGTTTTGTTCAAATCGGTGCTGGTTTGGGGAAATTTCCCAGGACTTGCTCTCCTGTTACTCGGAAAGTAAGTAAATAACAACGCGACATCGGTTATTTGTGTAAAAAGAAACGCCGCAAGTTGAGTGACGATCTCTATCTAAGTCATGCTCAATAATCTGGAAAAAGTGAATATACGATAGTTTTTTTGTTGCTATCACGACATTTAGTGTTCTGTATTTATTAAGTAATTCTTCTAGTTTTGTCCATATTATCAACATCTCGGTATGTAGACATATGATAACGTCTCTGATTAGGTACTCAAACTATTTCTTTAGACTTTCACAGGCTGTTGTGGTATGCGATTACTGAAGTTACGTCTTACAATATTTTGGTTTATGTTCTGAAAAAAGTTTTTGTTTTTTCAAATGAAAAGACGGGTCTCCCCGAATTTCAAGTAAAAAATTGAGATATTTGATGATAATTTTCCGATTAGTAAATTTTCAGATATCTTTACCGTGACATACCAATCATATTGAATTTGTCTGGATAATTAATGATAATTTGGCTATTTACTGGTGAAATGTTAGGCGAAGTAAAATATGATTTCTTGGCCGGACATTTTACAGCGTTATTAATAACCTTTCTGCATTCTTCAAATTTTTCTTTAGTTTCGGTTGTAAAACTCTTCAAATAGAATAACAGTCGCACAAAGAAATATGGACCCAGATAAATTCTATTGTTGTGGAAGCCGATATTTGCCCTTACGGGCCTAAACGACAGAGGTGGATCGAGCACATAGCTAATCCCCGTTTGTATCAAAACAGTTAAATTACTTCAGAGTAAAAGAAAATTCCAGATACTGAAATTACACATTTATGGTTCTTGAAACAATGAGGCTACTTGCTCGAATGAATTAATATTTATTTGATACCTGTAGTACAGATAAAATAAAACCGCTTAGGAATCATTCATGCCGCCACTGCTGGCTCATCCTTTACTTATGACGCATTCTGGAAGTTACTGTCATTGTAACAATCTGTATAATTAATTGCGTGGAAAATGTGCAGTTGGTGCCCTTGCCTAGGAATCAAATGTCAAAAAGTACCTAAGTGCGGCTCTGGCATTGTAAAAATTTCATAATGCGTTGGGGGTGTTTGAAATGGTCATTCCATATCAGCACTTTGCAAGTCGCATGTTGAAATTAAATTAGTTCAATTTCTTGTTTTTTTTTTTCAGCGTGCAGCCGATAGGTCTTGGAAGCAGGTGACCATGATCCTGAAGGGCCCGAAATTGTTCCTTTTCAAAGATAAGCATCAGGTATGTTAATTATAATTTATAGTTGTTGTTATATAATACGGTATTACTGCCTTGAATTTCAATGTCCAGTGTGTGTTATCGAAACTTCAGAGGTTCCCCGACGGTCTTTCTAATTTACAATATGGTTTCAAAGATCCTTTAGAAACAAAAGATGTACAATAATTGTTCTTACTGCAGCAAGTCTTATTATCGCTAAGGTTGAATTTCTGCACCATTAATGATTGCAGTGTCTCTACCTCGACCCAATTTCATTTTTGTATGAATATGCGAGTGCGTTATCAATTATTATATACCGCCGATGACCATGATATTTTTCCATTGCTTTTCGTTAAGTTTTTCATCTGAAACTTGTAGAGGAATAGTATCTCCTTTAAGAGCGGTGATAACGTACCAAATTAGACAAAAAATTCGGGAAGGCACTTCAATCTGAACGGGCTTATCGTGACAATGGGTAATTAGCCGAATTAACTGAGTACCAGCTGTAAGTTAGTTTTGTCTGATTTGATTTTGAGAAAATTCCGAAGTTTCTGACCCTGATGGATTCTAGATGTTTGAAATTATTTATATTCCCCTGTCACCATTGGAATCTATGTAAGAGATTCGGAGCTGATCAAATTCTCTTCGAAAGGCTATCACAAAAAGGTAAAAGTAAGCAATATTATAGCCGTCGTAGAACCTTTCGGAGAAGATAGAACAGACGATTTAGGCGTAAATTAAATCATTTATCAAACACCTGAACCACCGGCTCGATGTGATTTTTTTGAAAATCGGGACTGTGGTCGGTTTTTCAAACAATTATTTGCAGTAAGATAATTTCCGGAAAAATGGAAAATCCTGCTTTGCCCTCTTGGGTTCTACAGATATTACCTTGCTGGCAACGTTACGAAGTTTGAAAAATCGAAACTTAGGGCTCCAATAGTTTCATCCCTCCGTTAAATATTGACCACTCCGACTTGCACCAGTCAGCTATGTGCAATGTCTATTTTATCGTGTTACTCATGATGAATTGCGAAAGTGTTCTTTTTAGCTGTCACCTGCTTTTTTTCCAAATTAAGCATACCGTTCCTCCATTTTGCCATACCTCCTGGAATCGGTTACATCTTTTTGGATTTTTTGATTGGTTAGGAAATGAAATTCCATATTCCTATTTTTCCATAGTTTTCAATTGTTTTCAAGTTTCTATTATCGAATTCACAATATACGATTTTAATATAATTACATCTCTTCCGGCAACACCAACGGCCGCCGAAAAACATGATAATTGATTAGTTTAGAACCTTAACGACCTCAAAATTCCATCCTCTTGGCGGTGTTTACGAAACCGCTAAATCCAAACAATCAGAAAAGTAATTTTACTATATAAGCGTAACACACGTGCCCATTCTAAATATACCAATTAAAACCTTAAAAAACGCTACTTTAGGATCGGCAACAATACGCATACCTTCAATTTATTCGAGTGGTAAATATTTATGTTTTACTGGGTCCCCAGTTCAAATTGTATCGGAAACTGATTAATTGTTGCTGTTTAGGTGTGCGGAATTCGAACGGTGTTAGGTGTAAAGGTTAAAGGACATTAGGTTACACTGGCACCTTGTGCTTGTAGATTACAAGATACAATTAATACAGCTTTTTTTTTTTTTTTTAATCGTCGAGCAATTAAATCATTTTTTCCGTTGTCTTAAGGTGAAAGTGTGTATTTACGGTGGCGTCCTCAAGCTTTGCAGCAATTGCGGCAATCGTGGCCATCTACAATAATTCTGTTGTTGCTTGTGCAATTCGACAACAACTGTTATTAATTAGTCGCATTTATGCATTTCCTGAACATGTGGAGAAATCGGTATTAGAAAGAACAACGGACGTGGCAAAGATATTTTCAAGGAAAAATCAACTTTGACTTGTAATTACTAGTGAAAACAATAATTATGTATATTAGACTATTTCTCTAATACGGTGGTAGTTTATACAAAATATTGCGTCTCAGTTGTGTGATATATTGTCAGTAACGAGCCTTAAAATCCGTTCAAATCAGCTTTAAATTTAAATCCTCGATTAATTGATTAATCACTGCCGTAAAGTTTTGTTTACGCTAGTCTGAAGCGATTCGGATTAACTTGGATTAACCTGTTTAAATTTCTCTAGAACTACTTTCCAGTTTGTAAAAATACTTCAGAGATCATTTCTAACTTGGTTACTCCAGATCTCTCCAGCTCCTATTCACCTGAAATATCCTGAAATTCGTCAATTTGCTCAAGTTTTCCTTTTTCATTTTACTTAAAATAAATTTCTTATTTGAGTTTGATTTTGTTCCATTTCATTTCGTCTTATTCTTACTTTTAACTCTTTTCGTTGATGCCTGGTACTATTCAAGTTTCTGAAGGAATTGGAGAGATCTTTTCAAATGTAGTGCCGCCCAGTTATCGCATTACTTCCTATTAAGCTATAGTTTCCTGCCATTTTCTCCTTTCCTCAAGATTTCGAGGGGTTATTCTAAAGACAAGAGAGCTGCTCTTGAGAGATGAAGCAGCATCGAACTTGTTTATGAGCTTAATTAGTACTGTGAAAATACAAAAAGTCCTTCTCGCCATGCTCCTCAACCAATCAATTATTTATCATACATACGAGAGACATAATCAAAATTTTTTGCAATTGTTCAAAAATTGTGTACGTTATGTCACAGTAATTGAATTTTGACGTCACATAAATGAAATTCACATAAATTTTTTGTAATATTCATATATAGAATGTACCTTCTGCTAAAATACACGGTGCTTCCCAAATGTTAGGCAAAAATTTAGGGGGTTATTCTCTGAGGAATTTCATGAATTTTTTGTCCTTGGACGATTTTGGGAAAAAAGCTTTGTTCCCTAGCTACACCGCCATAAATGTTTATTGACAACAATTTTTCTTTTCTATTAAAATAGTTAAAATAAACGTAATAAAATAATGTGAATCTTGAAAACAAAACCAGTAAGCACGTTAAACGTAATTTAATTTGAATATGTTTCTAAATTTGTCACTTTTAATCTTTTTTTCATCCTGGATACCTATACGAATGCTGAGATGACTGACCCGCACTTCACGTATGGAGTTGTCGATGGAAATTTGTTACAGGCGAGGGAATTTTACATTAACGAATGATCATTGAATGGTAATGCATTCAATTGAAAAACGTTCGAAAGAGTTCATCTACGTCTTCGTGAAACAGGCACGTTAAAAGGAAGTGGAAGTGCAGGAAGATCAGTGACATTGAGAACAGCAAAATCGGAAGAAAATGTGCTAAACATAATAGAGAAAAATCCAGGCGCTTCTACTAAAAAAATTGGAAGTGCTTGTGGGATGTTAGTAATGAGACTGTGGAAAATTTTGAGGGAAAATTTGTTGCACCCGTACCACATATAACGTGTTCAGGCTCTTCTTCCTGTAGATGTCCCTTTGAAGATCGTATTTTGTCAATGTTTTTGCACACATTGGTGTAAATTCTGTAACTACTATTGTTTATTCTTTTTACCGATGAAGTAAATTTCTCGAGAACCGCAATAACAAATTTTTATAACAATCACGCATGGGCAGAAGAAAATCCATGCGAAGTACTAGAAATTAATTTCCAACACCAATTTTCGTTAAACGTTTGGGTTGGAATTGAGGGTGATGGGCTAATTTGACCAATATTTCTACCAGAAAGATTTACACGCGAAGTTTATCGTAACTTTTTGTAACAATCGCTTCCTGAATTCCTTGAAGATGTACCATTGGCAACCAGAAATGCAATGTTATTTATGCACCATGGAGCATCAGCGCTTTTTAATAAGATTTCCCGCGGATTTTTAATGGAAACGTATGTAGATGGCTGGATTGGTCACGGTGGACCTCACTTATCGCTAGCTAGATTCCCAGATTTGAACCTTCTGGACTATCTCCTATGGGGTCATTTAAAATCGTTAGTTTACACTAATCCAGTGGGAAACCTGGAAGAGTCGCATATTTGATGGATGCAATTCAGTAAAAAACACTCCTGGTATTTTCGAAAGAATTCGGCTGTTAATGAGAAGATTAGAAGCATGGGTCCAGGCTAGCGACAGTCACTTTGAACAATTATTGTAGTTTTTAATAAATTTCCAAAAAACATTTATCACTTTGCATCCAGGGAAAAAAGCATTTTTTCGAAAATTGTTAAGGACAAAAAATTCTCAAAATTACTTAGAGAATAGCCCCCTAGATTTTTGCCTAAAATATAGGAAACACACTGTATAAAATTTTAAATGGGAAAAGACTTAGCCCCCTTTTTTCGCGATCCTTACGAATAAGGTCTAAATACACAAAAGCTTAGCGATTCTACGAATCCCAGCAAACCGCAATTTATTGTACTGTTAATTTTAGTTCTTAAATCTTCGACTCTATGCTCAATCCCAAGAATCGTGGCAGAGTTTCCAAGATTTCACTTATTAAATAATGTTGTTATCTCGATATTTATTTTTAGAGTAACCGATTTGACTCTGCGTAAAACGAGACCGAATTACTCTACAGGCGTCAACGTTCAGTCTATAAATCTTTAATTTAGAAATACGAAGACAACGATTTATTGCATCAAATACATTGGAAAAGTCGAAAAGAATCAGCATCTCGACATTTTTCTATCACACAATTGAAGAATATCGCCGATGACATTTCTCAAGACATACAGACGTGTTTCGACTTCTGAATCGAAATTGACCATCCGGCAAAATGACGTTAATCTTTTCACAGGCTTGATAAATTGCAAACCAAGAGGTACTTTGAGGTGATTGAAGCTGTTAGAGGCGGAAATCTTTGGTCAACCACAAAAAAAAATCTTTTGTCGGTTTTGGTTTATGTAAGATGTGGAGAAAATATAAATGGATCCATAAAAAACGTTACTTAAACGGAAGGAACCCTCAGTGCTTTTCTGGTAAACTACCTGGTTTCTACGTAAATACTTTATCGCCGAGATTTGAAGTGTAAGCCCGATAGTAATTGCACTATGAATCTTCTTTCTGATATCTCGAAAACAACGTAAATATCAAAAACTTTATAGCTTCTCAGACCCCAATGGTCGTTCTCGAATTTTAAATAGTCTGTACATACGGACGTCTTCATACGAATTGTTTTGATCTCAGTGGATCGTTATTTCGCCAAGGCCCTCATCAAAGTGAAACAAAACGCCAGAAGACGATTGATTTATTAATAATTAATGCCACCGTGTGTTAACGATGGGCGGAAGTTGCGGCCATATTGAGACGTTATTAAACGCTTAAACATTCGCATATTAAATCATTCTGACACCCTGTATAGGCAGGCCTGCTTGACGCAACATCGTTGGATGTTATCACGTCCCGTCGTTTCTGCAAATCCTCATGCTAATTCCTCGTGTGGAAGGTCTTCGAATCCCTTTTGAAAATTATTATTAAACAGGAACATAATAATGCCGATAACTGTTTAACGAGACCTTTTACGTTACACTGGGATGAAACGAAAACTATGTTCCTTGGGGGTTATGTACCAAAATTAACGATGGTCAATTGCGGGGATTAACGAGCGATAATTAATGTTATGATGGTGGCTTTTACCGGCATTTACTTTTGGATTCTGCCTTAAATGGGCATGTTCGCGTGTTTAAAGTAGGATGGCTAAATTTAGTATTTTTCGACGGAGATTGAGACACTCATAAAAGAAAGTTGCGGGTTTTTATCCTCAATTCGATCCACATTTTCGATGTGTCGTCTAATTCTATTCTATTGGGTCCCAGAAACTATTCTATAAATCCCGTTTTTCATGCTCACCGCTTTCACACGTAGTTACGTGTAAGAACGATGGTCACTATTTTAGATGTAATTTTCGCAATAAAATTTTCATCACTTTAGACTTAATTTTATTTCTAAACACAGAATTGCAAAATCGCATAATTCTACCCATGCACCAGCAGTGTGTGTGTTAATTAATATCGCATTCTCAAGTTCTTCATTACGTGGGTCACATAACGAGGAATCTAAAGCATTCGAATGCTATAACGTTATGCTAATTACGAAATATTGTTGGTGGAGTATGGAATTTTTTTATAATTTGCTTTTCCTTTGACTTTGCACCTGATAGTAACGTGCCTGGGTGTATGAACGACCTAAAAAAGGCCAGAAATAACTATTAAAATTGCATTAGTTTTATCAATTTTTACATTGAAATGGTACCTCATTAAGATGGCAAACATTCTATGGTAGTGGTGTTATTTAGCCAATGCTATAAACATGCGGTAGCCCAATTTGAATAAATTCCTGAATGCGAACGTCAGGCTTAGATTTAATTAGTAACGTATAAGTTTGTGTTTAGGATTTTAACTAGGAAGAAAAAATTGTTCATCTTTCTTTGCAGAACTGTTTGTTTTTTTTTTTATATACAGGGTGGGTCGGGAGGATCGTGCCAAACTTCAGGAGCGTGTTGTACATGAAAAATAAATGTAAAAAAACTCAAATGTTGTTATCCGATTTTCGTTTGTTTACAAGTTATAGCGTAAATAAAATTAAAACATAAAGGTTAAGCAACATTTAGACGAAACGTTTCCTGGACGTTGGATTGGTCGTGGTGGCCCTATTAGTTGGCCTCCGAGATCTCCAGACCTCACACCACTAGACTATTGTTGGTGGGGTTGGTTTAAGACTGAAGTGTACAGAGTGAAAGTGGACACTCAAGATGCACTAATTCGACGCATTAGAAATGCTGCAGCTGCCATTAAAGAAAGACATGAAACAATCAGGAGCGCAACGAATGCTCTTCATAGACGAAGCCGAAAATGTTTAGAAGTTAATGGCGATATTTTTGAACATTTACTATGATGATATCCAAACGTTAATTTATGGAATTTCTTATGAAATTTATAAATTTTTCAAATTTTATGTTTTAATTTTATTTACGCTATAACTTGTAAACGAACGAAAATCGGACAACAACATTTGAGTTTTTTTACATTTATTTTTCATGTACAACACGCTACTGAAGTTTGGCACGATCCTCCCGACTCACCCTGTATGTAAACCAAAAAGTGAACTTTTAAATTGCTTATATAATAGCACATACATATTATCCTCTTAGCTTTAGCTAGGCTCCGTTTTAAGCGTTTTTCATAATTTTCAAATGCAAATGTTCTTTTTCGATCCTGTAAATAATATAATCCCGCCAATGAACTTTTAATGCGCGTTTTTTTTTTTTTTTTTTTTTTTTTAATGCTAAATTTCTTGAAAATGAGTAAAAAATATAGTGCGTCTCTTTGTACCCCGAAGAAGAGAATATGTTTATTCAATAAATCAAATAATTATAAAAACAATTTTTGAAATTTAATTTGCTTTCTGATTTGTCTTAAGGGAAAGCTTTTTAACGACCACAACGTAAAAATGGTATGTTTATCGCACGTAGGAGGGAGTTTTGGTACCGCGTTGGCTGTTGGTACTATACCATTGTATAGCAGTAACAGCTTACGAAAGAATGACAAACGTTTAAGAACATGATGAACCTTTGTTGAAATACCTATCAAAAATCATTGACATCTCTTATGTAATGCCGTATGATTATTGCAACCCAGAACTTTGTATCGTGCCATCAGGATTTTTAGACGTTCTAAAATCTTTGACTGCATGGTACGCCAGTGAAGATTTTTGAAAATGAAAAACCATAGAAAAAACTCTTTTTGACTTAAGAACCACGAATATGGCTCTCAGATCAGATATTTTTAAAATGATCATCGTCAAATTACTAGTAAAAGAGCTTGAAAAAAAAACAATTTAAATTGTCAGAAATTCTTTGATTTAAATACCCAAAATCAGGGTACTCGCCGAAAAGTGTTGATAACAAGTCTCTTAGTATTTCACAGGATTGAAGTTAATATGAAAAAATATGTGAAATAATTACCGCTGTTGGAAAACGATGTTTGATTTAAATGTCCAAAATCGATGAAACCGTTAAAGGGGTTGGATAAATTGAAGTTGACCATTACACTTGCTCTCGGGGTGATTATTAAATTTCTGTTTTCGGAGAACGTCACTAAAACACCCTCCCATGGTAAAAGTGGCAAACATTTGAAATTGGCACAACCCTATTTTAATTATTTTAAAAGAAAAAAATGGTTCGTTTCTAAATCGGTGATGAGGCATGTTTCCATAATTTTAATTTATTTCTGAAATATTCTGTCATTATGGTACGCCTGTGACGACACCTGAAAATTAAATTGATTTTTCCGACGTGAATAGAACAAGAGTATTTTTGTGCTCTTTCATTGCAACTTTCGCTACGCAAACTGGTTTTATAAACAGATGTTTCTTAAAAAAAATTGTATTGCCTTTTGGGATCATGGTACCTACACCAATGAATTCTGAAGATGTTATTCTCAAAAGGAAGATGTCCAAATTTTATACATAAGGTGTATACGAATTTCTTAGGTTTCGTATACTTTCAAGAAATTATCGCAATTTACTTCGATTAATGGACACTCTATAGCTATAATCTGTCTTAATTGCCTTCATTTGATTCAGCTGAATGTTGCTAGATGTTTATTACCGGCGCGATACACGATTTTACTGTGAGTTTAAGAAGTTTATTCATTGCTTTGGGGAGATTTGTAATGAGGATTATGAAATTCTTTCAACGCAAATCAGATGTGAAATTCCTTCTGTTTTAATTCTAGTTTTGGCGAAATTTTTAAAAATGATTGAAAATGCAGTTTTAAAAAATATACACCGCTAAACTAGTGCAAGCGCCAGACCTAACAGCTGGTATCGTCGTACCTAAGACAATACCCTTATTCGACCATCTGTTCCAACCCAATATATGCACAAGTCGCAATTAATCCTACGTTACATACAAAACGAAGAAAGGCAGATGTTAAACCATTGAGTCGTCAAGAAAACCTGGGGGGTCAAGCGCACGTACGGCACGTTGTTGCCCAGGAAGGGAGTGACGCATCATCAACAAACACCATTTGGCACTACCATCACCACCACCGAGTCTCCCCCCTGGTCGCTTGCTTGCCTGATTGACTGACACTCGTCGCGAATTATCCGAACCCAGTGTTCTTTCGCGATAGTAGTACCATCAAGAAGTAGTACCAGCGCCGCCTACTTGGCGCGTTCGCGGGTCGTTCATTAACATTTAGCACTTGAAAATCTCGTTATGGAACCTGTTATCACGTATTTTTAGAAACCACCCCGGAGAGTTGTTGCAGAGTAGTACCGCGACCTGCCTTAATGCCACGTGAGTGCGCATCGCGTTTGTTTTGATTTGGTGCTGTGTTGCGTGGTCAAAGTCGAATTGTGAATTTTTGTTGTTTCAGCTGTACTTGATTTTCGATTAAATGTTGCTTGAAAGTGATTTTTCCGATACGAGTGACCAGTGACATGTTGGCACCTCGCGGTATGTTGAGTCAAAGCCATCGTAGCAAATCGGGCACCGTATCCTGCATCCCCTTACATGTGAACTTGCATCTGTCCACTCTAGGGATTTTTCCCAGGAAATTGAAGAGATGGGGATCGACGGGATCTTGGGTAATGGTCGCTTTAAACCTACAGAGTATGTCCTTTAAGTGCTACCATTATTGCTACCTTGGTTACTGAGACAGGTACAAGGTCGGGTAAATGCGACAAAAACTGTTATTTTCGGTTACTACTTAAAACACAATCACAGAATTGCTAAGTTATTCCTGGGTTTCAACTTATCAACATAAATTTTTCTTTCAACTACAGATCTGTAGTTAAATATGAAGCTATCTGCATTTATTGATTTTGTGTAAACTTGATCCACCAACGCAACAGTGACATGCATTCGCATTAACTCAGGAGAGTCTCGTACAGTTCGTTGAAGTAGCAAAAAATATATAGGTCCCTACTTTGAAAATTTTATGATATATTCATGAAACAAACCGTCTAAAAATAACATCATAGGGGGATCATTGTATAGGAATTAAAATGGGCTTCCAAGAACGCAAATAAAGACTCTAAATAGACATTTGGTTACTAATGATAACTTATGGAGCTAATAATACTTCAGAATATTGTTATTGTGCATTGAGTCAGCAAAAATGACTGTTTTTGGCCAATTTCACCGACCATGCATCTGTTACAGGTCGAAGAGCCTTTGTATCCAAGAGTCCTAAAATTCCAAAGGCTGGACAGGAGGTGGGGCCGATTTCTTGAAATTTTATTCTACGCTCGTACTAACGTTTTTAGCCTTTTTTTATAACTGGGATAAAACTTAAACAAATCACTTCTATTGGCTTTTTAAAAATTTAACCTTTTCAGGCAAGCCAACCAGTAGTATAAAAAAAAATCATAACATGTTTATATAGGTACATTATCGATAGATGTGAGGTCGCCTTCTTTACGAAGGAGCTAACAAAACGATCTCTTCACTGCTAGTACCTATCACAATCACCTTGGTAACGTTCGTTCCTGAACATCTGTCCTCAAACGAAAGCATTCAACGAATCATTAACTCTGTTTCTCCCTAGCTTGCGTAACTATGTTTGAGTAAAGTCCAGGTGTAATTGGTAGAAATGCACGTTGATCAGTTTGTTTACTGTCATTATTTAAAAACCTACTAGGGATAGAAGAACATTTTAAATACAGAAGGTGCAAAATGAAGGCGAAGATGTAGGTTTAACACAGTTTTAGACCGAGTCCGAAGAACGAAAAATTATTGAAATCTAACGTTTTTCTTTTAATTCTAATCCCCTGTATATTGTTGCCGTTTCAGATTTTTCGGAATTTTTTAAAATTATTTGGTTTAAAGAGTCCGGCGTAAAATCGACGTTAGAAATTTGGTAATTTTTGTAATTTTGACGGTCCTAAACACCAAAGACGGTGTTATTGCGGCAAAATAGCTAAAATATATAAATAGTAGAAAAATAAAAATAAGTGGAATGCTATCAAAACACGTAAACGCAATTAGCGTTAGCATATACTTTACGGAGTGACCAGTAAAATATGTGGTAACGCTGATACGCAAACATTTAATGTTTTTACAGGAGATCGGGCTCCCTTTTACCTTCATAAAATGTTTTCTGTTCCACCACTGACCATTGATTCCTCGAGATATATATATATATATATTTTTTAATTCGAAAATTTAAGGTCATTTGCAATTTATACGTGTACACCATAGTTTTATTTAGTTAACACCCTGTATCTTCTTAATGAAGCATTATTGGAATATGGTTTATATAGGGAGTCATATTATTTTTCAATGTACTATTACCCACTGAAATATAATGAAACACTTGTGAGACACCCTGTATAATTAACATACAAAAGTTTTCTAATTGAACAGAGAATTAAAATTCGCTCAAATTCGTCGTAAAACGACTTGTGAGTATTAAAGAATTTAAAAAAATTATATTTTGTATTTTCCATTATTTATTTTATTTATTTTATTTATTGTGGTGAAAGCGTGCGATATAGAAGAGGCTTGTCGAGTTAAATGACGTGGTTGAATTGTGTCCCAGCACATCCTGGATTTTTTTATTTTTTCGGAAAAGTAACGAGCCACAGTACGTAAACGATGGTAAGCGGTTGAATCAACCCCTTGCTTGTGGTTCATCACGTAATGCGAGTATTTTTAGTGCTCACCTGTCATTTTCTTTTCGCTAATTGATATAACATTTAACATTAAAAGTTTTTCATTTATTTTCTAATGACAAACTGATGTTAATTATTGGCCATGTAAGGCTCTCACTTTCATAAATCCATACAATACTGATAATATGAGGATCTTAGTTAATTTAGAACGTGTAATTACTGAACGCTAAATTTAATAGCCTCTTGTGAATACACAATTGATTGTGAAAAGAGCGCGGTTGTGACAGCAGTTGCTTTGGAAAATTTAATTAGCAATTAGGCAACGCTTTATTCGCGTTCTTTGCAACATTTTCAGCGCAAGAAAAAACGCTTTTTTAGGCTACGGCTATTTACGTCGATTCATAAGTTCATGGCGGCATCTCTGGTCGCATAATAGTACGAGCATAATCTCTTAACGCTTATATAAATCACAATTGTCGTACTTGAAAATTCTCGAATATTTTAATATCTTATTTCGATCTAGAAACTAAAGAAAAAGTTATCCTGATCTGACCATCTGCGTTTCTGGAAGGTTGTAAAAACGCAGACTTTTTTTTATGTTTTATGTGTATGTATGTATGTGTTTACGCTCGTTTTACTAGGCTGATTGTCCATCATTAATATGTATTTAAGAGAGAGTTTGGTTTAAAATACTTGAAAATGTACTTGTTTTAACTGTTCGCTCTGTTTTATAATAATAGTGCAGGAAATTATACTTTCAATTTCAGTCATCTGCTGCTGAAAGGCCGGATGTTTGATTTCACAGTCAACAATCAACTGCAAGTTCAGAACGGACTTTAATAAGATGAAATGAGTTCGGTTAGTCAAAGATAATGTGATACCCTATCTCTTTAAGGTGCTGCATTCGAAAATGCCCAGGATGCAGGAAAAGCTCCAAGAGATTGAGATTCAAATTTACGTCGCATCCGTTCAGTTGTATTATTATTTTGATTTGGAGATAACACTAAATCCCATAAACGATATTCAGTGTTATTCGCAAATATTGCTGTGTAGTTATCTTCGGCAAAATTTTGCATTTCGCGTTATATTCTCGCTTGTAGAAAATGTGCACTTTAATACACTTGTTTGGCTTTGAGAGGGAGTGTAGTTATAAGCAACGTGTCACCATCGAGACGAGTTTGTGACAGAGCCGCACGCGAAATCAGTTATTCCATCGAGAAAAGTAACATGTCTTGCTTTCGATTATTTTAAGATGCTTTTTCGATGACTTGCTCAGCTCGATGACGTCAGAAGAATAAGAGCGTCATGGGGTATTTGGTCTAAAACTTATTGAAATTTTACTAAAAATACAAAATACAATAGTTTGAGCATATGGATGATTCGTATTAAAACGCCCTACTTCGTCCAAATTTGTTCAAAATTTAGAGCGGTTTTTCACCGGATCGTCCAACACGATAAAAATTTGTTTAAGGTTGGGAATAAGTCCGCAGAAGGATTTGAGCTTTCAAGTAGAAATAGGTATAGGAAGATATGAATTTAGACTGGTACTTGAGCACCTGATTTGTTTAGTGGACTCGTCGCCAATTTTATTTTAAATTAAGTTCATTTGCACTCTACTGGTAAAACGTTTGAAAAATAAATTTGAACGTGTTAGAAATTCAACCAAAAATTGACACCAAAAATGTGCAGGAAAAGAATATATGTATGTAGGTGTAAAAAAATCTTTAAAAAAAACTAAATTAAGCCCTATAAAACCTTGTAGTCCTTCCAATTTCGTCTGAAAATTGAACAGTAATCGTTAAAAATCCACCCATAAATTGACCCTGGAGGGATATAAAAAAAGGTGCGATAAATGAAATGTTGGAAAACTCTGGATGAATCTTTTTGAAACTAGTCTTCGTCATAGATAATTTCATGTAACATACGAAACCTTGTTGTTTTTCGATAAGCTTTCGTGTTTTCATGGGAAACGCGTCTTCCATACAAACAACCATTTCAATAAATAATATGCAATTATTTAGAATTTGATACATTTGTAAAATAAAGTAAGCTCCAAACACACATAAAACTGTTTAATGATAATCCTTCAGAGCATTGCTTCCATGAGCTATAAAATGGCACGGCGAATCGCAACAGTACGATAGCATGAAAACGACTATCGCTTATCGTGCAAAGCACTCATCAGCACTACTGCATACTCTGAAGTCGCTAGGGCTTAGCTGCTTAACAATGGCAGGCAATTACCGTTATGGCTAAACTTATCGAACTAAGGTTTCTTCTTTATTGTCACTATAATTGTTAGTTATACAACTGAGTATGCAATTTTTCCAATGCAAGCACCACCTGGGGCATATACAGGGTTTGCATTAAGTAGTAGGTACTGCATAAACTCAGTAAAATTATAAATTTTACAAGAACGCTCCGATCCATGTATTTTTATTTTTTATTTTGAGATTATATCTAAATTGCATGGGCACTATTCTAAAAACTTCCAGTTTACGTGGGGCATTTCGCAAGTAAAAATAAAGAAATATGGGTCTGACCGGTTTTTTCTTTAAAGATTCTTGCTGAAATTTAATTTGTTTAGTGCGCCGGTGTGACTGGGAATTTCTTGTTACCGTCCTGGGTCTGCAGCAAGTCTAAATAACTACTAAAATACAATTTGTACTGAAAACATAAATCGAGAGCGTTTTAAAACATTTGGATGTCGGCAATGAACTGTAAAGGTAAAATTTTTAGGTTTTTTCGCTAATACTAGTTAGAATACATTCATTATTTATAATTTACTACACTTATTCAAAAACGTTCTGTAAATTACCTCCATCATTTACCAAATATATGTATATCAGTAGATTCATCACGACTTCGAAAAACTATAATTGGAGAATCTAAAGCACTCGATGTCACTTTTAGGACTTAATCACAGATTCCTGAAATGCCCGATGTGGCCGCGAAAAATTCCAACGGCCCTCGTTAACGCAAAGAATGGCACGACCACAATTTGAGCGATTGCCTCTCGAGAATTTCCTAATTCCGTCAATTAACGGATACTCGAATTAATTGGCCGACAGGTTTTCGCTATTGTTACTTCTTCAGTTAATTTTGAGCGTGGAAAAAATTACAATTGCCGTTTTCGGATCGATCTTCCAGGGCAAAACAAGATCGGAACATGTACGCTGAAAACCGCGGTTTTGTTTTCCATATAGCTATTGGTTTTTGATTCAGCGTCCAACGGCCGTTTAAAATATAGTTTTTGTCTTCAGACCCTAAAAGAAGAAGAGGAATTGCACGTTTTTCGACGACTCGCAAAAGGATGTTCTCGGGCGACCAAAAAACGTCGCATTTTTGCCGATCAAATTGCCTCCCTCTTCCTCACCTGCTTGGCCTGTTTAAAAAGATTCTTTTCCCTGCCGGCGTACCAGACAGTTTCACCACCTCTATGCACAGTATAATCTCCTCTATCCCCATTGGCGGTAGTCTTACCATACCTGGCTGTGTTCAGTGAACACAGAACTGTTTTCATTAATTATACCCAATTTTATTTTCTCCTTCGCATATTCTACATCTCATACCATTTCCCCCTTTTTAACCTCCTTTCTTACACTACATATTTTTCACCTTTGCTCCCTCATACAGTTCCGTACGTTACTTTTACCATTCTTCAATCCTCCAAGTATACGAAATTATGTAGCCTACGTAACACGTACGCCTGACATGATTTGGCAGGTCCAAACTTCACTAGTCATACGTATGACAATTGAACGTATGAGCGGCCAAAAGGTCTGTAAATTAATGACACACACTAAAACGGAAAAAAAATTAAAGATCGTCGTTGAAATATCACACGACTCATTGACATATTATAAGTGAACTTCAGACCCGCTAGTTCAGATCAGCGTATGCATGGCAAAATGTAAATATAAACTGCACCAAGTATGCCTAGGCCTTTTTCTCAGAGAGACATGGAATAACTGTTAAGACATAAAGGCTGAACATCACAGAAATCTCTACCGGACGCTCTCAACTATGGGAAGGGAAGGACAATGTTCGAGATGTTAAGTTGGTACCGGCTTCTAGCAGCTGATTGGGCGAAGACATTTGGAACTCTCCGACGAAAAATAACAGTGGTCGAGGGTGAGAATTCTACAGACGAAATTAGAACCTGCCCCGCAGCTGGCAATTGAGTACCGCCCTATTCCGCTATTTTATGAAACGTTGCCTCAAAATCATTTGAGTGTTTACTTTGTGTACACAAAAGTGGTAGATAAATATTTGAAATAATGTAAAACTACCATTAGTTAGTTATCGATGAAAGTATCTCCCTCAGTTCGTAAATCTTCCGAATTGGTTAGTCTTAATATACAGAGCACGAAACGAGCTGAAACACCCTGAAAATCTCCGATTATGGACAAAAACAAGTAGGTGCTCTTTAGCAATTATGGCCAAGGCCGTCGTCCCTCTGATCGCCGATCAAACGATGCACATCGCAATCATTTACTTCGTTTTTTTCCATCGAAGACCCGCGCGCACCTCCGATTAAATCGACTAAAAATACGGGCAGTAGGTATTTCATGCGCATTCCCCGCTGAAAAGGAAATTGCGCGGATGTTTTGCTTACGCCAGAGTTGATTTATCGACCCTTTGAATCCAACGGCCTTAAGACGGGCGGGCGGGAAGGCCTACTCGTTACCAGCCTGAGAAAATGGTTTCATTAACAACGACTGTAAGAGAAATCAAATAAAACATAACGATCAAATTGCGCCGATGTAGATCGGTAATCGGATTTTAATTAAAACCCATCGCTGCACACGTATTCAGCGCCGGTCAGAGACATATTGGAACCGACCGTATCCGTCCGATATTCATCTGTAATTGGCTATTTGCTCAGGAGAGAGTTCAGATTGTAGCTCTCAAACTGAATGAGACTGGTAATTGGTGCAAAATCTGCAACGCTGTACATTTATAAACGTCAATTAAGCCTATTGTTTCGTGGTGATAAGGAATATTTTAACTAATAAAGCGATAATAAAGCTTGGATTGTTCTCTCGACCATCGCCGGCAATTAAAACATGTTCGACCGAATCCTTCAAACTTATAACGGTCACGTGGTAAAATTTCTTCAAAACAAAACTTTCATTTTTTTAAGATATCGTTTGGCCTTGTTGGAGCAATAACACACCGGCTAATCGTATTTACTATAGGACGATGTTTCCAACGCCTGCGAGGCGAAAAAATTCGCGTCGGCATTCATTCATGACATTGTCGTCGGCGATAAGTCAATTTACATGTAAACATAGCCTTAATTAACATTTTCTGTATACAAACAGTGTTTTTTAAGTAGATATATCTGTCACAATATAGTGTGAAACACACAAGAATGGGTGTCCAAAGAAGACGTCACTGAAAGCAAGAATATATAGGTTCATAGAATAAGTTCAGGTGACATAACTCTATGCATTTGACGTATTTAATTATTTGCTTCATGGATTTGCCTTCCTAATTGCTTTAACACGCATTGTTTTTTTCCAGAGCCCTCTTGGTTCTTCAGACATCTCTCTGGACCAATCGCTGGCCTCCGGAGTGGACATGCGCACCAGTGCGGTACGCGTGGCTGGCGATTATACCAAACGAAAGAACGTTTTGCGCATGTCCACGGTAAAGCCCTGCAGATCCGAGTTTCTCATACAGGCGGAGAGCAGCGAGGATTTCGCTGACTGGGTGAAGACGTTGCAGCAGCAGGTGGCTGTTAGTACTGATGCCGAACTGGTACGATTTATGACGTTTCGTTAACATCTGAATCCACAGTGAAAGCTCGAATATTCTGAACTTTGAAGAAAATATTATACTTTTACGGAGGTTAAGGCAATTAATTGACCGAAGTAAACAGTAATTGCCATGTTATTTCTATAGTGGCAGTAAACATCTTAATGTAGTAACGTTCCATCCCAAGTATTAAGTGAGAAGTGATAAGTGATAGATGACGATGGATCGGATTCAATGCTCAGTTTAATTTTTTGTGTCATTTTGTTAAAGCTTCATTATCCGCATTTTTTTTTAATATGAAATGCTTTGCTGTTGAATTTTTGGGTTTGTCTCAAAATTTCAATCCTGTATTGCACAGATTACTTGTATTGTGTGTTGTCCTTTTTTTTCTGTTGTAAAGAACTAGCTCTTCCTTGCCAGAAGTCAAACTGTTTTATTGATATTCCGTTGACTGGGATAAGATCGCATTATTTTTGCACTAGTTTTTCCTACAGAAAATGCTGTAGACAATTTGGTTGGCGATTCGTAGGTGTGTGGCACCTCAAATTGGTATGTTCTTTTCCTCGTTCCGCTCATCGGCTCAAATAATGATAGTTTATATAAATTTGGACTAGCAAATGCACTGGCTTCGTCTGATCATCAGGTTGATGAATGCATACCATTCATCATGTGAGCATATCGCTCATATGAATATTTCATATAAGTGATCATGTTTCGATCTTTAACTGTTGCCCTCGGAATCCCGTTTTCCAACAGATGTAGTTCGATTTGAAAGAATCTCAACTCGTGTTGAAAATCTGAATATCGATTCTTTTTCAGGCTACAGCTTTTGTTGCCAGTAGTTTTTCCCGATAATTATGCCGAAACTTATTATTGTCACCTGGCGTAAGTTTACTTCCCAAACAATAATAACATAAATTACCACACGTACTTTAGACGAATTTATTTTTAGCGTCAAAAATTCGCAGGTTATTTGGAGTTGTATGCGAGCATTAGCTTACAGATAAATCCGCATTAATGCGATAAGTGTTTTATCTTTACGCGAGCTCTTAAGATTTATGACATTATTGCCCCAGTCGGTCCAGGGTTTTCTTTGGATAATGTTTCCGCATGTGGAGTAATATGTAATTTGAGTGTATTTGTCAATGATCAAGTGAAATGTGGATTAATACCATGGAAGTAGTTGTTGATGATTATTTGGTTATGCTTTGGGTATGGACAGTTTCATGCGATAAGCTTTATCAGTTAGTAATTATAACGTGGTTCTCAGATGTTAATTAAAGTGCTGTAACATATAATTTTAATGCCGGAGTTTTCCGACGATATGTTTGTTAGTTTTATTTTGTTTTCATGAGATCTTATTTTAGGACCATACCGGTAGCACACAGCAAGCTGTCCCACAATCACATCCAGCGTCAACAACAATTCAAGTCCAAGGCAGCCATTTGTCACCTCAACCATCGGCCAAAAATGGAAAATCGTCGAGTTCCAGTCGGAATAGGTCTCCGACAGGCCAGTCACCAGTAGGTTGAATCCCAATAAATTTAAAATTTCATGTCACCTTAGGAGGATTATTCAATCTAAAAGCAATTTTATTTCCATGAAGTGGGCCACGCCGAAAGTTTGCTACAGTAATTGGAACTTCTTGTTTTCCAAAATATATTTGATTTGCTTCCGGGATATTTATATCTAAAAAGCTTCTTGTTAAGCTGGATTTATATGAGAAATTTAATCTTTAGCAGAAATTTCAGTATTGGTTGTAAATTTATTGGCAATTTTAAGGAGAGATGGTGTTTTTAGAAACTCCTTAACCCCAAGAAATGGCAGTCAGATCGAAATTGTCGTTCGAATCTTGTCAGTATTTGAAAATATTTTTAAGTTTAACAGATTATATGTTTTTTTCGGGCTTTGCCTATTTGTCTTTCCAGAATTTAGCATTTGCCCTGAGGGAATTTAGAGTTTAGAATAAATTGAAAGCAATTGGCCAGAACTAAGTTTAAAGTTGTAATTACAATTGAAAAATTTAGTGAGGATGAAGATAACTGTCATCAGTTTCTTCCATGGTAAAATTTAATTTCGTTTATAATCGGCTAGACTTTATCACATGAGGTTGACTTCTTGCTACGTTAATACTAAAATAGATATTGAAAACAAGATTTCTTTTATAAACCCAATTACAGCAACCAGCCCCATCTTATTCGCAATAAACATGTTTTTATTTTTACAAAGAGGGCAACAAGTTTTCATTGGTATTAAAAGTGAAATTTGATATCAGTATTTTTAAACTCACAATTCATGAAGTCTTTTTTATAAAAAATTAAAAAACAATGTGAAGGATTCCTAAAAGCTCATTATTGGAAGCTCTAGAGTTGCCTTCAATAAATCACATTCGGACATGACAGGTTAAAGTCATGACAACTTTATCGACAAGATAATACTCATTGAAACGTTGGAATGAAGACACAATATTGGTTAGTTTCGTGGTTTCCGTGAAAATTATTACTGCATACCTGTATTGTGATACTGATAATTAACACGGCTGACTTTAATATTTAGGTCAGTAAGACCAGGAAACCCTCGCACCAAGAGAACTCGGTTACTACAACAAGCCCGAAAAGCAAAACGTGGAGGGGAAGAGTGGCAAAACAGTTTAAGAAGTTTAATCAGGGGGCTAGTTCGCCATGTTCGCCTACTGCACCTGATGGGTAAGTCTTGCAAGTCCAAAATCGTCTTATTATCTGTGTAAGTGGTTATATTTTAAATTACAATATATAATAGGTACAAAGCATATTCACTTTCAGTTGTCACCCTCTGTACGCGAAACAATAATAACATTTTCCAGAATATTTCAAATCTTTGGAAATATTCAATAGTCACTTTTTCAATTCTAGATCGACTTTCGGTGTTCCGATAGAGCACTGCATCACCTCCCACCAAAATAGTTTTTTGCCGCGTTTCGTTGAGGTGTGCACCGACATAATCGATGAAAAGGGTCTCCAAGTGATTGGCATATACAGGGTACCCGGCAATAACGCTTCTATGACTGCTCTCTCTGAGGAGATTAACCGCAACTTCGACGAAGTTCCTCTGGACGATCCTCGATGGAACGATCTCCACGTGGTCAGCAGTTTGTTGAAGGCATTTCTAAGGAAGATGCCCGAAAGTTTGGTTACCTCGGCACTGTATTCGCACTTTATTAAGGTAAATTGGGAATGGGGTTTAGCAGTGAAAGAAATGTTGTTAAAGTGGAACATAAATAAATTCCCCTTGTACATCCGCTCTTAGGAGATTTTACCATAGATACTTTTTTTCTTTCAGGCTGACAAAATCGAAGACCCTAAATTGAGGTTAGAGGAACTGAGAAGATTGGTGCGGAATTTGCCAAAACACAATTACCACACTCTGAAACACGTGATCAGGCACCTGAAGAGGGTAGCCGATAATTCGGACGCTAACAGGATGGAGGCCAAAAACCTGGCAATAGTGTTTGGTCCGACTATAGTCAGGCCGGAAAGCGAGACGATGGAAAGCATGGTGACTAACATGACTAATCAGTGCAAAATTGTGGAGAGTTTGATCGCCAATGTACGTCCATGAGTATAGTAAATTTGCGTATTGGATTGCTAACTAATCTAAAACGTAACTTTCAGGCCGACTGGTTCTTCCCAGAAACCGACAACGAGGCCGTTCTGGTGCCTTTAGCCGTTCCTGCCTATTGCGATGACTTTGAAATGAACAATCATCAGGCGCTATTGAATAATATTAGCAAATATGAAGGTAATTTCTGAACTTTGAAAGAGTTAAAAATCATCAAAACTAAAATAAATTACAGCTTTAAAGGATCAGAAGGAAAAGAACGGGGCTCTTCTTTCGTCTCTGCTTACGGCTGCCCATAGGAAAGTGATGCGAAAACCCTCGAGAACGCACCATCACGAATTGATTAAAGACGAGCCGACAACTCCGACTAGTCAAAGGACCTTTGACCATTTCGGCATTATAAGTGAGGCGGATAAGGTGAGTTTTTACTCTGAAGTTGATGTTGAAATGATCTAAATTTCTGGATTGCTCAGTAAGTTTATGTTTATTTTCTAGATGTCCGATCGAGGAATGGAAAGTAGCAAAATTAACTCAAATCCGCCTGCGACGGACGGCATAGAAGTTCCGAATGAAAATAAACAACAATCGGCAGCAGAGAAAAATTCGTGGTTTAACTATAAAACTGACCAATCCGATTTTTCCAGAAGGATCGAGATATTTAAGAAGGAGACAGAGGCGATGTTGCAGAAACCCAGGATAACTGAAATATCTGTGGGTAAGTTTACAATAGCATGAAATATTTATTGTTTTTAAGTGGAAAATCATTATCAAATCGCAGAATACATTTTACTTGATGAAACAAATTTTGACAAGATGTGCATAATTTTTAAACGTAATTTCTATCACATTCACAAGAGAAATTTCAATGTTGTGCTTTGTGGACAGGGTTGTTTTAAAGCTAATTCGTGCAACATGTTTTAGAATTCATAAAAATAGATCATTTTGTCAACATAGTTTACACAAAAATTGCAAAATGATTTCTGTGGTGATAGTATGTCACTGCTTCTTGTATATTCAGTATGTTGCGTTCTATCCATTGCGTTCACATAACGTTAAGGATAGATTTCTTGGGCGGACACCGTCTGGATTTCTTTCCTATTTTTTCTGGTTATCAATAATATATACCTAGATTGTTATAACAGAGACGTGAGTGCCATGCACGAATTTAGACAGATGACTAATATCACTATTTTTTTAGTGAAATAATTATAATCTGTATAAACAGAATAATACATTTTTATCAAAATTAACATTTAAAAATTTTTTTTAGTATTCCCTGTAGTAAAAACTTTTTTGTTTGATTAGATCCGCGTGGTCCTCTAAGTTCCTCGGCGAGCAACGTAAACACCACTTCACGTCTTGTAGTTAAACCACATCACGACCATTTACTGACCAAAACGCACTCGGCAACCAATGTTTTTTCTCGCCCTATTCCTTCGCTCAACCGTAACAGTCTAAACTCCATGGATCCTACGCAATACAACACTAGCAGTGAGGTCACCCGGCACTCTTACGGCGCTGTGACCAATAACAGCATTGGCACCAGGGCACAGGGTGAGCTCAGTGGTGGTTTTGACACCTCCAGGTATGGGATCAGGAGGGGGAGCTCAGTGGAGAACGTAAACTCAAGCGCGTTGGATTTGAACTCAAACGGGGGTTTGAAGAAAACAAAATTTGAGAGTGAGGTAAATATCTGATGTAAAATTGTAGTGTTTTTCACAGAAAAAATTGCGCAGAAGCTACATCTTCAATTACAGAAGCTTCATGTTTGTTTCCAAATCATCAGGATCTGCTATGAAAAGAGGGCATCGTAAATTGTCAAAATCAGACCAGTTTGTTTTTTTTTAATGTATCTCTGTTGTATGTTTCGGATTAAAATGTGTCGATGTGTTTTTCGCGGTTTTAAAAATGCAGGACGTTTGATGTTTTGTAATTTTATTTTTAACGGGTACTAATACTACCAGTTCGCAAAATCAAAAATTATGTAATTTTGCTTTTCGTTAATTTGGAGGGAGGTGTGAAGCTTTTTTAATTTGAAGATTTTTAGAGAACTGATAATACTGGAGATATCCATTGGGGCGAATGAAATGACATCCTACATATAACTGAATTAAACTTTGTGCATACAACTCTCTGTTAAGGAAAATTTTTAATTTATATTCTGACTTTCTTATAGAACGACGGTCAAAGACGAGCCTCCTTGGATTCGTTGCACAAATTACCCACGGATGACGGTAAGTTGATAAAAACTGCTTTCGCCCTTTGCTTCCCTGTTCACGTGCGTCCCGAAACGCATCAATTAGAAACGTGTGTTCGCACTTAGATTTATTGTGGCACTCTGTAGGCGCAAATGCTCAAAACTTGGCACCGATCCCCGGTTGGAGGCCTGTGCGGCCTCCCTCGGCGGCACCGCAAAGACCTCCCCGAACCCGACAATTATACAATCGTCTCTAAGTTGCTAAAAATAAGGTAGAACAACGACCCGCTGCGTATTACACGTAACTTGAAGTGAGATTTATTGGGAAAACTATCAAGTTTGTGTGTTTTATTAAAAATATACAAATATATTTTTACACATATATATTTGAATTTCAAATCTTTCAAACACTAACATCTTTATTCTGTACCGTGAGTCAGCAGTGTGGATTGAACACACTACTAGACTAGAATTCTAACACATAAATTCCATTTTTGTTCAGGTCAAGTTCTCCTTTATATTATCGCGAATGCAATAAATAAATAATTTAAAAAATATATCGCCCCATGTTATGCAAATTCTGTCGGGAATAGTGTTTTCCTAATGGGTATAGAAAATAATTTTCGAACATGTGACGCATGTATTTTTTGTACGACTTTTGTAGTGTGCTACCGCACGTTACCTATTCTTTGTATATAAAAAATCATGGTCGAAAGGGAGTTCAGCTAAACCTTGATGCTACTTGAGTGGTTTCATAAAAATAGAATTGCTGTCGAATTAACTGTATTTCTGACAGCAATGCTGTTCTTATGGGGTAATTTGAGTACCTGTCTGGCTTAGCTGAACTAACTTAGTTTTTTTTATATTAAAATTGATTTAAAATTACTGTTTCCCATTGTCTCACTTCGGCTTAAGGAACTTGATATTTCTATTAGCGATTTCGACTGAACAATGCGTGCGAAATACCTGCCGCCTATTTTTGTGCCAATCTGAAATCGAGCAAATCCGGAACTTTGACATTACATAGTTAAAAAAAGACCGGGCACCTATATCTTCAATAATGCGTAATTAGTCAAACTCATGTATCACACTCCCACTTTATAGTGTCGAACTACAATGAGGTATTTTAGGTGTGGTTGATTTACCACATTTATTCGATATATCTAATTTACCCCTTTTTTTATTAATAATCTGGGCGCCATGAAGACGTTTCTTCGAAAAAACTTATACTATTTAATAATTTTTTTCAATACTTATTTAGTATTATTAATACTATAATAGTATTATTTACATTACAGGCCGTGAAATGGTGACAGGTACCGTTGTTCAGAATATACAGACACAGTTAAAACATACAGCACAATAAAAGGTCATGTTGTGGCTATATGAAATATATGTGTATATATATATATACATATATGGATGCGGAGTATTCTGAACAATTCTGACAACATAGAACTATAAACGTATATATATATATATATATATATATATATATATATATGGACAATCTCAAAGCCAATATGCAAAATTTACAAATATTTCGTACACTGACCCAGTCGAAATCGCTAAGTGCTTCCGTCCAGCTAACAAAAACACCAGTAACTTGTAACCCCGCATAGCAGTTTTCTCGTTATTTAACTAATGTTTGACAGAAATAACATTGAAATGAAATAGACAAAATCAAAAATCTTCTTACATGCGCACAACTGCTAGGAAATATTGTCGTTTGGACTGCAAAATTTCGAATAATTAGATCTTTGTCCGTGAAGGAATTTACAGTCCGAGTGGCGATATGTTACTTCAGTTCTCACAGTAGTATCACAAAATTTTGTAGTACAAATTATCGAACATCCTTACAATAAACATTTCACTTTTTTACCAATTTCAAATAACTTCGGCTATCCTCTAAACAATGTCTTAATTTCTAAAACTCCGATAACAAAATTATCCTTATTCTAGAATCCCTCCTGAGCACGATGACGAAGCTCATTGATCAAAAACTGAAGGAAAAATCAACGGATGACATCCCGTACGCAGACGAACCGTCTCCAGAGAAGGCGCCAACAAAAGCGATCAACGACATTAAGGAGAGCAAACCAAAAACCAATGATCTCTACAAAAATCCCAGCCTGCACAAAAGCCAATATTCGTCACTTAAGATATTTAAGCCGGCGCTGGACCAAAGAAAAGAACTGAAAAATGAACTAACTGAGAAGGAGGAGGACACTAAAGCATCGGAGAGTGATGTGCCCGACAATGAGAGACACATATCTCTTACTCTAATTGCTCAGAGCAGAGCCGGTTCGAAACTCAGACGGTCCGAATCACTTAACAAGTCTGAGCGAACAATCACTCCGATCAGTGGCAAAGTCAGACGCAGTGAGAGCCTGAAGCGATCAGATAGTTTGACCAAAACAGAGAAAACCGAAAGCAACATCAACAAGAGAAGGGAGATATTGGCGTCAGGGAGACGGTTGAAGGAATCGACGAAAAACAAGCGCAAAAACGGAATGCCCGATCGCTCAATCAAAAGGAGACACACGGTGGGGGGCACCAAGGACCCGGACAAAGTCACTTACTTAATGGATACCAACAGGAACCAGGAGAACGATCCCAACATCGAGAACAACAAAGACAAAGGTATTAGGACGAGTTCGCCGGACTTGAGTTCGACGCGCAGGGAGCGCTTCCTGTTCGAAATTAACCTCATTGGTCCGGATAACATGGTGGTTGCACTTCGGCAACACTTGATTGGCTCGAGACCGCAGAGTTTCCCGGAATCGAACGTGTTCAAGGTGCCTCTGGAATCTCATGTGTGACTCTATGCAATGGGAGGGCGGTGCGACCATATTCGGTATTCTAAAGAATGTGATATTAGGTTTTAAGGTGGGCGACAGGTGAAAAAGCGTTCTGGACGATATTTTAGCGGCCAAGGACGATGTTTTAACGGTAAACAAGGTCTCGCTGGGAGTGTGTATCATAGTCCCAGCGAGGCCGCTCCTGAATCGTGACGATTGTTTTTTTTTTCTTTTTCATGCTCCTCAAGTAACGGATTTAGGCGGATGCGTTATGAATTCGGGTCGTTTCAGGTTTTTATAGGTGTCTCAACTTCCGAGCCCACATAAAATTCCTGCATAACAATACCAAAAATATATTCATACATGACAGTTTAATTTGAGTCACTATGTTCAACATTTTTTTAAAGCAAAATTCTGTAATTTCGCGAATTTGGCTCATAGCTATAGTAGTAAATTTTGGTCTATATCACTAGCAAACGTATTTATGAATTCAAGGGTGCCAATTCTAACCGATACTAGTAATAATATGAAAACTTCTAGTGAAGCGCCCGATGAAATTTTGTTCTTTTTGAAACAAACAAAAATCCACGTTTTAGCTATTTTATAGATGTTCATAATTCAAATATTTTTCTGAGTGCAAAATTGCCAATCCTAACCGATGCAAATGGCAACATGGAAACTTCCAGTGGAACAGCCGATAAAATTTTATATTTTTTGAAACATGCCGAAATCCGCCTTTTAACTGTTTTAGCCACATTCACGTTTCAAATTTTGCAGTGTCGTGAATCGTAACATATAAACAGTTTGAGTTTGTGCAAAAATTATTTTCTCGTTGTCGCCTTGTCATGCGAAGACTTAACGTTGCAAACGTTTTTGACATTTTATGTGATAGAAGTCAATTTTTAGATTAGTTCAAATTAGTTCAAGAATTAGGGACACTACAGAAACTAAAAAATATACAGTGTGGTAAAAAAATGGCTGGGAAGACCCGAATGCTTCTTTAAACATTCTTACGTTTCTTATTGATACGTATCAAAGATATGAAGTCATAATTCGTTTTTTAAATGATAAGATTCTGTGAAGCTTAGAATGAAAGGTTTTTTTAAAATTTATTACGTACGTAAAATTTTAGATGATTTTGACTCTCCCATTTTAAGAGCCAAAGAATTTCACAATTTCTTTACAAAATAAAATTTATTTCCCAATTCACCATACTTGATAGCCACAACAGTTACCTTTTAAGAAACAGTATACTCATTCTCTATTTTAAGTCGTAGTTTTGGCAGTTACTATATCCTTAGTAAAATTAAATTCAACCCGTGAAAAATAACGCACCCCGCTTAGTGGTTACTGTCTTAATGAGGGGACAGAACTCCATTACATAGTTCTGGCTAAAGAAATTTGCTTTTGCTTTATTACCTTTTTAAGCTAATGGGTAAATTATTATTTAGATTTCATCGGCGCAATGCGAAACATTGTGGAGGAATTCAAAATAAAATGTTAATTAAACAATCTGAATAATATTTTCACCAAATTGAAACTGCGCATTTATTTGTTTATTATTATTAAAACTATTCTTAGCTTGCTTATTTAAATTGTATTATTGTGATTCTTAAGATAATTCCAATATTCTGAGCAATTACTGAATTTGTGATACATGCAATGATAGTCCTATTTAATCATGCGAACACTTATTGTAAATAACATTATTATTATTATTATTATTATTACTATTACGTTGGTCTAAAGTCTTACTAAATAATTATTTCGCACTTAGGTTGTTTAAATAAAATTTATCTTCTATTAGTAGCAGTATGTAGATATGGTATTTAATTAAATTTATTTAGGTATATCGGTATTATTATTTAAAATAGTAATTATTGTAAGTTTTGAACGGGGCAATAAAATGAATTCGTCTCAATGAAAAATTGTCTGATTTGTATAAAATGATTTAAACAAGGCAACGCTGTCGACTGGTACAGAGGCGGGGCTACTCTATTATAGGCTGTTAGTGTCTTGCCTGATGTTATTGTTTTCTTAGTTCTAAGGATAAAATGTGTATGTGTTGTTGTAACTTGTGACATTTGTAAATACTGAATTGATAACCGGATATTTTGTATATAATAATAAAGATTTTCAGATTATGCACTCACAAATTGAGTCTTATTTCCCATTTTTTCGGAGGAAACATTCTGATTTAGACTGTGATTTACATAGAGGGCCACTGCTCGCCTCCGATAATCTGGAGTCGTAGACGCTCTAACATTTATCTTATATGGAACATTCACAAAATATCAATTATGATCACAAAGTTTTTCTGCAAAAAGTTGCAAAGATATAACAGGCTATTTGGTCATATTAATGATTAAATGGATATTTGATGAACACAATTACGAGTTTTTTAATTAAATAATTTCTGTAATGGTGTGCTGCTATGAGATAATTTAACTGCATTCATTAAGGTAAGTGAATAGCGATAATGAATATTTAAAAAAGTAACTTACGTAAGTCTTCAAGTAACGCGCGATGATGTTAATAAAAACTAGGGGAAATTACCGTCCATAGGTTCAATAGATATTAACTAAAAATTTGCTATAATTTCATTTAGTATGCATTCATTTCAAAGGATTCTGAAAAGGTTCAAAATTTATTTTAAAAAAAATCTGAGTGACACTCAAATCCTTGATGTCTAAACCGCCTTTAAATCTTACTTATGACGTTTTATTTCCTATTATCTAAAATGTGCAACAAAATATGGTATTGCGCGATATCTTCGAATTGTAGAAATAGTGCGTAAAATGCGGTAAACAACTCAATTAATTTTTCCTATGAGGTAGTGATTACTCTACCTCACACATTTGGAACTCGAAAGTAGCACTTTGTCGCACACACATCAGTGCGATTATCAAACTATTTAATTTAAAAGTCCTAAAATATTATCTGCAGCTGAACTTTTATTAATGAAAGGAGTAATCAGAACTACTTAGTTTTTTTAAAACGTCAATATATTTATTATAAAGCAATTATGACAATAATTGAAACCAAAAGAGCGCTTAAAAATTTCCGACTACTTCCGGACATATCCGTTACTATTACCGTGCTATAAAGGTTAATTTCAATTCGTGAATGTGTGCTATAAAGCAACTTTACCGCAAATTCGTAGGAAGAAATATGTTTACTCTTCTAGCTCTACAAAAATTACTCTGTAGTTAAACCAAGCAAGGATGTTTATAAATATAAAACCCACTACTATTAGCAATGATTCATTCATTTTCATTGTTATTCAGCGTAAAATCTGTGTAGCATATGTAGATGAAATGCCTGACTTGATTTGAGAATGGACCACCCAAAGAAGACTTCATTATTTTGCAAATGATGGGTATTTTTATTAAAGATGCTAAATCTCCATTATTTATACAGTGAATAACACTCAGACGGCATTTATTTAATACGCTCTAAACAAAATCATTTTTTCCCTAAGACAAATGACCGAAAAATAGCTTTTTTTTTAATCTGCAATCGGAATATGAGATACAATTGAGAAATTCAATATTGGTACTTTTTTACTCTACTTTACAACTGGCGGTACTTTGGTGTAAAATAGCAGAACGCTATAGTTCTAAGAAATTTCCATGTTATCAAAATCATACGAACATTGTTTGGTTTTTTTATAGAAAATATAAATGTCAATTTTGCAATACGCGGACGACACAACGCTGATTGCACACGACAAAACTACTAAGAAAGCCGTGGAAAAGCTTCAGACGTTGACAAACAGAACCATGACATGGTTTTACAAATGGAGACTAACGCCAAACGACACGAAAAATCAACTTCTACTTTCAAATCACCACATCAAAGACAGCTCACCAACGATAATGACAGGCGGACACACGACTAAACCAAGAAACGACGTGAAGTATTTGGGAATAACAATAGACAATAAACTAAAATTTACGAAACACGTACGAAATATTCGACTAGAAATCATAAAAAGGGCCAAACACTTCCGAACACTGACATACAAAGACAAAGGGATTAGTATGGAAACCGCCACAAAAATATACAAAACCATTTGCAGACCACTATTGGACTATGGGCACGTACTGAGGGCAAATGCAACTGAAAAAACAAGCAAACACATACAGACTACAGAACAGATTGCACTAAGACTAATCACAAAACTAAGACACCCCGAAAACCCGTTACACAACCTACCTAACCAACTACTGTATGAACGCACAAACATGATAAGAATAACAGAAAGACTACGACAACTACAGAACAGATGGAAAAAGAACACCAACAACTCAACTATACTGAGCCCACTTTGCTTAACGAGACAGACAAGACAATCCCGCCTCCTTTTCCCTTCGAACACCCTTTGGGAGCACTTCCAGATGTAATGTGATAGTGTTTAGTCACCAAAAGATTACCATTGTACCACAGGCAGAAAAACCTGACAGGTCGATAGCCTATTTCCGAGGAAATAAAGATTGTTTATATATATATTTGCATAAATTGCATTAGCGTATTATAATTTTTCAGAAATTCCCTACATTTGATTTGACCATAATTTGTTTTTTTGGTAAAAATTGAACAATAACACTCATTTAGCATAAATATATACGGTTCAATATATATTTTCTAGCAAAAATTTTTTTGCGTTGAGGTTTCAGCTTGTGTTTGCAAATAATTTCAAAATAAAGATTCTTTTATATATTATCAATCTTATTATTATTATTATTATTATTTATTTGTCGGTTTTTTTTAGTATTTTCTGTCTTTATTTCGTCTGTTTCTTTTATTATGATGATGATTATTATTATTATTATTATTGTTGTTGTTAATTCACCCACGTTACCCTGGACAACATGAAAGGTAATCTTGTTATATTTTAACAGGTGCAGACAAATAATTTTAACACATTTTAGTTCAGTGCATACAAAACTCTGTATATTCCTCTGAAATCTAAATTGGTATGCTACGCAAAAGTGATGCTGATTTGGCTTTAATAAAAGACATATAGCAGTGACCCAAAATTATGGGAATATCACTGTATCAAATTTAAAAAGTAACACTAACGTTGACTTGAACAAATTTACAATGTTAAATGTTCTTCGATGTAGGTAGGTATCTTTGTTTCGAACTACACACATTGCTAAACGACAATGAAACTCAATGTCGTCCGCACAGTTTAATGATCTGTTTTTGAAGATTGTGTAGAATATAAAACGCTAATTATCTAACAATAGACAAAAAGGGTGGATGTTTACTACGTTAAATCCATTGAGACTCTATATTATAATATTATTGTTGTTTTCCTTGTGAAAGGATTATACCTTGTGGAAAGATGGGACTTGTTCTCACATATTATAATGCGAGAATGGGTTTTTCGCACATATTCCATATTTACTTTTTTCATAGAATGCATCAAACACAACCCGCATATTTCAGCGTGCAAAGCATATAGTAGTAGATCAAAAACTAAAATACACAAGGTTAGCAAAAAGCCATTTTGAACACATGGTGGTACTGATCCACGAATTTGTTGATAATGTAATTGCGGTCGAATCTTGTCAGTCATGGTCATCAAGGTCCGTTTTTGAACTTTGGAATTATAACTGTTTTTTCAACGCAAATGGTAAATTTAAAATAAATGAAGTTTAAAACAGACGAATAAATCGCATGGAAGTATTAAAGTGTCTTAGTGACCCTTTTGTTCTCTAGCAGGACATGTTCCGGGAAATTGAATATGTAGCAGTTCGACACTATACTTCAAGTTGTACAGCGTGTCCGGGTTAAGGACTTACTACTGTTATAAAATCTTTATTTCTCTGCCAATTTCGACGTTGTTTTTTTGTTAATTCTAGATATTCAAAATGCTGATAAATTTAGTGGGTATGATGACTCTCTGCCCATAGTAGAATCAAATTTCAAAAAATACTATTAGGACTTTTTTTACGATAAAGATTAAAACAGATTCTCAATTAGAGTTAACTAAACCTTATTAGATTAAATTAAAATGAAAGCATTGCTGTTTCTGATAATTCCGATAATATATTATACAGGGTGTCCCACAAGTGTTTCATTATATTTCAGTGGGTAATAGTACATTGAAAAATAATATGACTCCCTATATAAACCATATTCCAATAATGCTTCATTAAGAAGATACAGGGTGTTAAACTTTACTTGAAAAATCTAACTTTTATTGATATATTCAAAACCGTTTGAGATATGTAAGTGAAATTTGGCATGTTTTGAGAGTTAATGTAGAAGCATTTATTTATGCAAAAGGGCTATTTTTCGTTTCACCAGTGACGTGCGTACGGACACCTCTCAGCACATTTTTAAAGAGAAACATGGTGCGCCACTGCTTTTTATCAAAATAAAAATTATTTTTAGAAGTTTAATTTCATTTAGAAGAAAAATGCTCACTTGACTCTTTTTCGTCCGACGTATCGTTTGCCAGTAAAAAATTGAATACCGTCTATATGCACGATATTCTCTAAATGGTTTTAATAACATTAAGTTTGTTTTAAATATTATTAATTTGCTATAACATTATAGAAATTGTTCAAATTGGTGGCCATTTTGTTCAATACATAATTGAGTTCGCCTGTTCATTGATACTCTGATACGTTGAAATATTCCAGGTGTGTTTTAAGTTTAACACCCTGTATCTTCTTAATGAAGCATTATTGGATTATGGTTTATATAGGGAGTCATATTATTTTTCAATGTACTATTACCCACTGAAATATAATGAAACACTTGTGGGACACCCTGTATATGTAATATTATACACTAAATAATATTTTTCGTATATCAATATGTGTATACCTATGTACGATTTTGCTAAAGATGCAGGTTGTGGTATGGCTGAACGGACAATCGCAATTAGTTCTAATTACTGCAATGGACAATAGTATATGCATTGATAATAAAAAATTCCTTGAAAATTTTCCAGAAAATGAATTTTAATTTTCTTGGGTTATAAATAAATTTTATAACTGTAAACCGAAATGTATTTAGAATGCTTATCTTGAGTTCGTTGCAGAAAAATGGATTATCAAAAGAATTCAGGTCTTTGTTTGGACAGAAATATACATATAGATTGTCATTTTGTGTTGAGTTCTTGCTGAGTAAATATTATTAAAATTTTGTTGTACGATTCACACATATATCTCAGGACGCTTCGAGGACCTCAAATTACATTTCAAGTGAAAACTAAAGTAATTTAGTTGCAGAGGGTAAGTAGATAATGCAAAAACTTTAAATCTCAGAGGTATAGCAGTTTGGGCGATTATCAACAAGTACAAGCAAAGGGGACAATTGCAGATACTCAAAGAAATGACCGGCCTATTAAACTTGGAGCTGGAAGGGTTAGGTTGATCAAAACCATCTCGTCTAAATATTCATTCAGAACGGTAAGACAGATGAAAAAAATGAAATTGCTACGAAAGGAATAACAAATAAAAAAAGGTTGAATGATTTTAACTTTTTTGCAGGTCATTCCGCCAAAAAACCATTGCTCTGCAAAAAGAATGGGATGATTCGTTGGAACTTGCGCGTAGCCCTTTGTATTGGAATTTGAATGATTAGAAGAGAGTTTGTTTTTCCGACGAATCGAAATTCAATCTCAGTAGATCTTATAGCATCAACTATGTGTGACGTCTATGCGATGAAAGAATAGCTCCTAAGTATATGTCAGCGATTTTCCAACTATGTGAAGCGGCTTTGGGGCAGGGGGGGGGTCCTTCTACATTATTACGAGGTGTTACAGCCTGGAAAAATCCTTTATTAAAATTTTATTTAACAGACGAAGAAACTTATTATGAGGTTCCAAAAACTAATGGCTATCAAGCACCTGTTGTAAGGCGCAGAACTTGTCTAAATTTGGTTCTATATTAGAGATGGTCACTCTGAATTTATTTTTCATCTGAAGCTTCTTTCGGTATTTAGATTTCAAGGCAGCAAGTGCCGAAAATCCAGTTTTACAAGGATTAAAGGTTGGGAAAGGCAAGAGAATTCTAAGCGCTTTAGCTTTTATAAGGGAGTAGTCACTCAAGTTCAGTTCGGAAATTTGTTAAAAATGTGTTAACAAAATTTAATTTTCGTGAAGTGCTTATTGAAATATCTACCAGTGGTTCTTATTCTTGTAGCTATGGCATGAGAGGTTTATTGCTAAATGAATTTAAACCCCAGCTCCCGCGGGATAATTTGACATAATCTTTTGAAGAGAAGTATCGTCTAAAATTCGCATTCAGGTCTTCCTATGGACCTTTTATGATTTCTAACCTTCACAGCTTTGTAATTCTCGTCCCATGGGAAATCCTGCGTAAATTCACACAAAGTGGAAATCATTTCAAAACAGTTTCCTTTTAATTTGTGATTCTATAACTGCATTTTCTTACAACGAGAATCAATTTTTCGACCCAAATCAAATACATTTACAAGTTTTCCCGGAAACTGAAGATTAAGTGTATTAAGTTCTTCAAAAATATATACTAAATAAGAAAGCTTTAGTAAAAATAATCTGTTACGGAATTTTGCTACGATTTTTTTTTAATTGAGGCATCACTTAGTTCAGCGCTAGTAAAGTTGCAATTTAGGTATGGTTGGTCATATCTTCGTGTTTTAGATATGGGACCATCTCCATTTGGATCTGTCGATGTAAAAGCCGTTTCATCCCCAAGTTTTCGTTTAAAAAATGTACCAATTCGTACCGCCCACTAATAACCCACGATAATACGTAGTGCTGGAACATCAGACTTGAAAATTGTTTGTGTAACAGAATAACACTCATCAAAATAACTAATAACAACCATAAATTCACGTCTTTATTTATGGTCGTGTCACTTCAATCTAAAAGTTTCAGGAACCTTCGGTATCTGGCACGACCCTTCCGGCAGCATCTCCGGCGCCCTAAACTAGACAGTGCTGCATAGTGTAATTTCAACTCCTGCAGATTTGAGGACGCGAAATTGCTCAAGTCCGAACAGGAGGGCACTAAGAGAAAAAGTTTGAGAATCGCTGGTATATGCTACCCTCTGTTAAATATGGCGGAGTCTGTGTGATGGGTCGGGGTTGTTTTTTAGACTTGGACTAGGTCCGCTGCATCGAATTAAAGGCATCATGGACAAATTTATGTATAAGGGGTTTACTAAAAAATGCCCTGTTACCTTTTATGTGGGGGATCACATGCTACATTTCATTTTTCAAGACGATAATGACTCCAAACACACATTGAAACTGACAAAACAGTTTTTTTGTGACAAGCAAATACGCGTTCTTAAATGGCTATCGCAGTCATCGGATTTTAACCTTATCGAGAACATTTGGGACTACTTGAAGTGACCAATGAAGTCAAAAAACTATGCAAATTAGAATGAATTATTTGCGTATTTAGGAGAGAAATGCCAGAACATTAAAGCCTCTTACATCAACAAACTTCCGGGTTAAACCCAAGACGGTGTTAGACCGTGATTCATAATAATCGGCACTTTACCAAATATTTAAATTCATGATTATATTGAAAGAATAATTTTTAGTTTCAATACTCAAGTTCGTATTTTTGTATTAAAAAGTGCCTGATTTGTCTATGTACTTTCCTCCTTCAGTTTTTGACTAACTCATTTTCATTTGATGAAGTAAGGAAAATATGAATATAAGCGTTTGAATTTTGACTTAATAGTCATAATACGACTTTATAGTTAAACTGGAATTTTAATAGAGTGCACAAAATTAACAATGTGTCTAAAAATCATTTGTCTCTATAATTTTATCTATCACTGTATATACATATGTACTTCTTAACTCGAGCTTGACTAGTAATAATTTACGATTTTGCATTAAATCATGTCCCAGCAGGCATTATTAACAAAATTATTCTTAAAACGAGTTTCAAAGGTTTCGCAACTATACAGAATGTTCTTAGGACTTCCGAAAAATCGGCCAAAGAAGAAAATAATAACGATTCATTTTTACACTTGACGCTCTTTTCAAATATGAAACATACCTGCTTCTAAATATTCAAAATTTTTGCAAAACAAAAAAAAAAAATCCAATGACCGCAGCATGGTCATAAAATAAATGATCATCAACATATTAACCGGCTCCCCAAGTGGGGGCCCAGTAGTACGATTTAATATAAATGTAAGCCTGCATTCTCGACGCAACTTTTCTAATCGTCAATGTGCGATTATACTCTTATACTGTTTGGCTCAGCAGGATTCATGCTTGTGCAGACCAATATTAACAACTATTTTATTACATCTCGTGTAAATTGTCAACAATAATAATTTTTTTATTGCTGGATCGTCTGTAATAAGTTGGAAAGAACACTAGTTTGTGCGGTCTCTGGTCGTATGGTTTTTGAAACAAAAGTGGCTGTGATTTTTGTTTGACTATAGTATTGTTGTATAATTTCCCGGTAAGTAAGACAGTGCTTGTTGAACTTTTAATACTGATTCACTATGGTCCGAGTTTCAAGAAAAATCTATATTCATTTTAATGTGCATCCATCAATTCAGGCATTTAATAGTAAAATGTCGGAACAAAAATTTCAGGTCGTGTATTTTTATGTATTTTATTTATTTTTATTTATTTATGTACATACTCATTATAACTCAAAATAAAATTTCACTGAGTATAGAATACTAAAAAATTATCATTATTGATTATTCATCTGCCCTAAAAACAACTGCTAGTACTGAATTTCCTGAGATTTTTCGGGCTTTCAATGAACAATATATGTTGATACAATGTTGTATCGACATACAATATTGTTTTAACTAATTCGTCAGTATCAAAGAATAGAAAATTTCCAAGATTGTTATTTTTAAATAGCAATTTTTCCCAAACTTCATGTAACGTCCACGTTTTTAGTATCTGCGTCTAATAATAATTGATAGTGTTCAAGTTATTAAATTTTAGTTTTCTGACATCACAATGTTCTTAAATCAAAACAATTACAAGTTCCATAACTCCCAGTTCTAGTCCACCATTCCAATTATTGATTTAATACTAAGTCTAGGTGTCTTTCCACCTTTTATGGAACGTGATTAGATGCTATGGAATTCGGTCCGAGTTTCTCGATAAACTGCTTGAGAAGGGAGAATGCTCAATGAATTATCTAATTTATTTGAAAAGGACTATTTAAAAATTTAAAATGCATCGAGAGAAAAACTTTTACATAATTTACTTCGATGCACATGAAATACTCAGTACATTATTAATGCATTAAATGTTCCATTTCGTTCTGATTTCAAAAATAAAAGCTTGCGGAACACAATCATTGCATGAGCGTCTCAAACTGTTTTCTCGAATTTAATAATATTGTATTCTTTGGTGATCGTAGTGATCTCTTTTATGTGGCATCTGTTATCTCATAGACTTCAAGAGCAGATGTTCTTGAAGCCAAAGAAAGCGGTCAGCGATAATAGCACACAAAACCTTGTTATACATATCTTGGTCTTGTTTGTTAACAATTTTAGAGAATCTAGTCATGTGATTTTGGCATGTGTTTCACACTATACTTTTTTTCTGATGGGGGAAAATACGAAGGATTTCTTCTCGATGGTGTTTAATTTCGTTCTAACTTATTGAAAATCGGACCGAAATCAATCAATTACATTTTTTTTTTCTTTGTTTTGATACTGAATTTCATAGGTGTCATAATTTTATAAAAAGTAGCATTCAATATATCTAAATAAAAATGTCATTATGTTTAAATCTATGATTGAAAGGTGCTTAAACGCCTGAAGAAAAGACTGCGAGGACATTGTAACATCATACATTACATATTTTGTTCTAGAAAGACGCAATATCGTCATTCCTAAAAATCGTATTTCTTAATTCGTGCTAAAGTATTTGTCTCCTGATAGAAATCATACACCAACACTATTAAATACGTAGCATGGGTGCGGGCTGGCTGCTTATATTGACTTCGCGTCTCTAAATGAATCACTAATAATTTTTGCTGGAGAGTAAATACTTTTAAATTGCAATTAACATCTTCAATCCTGGTCAACAGCCGACTAGTCGTATTGCCTGGAACGGCCGTTTTTATAGCAGCTAATTGTTTTTTTACGTTTATATTTAAATTCAGGTGCGTATTGCGTCTGAAGTTTATTGTTTTCTGACAAGATACACATACATACATTTTTGTCCTTCCTCTTGTTTAAATAATCTCTTAGCAACAGTGACTAGGAATGACCATTGCCAATTGCCATAGAAACCAAGAGTCTGACCCATTCTCTGTGTCAAGGTTTCTATAAGAATTAGTTTGTAGTTTAAGCTGAAAGTACGCTAATTTAAAATTATATAAAAAATCGAATTATTCGGTTCGATTCAAAAACAAATAAATCATATTATCATTTCGAGTCATCCTCAGAAGGCAATAACTCATACACTACTCTATTATTTGGCCGGGATATTGTTACTTCACAAGCAGCACACCATATAAATATCACAAAACTGACCTTTAGTTAAAAGCAAAATATTTACAATTAAATCAGGTAGATTTATATGGTACCTGTTTATAAGCCTTTGGAGCGCATGTACTGCTCCGGGTGTATTTTAGATGTAGCAATAATAAGTCTAAAATGTATGTCAACGACTGTACAAGTTAATCACTTAGGAAAATGCATTTAAATTTGAAAAAATCATCGACAATTGCATGGGTAATAATTAACAGGTCCGGATCGCTGCTTTTGCTATGTGGAACGTAGTAATGCAATATCTTCGTTACCTTTTACTTTATATCGACATCAAAAATCTAACAAATGCCTGTTATTACATACGATTGAGTTATTCATTCCAATGTTAATCTCTGCCGTTATGGAAACCACATTATTTTGATTACCGTTGAGATGTGGAAAATTGATTTGGTTTGAGAACTAGGCATGTGTCGCAAAGATTGTATTTTAGATAGGATATGCTATTTGAAATGTAAATGAGCAATTAAATACGTTTTGATCGATCATACGTCTATTTGAACAAATTCTTTGCAAGTTTTGATGAGGGTCAGAAAATCAATTTTTTTAAATATTTTTAGCCGTAAAGTGGAATAGGGGAACTTACTTGTCTTCTTTACAAGATATAAAATAATTCTAAAATCCCCACATTACGTTTCTATTTTTTTAATTTTTTTAAACGCTGAATTTTCACGGTTCTTTATTTATGTTTATTTATGTTTTTAAATCCTTTAACAATTTTGCTCTTTCATTTTGTCCCGTACCTTTGCAAACTTCGTAATCTATATTCCAATTTTCAATATATACGGGGTTGCTCATTAGTGCGTCAAAGTGCGATTTCTCAGTAAATATAAGTTTTGGAAGGAAATTTGTCTTAGTAAAGTTTTTGGGGAATAAAAGGCACGTATTTTTAAATGATTTTCAAATGTACAGGGTCTGTCATAAAAGTGTGGTAGTACCAAATTATGTTTTTTTAAATGCAACCCTCCAATTTTTTTGCCATTTTCGGATTTATCGTCAAATTTTAAGGCTAGTTTATGGAATAGGTCTTATATATAAAAAAATTACCATTTTCGAGTTATTTGTGAAAATTCGAAAATTTTGATAGCTGCAAGATCTCACGGAAATCAATGCTGTTTCCTAACCGTTGCGAATTTTGGAATCGATCTTATGGGGCTCCAAGGCGACATAATAAGCTACGTTTTGATATGTTTTAGTTTAAAAAGAGTTTTCCATAACCCTCGAATTAGGCCTCCGAAGTTGTATGACTTCAATCCTCAATAACTTGCTTATTTCAAATAGAATGCCCTACTTTTCTCGACGGCATCCTGTTCAGAATCCAAAAACCTACAACTTTTGTCAACATTACCCTATCCCTAAACCCCACCGTTTCTGAGCTGCTGAAAATTGCCCCTTTTTTACATCTAAATTTGTATTTGAAAAGTGAGTTTCGATCACTGTATTATTATTTATAACAAATTATTATTATTTATTTTCACAATATTATTTGTATCCACAATAAATTCTCAAACTGTCCTCCATTTCGATCAGAAACCTAAGATGTTACGAGAAGTAAATAGGTCTTTTCTGGCAAGACTTCAACTGGTTTCTATATTATACATGGTATATATTCAAATTCTCAATAATTGGAAAATTTATTAGGTAACCATTTCGTGGAGCGCTAGAATAATATGGAAATAAAATGATTTCTTTTGCTCAATGTGAGTTTGCGGCGCTTCAAACGTTTTCCATCCTTTTTTTGTTAACTCAAATCGAACAAAACTTCCCATTTGCTGCGTTGCCATGAGGAATTCTTAGTTCACTTAATTTCACAAAGCCAATCGGAAAGATTTGTGATAAACTCTCATTCTTCATGAAGACAATTTTACGGTAACAAAACTCATTTTGCTCCGTCAAAATCGTAAAACCAAAATACACATGTATGTATATGCATGGACCACCCAGATTTGCTCACGAATGCTTGTATAATTTCAATAAATATAGTTTTGTTTACACTTTCAAAACCAATCAAGGTGAAGTCCGAAGTTTTTGATATAAACACCGTGCTATAATTAACATGCCATTTGAATTCCCAAAACTTGCAGCAATCACCTGTAAGAATTTGATTGTGGTGCGAGTTGTCGAGCAATAGAAATGTTCAATTGTTCTGGGAGTGTGTTCGAACACTGGTTGGTCATTGATAAAACTGCTCATTTGCGAAACCCTACTAGACAAGTGCATAAATAACTCAAAACAAGATTTCTTACTGCACGACAATGACCTGGAAAAATCTTTGTGCGGAGTATTCACGTTCTCTTTATCTAATGTGAAACGTACATGTACAACACCTCTTTTGTTGCCAAATATTCTACTTAGCCTGTACCTTGCGCTTATGCACTGCAATGCAATTTTGTGAAAGGAAATGATGTTAGCTGTAAAACCAATAAATGTGGAAATGTCCAAGTTTTATATTTACATTCATTCATGGCGCACAACGGTAAGAAGAAGTCGTTGCTTGCGAAAATTTGCAAAATAGGTAATATCGTCAAGGAAACAGGTTCTTACCATTTTTCTACTAAAACACATACAATGGGCAATTCGGGTTAGTGGTTCTATTGTGGCTCCGAGATTGTCGTTAAGAAATCTAGACTTTTATGAATATTCCCATTATCAAAGCAACGTGATAGCGTCGGTACTACATACTGGTGCCTAGGCACTTTCACACATAAAACTAATTTAAATAAAAACAATTAATTTGAGAACCAGGAACACATGGAATGTCTTTTATGAACATGAGATGACACCTTTATTATGAGAAAAATCGCCTGAAAAGAATACGGTACTTTCATTAAAGTAATTTAATAATTTTTTGGAAGTGTGGGGAGTGTCAGGGTGTGACAAAAAAATGTGCCCTCAATTTTTGGGCTTTAATGAGCTTTTCAAAACATTAAACTTTTACTTGCAAACGTTTCTTACATTTTTTTAAACTCGTGTCCTAAATTGTCCAATTCCCTAAAGTGCAACACCAAACTTCTAATAGTCTCTCTAAGAGTTGGAACAGTATCGTGATATAGCCTCTATGATATGCATGTAATATACTAAAAGGTCTCATATAAAAAAACCTTATAGTAAGCGATAGACATAAACCAAATGCAGTAAATAAAATGTTTAATAAGGAAAAACTAGATCTGGAAAAATTGTGAGCAATCAGCAAGATAATAATTAAGGAACTAGGTAGAGAGAAGTATTAAAGGAAAGGAAATTAAATTTAAGTCTCACCTAAAAACAGACTCCTATCTCGTCTACTTTAAATAGTTTAAACAGTGGCTTACGTGTAAACAATTGCAAATATTAGAAGTAAGACAAGAGTCCATACGTGTTGAGTACTGTCTGCTTGCAAGAAGTAAATCAATAATTTATGCGCCTAAACGAGTACAATCAATTCGAGTAAATTGATATCCATAAACAATAAAGTTTTCCGGTGTGATTGCTCAAGTTCAACAATCTGGTAAGAAATAACTATAATGCAATATAGTATTTTAACCAGATCGAAATAAGCATCAGGGCAAACGAGTCGATTCGCCGCGAATGGTCAGGCAGATTCGACCTTAACAGAACTGGTCATCGAGGAATTTTTTCGAAATCATGACCGCAAAGGTCCAATCATTCTTTTTTCGCGATCAAGGTCTCGAGCAAAAGAAAGAAATATCCGGAAATGTGTAATTTTGTAATGTAATATTAAATTCAAGAAGATTGGTCGTACGGGACGAGCAAAACTTATCGATTGGGTTTAGGAAAAAATATACTCTTACGTTAGGACTCAGGGTCTCATGGAATTAATGAAAAATACTTTAACATTCATCTTTCTGGGAAACAAACATTAGTTCGGATAAAAAGAAGCGCGCAATAGATGGTGAACAGTAAGACGTAGCTAAGCCAGGTACTGTTGATAATCAAACGTCTTACATTGACAATAAGTAGAACGAATAGATTTATCAAAGTTCTGCCTCTACAATACTACTGTTACGTTATGAAATAAATTTCCGAATTCTTTAGTTTACCACAAAGTCGTCACCATTAAAAAGAGGTTAACATTGGAAGCTTTGATTTCAAAAAGCTCACACGCCTTCTTTTTAACCATGTTTTTATAACATGGGTGCCACGTCTCCTATTACAGATAAAAGTATTTCCATTCTAGTCGGAAACCGAAACTTTGAGATCAAAAATGAAATTTTCTTGTTAAACTCAACAATTCCCCTAACGGTCTTCCATTCAGTCAAAGCAAATAAGATAAGTATTAATTCCATATCGGCCAACTTTGTATAGGCAAATACGTACATTAAAATAGGAAAGTGTGCAATAATAATTTCATTCTGGTGCGAAGCTTAAATATTGCGGAATTTTTTTGCAACTCCTATATGCCCATAATTTCTCGCATTCTTCAAATTACATACTTATGATAGCTACGAAAAATAATTGTCTTAAATTACTTATTAACGATGTTTGTCATTATTACGACATTAAATGAAATTATTAGGAATATATATGCATTTGGACAATAAAAATTTGTCTAGATAGTTAATGATCTTTCGTAGAAATTCCTTGAAAATTAGTATAATAAGATTTGTTAACAGTTTTATATACATACCCCATGGAGCGCCACAAACGTAACTGATCGTGGTAAATATTACATATCTAACATTAGCATAGAAATGGTAACTTAAGCTCGTTATTTCGAAGTGCCTGTTACGCAAAACGGTACTTGTCATACATCCTTTCTTCCAGTAAAAGTTCAAGTTCGCGTTATTTCCTAACTATCCATTAACAGCATGAATCGTTTTGCGATTGTCGTTAGACATTTATTTTTTCAGTGGTGTCTGAAGTCAAATTTCAGCTCTGTTTAATAAGAAATATGATTATCGTCCATTTTCTTTAAAAAAAGTATGCGATTGAATCGGAATTGGTAATAATCATCGTTGTATTAACAATTTACATATTTACCCAACAAAAAAAAATGAAAAAAGTGGGCGTAACCCATATATTTATCGCCTGTCTTAATCTTTTCCCACTTTTGGGTCCGATATTACACTCTCAGTTCAGACACTGCTCAAATTTAAATTCAAAATTGTAAAAGAAAATCAGCAAAATGTACATACAGTCACTCAAAAAAGTATCCGTACAGCCGGAAAAAAATTCTGTAAACCGTAACTTTTGACTGATTTTGTTCAAATTTTGTATAATGAAAATTCAAACCGAAACTCAGTTTGCGTAATTGAGCAACTTTTGAAAATTGAACTTTTAGAGTGCTTTCCAGCGTTTAAAAAAAACTCCGTTTTGAAAACTTCTTGTGCGGTGGAAATTTTTCAATGTGGTTTTAACATTCTTGTAAAGGGGATTTTTCTTCATATATCCTGAAAATTTGATCAAAATCGAACAACAAATAAGGGAGTTGCAGCCTTTCAAAAACGCCAAAGAGTGACGATTTTCGCGCAAAATAACGAAACTTTGACATTTTTGACGACTTTAAAAAGCTGCAGCTCCCTTATTTGCGGTTCGATTTTGATCAAATTTTCAGGATATATGAAGAAAAATCCCCTTTACAAGAATGTTAAAACCACATTGAAAAATTTCCACCGCACAAGAAGTTTTCAAAACGGAGTTAAAATTTAAATTTTCAAAAGTTGCTCAATTACGCAAACTGAGTTTCGGTTTGAATTTTCATTATACAAAATTTGAACGAAATCAGTCAAAAGTTACGGTTTACAGAATTTTTTTATGCCTGTACGGATACTTTTTTGAGTGACTGTATATCAAATCTAAACCCTCGACGTCAAATTTGGGTTTAATTTTTAGCCAAGGTAGAATTGTATAGGTAGCTAAAAATGGGCTTAATTTTTTATTTTTAGAATTTCTTCAATCCTTTAGAATATTTTAACGATCGAAGGGTTTTGAAAAATGAAAATTTCGACACCTACTTCGTAAGATTAAACGCAATTAATAATTTACATTAATTTTTATTTTCAATGAAGGATGTCTCAAGCAGTCACGTTGGGAACTTCTAAGAACTGATTAAAACGTACTTGGTGTGGGTATAACGTGAACCCTTTCGCGCTGGAACGGTAAATTTGGATAAAAGACAACAACAATAATTATTCGGGTGAAAAGAAAATCGTTTTGAAAAGTGCTACCGTGTAACCTTGACACGGCCTAAACTACCAACGTTCAATAAAATCAAATATTTACATAGGTCATTAATAATATTATGTGGCAATCAGTGCGTGTACCTGACCGATGTCTATAGAGAGAGGTGGTGCAAATAGTGGTTTATCACCACATGGTGAGTGCTAGCGATTTTTGTAAATTGTGAAGGTCGGTAGAACCGTTCTTTAGGTAAATGCTAGTGCCTAGAGCATTAGTTACAATTAGCCGGGACGTTTGTTTTTAGTCATATCTGGTAAGTCAGAGCGTTGTGCACGAATAAAAGAGCGTTTCATGTTTCTAAAAAATAGGAAAAAAGCATTTATTTTAACATATTAAGTATCTGTCTATGAGAAGCCATTACTAATCCCTTTTTTTTTCAAGTACATTTTTAGGCGGTCAAAATTCCAAACTTCTGGATTGAACAAGTGCATAACCTAAGTTAACCTATATCTCGTTCTAACGAAACATTTACTATAACATACTGTAATAGGACGGTTTATTTTAATATTTTTCAAGCGACATTTTTTTCTAAATATTCTAATAAAACATATAGAAATTCGAAACACTGTCGGTGGTGGTACTTACTGTCTTACTTTAGTATCCCCCGCAGTAGCGATTTTTTTCGATTTTTTTTACTGTTTGGCTCCGAAAAGACAAGATTTCGAAAATTGTAAAATTTGCAGCTTGCCATAGCTTGAAAGAGGATGGAAAGATTTTAATTTCTTATATTAAAAAAAAAAGTTAAAGTTAAAAAAAAACTTCATTTTTTTTAACTTTAAAGATGAAATTTGGTAGAGAGCCTGTTCTAAAAGATATAGTCATTCCTCTTGTTGAAATGATGTCCGTCCACACCGTGTGCAAAAGAACTTTTTCGTATGTGAAATGTGTAAGTAATAATTATTCGCTTTTTTGCGCGATCTTTTTTTGTTAATTTCCTATGAGCAGTTCAGGTACCGACATGTGCAGGAAAGAAGATATTTTCTCGCTTAAAGAAATAACAAATTCGCACAACTATCCTAAAAAATCCAGTTTTTCTCTACTCTAAATGAATCTTTAAATTTTAATGATTTCATTTTTGATACGCTGTTTCTTCTAATCGCTTTTTTTATAAACATAAATATTCTCAATTAAGTTTTAAACAAATGTATTGCCTATAAATCCACAATATAGCTATTTATAAAATTAATATTAAATTTAAAAAAGCAAAAAGTGTTTCAATTAGTGTATGCAATGACGTAAAGAAAAATTAACTATTCAGAGTCATTTACTGGTATTGTTTTTCAATGATAAATTATTTTTTAAAGTATAATTATTTTTTTATAAATGCTGCAACGTATTTTCATGGACATATTTCAGGGAGTGATAGTGCAATGCAAAAAAATTTTTAAACGTTGAGAAACTCATGGTAAAAAAGGCACCATTTTCAATATACGGAATAGCAAAGAGCGGAGTCCCATATCTTAGTGGGAATAAAACATTTGCAACAGTTAAATTTTTTTTTTTCATTTTGATTTAAGATTAAATATTATAAACTTTTTCACATAAATGATAGCAAAAGTGGAAATTTTTTTTTTGTTTATTTCGTTTACATTTTTAATTTGCATCGAAAGATATTTTTACAAATTGTAGGAACATGCTGCAAGATTCTAAAATATTGCTAGAGACCAAAAAGCTAAAGATCTGAAGGAGAGATTTAAATTTGGCACTAGAATTCATAAAGGGTGTTCCGAAAAAAGGTGCAAAGTATAAAATAGTATATGACCCAAAAAAAAATGACACTCTGCATATGGCTACCGTCGATCTTGGCATTGTGTCGTACAGGGTCTTAAAGAAAATAGATGTACGAAAATTATTAAATTCAACTCAAGGCATACACGAGAAAAACATAAAATATGAGAAAAAATGCGAAACCTTGTCACCCTGTATAGATAATTCTCCATGGTGTTATTTCAAAAGCCTTGAGATTTAAAACATCTTGCACTAACAAAACAACAGGTAGTCTTAAAAACAAGTATGTCAATACTCCGGAAACAAAAATATTCCATACATAGATATATATATATATATGTATATATCTATGTATGTATGTATGTATGTATGTATGTATGTATGTATATATGTATGAATGTATGTATGTATGTATGCTATATTATTTCGTGTAGTGCAAAGCTACTTGAAACTTTAGAGGTCATTGTATCATTCATTAATCATTGATTGAGTTACATGATTATTACCAAAACTAATATGTCTGTGTTTCTTTGACGCATGAATGTAATAACAAATGTCGGTAACCAACGTAGTTTGGAAGACCTTAATGTAAATTCTCGTATCATTAATACTTATTTACTCTTTAAATTACCTTTGGCGTAGACCTTAGTAGTTTTAAAAATAAAACACAACAGATAATAAAATTATTCTGTGGTTCGTTCCTTTGTGTATATTTTCTTACCGATATCGATTCTTAGATGATTTATTTCAGTGGTGAAGCGACGACAAATGAGATATTCGGAACTATTAATACTCATAACATATGCACATTTATTGATAGAAGCAACGTTCAGCAGAGAGACTTTTTTCTCATGTTCGTCATTGCCATAAACGTTACATTTTGTAGTACGTTTTTGATCATAAATTTAATACCATTTTTTTATTTTTTTGCAGAGTGCCATCACCCTTTTAAATAAAATGATGAACAATGGACAATGAGTTGATAATTTAATAGCGTTTCATACATTTGTTCGCCACTTTCAATCAGTACCTGTCATATAACAGGAACAAGCAACAAGCGGAATTCGATTTTAAAACATTTTGCTATGTTATGTCCTAAAAAACAATTTAAGCAAACATAAATTCCCATCGGTATATTAAATATAAAAACAAGATATTCTATAATTAGCTATTTGTCTAAAATAGGAGTTTTTGAAGTGGGTTGGATAGTATTTGAAAACAGTCAACAGTTTATATGTATATCGTTTCTGACCACATTGCAGCTCTGTGTTTCCAATGTAATTGTACTAATTCCTGTCAAAACACAAATAAAATGAAATCGTCTATCAATTAAACTAAAATAACTCAAAAGCATAAGTAGGGAAATACTTCACTTCAAATACGGTAGTGAGAAGCATAGTTCTGAATCGATATGTTTAAATTGAAGGAGGCTGATTCATATATTTTTTTTTAATATAAAATAATGTCGAATTGATTTTTTAATATTCAATTATGTACTTAAATTATAAAGTACAGTAGAACCTTTTTTATAACTTGATCGAGTAGACCTTGAGTCCGAATTTACCACATCTTAATTATTTAATATTTATTAAATTTACCTCACCTTCCATATTCAATTAAGCACTTTTTTTGTAATTTATATTTACACATTATAAATAATTTATATGTGTTGTCTACGTTCGATACGATTTAAAATTTCCTCAAAATTAAGACGAAATATAGAAAAACTAATATGCGTTTGCTAGGCTTCATTAAAAAGAAAATCGTGAAAAACAATAATCATTTGCAAACAGCAAGATTCATACATATTTTTACGCTAATTTTAGTTCTTTTGAAATTTAAGAAATAACTTTAGTATTTTTTGACATTCTTTTAGCTGAAGATATCGCACTTGGTAAGACTTTAAAGTCCAGAATTTTATAAATACAATTTATCTGACTTCTGTTAATAACTTTAAAGAGCGCTTTTTAAAACATTTTCTTTAAAATTATAGTATTATTCGCTAGTATCTGGATTCTTTTTCTTCATAATATTTTTATTGTGGCCAGAATATTGTCTTTTTCTTTCTCGCTTAGATCTACATTTAGCATCTTTAAAATTATTATGTTGATTTGAAATTTTATTCATCAGAACTCGAGTGTTGGGGAAAGTCGGAATTTTCTAAATTTTTTGTTTGACATATATCCATTTCCTATTGAAATTTTGCTGTTTAATTTTCATAAACGTCATAATTATAAATTTCATAAAGTTAAGATGATATTTATCTTAACTAAACTCCAAGTGGTAAGTAATATAATCGTCGCCTTTAAGAACTTTAAACTAGTGCTCGTAATGATTATTATCATTATTCGAATCTAAATGTTGAGGGATGTAACGTTTATCTTATATCGAGAGAAAAGGACTATTGATCATTTGGTGTTTCTCTTCTTTTAAAGTTATTAATCTTCTGGCTTTCTAGAACCATAAGTTAAACTCTCCTGTCAACATGTCAAAAATGAACTTTGAAAATCTGAAAAATTTTTAAATTTTGTATGAACCTTTAAATTACTAAATAGCCGGAATCTGTCAATAAGAAGACTAATAATGATTATTAAATATTCATTATAACATACACAAGTTATATTACGGTCGAATATAGCCAGAAACTGAATGCGCGCAGCATAATATTTTTATTAAGTCAACCTAGTCAATGTTGGAATTTTCAGTTTTCAACAAACATTCAAATCACTTTCTAGAGTATGTACACGTTTGTGTCAAAACCATTTGCAATTTGAATTCTTTAATTAACTTTTTGCCTGTCCTCATGAGTGGTAACTAAAAAGAAGATCAAGGTCGATGGTTATCAAAATGCTGAATTTACTGATAGTCACAATACAAGTTTCATGGCATATTTAATTCGATATCACAACAAACAACACTGATGACATTAAATAAAATTATAAATTTATGATTGAAAGTTTTGTAAAATTGTATTTTTTCCATTTTTTTGACGATTTGATATATAGCTGATGGGACGAGTTAAAACAAAAACAATAAGTTTATTACTTTCACAATCAGCAGATTGGCCGAAACGAAAGCGAATTCGATTTTTCGGTAATTAACATTGGATTAATAGGACCATTACCATAAAATGCGCATATAAACGATTCCCAATGAATGCAGTAGGAGCTACCTTCGTGACCATTTAATTGCAATGAAAAATGTGCCACGCCGAAACTTCTGCTCGGAATTAATTTGATTGCTTCTTACTAAACTGACACCTTGTTTCTTTATAAATTAATTCAATATTGGTACACCCGATAGCGGTAAAAATTCTTTTTAAGAAATTGCCCCATGATGGAATTTTCGCAAAATCGATGGCGGGAAATACCTGCCGAATACCATATTTTGATGAAATATTATGCAAAAATCTCCGAAAACCAGAAAAGAATCATCCACGAACAGAAAATTATAACCTCTAAATTAGCATTTCACACAATGGTGTGATTTATTAGTTCCGCAAATTAATTATTAATTTACGTATTCACTTGACATTAGTTGAGGCCTTCGTTAAAAAGTAGTTTAATGTTTTTCTCCTTCTTATTACAGATTCAAAGATGACTCAGATACTTCACTATATCTACCATGCTTACCGAGACCTGATGGACAATAAAAGTGGTAAATTTTAGTAATTATATAATGGTTATTTTAAAATATGTATCGAAAAAGTTATACTGAACAGTGCAAAATGTTACAAGGACTTATTTAAAATCCATGATTCCAAATTTGCCAGTTTTCCTGGAATAATTGAAGATGCAAAAAAGCGCGTTAGCAGGTTTTAGCTTAAACCCTGATTAAAAAATTTACCTTTGGGCCAAATGCAGGGCTCAAAACTGAGCGCGAGTACAAATTGAGTGTAATATTGACATTTCCTGTTTATTTAAAATATTATAGATTAATTACCCATTATCAAACATCATAATCCATTTATTAATTGTCAGCCCAAACTTGTTAAAATTCCTCGTAAAGAGGAAAAAATTGTTGGATTGTCGTAAGGTTCTTTAATAGTTTTATTCAATTTATGCCTCAGTATTCTAAGCGGTGTTTATACTGGACACCAAATTTTTACAATTACCAATTTTAGTGAAAATGGTTTTTTCATGTTAATGTTGGTTGAAACACTTTTACCGTCTCAAATTATTTTATGGTAAAATGTGTTAATTACGATTATTTACATCTTAACAATAACTTTTTCTACCAACTTACGGAAAGTAACTATGTATATTCTGAATCCATTTAAGTGAAGAGATATAGTTTTCCGCATGCGAGCACATTCCGCACTCATTTGCATCAGAAACGACTCAAGTTAGCAATGACACCATAAAGTTTCTCTTGAATACCCAAACCGAGAAGGTGCAATTGACCTTTATCTGTCATAGATCTATCGAACAGGCGCCACTCTGTACAACTGGGTCTTAGAGTGACGGTGAAAAGTAGATGAACAGACAGTAGCAACGTGTGTTTTGCTTGTAGTAAAAGATTATTGAAAATTCTTAACTCAAAATTGGAATTGAATATATCCTTGTAGAGGTTTTGCTTTGAGAGTGCTGAATTTTATGTAATATATCAGTAAGAAATCTCTCCTCACTACTCTGCATGTATAGTAAATATAAACATTCTTACAACACCAATTCACAATAATAATTAAATTATGTGTAATTAAAATTCTACATTATCTACATTTTTTACACAAACACGTACGATCGTGTGGTAACTCATAACCCCATCAGTGACGATTTGATAGAAAGCTTAATTTCCAAAAAAAACGTAACTAGTGAAATTAAGAATTTTCCCAACAGCATTTCTTTGTCAAACTAAGTAAAAAAGGGGGAACTTTGGTTTCATTATAGTTTTAGTTTTCGTTTTATTGATAATAGTAAAAGAAATGGCTTTTGATTTGTTATAAACATCGCCACTGAATTTGTGGATATATGCCATTAAGAGCATTTAATTTATCACCCGTTTGTTCAATCATTAAAAAAACAACTATTTCATTATGAAATGAAAATTATCAGTACCCTAAGACGATAATATTTTTGACAAAGTCGACGTGTCAAAAATGCTACGAAGGCGTCATTAATTCATATGTAGTGTTTAGTTAGGAAAAACCTCTCGATGTAGGTGGTGCATCGAAAATTTTGATAATCGGAATCAGAGACCAGCACTCGTGACTTTTTATTCCAAACTGCGTTAATGCATGTTAGAGTCCGAAAATTTATCTACCATTTTCAATGGCCTTGGTAAAGAATATGATTCGAAGCTCAAAAACTTACCAGATTTTGCTTCAAAGCGCTCATTAATACTCCATTTCTGAAACATTCTTCAATGCGTCACTAGATAGGTTTTAGCGAAAAAACACGTCACAATATTCAACTCGTGATTAAATAGTTTTTGGTAAAAGTCCGACACGAATAAACAGGGATTTTACCGGAAAAAACGCGTAACACTTCGTTAAACATATTTTTATGTGTTTAAGTCCTTTTACCCGATACAAAACGCGGATTTTACACGAAAAATTAACGACGAAAATTAAGTCATACCGAGGTTTACAATAGTGGCGCTAATACTAAAACATGGCTGACAACATACAGCCCTGCGCAAACAGCTGACACATCCAATGCATCACCGCACACTAGATGAATTTTGCGATGATTTATTACAAGAATTAGGAGAAAATTACAGGTTTAGGACTTAATTTTTCTAGTAAATTTCTTCTAATTGCATTAAATTGGGACCTTCGGTCTACAATAGAAAAGTCAGAAATATACAGCCTCAAGGTAAAACATTTTAAAATCGATTTCAAAAATTCTCCTAGATTTGAAATTTCATTCCAGTGCATTCATATTTTTTCCGCTCAATGAGTCATATATCGAGTAGCTTTAGAATTTTCTTTTAATTTTTCGCAATTATATTATGGAAAAACTAGTGATTGTGTACTCCTTTCGAAGAGCTGAATCCCGCCACCTTAAGACGATTCACAAACCTCTTGCCGATTTTCACTGGAAGTTTCTCGCAGACTTATGCATCCAACGCGATTTCCAGAATATGTCCGTTCCAGATATATAACGCTCAACTTTCTTCCGCTTTAAATGAGAGAACCATTTAAGGCGGACAATGTTATCATTTGTACAACATTCTTTCTTCCCGCTCTTTAAATTGGCAAGTCACGCTGTAGTGTTTGTTTTCGACATTGGCGGAAAAGCTCTGTTTCCAACCCAGTGCAATGTTGCTAATCGAAACAACACTCCCTCATAAGAAAAAATAAAATTGCTGGTAGTAATCGCAGGACAATACATCGGATGGCAAATCTGAAAATGTCATCGGAGAGCTGAGACTAAGTGGTGATAAGAAAGTGCTTGTAGTTTTGGGCCTCCTTGTCAAATAATGTTAAAAAAATAAAAACGCAATCTGCAGTTTGTACTTTTCTTCGGATATCCTCGGGAGAACTCAGAAAATTCAGATTTCGAAAGCAGCACTTAGTCCGGTCCTAAATTATGCCACTTTACTCTCATTTTAAACTTCTTGGTGCTTCCTCTAGTTTCTGAAATCGCAATGGTGCGGATCGAATGTGAGATAACATACAGATGCCAAGACCCCAATACATCTTTCATAAATTTAAGTAGTTGAGACACTACACAAGGTGTAATATATCACTATGGAAATAGTTCACGAAACAATAATACTCTGCAAAATAATTTAAAAATTTTAATAAATCTATGGTCAAAAATGCACCACGTTCCACATACAGGGTGGCAAAGAGTATTATCCTTCCAAGAAATACCTTCACGATATGTTACACCCTGTATATGAGTTCTAATTTTCACAACTTTGATAGACTCACTAGAGTATCTTTATAATCTTTTCAAGTACAATGTTTTGTTTCGTCTTTTTAAACTTATAATAATTATTATTATTTCAGATCAGAGAGTTAAAGACTGGTTCCTCATGAGCTCCCCTCTTCCGACGTTATGTATATGCATCACATACGTTTACATAGTAAAATTCTTAGGGCCTAAATTGATGGAAAATAGGAAACCGTTCGAATTGAAGAAACTATTAATTTATTATAATTTATTCCAAGTGATGTTCAGCATGTGGCTTTTCTATGAGGTAGGTAAAATTGTTGGCTTCGTGATTTTTTCTTGTGCAGTGCATGGAAAGTGTGTGTCCTCATTCTGGTAACTCTCAACTAAAGCTCGAGGTAAAATTACCATACAATGATAATCGCAATCACACTTATTTGAATTGTTGGCTGAGAATTTAATGCGCACTTTGCATATATACTATAATTTTTGAAAAAGTCTTAATAACTATCAAGAAATATCGGCTACCTGCTATCTTAAGGCATTAAACAGGGAAAGTAAGCAATCACATAATTTTTGATTCGATGTATAATAATCTGTTATACATTAATGTTGTAAAGTACATTATTATGCTCCGAACGTAACGAATCTAAATCGTGAAAGTCATAAGTAGATAATAATCGCAGTATATATACGATTTTTTCCCCTACTACATTTAACTAAATTTTATAAAGTACCAATAAACTTTACTAAATTAAACATAAATTAAATTCAAAACACAAAAAAATGACGCGTCTAGAATGATAACATAACGGTGCCGTTTTATTTGACATTTATTTCCATGGCGATAAATAACTCAGTAATAGAGATGATGAGACATTGCAGACTATTAACTCATTAGGTAAATAATAAGTAATACACTTCTCGTAATCGACCTGTCATTAAATTATTAAAAAAAAACTAATAAACATACTTAAAAAATCATTTAGCACACCAAGTAATGGTAAATTTTATACCAAGGAATGCAAAAACTGATACATGTAAGATTTTTTTGACTTACTGACAACTTGCTGGAAATAGAAATTACTTACATTTCTTACCAAAACCACAATTAAAGTCATATCGTTCACTATATACAGTCAGCTGTAGCAAGATGAAGTAATCTAAATGAAGTTAATTACTATGATTGTTCTCATGTTTAGGCCTCGGTTTCGGGCTGGCTCAACCACTACAGTCTAAAGTGCCAACCAGTGGACTATTCCCCATCGCCGTTAGCAATGAGGGTAAGTACAGAATGCCTCAATCAATTCCCTTTTCAAGCTCAGTCAACTCTTTGAGATTGACCACCAATTATGAAAATGTACTCAATACTCCCCTATAAAAATCAAATTGCAGTAAATATATAAAATTTTTTATTGAACTCCCTGGATTTATTTTTGTAATTTCCTTAAGATCCCAAAAATTGCAGTGCTGTAACTTTGCCAAAACGATAGTGTTATTATGATAAGCACAAACTTCTTAAGGGTCGACGCTGTTCTAACACGCTATACACGACGGAACCTGTTGGTAGTAGGTGATCAATGTAGGCATTTCGTCAGTCGCCAAACAAATAAACCGATTGAGAAGTTTTATTTCATATCAATTCTAGAAAATTCTAACACTAAACAATTAGATAAAACCACAGATAATGTTGTGTCATTACTTCAGTGATTTTTTATCGTTGATTTTTCGCCATTATGACTTCACTTCAATTTATTACGCTGATTATAAAATAAGGAAAATTTATCGGTAAATCCTTTATATTCAGAAATAATATTTAAGATCAACCTCTAATAAGTTTTTCCAGAAAAATGATGATCATAGAAGATAAACAATCAGACATTGCTCTGCCTTTATTTGACTTTTCCGTTGGCAATTAATTATCCTCCTGATACAAGTAAAGGGATATTAATTTTCCAGTCCAAAAAGTAACCACAATATGAAATATAGACATCAGTAATCAGTTTCTTTGTCTGCGAGAAGAGTATCTGCCATTTAATATTAATAGTACCCACTTTTCATCAATTTCCCCCTAATGTCTTTCTTCTAAAACTCAATGCCTTCATACATCTAAAATATATGCAGTGTAGCATAATCAAATAAGTACACACAGGATGTTATTATTGAATAAGTGTTCGATATTTCATAGGATGATTTTGCAAGTAGTTTTAAGATGGATAGTTCTGATAAATATGTGTCCTAGATCGTTTAATTTTCAAGATATGGGGTATCGAAGTGGAAAAAACAAATCACGTGTTTTTTTATATCTTTCCATCTCTTCTAACTAATTTGACCAAATTTCGTATGCGAGAGTTTTTTAGTGTGAAAAACTTAAATTTATCAACAATTTAGTTGTATCTTCTAGGGGCGCTACAAGCTCCCATTAGAACATTTTTAAATAACTACAACTTTTTTGCTTCGCCTCATACGCATGCTCATTAGCAAGCTCATACGTAAAATATACGTCGGTTAGTTCTGAATTGGGAAAATTTGCCACTTCTTAAAGAGAAATAATTACAGTAATTTTCTTAAAATTTATAAGTTAAATTCGTAGGTGTCGGTTAACTTCAACTATATTTTTCACCGCGCGCTTTAGGAGATACAACTAAATCGTTAATAAATTTAAGTTTGTTATTCTCAAACACTCCCAGATGTGAAATTTTGTAAAATTGGCTGGAAAAGACAGAAAGATATCAAAGAATATGTGATTTATTATATATTTTTTTATTATGTATATATTTTTTTCAAGTTTGACACCCTGTATTTCGAAAACTAAACGAGCTAGGATATATGTCTATAAGAACTTTTTAAAGCTACTTGAAAAATCACCCTAATAAATATCGGACACTAACTCAATAACACCCTGAGTAAGCACAGATGTTTTATAATTTGGGGTTAATTTTGTTTCTGATTCTTCTAGATGGTTCAAGGATGCTGGTGGTACTATTTCTCAAAGTTCACAGAGTTTTTCGATACGGTAAGTGTTCAGACTAATCTATAACATTTATCCTCTTGCGTGACAATAACAATCCCAATAACGCAAATGATCTTCAAGAACCTTCTGCATAGTACGCACATATTTTCACGAAAAAATAGCACTCACATAAATGACAACAAGCGAATTCTAAGAAAGAAAAAACAATAATAATTAAATTAATCCATTAGAATTCGCCATTTGTTACTCCATAACTCCATTTACAAAAACAAGCATTTCAACAGTCATAGCAAGTGCAAATAGAATATATAATTAACAAAGATATCCGCATATTTCAATAAGAGGCTTGAAGTGATCTTCCGTTCATTAAAAGCATAAACACACGTCGAATGTGCGTCCTCGCTAATTATTTAAATTAGGACCCTTTAAATGATTACATTTTAATACATGCGTCGGGTAACGATTAAAAATATTAATTTACGATTATTAGATCAATCAAAATATTTAAAAAGTGGTCTAGATAGGACTTTAGTTGGTGACCTGAACATTAATTAATTATTTCAAAGTGTAAAAGAAGATTGGTTCATTTCACAAACATCTTGTGACAGATGGTAATTATACTACTTAAGCAATACTAGTAGGTAGTAATTGCCGAGTGTTCCATTATCGCTGTTTATTTTCATTTCAGTTATTAAATTGAATTGGTAATTGGAACTAGTTATTCAAACATAACGATAGAAAAAGTAAAAGACAGAATTACATGTCAACAAAATATTGAATACTTTTCGATGTGTTGTGTATAACCTTCGGTTGATGACATCGTTGGTCAAGAATTTTATTACCCAAATCTGTGAGCTTTGTTGTGTTATTCGCTAAACGCTAAGATAACAAACATGGCAAAGTTAAATGCCATGGCATCGATTAATATATACTTAATCCTTCGAACAGTGTTGAAAATAACTAATTAGTTCAGGTTGGTTTATCCACGCCATAAAGTGCGTGTTAAAGGTGGCCGCCGATGTAAACTTCAGCTAGCGCGGCGAGCCAAACATCTCATATATGTCACAATTGTTTTTGTTATTTTCAAGGATTTGCAATTTTGAGTAAATTCTGAATTTCTGCATCGCTTGATTTGGGCTGCAAAATCCCTACACAAGGGTCCATTGTTCGGGTGGGAACAGGGATTGTGCCACTGGGAGAAACACCTCACAAAGTTTAATATGCCTCCAACAAAGACCAACGAAGTGGGTTGGGGGACTAACGGCTGATGTGGGCGAAGCCAATCCAGTGTTTTGCCAGACTTCTGCCTGTTCCAGAATATTCACTGCTCTAAGTTGTAGTGATAAATTAATCATTTTTTGCTTTCTTTCCATTTGTTTACATTATTGCTTTATGATCTGATATTAAAAAAAAAATCATCACCACAAAGGCAGCGAAATCGATACGAATATAAGCATCGACGTGGAGACGCCTACCGGGCTGACTCCGCCCATTTCGTTGTTGGTCTTTGTCGTAAACATGTTAAACCTTGTGCGATTTTTCTCCCACTTGTACAATCGCTGTTTCCACTTAAACTAGTGACACCTGTGTAATTTGTTACAAAGAACGCTGGGGCGTCTCCCAAAAGGTTTTTTTCTTCACGAGGAAAATCTTCAAAAAAACACCCGGCCTGGTAGTGTGGGTTTTGCCGAAATGGGAGTACCTAAAGACCCAACCTTCGACGACCTTGAACTGTCTTTGGAGGATAATTTTTATTGTCGACGAGGTCTTTGAATTCTGTGGTTTAGCATTTTACAAATTAAAATTATCACCGTCTTTCAAGAAACAAGGGTTTATTGCACCTGCATCATGTAGGGTATTCCCCCCTCATTCATTTCTTTATTGGGTTATTGCGTTGTTGTCCTATTGTCCTTGAATAGCGACCCGGTCTATGCATTCCTTTTCTTTGACCATCGCAAAAATGACATTGCTGCAACTGTCCCACTTCGCTTTGCTCGTCAGCATCCAGTTCATGAGTCTTGTAGTCAACTTTTGTGTCAAATGTTTCATGCACCTGTTTAGTTTTTATCTTTGTTCCTCAAATAACGGACATTGAAAATTACAGTATTCGAGGGTGTTGACTCTGCAGTCCCTACAATCCGGGTCCGTTTTAACTCTATGATACGTAAATCTTAGTTTTTTCAAAATTCATTCAGCCTGCTTATTGTCAAAGCGTTTGTAATTTTTGAGGCTCCTGAATCTCTTGGCATGTTACGGAATAACTCGATTTAGGTAACAAAATATCAGCAACACCATATATTCGCAAAAATAATTTTCGGTATGTTTTGGACAATTTTGTGAGACTTCGCGATATACCAGTGAATAGTTTAATTTCAATATAACTTTTTAGAGACTAAATTTGGTAAAAATATGATCATTTAAACAATTTGTATATATATAAAGTAAGCTAGTTTCCTAAATTTGCGATTTTTGAAAAATCTTGTTCCATTGATTAGCCACTGAATAATTGATTTCGGTTTAAAAATGTCAGGTGGATGATTGAGGCCAAAGTTGGTTTAAATATTGCGAACTCGGGGACACCCAGATAAAAGGAACGCACAGTTTAATAATTAAATGTATTAAAATCTTTAAGAAACCCTTTTTAAGAGATAATTAAAAATAGAAAATACTTAATGTGATTTTTATCACTCAAACAATGGTGAACGCCGGATTATTTTATTTTTCTTGCGTCCAGAAATATTTCATATTTAAACACGACCTACATTGGCGTATATCCTGCTTTCCTCAAATTATAAAATGATGTGTTGAATAATAAACTATTCCCGACTAGCTCTGTTTTAATAACTGCATTGACGTAGTTGCCGCTTATCATTTATTAAAAACTTTTAATCTAATTTATTACAAATGAGCCTCTACACAGTTTAATGTTTTTTATTGCACTTAGAGCTGAAGCTAATGTATGGCAAATATGGCCCCGTAAATTTTCCTGATTGAAGATCATTGGCGTGTGCTCTCTACATACTCTATACTCTATTTAATATATAATATATACTACGGTTTTATTGAAGACTATTCAGTTTCTAACTCTATTTACAATACTTCTTTCAAAGTTAAAACTAATATGGATTTGTAAAAAAATATATATATTATTGTCCAATAAATTTCTGTTTCTTCATGGTTTGAGGACTATGGTCTATGCGCAGATATTTAAAAAATTGAATTTGTAAGTTGAATAAACGGCCTGCAAAGCCATCTGGTATGACATCGTTATTAGCGTCCTCTATTCACAGCTTACCATGTTTTGTTGTATTCATACTTATAACATAAACTTTCCTTACAGTTCTTCTTCGTGCTGCGCAAAAAATTCAACCACATCTCCACTCTGCACGTAATTCATCACGGAATAATGCCAATGTCTGTTTGGTTTGGAGTTAAATTCACTCCTGGTGGCCACTCTACCTTCTTTGGTTTCATCAATACGTTCGTGCACATTATCATGTACAGCTACTATTTAATCGCAGCTTTGGGACCTCAATATCAGAAGTACATTTGGTGGAAGAAGTATTTGACCACTATTCAGATGGTAAGATTTTGAATTTAAGGAAAAATGCCTCAAAGTTTCACAGCAACTAAGATAAACGTGTACCTACATTGATGATCTTAATGTTAGGGAACGTACATATATACAACATGCTACACTGTCTCAAGGCGATCTTCTTGATATGCTGAAGTTAATTTGAATAATACAAATATCCTGAAAATAAATTTTGTATCAGATTCAATTTGTATTGGTGATGGTGCATGCCTTCCAACTGCTTTTCATCGATTGCAACTATCCCAAGGCATTCGTGTGGTGGATTGGAATGCACGCTCTTATGTTCTACTTCCTGTTCTCCAAGTTCTACAAGCAGACTTATAAGGGATCGAAGAACCAAATTAAAACAGAGGTAAAAGTTACAACATGTCGAGCATTAAAATAATTTTTCTTAAACAAGTGAGTCTATAATATTTATCCCCTTTCTTTTGTAGATGAATGGTAATTTGGTCAACAGCGCATCAGTCTCGAATAGCAAAAGTAAAATAGGGATTTGTTTCCCGACCCAAACAGAGCTCTACGAGCACACCAACACGAAACCCATGACCAATGGATATACTACTTCCGATAACTCCAAACTTCGGAATAGGGCGTTTATAGATCGAGAAATCAGCGCCGAGAGGAAATAATGGCTACAGTAATTCTGATCCAAAGTGATCCAAAGACATGACTTTTTTTTTAAGGGTGGCATTAGCAGTTTTTGACCTGAAACATCACTGTTATTGTTTTTTGTCTATATTGGTGAACGAATAAGATAGATAAGATAATCTCACCATAATAATATCTTAAAACATGTTCAATGTTTTCAGATATCATATGGTTTTTTCTTGGATTTGTTTAACTAAATCTCATTTACTGCAGCGTGTACAGCTCAACATAATGTTATTGTGTAAATGTCTAAACATGTACAATGAAATATAGGAACTTGGGTGATATTGTGTAGGTATAAAAGAATTTAGGTGTTATATTATCTTGCTTATGAGTATAACATATTTAGGGGATATTATGCGGTTTTTTGTTAAATTTGTAGTTAATGCAGTAGATATATGAGTACTTGCATAAATTATAGAAAGTTGTAATTACAATAAGCTCGAATAGATTTTATATTTCGCAAGATCGGATATTTTGTACTTTGCCAGATGAACTAGTTATTACTGCAAATAAAAAAAATTTTAGTGTTAGAAGTTCATTTTAAACCTAAACCAAGGATTCCAACAAAATTGCACCGTTCGCCCTTTGTTCTGACCATGAATCTCCACCGTCAGAAGGATAGAAATAAAACAAGTTTATTGAAACTACTTGAGTTACCCAGATCATACAATTTTATTAAAAAATAAATAGCAACTTGAACACGAATGGCACACACGCTCTAAAACATTATTATACAAACTTCCGAAATAAAGAATAAAACTACTCTTCACATAAAAAAAATCAATTCACATTTAAATATTTCTTAAATTTTAATTAATGTTATATTTACACAAAATTAAACAAAAGAATTCGATTTTGATGCTTAACATGAATTAAAAAAACTGTAGAACGCAATTAAAATAGCTCTGCTCTCAACTGGCAACTACAATCAGCGTATGGTAAAGAATAATATTCTACGTTTCTTAGATAAATATCTATTCAAATAAGAGCTAACAAAATCTCACCTCTATCTGTAAACAGGCTCCGAAAGTAGAGAATTCCTCTCGGGAGAGTTATCTCTAGAGTTTGGAAGTGATTTGGACAAATATTTAACAAAATCCCCATTAGAAACGAAGCCGGAACTAGTGCTCGACGATCTGCTTTTATTGGCAGGAGACAAAACCAACGTTTCATTTTCCAATCCGGAGCTTAAAGGGCTTTGATACTGCGAAATTTGATTGGCTGATCCTGAACCCAGCTGGATTGAATTCACAGTAAATCTTTGAGGCCAAACATTAGACACATTTTCTGGTGGTAAATTGAATTTGGAAGGGGACACAAGGTACCTTGTAGGAGATGCAGGCCTGAATGAGTGATTAGACATAGTCTCTACCTTAGCAAATTGGCTAAAGTTTTGAGTATTTTGAGCGAAACTGTCCCTGGAGGGAAACAAATTTGAGTGATTTAAATTTGTGGCCATAAATGGCATTTGATTGATATTGTTCTGAGCAAAAACGGGCTCTGTTCTGATAAACTTTGAAGATATGCTGTGAGGGCTATAAGAGAATTGAGACTTCACAGAGGGGCTAAGAAAGGGATTATTTATAGGAGAATTACAACGGCTCTTTGTCCCATTTAAGGCATCAATATTTAAGTCACTGAAGTGCCGGTTAATATCGGCATTTTTGACAGTATTGTTGGGTTGAGTAACGCTACCCTTTAAAGGAAAGTTTTTATTATACACAGCAGTCTTGTAACTCAGTCTTGAGACATTAGGATCATCTGAATCACTTTCATCATCGTTACTAAAACTATTAGCAGTTTTATGAAGACGTTTAAAGTGAAATTTAGATGAGGGTTTCATATGAGATTCAACTAACATAGAACCATACGAATAAGACAGGAATGAGGCACAAAACAAATGTAAAGTATGGAAATACAAAGCTACATCAGAGTTATAGCGAGTCAGAGATACCAAGGTAAGAATCAACCAGGCAGTCACATGACTTAGCTTTGAAAATATGCTGATTTTGATTAATTTTAAATTAAATAACAACTCAATAATAAATCCTGTAAAACTTACAAGTAACTGGGCAGAAGCTTGAGAGCTTAAAGTCCGGGGAAAATACCTTAAAAAGCTTTTAGGCCCAAGAGTCGACTTAGAATAGTCATAAACGCTTCTATAGATATTCATTGGCAGTGTCAGATTAGAAATTGTATATTGAGGTATCAAGGTTTTTGCACTCAAAAAATCTAAACCACAAAATATTCCTAAACTAACTAGTGACAGTAGCAGCAAAATAAGTGATGAAATGTTAAATTTCCATTGAAGTTGTGAAAGAACTTTTGGGTACTTGAAGTTCTTTAGCTTGTTTCCAAATATCCAGGCATTCTGTTTTCGTATGGTTCTTTTCACGGTTTTAGAGCACCTTTTGCATAGACCGTAACATTTTTCCAACTGTTGCCTGACACAAAAAAAAAGTTGAACAGTATATAAATATGTATATCAATACTTTGTAATATTTTTTACCCACGGTATGTAACCCACCAAATTTCATGATTTGTAACTTACATTTAAATGTATTAATAGTAAGGCAAATATAATAAAATAAAAAAGTTAGTCATTTATGTTATTCAAAATCCAGGGTCAGCATTAGAACTAGTTATAAGAATAAGGGCCTTGGATAAATAAGACATCAGATTTAAAAAATAGTTACTGCATGTTAAACCCAGTTCAAAAATGTTCTAAAAAAGTAATTTCTATTTTTTTCCTTGCTCATCTGCACAGTTGAAGCCAGGAAAGTATTTCAAATTTCCAAACTTTGAAAACTAAATATGACAGCTATCCAAATGTTAAACTTTATCCTTACTTAAACAAGACTCGCATGATTCATGAGGTCAGATTGGTAAGCTTTGAATTTGAAACATTATGTACATACAAATAAGCAGTCCTGTAAATAAAATTAGTAATGTAAACAACATTTTTTCGTAATAACTTGCAAAAGGAAAATAAGAAAGAAAGGAGTTACTTACTCAAAATGCTTAATTTCTTTATCATAATTTTCCTCAACTAGTGGCTCATAACTGGCTAGTTGCAGCACTTTAAGTTCTTGATTTCTGTTGCACAATTCACACAAACCATTACTATAAGGTTTTGGTGTTGAACTTTTATCTGGTGTGTTAAATTTATGATTGGCAGAGATGTTGTGTTGGGCAGTAATAACTTTGTTATAACCCCCATCCTAGAGAAATAATACAAATACAATAAAAATTGGCAATATTAAGCAGCGATCAAACTAAAAATTTTGGCTTAACTCCCCAAACTATTCAATGGACACTTCTTTACACAAGACATTTTTTTTTGAGGTACCTTTAAAATTTTTCTTAATCCCCTGTCTATAATGCAACCTCCTGCGTTGCGGGGGCATAGATACACTTTTCATATTTACCATGCAAAGTGATTTTAAATACCTTATTAAATCCATTGTACTGGAAACAGAAAGGGCACTCAAAACTGTTACGATCTGAGTAAAGCACTTTGGAATTTCGATTGCAAAACCAACAATTGACGGTAATATGAAAACCACTTCTAAAATTAACAAAAATAGTTAGTCAAATATTACATTAAATGTCCCTTTTGAAGTGAAAGATGCAATAGTATACGTACTTCTGTATGAAATAGATGTTCAAAACTACTGAATAAACAACTAAAAAGGCAATTGTAAACAAGAATAAAGAGAAAACGTCTGACGGAAAGTCCATTTTATAATTATCGACTTAAATGTTGCCGCATAAACTAATATATCTTAAAATTAATAAAAACAAAGAATAATGGTCCACACAAATTGGCGGCATCAACGTGCCGTGCCGTCATTTAAAACAATTACATAACCTTAAAAATCTGAACGACAGAACAGGGACAGTTTTTACTTGGACGCAGCACTTTCCCTATTAATATAGGTCTCTACCATGTTAGTCTTGGCAACAATGCATAATTTTTTAAATCGTATCGCGAAACAAGTCAAATATTCATTTATGAATTATTTATATATTTATTGACGATTTTTACATTTATATGCGACTTAATCGATTATATGCCATACCACAAAAAACATAAATAAAAACTGTGATTAGGGTAATACCAGCTATTAGTATTAGTGTTGAAGCGTCTTTACTGCTCATACATTTATTTGTAAAAATAATAAAATAAATTATATTGATGCACATCTATAAATAAATAACTATACTTATTACAGATTTTATAGATCGCTGCACATTTAAGTACCGAAGGAACCTTATCTTGATAACTGTTGTGTTAATTTCCAGTAATGAAATTAAGGTATATTCATGTGTTATTACTTTGTTTCCATGAAGTTCTCTTCTAGGTAAAGGTGACAGGACTTTGATCTATTGGATCTAAAGCAGTATAACCTTATGTTTGTTTTACATTAAAAAAATGCATGCTTAATTAAATAAAGACATTACTTCAAAGTAACTAAAACCTAATACCAAAATTGGTGTAATCGGGCTTGGCCAACATCTGCCAATTGTTGAGCTCACACCTCTCCACGTGACTTCCAGGGGAGCCAGTATTGGACAGCCAGTAGACCCTAAAAATAATTTCTTAAACGTTAAAACTTATTTTAAACCGTAAACCCCAAGAGAGAGAGAGAGAGAGAGAGAGAGATAGAGGAATTTTTATTAAAGAATAACAATGCCAACGATGACATGCACATTGTTTCGAACCATTTGAGAAGAATGCAAATACATTTCAATTGATTTAGTCATTTTCTTTGAAGTTGCAGAAATAGCTTTAATGGAAATCTACGTTTTTGTCACGTATTAATTCGATTACTAGTCCTCTGTTTTGGGAATATGGTTTTGATTAATATTGATCACTTACACCTGTTCCACGCGAGATTTAGGACCTTGAAGTTTGCCGGCAACAGTTCCTTTTTTGGTGTTTTTTATCCATCCAGCCACATTACGTTCTTCACACATATCCTTGCAATATTTAGTGAAGGAACAACCTGGAAAAAGAAAAAATAATGTTTCAAAAATTTTGTTCAGCGGAAGTTGGAAATTTAAAGATATCGATGCGGTATGAATTATACTGAGTGTCCAAAAACAATAGGCTAACCTGAACTAACGTGAATTAACCCGAACTAATCTTTTTTTCTAGAGGGAAACCTTCCAAAGGTATACGGTCTGATGGTCTGGCGACCGGGTTATGTAGATATCATCCCTGAACGAAACACCTACCGACTAGAAACTTCCCCTCTTAACTCCAGATTAACTTAAACTAATCTGAATGACCCAAGATGTACTTTTAAGTTGCTTTTTGCTTTTTATCCTTCTCCTAGTAACCAATAAGTGACCATAAAATTTGCTATACATTAAAGATCAAATTACGAAAAAAACTTAAAAGGGCACCTTGAAGTGACCCAAAATCAAAAACACAAGGACAAACCCGAACCTTGCACTTTCCCGAAAACTTCAAACTCCACTGATACATTGGGATCTATCACAATCATATTTCCATCCATCTTCGTGCAAATCGCTGAACTTTGCGTTAGTGAGTCGATATTAACTTGATTTAATTAACCTTACAGTGCTCTAGTTTAATAAGTGGACAAATCGTCGATTGATTGGCTTCGACGTGCAACTTTCTAATGCTAAAAAAAGTCTAATGAGCGTAGTTATAATTAAATCAAAATATCGCGTCAAAGAGCGATGTGATTGAAATGTCGTCACGAATTCCTTAGAGGCGGCCAATTTTAAATTGAATAGTGGATATTATTCTCTATTCAGTTTTTGTTTGTGATCTCCCATTTAAGACTTCTAAACTCCTCTAATTGCACCGTCATGGATCAGTGTCTTTTTGCCTAGATCATTGTGCGTAAATGATTGAGTTTTTGAGCCTCTGCACCCTCAAATCTAAGGGTGGAGGCGACGCAAGCGACAAACCTATAACTAATTTCAATAATTGATAAGGACAAATCTTGCATGGGTTTATAAACCTACATTTTTATCGCGCATATATGCGTACATCTATACAAATATAAAGTTATTGAAAGCGCGAATTCATTATTTTTGTTAGTTCAGGTTTTTTCGGTCTAGCGGTAGCTGGTCGTGGATTCTTTGATGCCAAATTTCATTTTCTTTACATGAATTTTCTAATTAGTTGCATTGCAAAGTTAAATTAATTACAATTATATTTATTTTTAATTAATCGTATTTACTAAGAACTCAAATCTCAGTTTAAAAAAATTGAAAATTTCATATACCTTCTGAAATATTCTGAACAGCAGGACGTTTTGTTTGAAGCGCGAGTATCAATTCCTTTAAGTACATTTTCAAATTAATCACAATATTGTAAATTGAATCGTAATTAATTAAGTGGATGTTAATATAAAATAAATAAGTGTTTTTTAATTAAAAATATTAAAGGTTTACGTAAAACGGATAAAAATTTCTATTGAAAACATAAACATCCCTTTTCGTAACAATTTATTCATTAAATGATGGAATATTGTAGGGCAGCGCGCTGTTGCCGTTCTTCTTGATGTGAAAATTTTGAGTGTGTTATGAAATATGTAATTGTGAAATCTGTAAATGTAAAAATGTCAATGTCACTTGCCTTTGTCAATTTAGCTTATAATGTTGATGTTGTGACTAGTTGTCAAAGTTTGTTGATTTTAGATCAGGTTAGTTCAGATATTTATATCAAATATTTCTTTAACTAACTTATTTGTATATTTTTTTAAGTAGTCTTATTTTTATTGAGCTTATAAGAAGAATTTTAACATGCTCAATGTTCAAATAACTAGCAAAGTAAATATGGACCTGAGTGAAATATCAAATCCTGCTCAAAAACTAGAGAAACATGAAGTGTTGTCTTCTTCCTGTTTCGATGTAATTTGTCGTACATGTTTAATATACGGAGACCTTTTTGCCATAGCTGAAACACAGTGGGGTGGAGTAAGTCTAGGAGATGCCATTGATTCAATTTCTTTACAGGTATGAACTCACCTGATACCGAGGTCACATTCTTTTAAATAATTATTTCCATTTCATTCACTTATTATTAGATTGTAATTATCATAGGGGTTTTTTACCATTTCTTTGCCTAAATGAATACTTAGCATCCTCTATCTAAATGTTTTAGAGCATTTTTTTTAATGTTGTTGAGTCAGATCACTCAAAATAAATTAGAGGAAAATGTGGTTTTTGGTAAATTTGTTTGCCTAGCTCAGTAAATAAAGATCAAGAAATAAAGTAACTCTCACTTCTATTTCTCTCAAGAGAAATCTCAAAAGTAATTGAAAGATTAACTAATCCATTAAATAATATGTTTCTTGAGAATTACAAAGTTTCATAAATGAAATGTCTCAGAAACATTGCTGCAAATTTTTACAAAATGGTAGGGAGTCAAAAATAATATGACTATAAAATATGTTTTATAAAAGAAATTGTATAAGGTGGTTAAGCAATAATTGATTTCTCATTTTAGTAAATTTTTAATAAGGTATGTGCTTTTGGGTCATCCTGCATACTACATAATACAAGTTAAACCGATGATTTACATTTTCTCTTAAGGCATATGGTACTATATTTTTATTCATGTTTTTCTGGGGCACCTTATATAGATTTAGAAACACCTGCTTTTAATTGTTTTTGGTTTAAATATTGCTGGTAATTTTTCAGCTTGAAATCAAGGATAATTTACCTAATAAAATGTGCAGAGATTGTATAAAAATGATGTATAGCATTTACAATTTTATTGAGAAATGTAAAGACTCTGAAAAAAATTTAAATCTAATATTATTGAGTGAATCAAGTGAAAACAGTTGTGTAAAGTCAGAATCTCACTGTGAGAGCTATAAAAACTCGGAACTAAATGAAATAAAAAATGACAGTCCTAAAACTGAGCTAGACTATAATACAGAGATTAAAGGGGAAGAAGGACAATTTATAGAGGATAGGTTACAGTCTGTAGGCACTGATAGTGATATAGATGGTCTGACACCAATTGAATCAAAAGTATCAAGTGATGAAGAAAATGAATACCAACCAGTAGAGAAAAAGAGTTATTTGAGTAAGATTAAAGTAAAAAATAAAGCTCGGTTGAAGAGAATTGCCAAAGCTCAATTGGTCAATGTCACCATAGGAGCCAGAGGCAGAAAGAAGAGAGACTATGTCTTTAGGAAAGGTGACATAAATATCTTGCTTTGATATATAAAATATAAACTCAGTGTAGAGATTTTTAGGTCCCCCATATAAATGTATAACCTGTGATTCTTCTTTTCAAAAGCATGAGGATTTGAAACAGCACAAACAGATAACAAAACATAAAAAATCCTTAAAATATAAATGTGAATATTGTGAAAGAAAGTACGACACTAATTGCAAATATGAAGAACATGTGCGGACTCATACAGGCGAGAAACCAAACGAATGCTCTACTTGTGGAAAATGTTTTAACTTTAAGACTGATTTAAAAAGGCATATGGTGATGCATATGGAAGTGAAGCCTTATCTCTGCAGGTTTTGCAATAAAGGTAAATTCCACTATCTTGAATATATTCTTATTTTAGTTTCTTTATTATTTAAATTTTAGTTCTGAGTTCTTATTTTTCATATTCTTTCAGGATTTGCCAGAAAGCAATACCTGGTAGATCACGAAAGAAAACACACGGGCGAACAGCTGTTGTGTCCATTTTGTGGCAAAGGTTTTCACTCATATTCCACCTTGACTTATCATGAGAAAAACCACAAAGGTCCTGATGGACTTCTTAAAAATTTAGCTAAAGACCGATTGTTCAAGTGCAATATGTGCGATAAAACTTTACTCACTGAGCACACTCTTAAGGCACATATTTTACTGCATGGGCCCAAGAATTTCAGTTGTGAAATTTGTGGGAAAACATACATTAGTAACAATCGGTTGCAGGATCATATGAAGCTGACACATCAAGGTAAACAAAGAAGCAAATATTGGTTTCTTAAATTTTTTCTACGTACGGCGTATTCGGAGGCTACTGCTCGTGCTCGTTCGCAGTTCAAACCTTTATCATGCAGTTTTTCAACCAATTATGTTAACCTTAAATGTATCAAATTGTAACATGGCATTGCCAAAATATGAAATGGAGAAATTGCGAATCATGAAGAATCGCATTAGGGTAACGTGATATTTAGCTCTATTCCTGTGCAATATCACAGAATAGTAGAGCTAAGGGAAAGCAACGCAACTTCAAACATGAAAAGTTGTCCCTAGGGAAATTAGCACTTAGTGCCGGTGTCCAAATGCGCTGTAAGTTTTTGATTTTGAAGTAGTTCCTAGTTTTCAAAGTTTAACTACCAATTAGGGCACTGCAAAACGTGAACAATTCGAAGAAAGGAAGCAATAAATCATTATCTCAAATTGAATTTATGTCAAATTTACCATCAGATTGACTCGTTTTCTCAGTCCTACATTATATCCATTAGATGTCGCATTAATTTTTAGAGTTCTCAATTAGACCTTGACATGTCATTGTCTGTCAAAATAATGTTGTTTACGAATTATCATACAATTTAACTGACATGTCAAAATGACGTTGGAATTTTAACAAGTCTAGGTTAAGTCCCCATAGGGGCATACATTTACTACATGTTTTTGCATTTGTTTAGGTATTAAATTTACATGCCATCTTTGCAATAAAGAGTATAAACAAAAGAGTGGACTAGAGGTACATATAAAATCCCATTCCGGACAAAATAATTATCCATGTGACGAGTGCGGGAAGCAGTTTGCCTCTAAAGGATCATTGTATCAGCATAAGCGGGTACATACTGGTGAGTTTTAGAATGAAAATTTCCAAATAAACTTGAAACTTGCTTTAAACATATGCAATAATTTCGTTTATGAACCCGATCGAAACTTATTTTCTTTACAACAATCGAATTTTTACGTTTCTTTTTGCGCATTGCCTCAAACAATATATGTGTATTTTTCTTAACTTAGGGGACACCAAATATCAATGTAAAGAATGCCTTCATATCTGCATCAATAGGCGTCATTTAGAGAACCACTTGCGTACTCATACAGGAGAGAAACCATTTTCCTGCATGTTTTGTGGTAAATTGTTCGCACAAAAAGCAAACATGCAGGCACACATCAAGATTCACACGGGTGAAAAGAACCATGTCTGCAAATTGTGTGGTAAAGCATTTTATGATCGAAGAGGGCTCAAAAAGCACATGGATGTACACGAGAAAAATGGCGAGTGTGAGGATGGTTGTTAAAAGAGGATTGTTTATAGTTGTTTTGTGTAATGTGTGACGTATAATGACGATATTATATTACTATCTAAATAAAACCAAGGTATTTTTCTTCCTTTTTGCCATTCGTGATATATTGATATGCTGTATTGCTGCCTATATTGATTCATAAACATGGACAAAATTAAATGTAAGTATATCGGTAACCGTGATTTTTTGTTTTTCTTTTATCCCTTCCTATTTTGCCCATGTAATACAGCTGCGCAAAATATATTAGAGTTCAATTTCTAAAGACAACGAGATTGGCGAAGGCTTGAATAGCTGGTTAAAATACATTCGGAAATCCTCGCCGCGCGTACAAACCGAAGTTTAACGGAGTTTCAGTCTAATAGTTTTTCTTGTGCGTAGTGCCTAGATTTGAAAAGTAGGTCGAAAAATGCATTCAATATTTCATCCTTTTTCCCCATATGTTATAGAGATTGAATACTGAAATAAGAAAAATGCAATATGTAAACACATAAAAATGTTTAATACCATAGTTGCCTAGATAACATCCAGAGTATTACTTTATCCTACACACACATAATATATATTCACTTAATCTCATACTTTCTACTAAAGATGTAGGTATACAGTATTAAAAATTAGACATTAATTTGGCAAAGTCGTTAGGCACAATGACCAAACTACAAACATAAATTGGTAGGTACATAATGTTTAACACTTAGGCAGATACATATCTTTGATCTCATCAGTTTGATTATGTTGTGCAAACTTTTGAAAACATTGATTTTTACTTATTAGCTGATGGGTAGTATATTTAAATCGTAGGGCATGCTATAACTAATGAACAACTACGAGCTATGTTGTTCCTAAATAAAATTCAATGGCACAGCTACAGATTATGCAGCATGTAGTAAAATTAACAATAGACCGAGGTGTATAAAATGTTAACAGAACATATTTAAACAGAGCAAACAATAACATGATTTTGACTTGCTTAAAGTCTACAACTACCTTATAAATTGGACCTATACTTAAACCATAGAATGGAGCGTCTTTCCATAAAGTGAGCATACACTGTGTCCTAAAATGGTTGTACAACTACAGGAATTTCGGCTGCCATAAGAAACACAGAGGGTTAATTTGGAAAGGTTTTATAAAATCTTATAAGAGACTTCTGCGCACCTCAAAATTGTTTGTTTTGTAGATTAAAAAGCAGGTCGAAAGTGGTAAGAAAACCTTATAAGGGCACTTTTTCCACGAAAAAATTCTTCGATATTTGTTTCGGAGTTCTGTGAAGTAACTTCGTAAATTATTATGGCTGCTAACACAAATGTTTGCATTTTTGAGAAAGTGGTTAACGAACCTTTTGGACGTTATATTTGTGGACACCATTACTTCGTTTTCTCCTTCGTCATGCAAAACAAATGAAAATTACTACTGTAAGTATCAAAGTTGATCTGCGCGTGAAATGAAGGACACGGTATGCGGTAGAACTCAATTTCAAATCATAAAGAAACACTACTACAACAGCAGCAACAAATAACCGAGTACATTATGTAATTAATTAATTATTGTATATTATAATTAAATATCTATTGGTAGACAGTTTTCTTAGCGTAGTCAGTCACATAAAAGGCAGTTTAGATAAGACAGAAGTATATAGCTATCACCAGCTTTGGTGGCAACATACGAATTGTGCAATTGGGAGAAGGTCTGCATAAATTTTCATATTTCTCTGACAAAGATCAACGAAGTGGGTTACGAGGATAGAAGTTGATGTGGGCCGAGTCGGTCTGTCCGACGTCTCCACCTTGATGTGGAGATTCATACAGATATCGCGGTTTGCAGCGTAGAAAATGTTTAAAAAGTCCAGAGCAAAGAGCAGCAAGGTAAATAAATGAAAGGAACGATTAATCCATCACTAAAATTTATATGTATTAATGAAAATTCCGAAACGGTGAACGATCTGGTAACACTGGACTGACTCCACCCGTGTTAACCGTTACCCTAGCAACCCATTTCGTTGTCCTTCATCGGAAGCATATTAAACCGTATGTAACCCGTCTCCCACTTACAGAATCCCTTATGTTTCCACTTGAATTTGTGGTACCTTTATACCCGCATAATAATTAAGTACCTTAAGTCTTTCATGCACTTAATTCCGTTAGCAAAACTGGTAGCATACGATTCGACTGCTGCAGTTGCATTTATGTTTAATAATATGAAATAAGAGTTCTGCCATATCCTCTTTGCTTTCGTTTGTACAAATTGCCACCGTTTAGATTTAGCGATCTTATAGAGCAATTTCATCTGAAAATTAACTTTGACGCTTGGAGTAAAAATTATCTTTTGTTTGGCACGATGAAGGACATGACGCTCCACAGCCTACTATGACGACAATTTTAGAGGTCGCATTTTGTCCTTTAAAAAGAGCATAATGGTACCAACAAGTACATCGCTGAAACGGTTCTTAAGCACTTTCCGAAAATACAAAAATTCTAGATGACATTCATGCAAATTTACAGATTTATCACACAAAACTTGAAAACAAATAACAATCGAGTTCATTTTTCTACATCTTCTTTTTTCTACCTTGTCATATTCTACATAAACATGTACCCTAATAAGGTTGTGCTTTCTAGTTATGAACTCTTTTCCATTTTTCTGATAAATATCATTCGTAAACCAGGTATGATTTTCTCATTAAGTCATCCTGAAGATCTCCCTACATGTAGAATCAATTTGGGGCACACTGTATATAAATAGTGCACATGCTCTTGAACACATTATATTTGAATTTTCTTCTTTTGATTAAATAACAACATATCGTTAGGTCTGCTTCAACAGATTATATTTGAATCCAATACGTAAAACCACACCAACTAATATAGTCGGCAAACGATAGAATTTACAAAAATGCAACTTCTATAATATAAAATCCTCAAAGTATTATTTTGATTTTCCTATAAGCGTCCTATAACTTTTTAAACAACGACTCACCAAAATTTCTAAATGAGACTCATATAATACTCAATACAACTCTTCTACCTCGGGCAAACGCAACAAAATTTTATGTAGGGTGGGGCCTGTGAAAAGCATTGGTAGTACTTATAAGTATGTCTTACAGGTACTAAATAGCATATATGTATGTATGCCTTATGGGTACTAAATTCTAATTCAAACTACCATTTATGTTTATGAATGTTTAATTGTATGTTCTTATGACCTAGAAACATTCTACTTTATAGACCGAGTGTTCTATTCGCGCTAGTATTCTCTTGGAAGATTACAGTGCTTTTACCTGTTTTTGAGAATTAATAAAAACTTTTCTCTGTTCGAAGAAAATAGAACATTGGTCCATATTTATTTCCTTAATTTAAATATAATTGTTTATTGTTTGGCAGTTACATATTTGGCAACAACAATTCATACGAAAGTACTGCCACCAAGTTAAGTATATATAGTAATTACAACCGAATCGTTCAAGATCAATTCAACAGAAAGGCAAAGTTTTATTTTTCTCTTCGATCTTTTTTTTTGTTTAATGGTGGCCCGGACAATCTGTCCATAAGATGTCCGTTTCTACTTATCGACGGCCATTTTGTTGAATTAAGTCGAACAGTCGTACGCCCTATTAACCTGTCAAATGGTGCCAAAAAAAGTTCTAGCTTAGTTTCGCAGAGTTGTCATGAATCTGAAAACAATAGCAAATAGTAGGCCTATTTCTAAGAGTGCTCTTCACTACATTGTGCTAATATGGAAGCTGCTTGAAGTTCTTTTTAGAGATTGGTAGAGTAGTTAAATTGTTCTGCGTTACATCCAAATATATATATTTTATTTCCCACTGATTTAACCTATATTTCAAAGGTTCGCAAACTTTTACTTTTTTTTACTTACTGCTCTTAAGCTTCGCATCAATTTATAATTTTCAAATGTTGCCTGGTACATAGTATACTTTACTAAATTTATCTCGTGACATTAAGTTTAGTCAAATGACGGCTGACAGAGTCAAGATCTGCTTGACATATTGTCAAAATCCCCATGTTAGCATATATTGTCTAGTGATTCGACGAGGCCGCATGCGCAATTAAAAGATTTTTCCTATGAATTGTTGTAGTTATACTTACACTTACACACCTATTAATGAAATAAAATGTTTTTTCGCATCTGAAGTATTAATGGTACATGTTTTGGTCAGGATTGAATTATCAGTTACTATAGATTAAAATAAAGAAACGTTGCGGAAGCTTTAACAGTGCAATACAGAACTTGTTTGATAGAAGAAAAAATGTTTTAACTCGTTGTATTAATATTACCATTTAATTAGGCTTTTTGGCCTTAAACTAGACTTGTAAATATTGGTTTCATTTCGAGTTCGATGCGTGAAATAGATCGGATATTGAGTATAGACATTTTTCTTTTTTTTGTTATAGAATGCACAAAGCGACTGAATGAGCCTTAGAATTTAGTGATACCATCAGACCCCACCGTGATTGTTCAAAATCGTTCCGGTTCGTTTGAAGCTTCCGTTATGACTGTCGCGTTCGATTCCGAGGCTTTCGCGCACAAGGGCGCTTCGTCCTACATGTGGTCTGCTATGATGGTCTAAAAATGACACGAGATATTTAAGGATTTTATCTAAAATAGAGGATAGTTTTTATAGCCTCGTATTAAATTCCTTATAGAAGAAGGATGTTTCCAATCTTGAATGGCGACTTCAGAGGCGTGAGAGATACACGGAAGTTAAGTCTGATCGTCATGCACTTGCATAGTCCCTTCACTACAACCTTACTAGAGGGCAGCTGTTGAATTATACATATGGGCTACAGGCAGATGTTCACTACGATCGATGCCCTCTCCAAGTGTGAATTAAAACTGCGATTCGTTGCGAACAAGCAGAAGAATGCACTGCGTTGGAAATTCATTGCAGAATTGACCATTGGGGGTCTGGTGTGTAGCGGGTGGACCACCCATATGTTTAAACAAGCTTCCAGTGGCGACAGACTTGCGTTCTTGACCACCTTCGTTACGAACACCAGTTCATCAGTCTTTAAAGTTCCTGCAGTATTCCTGCAGTATACATTACCATTACTCAGTAAGCTTACACGCTTACATAGATTTAATTTTTTTTTAGATAAGCTTCCAAAGCATTCCATCCTTCTGCTTGCAAAAAATAAATCACATTTCTTAATCCACACATGGCGGGAGTATTCGTAATAGCGTTGCAGGCAGGTATGGTGCTACAAATGACGCACAGTAGCTACCAATGGCGGAGGTTGTAGTAGAGCGGCTGCGTAATTGCATAACGCGCAAACTTGACTCCCGCGTGTAAACTTATGATACACAAAGTCACTTTCTGATATGAATATGGCTAGCAGTAATTAATCATTTATTTGAACGTAAATTGTGAGTTTTTTCTCCATTAACATAGACTTACTTTGACATCAGCTCTGAGGTTGTTGCTACGCACTGCAAACGAGACCAAGATGACCAAAGCAATGAACGACGCTCCCAAAGTATTGATTACGATGGCCTCTTCCTTCCATTCCGTGTAGGAGTCCCTGGAAATATGCATTGTGTCATTTATGTACAGCCATCGCCTTTCGCTAGGAAAAGTTTGTACAACAGTAGTTAAAACTACCAAGGGCAGAGCTACTAGCTTCTTTCAAAATTTAAAAACAACGTAGAAACGTGTCCCATATATGTTGTTGATCTAGTCTACATGTAATATTCACTTACATGGAACATGTTCCTCTTTGTACTCGATATTGGTGGGTGCCAAGTGGGTCATGCAAGGGAGAGAAATGTCATGCAAAATTGTTCAAAATACTCCACAATCTGTTATTTTAGAAATCTAAAACGATTTGCAATAGATTGCCAAATAACCTAAGAGAAAATTACCTATAAAGTTTCAAATTGCTATGCAGTAATATGATATATATGAAGGTATATCAGGTGAAAATGAATGGTGATGAAGGATGGTTAATGGCTGTTTAGTTTCGAGTGGCTTTTACTAATTTACTTCATTACTTTTGTTTAGGTGGAATATCTCGAAAACAAGCCGTGTCTTAACGCATCCTCACAATATGCTTTGAAAGCCACTACAATAATACAAGATTAAAGCAAAATTACAAGTTACATTGAATGCTGGGAACAAACACGTGCAACATTTATGAGAGAAAGAAATACTAAAATTAATACAAACCTTGGATGGGACAGTGCCCAAGAACTGGACACACGAGTGATGCCAATTGAATAGCTCTGTTTTTTTGTTTGTTGTACATATATATTTAGTAAGAAAATTATCCAAATAAATTTGATTTCATTTGGCAACACTTTGGTATGCCGGGAGACAACTGACTAGTACAAAGTGAACCCGCATTGCAACTTTCCTACCACTTCTGCTACTTCAATTACAAATTCTTAAGTTTGGACTGCCTGTTAGACAATACCTCCATTCGTCGGTATAATTTTTTACTTTTTTGTTTTTTGCTTTTCATATTTTTTGAGTCAGCAGACCATTTTTCTATAATAAAACAATTTCACGTTTCGTTTTCATTTTAAGCTTTATCACGAAATGCCCCTACGAGACGACACTGGGCTGTACTCACCGACACTCTTGGCCCCTCATTTGGTTAGGGCCTGTGTCGACGATTTATACGTGGACAAACAAAGCAATCGAGAAGTTTTAGGATTGTAGTAGTTTTAGGAATCGAAGAACTTTTTGGTGATACAAGGAGACAATTTGACTTTTGAGGTGTTATATTATTCGCTTATAAATCGGTGTTTTGGTTAAAGGACATTTATTGGGATCGGTGGAACCCGAGCACAAACAATTTAAAAAAAAAGAGACAACCCGAAGTCGCACTTAAAAATAAAAAGACTTCAAATTAAAAGTTGTCCCAAAGGATCATACATTGTTCAAATGATTACAAATTTGCATATGAAGAAATCAAAATAATGGACTGCAATGCGGATCCGTTTTCTGTTGTCCTTCGGTATACCTATTTAGATAGGACAACTAACACTTTTCTAACTCTACATGAAGTAACAAACGACGAGAAGCGAGAACTAATAAGAAAAACTCGTATTCGTAGCAGAACCTTTTATTTTATAGTCTTTTGAATAAAAGAGAATATTTCTATTTTAATGTCTTCAATAAATAGAGAAGTAAACTCTAATGGGGACGAGTTCTATGGTAATGGAAGATTTTTTTCCTTTACAATTAGCAATAAGAGAGCGTTAATTTAGGAAAAGTTTACGCGTTGGTTCCTTGGTTCGGCGTAATGCTCAATTTCTATGCTCATAGAAATCATCCCAGTCGAAGTTTTTAGTCAAATAAGCACGCAGTGCGTTTCATAAACTTTTCAGCCCACCGGAAAAGTGCCTAAATCGCAATATAGCTAGATATAGAAAAAATACATACTCTATGTAAAAGCAAAACATCAATATAAAATATAAAAACTACTAGATAAGTAAATGAAAAATTTACAACAACAAAAATAATAATATAAGCCCTAATGAACACTTAAACAATAATGAAAAATATAATTTTATGTGTAAAAAAGATTGATATAAAATGAATGATATAGGACGGTGCTATAGTAAAAGTCCGAAATACAACATACTTAGTACGCAAAAATTCAAAATAATTGAATCATCAATAAAACCTAACTAAAACGACTTAAACAAAATCGCACCTTACAGGCTACGTAAATGCCTCCATATACAGAGTGTAGATATGCCATTCGTTGTGATGATTGAAAAAAAAAACTCTCCTTACGCTCATTTAAAGAGCAAGTTCGTTGCAAAATTAATACCTAATCATTTATTGAACATTCAGTACTTAAATATCCTAGAAATTATATACAGGGGGCACGTCTACAAATCGCCCGAACGAATCAAAATGTGCGCCCGGTATCTGAACTCGTCCCTTTGTAGGATGTAGCCCACCACTATGGCCAAGGCTATGAGGGACACGCCGATGGTGTTAAGCACTATGCCCTCTTCGTGGAAAAGCTGATAATGAGGCCTGGAGGAGGAGAGGACAAAACAAAATGGTAATGGTTAAAATGGCGACAAAAACACAAAGGGAAATATAAACAATGAGGTGAAATTGTCAGTCAGGTGGTGTCGCACACATGAGTTCTATGCGAAGTGTGTAATAAAAATATAAATGTGATCTTGAGGTAAAAACAATAAATTGTTAAATTTTATTAGGATAATAGCGATTTATGGCGGCAATCGAATGACGTGCGGCCTCGACTTAACGATAAAAAAATCACCCGAAGGAAAGTTACATGTATAAAATGGTGAAATTAAAACTATATCAAGCAGCCGCTATAAAGTTGTTTTACACTAGGTACAGATCTGTAGCTACAGGAACACGACATGATCAGGGCAACCGAATGGCGATTCTAATAACCATAAAGAAAAAAAACAACAGATACAAGATGCTCATGGTTTTTTACAAACATGGTTGTGGTAGTGAAAGCCTAAATTTTGAGTAATTAACAAAATTAGGTGGGCAGAAAGGCCAAACGGTCGACAACCTTTTTCTCTATAAATACAGGTCATGAAAAGCGTTATTACAAATATTCAAGAAACCTCTTTTCACGGAAGAATGGAGCATTCAGTAAGTTATTTTTATTTAAAAACAATGACGGATCATATTCATGGTTTGAAACGTTCAGATTCATCAATGGGGGCGCCACTGACGAAATTAAAATGAGGTGCGATTGAGTGAAGGGAAGTGTGTTTAAATGAAATTAAAAGCGTTGTTTTTCCCTTAAAACGTGATCCTTGCGCCCATTTTATGCTCTCCAATTTTAATAAAAATATTTAACCCTGGGACGAATTTACCAAGAAAAAACTAAACGAATAATAACTTTTTATCATTCGGTATTTCATACAGGAAACGGAGATGGGCTCATGTTCCTGTGGATTTTTCTCTCCAGATCATCCACAGATTCACGCCCCCATTATTATGAGACAACCTGTATGATATACACGTAAACTGAAAAGGAGATTTGCAGTTTCATTGCAGTTATTGTCGCTTATATGTTTTTATGCACTTTATAATTCAAAGTTATAACCTGATATTTAATATAAAAATTTATTTGTTTTACTCTTTCGTTTTCTCATGTTAATTTGCAGCTTTGCATGGCGCAAATTACGTCACTTTTATTTACGTCACAAAATGTAACGACCGAGAATCGCTTTACGTCAAATGACAAGTCATATAAATTTGATATGTTAAAAAAGAATAGAGATATATTTGAATATCTGAACATAATCCTTTTTACGTGCGCGGTTGTCGCTTAATTTGTTGATTTTTTAACCCGTTGTTCTTTGCTCATCAACTTTGCTGGTAAACATCTGTTCCTTTGAGAACTGAAATAGTGCCCCGGGTTATTTATTATCGATGTTTTTATTATTATTTTTAATGTAATGCTCAAGTTCCTAAACAGTCGGTGTAAGCAGCTTGTAGCGTCCCTACCATATATTAATTGTGTCAAGATCTAGCAACATTGTTGATATAAAACCTGTGACGTACACCACAGATACGTTCGTGGGCTCGTTTTAGTGTGTAAACTATTGGGTTGTTCGATAATTAATGTCGTTTTATTCTCATAGATGGCTTAATTTATACATAGTGATCTCGTCGCTTATATTGTCATATGTCATTTTAAAGGTTATGTTTCAGACTTTTTTCGATCGAAAATCGAACGTGATTAGTAAACAAGAAGTTGTTTAAAATTTAAGTTGAAGATGGACAATCAAAGTGAGCATTATGGACACATTTTATTATTTCACTTTCGAAAGGGCAAAAATGCAGTACAAGCTCAGAAGAAATTGCGTGAAGTTTGTGGTGAGAACTGCCTTACTGAACGCCAGTGGCAGCGTTGGTTTTTTCGCTTTCGTTCCGGAAATTTTAATGTCCAAGATGCACCACACACTGGACGCCCAACCACCATTGATAACGATAAAGTAAAGGCCTTAATCGAAGCTAATCGGCGTGTGACAACTCGCGAAATAGCAGAAAAGTTGAACATATCGAATCAACCGGTTCTCTGCATTTAAAAAAGCTTGGGTACGTTAGCAAATTGGACGTTTGGGTTCCTCATTAATTGAAGGAAATTCGCCTCACCCAACGCATTAACGTATGCGATTCTTTGCTGAATCGTAACCAAAACGACCCACTTCTAAGAAGAGTCATAACGGGTGATGAAGAATGGATTGTCTAGGATAACGTAGTCCGAAAACGATCATGGACCAAACAAGATAAACCTGCGCAATCGACGTCCAAAGCCAATATTCATCAAAAGGAGATTTTGCTATGTGTGTGGTGGGACTACAAGGGTATTCTTTATTTTGAACTGCTTCCGAAAAACCAAAGTATCGATTCGAATGTTTACTGTCGTCAGCTATCAACATTGAACGAAGAAATCTAAAGAAAACGTCCTGAACTCGACAATCGCAAAGGGGTCCTGTTCCATCATGATAACGCTAGACCCCATACGTCTTTAACAACGCGTCGAAAGTTATTGGAACTAAATTGGGAACTGATGCCTCATCCACCATACAGCCCTGACTTGGCGCCATCAGATTATTATTTGTTTCGTTCTTTTCGAAATCATTTGAATGGTAAAAATTTCGATTCTGATCTCGCCGTTAAAAATGTGTTAAATAGATTTTTTACTTCTAAAAATCGAGGCTTTTTCGAACGCGGAATTTTCCAACTTGCCGAAAGATGGCAGTAGGTCATCCACCAAGATGGCCACTACATCACTGATTAATGTTTATTATTAATATATGTATATTCACTATGAAAAAATACGACATTAATTATCGAACAACCCAATATTTCCATTGCAGAGAGTGACAATCACTACAATGAAATAGTCACCATGAAAGATGCCTCTTATGCGAAAATGTTACTAGTCCGGGTCATACATTATTTAAGGAACAATTATTTCTGGCCTGTACTAGACAAAATTGGAAAAAAGTGGATGTTTTTTCTTCTAAAAAGTTTGATTCATAAAGGAAACATATGGTTTGCTTGATAATTTGCATAAATGTAAAATATTCGCAAAATTTCTGTTAAGAGTAGATATGATTATCACCTAAAATCTTCATTTCACTGTCTTAATCAGAAAGTTAGTTAAAAAAACATCCAAATGGTGAGACTTTTTTGGAGGGCCATATCCAGTAGCGGTGCTCCGGCGGGCCAATGTTTATAAGAATTTTTTTACTATTTTTAACTTTACCTTGATCTCTTTAACTTTTGTACCAACTTTTCCAGGCACCTTATAGAAAATGCATGGAAAAAATGAATCCTCGAGACAGCGTCTGGTGAGGTACCCGGCATGAGTAAACGTTAAGCCTTCAAAAACATCGAATAGAGCTCTGTAACTTGCCTATTCGATACTTTTTGTCACGGCTAAGAACGAACTTTAGGCACTATAGAGTTAATTAGACGAGGGCGGCATTAATGAAAACTCACTTGTAATCGATGAATTTTTTTTTTTTTTTTTTGTACTTTCGATGAAGTCGTTTTCCTATTCTTGCTTGGATTAACTTAATCCAATAGTAGTTGGCATATTGCCTGAAACTTGTACCATAAAAATCGGCAACATAACAGGGCAATTAAAGCTCAAGAAGAGCATGCATTTACGAATCGTGCAGCATGAACCATAACAACAATAACAATATAAAAGTACGAATCATGCCTAAATCCCGCGTTCAGCACCGTGAACGAGCAAGCGAAACTTTCTATTTCGATAATTAGTCGCAACATTTACTCGTCAAGTATCCTTATCGAAATAAAAAGGAAGTTTTCAATCACGTTTCCTTGCCCGTTATATTTCATCCAACTAGTAAAAAATTAAGACAATAATAATGAAAGTGTAGATGCTTAATCGAAGATTAAACTTTCCTTTGCAATTCTAAACACCGTCAGTTGCAACATCCGGTATAAAATAAGCTTTTTCAACTTATGTGTGTACTTACCCAAGGGTGAACAAGGCCTTTTCGGTTAATCCGGTGACTGCAGCAGCGACGGCGAGGACGAACGTGGTGAGGCCGAACGAGGCGTGAATGGGGACAAGTGCGGCCCTGAAACCAGCAGTGGCGCCCTCACAGCAGAGCAGGACTAGGAAGCTGAAGAAACCCACTACGAACTGGAGAAGACCAGGCGATGTTAAATGCAAATTTCGTATAAACTAGTTAGGGGGAGTTTGGCCAAATTTTAATTCGAATTACTGAGCAATTTTAGCGGTAAATCGATGTGGGACAGGGTCTGATTCTTCGGGAAAAATATAAGAGGATGCAATTCGTGGTGTCGTTGGAACCTCGCAGTGCTTGCTAACTCAAAACCAGTTTCACATTTAACAAATTATTGTTGTAATCTGAATTAATGCGAACGTACACTTGCGGACAAAAGTATGGGAAGATAAACATTGTTAGTCGTTTTGAGCCAATAGTTGCTACAGTTTCCTCATTTTGTGTTCTAAACATCTGCAAAGATGGGTAAGAATAAGTATTTCTCAGAGGACTTACGCAAAAAGATTGTGGAATTGGATCAACAAGGTTTAAAACGAAATGTTATTGCAAGAAATTTACAAATTAGCGAAGGTGCCCTGAAGTAATGCTTAACGGCGATTCCGGGGCGGAAGAGGGGAGGTGGTTTTAGTGGGTAGGCGGGCGACTTCGGCCATTTCGGAAGCTCGAATCCCACACTACCTGGCCCCAACCACACCCTGGGTCAGGTGTCTTTAAAAGATTTCCACCTCGCAAAAAAAAAAAAACAAAAAAAAAAAAAAACAAAAAAAAAAAATTGCGAAGGTGCTGTGTCCAAGATATTAAGAAAATTTAAATTGGTGGGCAACGTAAGAACCCAAGAAAAAGTTGGACGTCCCAAAAAAACCTCCCCAAACATTGACAAATGCATTAAACGTTTATCACTTGCGGACACCCAGTAAGTCGGCTCGGCAAATTAGACAAGAAATATGGGAAAAATATAATGTAAATATCACAATTCGTACGGTACGACGTCGATTATGTGCTGCTGGTCTTATGGGGAGAACTGCCGTCAAAAAACCTCTTATATCAAAAAAAAAAAAAAATGAAAAGGCGCGAATTGAATTTGCGAATGGACATTTGACTTGACCTGCACAAAAATGGAACACTGTTCTCTGGAGCGATGAATGCAAATTTAACATCTTGAACTCAGATGGAAAAACGTATATTAGAAGACCAATAGGCCAAAGATTCGACATTAAATACCAGAAACCAACCTTAAAACATGGTGGCGGTAGTGTAATGGTATGGGGATGTTTTTCTAGGTCTGGAATCGGCCCCCCTATGAAAATTGACGGTATTATGGACCGGTTTGTTTATCGGGATATCTTAGAGAGCAGAATGTTGCCATTTGCCGAAGAAGAAATGCCCCTTGTCTGGCGACATCAACAGGATGATGATCCGAAACATTCGTCACGACAGGTGAAGAATTGGTTTCTGGAAAATGCCATTAATGTTTTAATGTGGCCGTCTCAATCACCAGACCTAAACCCGATTGAACACTTATGGGACTATGTAAAACGACAAGTAAAGCAAATTAATGTCTGTAACAAAAATGAGCTTTGGGAATCCATACAAGATTCCTGTAAAAAAATGTGAAGATTTGGTAGATTCGATGTATAGGAGATGCCAGGCAGTAATCAGGGCGAAAGGTTATGCAACTTCATATTGATGAAATAGCTTTATGTTTATTTATTTTTGAATAAATGTCTTTTTTCCACACTTTTGTCCATATTAATTTAGTTCTACCTCAAATTAATTAAAAATGGTAAGTACGAACGTGAATGAAATTTGATATATACATTTACTTCAAACAAGTGTTTAATCTTTTATGGAGCTTCTTTCTTAAATCTATTAAAACAAGAAATACTGATAATTCTAAAACACTTCCATACTTTTGTCCGCAAGTTTATGTCAGTTTATTTTTACTTCATTCTCTTATTTGCAATATTTGCAAAGTTAAAATTAGAATGCGTCGAATCCTTTCCTTTCCTGAAGAATTTCATAGTTAAATTTATTTAGACATTTAAGGTTTTCTTCGATAATGTTTTGGCCACTTTGTGAGATTTTGAAATTACTAATTTCTACAGTGCAACAAACGCATATTCAGTAACATTTTTTCTTTGCGTACACTCCATCAGCAATAAACACCAAATACCCCTAGTCCCCGCAAATACGTCTGCGCAAAACTTCTCCATCGGGAATGATCGCCTTCATTATATGCTCCTCTATTCATACACTATTCCAATAGCAGCATGTGCTTTTTACTTCGAAAGCATTTCATTAAAATATCTTCAACTTTTTCGGAGCAATTCGTAAATTTCTTTAACGAAGCATTCTTGCAATATAGTTTATGCATATTAGGCACTGGAAATCTTTTACCAAGTGGATTAAACTTTTGCTTACTGTAATTCGAGACACTGTATTTTGTTATCTATTAGTAATGCATTGGTACCATTCGGTAAAGGTAACAGTTATGTGAGGCAAATGTTAACAACAAAATCGACGTAATCACAATTAACATGCCCACGCTCGTGATACATGAGGATTGTAATAAGCCTGATCAACTAGACCAGTTGCATTATTTCCATTTGAATGTTGGTTTAAATTTAAAATAAAAAACGATAGTTTCTACCTGGAATGTCCATTATTTACAAAAGTAAAATGAGAACAATGCAAATTGCTAAGTAACGTTGCACTACATAAGAAATAATCCCCGGCAGTGGTTGATAGCATATAATTTTGTTTGATCAGGCCGGGGACAATGATGGGTGACGGCTTTGGATATACTTGGATATATAAAAATAGAGAAAACTTTACCAGCCAATTGCGATTGCATACAAAGCTCTTGTTCCATTTAACGTATGATTTTTTTAAAATCATCATTTAACAACTTAGAAGTTTCGCACTTTACGTATGCACATAATATTCTTTTCCAACTATAATTAGTGCTTCAAAGTAGTTTAGTATTTGGTATAAGGCATTTTTAGGAGCTTTCAATTTACAGGAACTTTCAATTTACAGCACCTTCAAAATCGCAAAAAAACAGATACTAACGTGAGCACGTACCTGAGAAATTCAAGGAGATGTTGAAATCCACCTTCTCAAGGTCTTAGAGCGCATCAAGACAATTAATTAGACATATTTTTAAGGCAATTTACGATCAACTGAAGACAAAGACAAAATAGAAATATCGAAATTTGTAACAAAAATAACGAATAGTTCTGACGCATGTGCCAAAAGCACACTTAGGTCATTCCAAATGCTCTCCACTATACAAAATAACCGTTCCCATGTTATTCATTCGTTTTAACATTTCACGATTTGCGAATTTTCGTGTGTAGAATGTTCCTTTTCTAGTCACGCCCAACCTCAAGAGGATATATAAATATCAAATCTGACGTGTGCAGGTATCTTTGAAGCCTACAGGAACAACTAAAGATTGTTCAAATACCGAAATTATCTGGGCATTACCTAATGCATACCAATAAGGACCTTGTAAGCTGCTGCTTAGTGAGACTTAATTAAAAAAAATGTTCCTGCGCTCAAACAAACTAAACCAGGAAGTACGTGGGATCACGACCCATTTTTGACAACGAGGGCGAGAAATGGCCACAAACTTCTAAAGCTACGAACACGTACGGATTAACAAGGTACAGTAGAAATAGAACCAGAACTATATATGTTGTCAAGTAAATTTTTATTTGAAATGGAGGGGGGAACCAGGCGGCAATACACTATAGTTTCAATACACTGTATACAAAATGTCTAGTGACCCTCAAATGTCTCGAAAAATATACAGTTTATTAAAAAATACCTATAAAAATTGAAGGAGTTTCAAAATTCTATCATTTTGCGATATTCAAAAATGTTCAAGGTGCGTTAAAAAATAGCAGTGAATTAAAGTTATGTTTTTTTCTCAGGGAATGGTTAACTTCTTATGATATTATCTGATTCACCCTCGCATTCTGAATACATTTAAACGCTCAAAATGAGCTTGCCGAACTGTTTAACAGTAAGCTAAATTGGAATAGAATGTTTAAATAACATTTTCCAGCATTTCAACCGTAATGAGACGGTATTCCTCAGTAATTATTCTTCTTAATTCTTTTAATTCTGTCGGTTACGTAGCATACATTTTACTTTTTAAGCGGCCCCATATAAAGTAGTCAAGGAACATCAAGTCTGGTGATCTACGGGGCCATTCCATTTCATGTCTACGGCGCATCCAAGCTGCATAATGAACAAGCTGATTACTAGGTAGATAAGAGCAGGAAAAAGAAAACCCATTATCAATTTTATTAATGACTCTTGGAATGGCCTTCGAGATCATCAGATTTGCCGCATTTGGACAATTTGAGCGCTTAATCCAATAAAACTAAGTTCTATTGGTTTTTTTCATACCTGCAATCGCTGCTGAACTGCTAGAGTTAGCCGGAGGAGATGTTACGTGAAATGTATTCAGAATGCGAGGGTGAATCCGAAAATGTCATATGAAGCTTATGATTCCATAAGAAAAAAAATATAACTTCAATTCGCTGCTGCTTTGTGACGCGCTATGTATATTTCTGAATCCTGCAGAATGACAGAATTTTTAAACTACTTCAATTTTTATATGAAATATTTTTTAATAAATTGTATAGTTTTCGAGATATTTAAATGTTAATGGAGTTTTCGTACAGAGTGCATTGCCCTACTAACTTACATTTTATATTAAAAGAAAGACATTTTGCATAATCTTTAAAAGAAAAGTGGAAAGAGAAGTGATTAATGCTTACTTGAATAGAGAACAATCCCATTGCAGCCAGTCCGATCCAGCTGTGTAGGGAATAAAAGTTGGGAATGGGCGGTTGGGCCAAATTGTGGGAGTCCAACACTGCTAGAAATCCAAGCGCCACACATGGTATGGCTAAAGCATGGAACACTGTGTGGAGCAACTTCACGTAGATTCTCTTGCAGCATCTGCATATCCTGTAGAGCAGGATCGCTGAAAAATCATTGAAAGTGCCCGTAATACTATGAGATAAAAAAATATTTTCTGATAATACTGATAAGATCTTGGTTCACAGGACCGACACGTTCGGCCCTCTAAGGTTATCATCAGTCTGCGTGTGAATAACATATGAACTAGGAATATCAGATGATTGCTTGAAATCGCAGCTACAAGGCGACTCAGGTAATATTGAATAATAAACTCTTTCACTTACAGGTTAGTAATATTGTAACGTCGTTAATTATTCAATACGCGACCTTCATTAGTGCTCGCAAGAGCATGTAATAAATCTCGCGAATTTTTACAAAAAATAAGTGGGTTTGCTTAAGTGACGTAACAAGAAATAAGTAGTATTCAGATGCAAGAAGGTTCGAGAGAAACTGCACTGCACTGGATTATGTAACTAAATTTAAATACCGGTCTTGTCCGACATTAAAAGATCTGATATAATAGGTGAGAGAAGTTATATGTGCATCCTCGGTAGAGAATGGTCAATTTTCCTCGTTAACGCGAATAGGTCTTTTGCAGTTTCTAGAAACATTATCATGGATCCAAATCGTCTCAAGTAATCTTTGTAGACATTACATAAGATGATCATTAAAAAATTTTAAGTGGACGTTTAAATATCAGAAGCATCTCTTAGATAAATTTATTTATTAATCTGTTGTCGACCATACGTTTAATGGTAAGTAAGAAACGTCAATCAAAATCGCGTTCGTTTTAATGACAAACGGTTGCAAATGTCAGAATGATGTCAGAAGAGAGTGGAGACATCTCTGAGATGCAACGTTACATGAACATCACAGAAAGCGCCATCTCTATAGGCAAATTTAACACTTTTCACTATATGAAGTTGTCCTAGGCGGGAATATAAGTTGGTCTTACATCTTGTAACGCTCGTATAAAGTAAGTGGTAACAGCCGGTTGAAATAAAACTATTTATGTCATTCACGTTAAATAGTATTTACAGCTGCACGAAGTAATAATTGCGCGTCGCGTGACCATCTTGTAATAATTTTTTTAGGAGATTGGCCATAATGGAGTAAGATTAATTAACAATGAATTTCTTGTCGGAATTGTTTAACATAATTATACCTTTCCAAGTGTTTGTCTTTCAATACATCAATTTAAGAAATATGGGAATGTATCTGAAAATCTCTGACTTTTTTTCAGCTGTACATCGAAGCAAAATACAAATGTTGTATTTTTCCAATGGATACAAAAATTCAATGTTATAAAAAATCGTAAATCTTTACAAAGTCTACGCGTCAAAAAATCGACCAAAAAAACTTCCAACATCAAGAAATTTAAATTTAATTTTCGATTCGAAAGGAGACGTAAATTTCTCGACATATTCGAATTTCTGAGAATCGATCAGAGAATACGCGAAAAAAAATGCTCGAACGCCTAAAAATTCTAAGACACTCTTCCCAAATCTAACGAAGAAGGAATAGAACCTCGCCGTCTTCTCCCAGTTAAAAAAAGGTTTTTGTTGTGTGTGTCAATGCAACATGCAACTTACAGAATCCACTGAAGGTGATGAATCCGGCCACCATGAGAACAGGGTGTAGATTGAACTGCTTCACCGGGTCCTCCCTCCACGCGAATCCGCCCTTGTACTGTATGACCCAGAATAGAGTAAGGCCCAGAGATCCCAGCAGTAAAATGCTGGCCAGAACCACGACCAGGGTGTATTCGAACCAGCTGCCGCAACCCCATTCGTTATCCTCTTCATAGTGTCGATGACTGTGGAATAAAAAAAGATGGAATTAGTTTATGTTTCCTTTTGGTTATTGCGACTGATGCATAAATTTTCATCCACAAATTTAAATTTGGAAACGTGTAGAAAATGTAAAATTTTGAGCTCCGACGACTCAAAAGGCGTTCTCGATAGGTTTTGAATGTATTGGGTGGGCACCGCCTAGGGAAAACATTGAACTGGTATTTTTATTGGAGGTATTTCAAAAATAAGTTAGAAGTACTAAAGGTTTTAAGCCACCCTGTATACAAAGATTTTGCTATTGTTAAAGTGTAAGAACGTTGATGAATGGTGTCAAAACTTTCTCGCACGCCCATTGGCGCAAACACTATTGTTTGAAGCTTCTCACGATTGATTAATAACCACGGGTATCTAATGCTTCTATGGGGACTCTGGGGGAATTTCCAAAAGATGGGAACATTTTGGGTAAACCCATGAGTCGCAAACCGGATGCTCGCAGGTAGTTTATATCGAACTTATATTCATAAGAGTCGTGATTTTTGTTCAGTCGGAAAATCAGATAGGGGAAAAGCTAATTTTGCGTAAAAATTGGTTCTTCCCGAATGGTAACTGTAATACACTGACTTTCAAAAAAACCGCAACACCAAGAGGAACGCATTGTATGTATTTGAAATTTTGGTATGATTTTAGACTTGAAAAGAGAAAAAAATGATAAAAATTTCAAGTTCGTATTTTAATGCGATATGAAGTTTTTCTTTACTTTTTTATCTGTGACGAACGTTCTTTTTGCAAATTTTTTTACAGGCGGATAACGACAAAGGTACTATTGTTAGTACCATATTGAAAGTGTGGTAGTGCAAAATGCCTCGTGTACGCCAAAATGCAGGTAACTCCCTTTGAAAGGGGAAGAATTGTTGGTGTGCATGAGGCAGGTTTACCGTTCCGCGAAATTGCACGTAGATTGGAGTGAAACGCATCAACAGTGCTAAGAGCTTGGAGAGATTGGTCTAACGAAGGGTCAGTAAATCGTCATCGTGGTAGTGGCCGCTCAAGAATGACGGACCAACGCGAAGACCGGCGTCTTCGTCGTTCAGCGTCAGGCGTCCCGTTTGAAACAATTCCGTCTCTTGGTGCTCACTGGGTAGCCACCCTAAATCGAAGGGTCTCCCTTAGTACCATGTATCGCAGAATTCGAAGTTTTGGACTGAATTCATATCGTCCTATGCGACGGCTTCCATTATCACGGAACCACAGGGTGGCCCGACTGGAGTGGCGTCGTCTGAGAGTGCAATGGGTGGATGAGTGGAGAAGAATCGTGTTCAGTGATGAGAGCCGATTTTGTTTATGGCGATCTGATGGACGGTTACGTGTTAGAAGGCGCAGAGGAGAGCGATTAAATTTGGACTTTTCGGAAAGGCGTTATTCAGGTTTAACACCAGGAGTCATGGTTTGGGGTGCCATCCAGTATGGTAGTCGGTCTCCTCTTGTTTTCATTTATGACAGATTAAATGCTCAGAGGTACATTAATAGTGTCTTAGAACCGGTTCTTGTACCATACATGCTGTTGGGAAAAAACCCAACATAAATCAGCGGTATCGCTGGGCTCCAATTAGGCCCTAAAGACGTTGGAACAACCCCAATACACATCTGCTGCATTGCACTCCGCGATGCAGCACTTACCCTCACGTGCTTAAACCCGGCCACGGTGATGGCACTGGTTCCTTGATTTATCGCTGTCCCGATTTATGGGGGGCACCAAATAAATCTGTCAACGGAACCAGAGGGCCACATCTGAGCTTTGACCGTGGAGATTCTTGGGAAAAAACTTTCCACAGAAATAGGGGGCGGTGTCGGTTGAGATTGGTCAAGGTCTTATCGTGGCGATCTTCCTCCAGCCCCACCATCCCTGGGACGCAAAAAATCTAGTTCTCCCTCGAAACATTCTCTCCAAGACAGTACTCGCGAACGCTCTCCTTCCCGTTTCTCGGACATTTCTCGACCTCTGAACGCGGAACTCCATCTCAAACCTCTCTCACGACATTAGCTCAAATCTCTGCTGAGTAAGTCTTTTGCAAGTCACCCCGCAAACTTTAAACGTGAACTTCCTCAGATCTCGAGCAACTCAGTACCGACTCGGTAAAAATTGAAGTGTATATAAAGTTGTAGATCCGTAGTGTAAATTAGAGTGATGTCTGTAGTGTAAAGTAAATTCCTTAATTCGTGCTACGGAGTTTGTCTTCCCCGAACCCTTGAACCCCGTTTACATCAATCAGCGTCTGGTCCTTCGAATCGCAGCAACTCGCACCAGCAAAATAGGAGATACCTCTTCGGGTGCCTTGTGAGGCAGTCGATTCTGTTAGGCAATGACTAAAAGCCCCTGGCCTAAACACATGCACGACCATCCTGCAAGCACATTTCAACAAGGATAATGCCCGACCACATGTAGCCAACGATACTTTGAGGTATTTGAAAGCTGAAAATTTGGATGCTTTGCCTTGGCCAGCTCGGCCTCCAGATTTGTCCCCAATAGAGCATGCATGAGATATAATGGGTCGGAGACTTCAACGTTTAGCTCGCCCTCTAGAGACCATAGATGAACTCCGCGAGCAGGTGCAGATTGCCTGGGATATGATACCACAGGAATGTATCAATTTAAGAGGAGATTCCACCCATTATTAAATTGTTATTAAATTTTTTCACTTATTCACGATAATTTTCTTTTGATATTTTGATCGTTTTTATCTATTACCCAACGTAATGTAGGAATTTCAAACTTGTACGATGCGTTCTTCTTGGTGTTGCGGTTTTTTTGAAAGTCAGTGTGTTCATCGTGTCTTATGATAAATCTGACGATGGGTTAGGTCTACAATGGAAACGGACTTTCTAGCAACCAACGTCTCATATTTACATATTGTTTAAGACATGTTTTTCGTATGAATGTATTCTTTTTCGGCTACTCTTGAGGCACTGTGCGCAACAGAGAAACTCGTGAAAGTTCCAATTAGTCAGTTTTGATGTTAATTCAATGCCCTTTGTCACAATTTCGGATATCCCATAAACTGAAGTACACTTTAACAAAATCGATAATTATTTTACAAATATTCCTGTATCATGTTGGAGCATAATTATCGCAAACCACTCATATTATTTACATTCGGCGCATATAGTGAAACAATTTGTTAATTAAACCTATAAATAACCCATGCCTAAGTCTTAAAAACAGAACAAACACATACCGTTGATAAGACTTGACCTTAGCAATTAGCTGAAATTACACCATTGACGTGCGGCTGGTTAATTAAGCTTTTTTTTTCTATTTAAATGAAACGTTTAGCAACTCAAATTTTGCATCGTCGGCGATCTATAAAGTTTCACTTTCGTTGTTTTGTAACGAAAGAGTAAAGGCGGAACCATTGGGCGTGGGAAACGATTCCATCGCCATCCCGAGTGTGGGCGGTTTAATACGAATTAAAAAAAATTACATAACAAATGTGCGACAAACAATTAGAAGTTTTAATAAGGAAAGTTAAAATATTTACCAAGTAAACAATTATGAGTCCTACTTTGTGATTTATTAGAGCAGGGGCGATTTATGGAGTTAGTCACAGTTGCGTACGATAGATATGACTTGTAGGCACTCAAAATACCTGTACACGTACACGTGGTTCGGACAAGGACAAGGCTTGTAAACCTTAACTGTGTTCATTCCCTTCATGCAGAATAAAGCTATGCACATATTCGTCACCACAATACAACAATGCACTTTTGATTGGGTGTTTGATAGAGGAACGCGCCCGTTTCAAACACACAACATATCGCGGGAGAATATTAATAGACTGACTGTACTCGAAAGTACAAGTAGAAGCGAATTAACATTTCTGATGTGAGGTCACATTTTTAGCGTTTATGCCATCAAGGATACGACTTGTAATAGCTTATTTTTATGAGATAGAAGAACAATCACTAGATGTTGGTATTTGGTATTGTGCGCCGTAATCTCCAGATTTGGTGTCATGCGAGCAACGAGACGAACATGGGATCTGGAAAATGCCGTCTGCCTTCCTTAAGGATGAAATCTTCCAAGGAGTACATCTTCCGTGGATATTCGAATATTTAAATAATAAGAATTGCCAACGGTCCGATTGTGCTTCAACTTTTGATGGGAATCGCCCTTCTTTTCAGGCACCTTTAGCCGAAAAGTCGAGGGCTGCTTAACTTGGGCGCAATAATCATTTTCGTATAAACCATGTGTACTCGCAGACTTCACTGTCCAAATCCATCCGCTCCAATCAGGAGGGAACTTTATCGTAAGGGCCAGCATATTAAAATGGCTGAAATTTCCACACTTCAAGATAGATATAGATTAGTCAGAATTTTACAAAAATGCCATTTTTCTTCCTTACAACTGAGTAACAAAATTTAAAAAAAATTCCTACTCTTTTTTTTCTTTAGTTTTTATCTTCCGTATTTGCCTTGCTCTTATTTTCCCTCACTTTTTTTTGTTTTTTCCTCCACTTTTGTCCATAATTTTTTCTTACGAGTTTTTTTCCTGCCCACTTAGAAGGTACGGTGCTCGTAAAGTTCCTTGGTACAATGGCACGCTGGAGCGACTGCGAGTCGAATCCAGAAGGGCCTTCCAGCGGATATCTAAAGAGGACGCACAGGGGGAGTGGAACTGCTATATTGAAGCCCGTGGAGCCTATTAGAAGGAACTAGAAGGTGGAGCAAAAGCAAGGTCAAAGAAAATTTTACGGGGGATGGGCCCTGTTGTGAAATGCACTAAGTTTGCCAAATTGTTTAGGAAAATAAACTCAATAAGGAACCATGAACACAGCACGGAACACGGATTGCCAGCATTTACTTTGTTGGCGAAATAGGGTGGTGAGACCGTTCTTCCTGAAGAGAATCGAATGCAACTGAAGAATGACGTCAGAAAAAGAACGCACTCAGCGTATTGTCTATGGGAAAGTTCTCCATATTTTGAAGTTGGACATCTTTTCTAATTAAAATTTTGGAAAAAATCGTCACTTGAGGGCCGAGTACAGTGATTCTTCCTTTAGCCATCTAGTGTAGCATGGTACAAAGGAGTCGGTAATGCATTAGGGACCTAACGGGTATCCTCACATATGTAAGAGACGAAGCCTCGTGCCATTTCTTATGAAGGTGCAAAAAAAGTATACGTCGTAAAAACTGAGTTTTTAGATGCGTCTTTTTCCTTCGGGAGGAACGTCCGTTTGTTGAATGGGATGGTTGATGGGACGTTCTGTGAGGGTGGAGAGGGGTACATGTGGCATCAAAAAAAATAAAGTGGGGAGTGAGAAAAACCATTTTACTCTTTTTTACCCTTTTTTACTTTATTCGGAACTTTAAAATGATTTTTGGAGAAAATTCCATAAGGATTTCGCCTCAATAACCTTAGCAAAATAATTATCCGGGATTTTTTCGTCAGCTTTCAAAACTTATTTTAAGACTCTTTGTTCATCATGAACTAAACTGGAAGTTGTTAACCTGAATGATTTAAAAATATTGAAAGGGCTTAAATTGATCTCGGGTGCAAAGTTTAAAGTGTCCAAAAGCTGACATTAATTTAGAAAAATATTTCGAGCTTTTACTGTGAGACAAGGGGTGCTTTTAAGTTTTATCTTTGAAAAGTCCGAATTGAAATTGATTGCCGATTTTAACAATTTTTACTATTATAACGTGAGAATCGGCTTAAAAAAAAATAAATAATGCCGAATCGTGAACAACCGATATAGTTGTCAGGGAGATATCGAGCAACAATGAAAGTTCTTTAAGATCCAATAGATCATGCAAAACGAACTGATTATATTGCCAAAAAGGATGAGAAGCGATAATAAATTTTAATTCTTTTCCACCGCTAGTTTTACTACATCGCAGTGTAAATATTCTCGGAACGATTCAGCAGATAAGTTTTACATTGACAATAATGAAATCTAAATATTTAGATCAATGAACGCCCAGCTAACCCTAGCTTAGCGTAAGTTATACAAAGAAAAAATATAAAAGTTGTTAGTATGAAGTAAAACATATTGCGGAATATACAGTCACTCAAAAAAGTATCCGTACAGCCGGAAAAAAATTCTGTAAAACGTAACTTTTGACTGATTTCGTTCAAATTTTGTATAATGAAAATTCAAACCGAAACTCAATTTGCGTAATTGAACAACTTTTGAAAATTTAACTTTTAACTCCCTTTTGAAAACTTCTCGTGCGGTGGAAATTTTTCAATGTGGTTTTAACATTCTTGTGGAGGGGATTTTTCTTCATACATCCTGAAAATTTGATCAAAATCGAACCGCAAATAAGGGAGTTGCAGCCTTTCAAAAACGCCAAAAAGTGACGATTTTCGCGCAAAATGACGAAACTTTGACATTTTTGACGACTTTAAAAAGCTGCAGCTCCCTTATTTGCGGTTCGATTTTGATCAAATTTTCAGGATGTATGAAGAAAAATCTCCTCCACAAGAATGTTAAAACCACATTAAAAAATTTCCACCGCACGAGAAGTTTTCAAAATGGAGTTAAAAGTTAAATTTTCAAAAGTTGCTCAATTACGCAAACTGAGTTTCGGTTTGAATTTTCATTATACAAAATTTGAACAAAATCAGTCAAAAGTTACGTTTTACAGAATTTTTTTCCGGCTGTAGGGATACTTTTTTGAGTTACTGTACATAAATGGTCTTCCAACCAATTACAGTACGAGATCGCGATAATCGACTTTTACAGGGTGATTCAGACCTATGGGATCAAACTTCTAGGGATTATTAACTTCAGCAATAAAAGCCATTTGTGCATGAGAATCCATCTTCCGAAATGTCTTCCTAAGGCGCTACGGCCTTATGATACTATAAGATAATTATGTGCAAAAATGTGTTTTATCCAATTCTACCACGTTCCATTTTTAGTCTTTTCACTCGTTAAAATTGACACTGCAGTGCAGTAATTGTTCAAAATGTCCTCGAACCTGAATGCACCTGTTAAGTACTTTTTGCTAAATGTTTATTTTAGCCAATTCTGATAAGAGAAATTCTTGATCGTTAGTTTGGCACATTAGTTCGAACGATATTGGACCGGCAGAAGCGGTCCAGTTGCGTGACCCCCTGGGTCACCCGATCTAATAGATTTCCATCTATAGGGACATGTAAAGTCGGTGGTTCACGGAACGCCAGTGGAAACAGAGCAAGATCTGATTGCGCTGAATAAAGGTATCTGGACCCCTTAAAATGTTACTACTTTTACAAGTAATAAAAGTCCTAAAGGTGAAAAGGTATTGAGTGGAGAAATCCGCCAATTTCCTACCTCAACAAATTTTTATTTTTAACTGGTTAAACAAACGAAAGAAACATTTAACATTGCGAATAATGCTCAAGGTGAATTACCATAATATTTTTATGTTTATGTGGATTAATTATTTCCACGTTGCCTGGTGCTATTATTTATTAGTATCTTATGCAACGCCGTAAAGTGTGTAATTTTTTACAAGGCGGGCAATTTAACGAATCAACGAACACCAACTTTGAGGTTGAGGTCCCTGCAGCGGGGTTTTCAACAAGAAAGGAAGAAATCGTTTTTAAATGGCATTGAAAAGATGCACTGAAGAAAATAATTGGAAAAACTCTTAATCTGACAGCATAATTAAACGACTACACAAATCTGGTACGTAATTATTTGAGGAAAGTCAGGTGAGCTTAAATGCGAAATCCGTACTTAACTGAGCGCTATTGTAGTATTTCCTGACATACATAATTGAAAAATTTCTCAATTTCTTGCGTGACTTGAAAGAATTACTTGTCTACGGATCTTTACAGTCTTTTTCTCTCTTCGTTTCAATATACTTCGATTTTTTCGAACCGTCCAATTCTTTCTTAACATCGAATTTCAGTAAGTGGGTACTCGGCTTAAGCGATCGGACTGACAAATACCACACCGTATAAATCAATATTACAAAAGTAAACTGAAATAATAAATTAATAGTAAACTGAGGAGCGCCTCGGGCAGTTCTCGCTCTTTCTCGCCTTATTTAACTTCTTTCATAACCAATCAAGCACGAAGGATCGTTGAACTTAATTTCTTTACTCAGAGAATTGTTTCCCTGTTTAAACCTCGACGCATAAAGTCTGCCAGAAATCGTTTTCCTTTGTTCGGTCAATACAGTGTGATCCAAATTGAACAATTCAAATGAACAACGATGCATGAAAAGTATTCTTTTGCTGTCTAACTTTTCAGCATTTCACTGTCGATCTCTCCGGAGTTTGTGGCAGAAGCACGCTTAAAACGTCCCAAAAAAGTACGTTTTCGTGCGCAGGAGTATCTAAACTTAAAGCTCCAAAAGTGGATTCTCGCAAGCGAACGCCGATTTGGTAGGGAAAAGCTGTGTCCCCCCGCCTGAGAATGTAAAACATACATTTCTCCTTCGCCCTAATGAAAACTGTGTATCAACGATTCAAGGTAACTTGCGTGCACATACTGTGTTTTAACAGGAATTCATTACCACCGCCTTAAAGTTTCTTAAACCAGTTTTACAATATGTCAACTATTGCCAAACTACCGGTAACGCGTTCGGAGGCCATAGAACAAACGGAAAAAATCCCTAACTCGAATGAATTAACATGTAAAGCAACTCGGACGGCGGTTACAAAACCGTGGAACCTGCTGAATATTAAAGCGTTTAAAGGCCGAAAGTGGGTGCCATATTTACTAAAGACACAGTTAAACTTTCAGAAACAGCAAGGCGAGCTGTGCGTGCCGTTAAAGGTCAGCAAAGACCAGAAATAAAGATGGTTCTGAAGCAAAAAGGGAAATTGTGTGCAGTGGTTAAGAAAAATTCGAAATAATAGATGGCGCTCGAAGTTACTATTTGCGAAAAAGGACATCTGACAGCTAGCGAATAATTTCACACAAGTTTTGGCAGCTTAGACTGTTGCGGCCAGCTGAGCGTCAAGCTGTCAACTGTCAGACTGTGACAGTTTGACGTGCACCAGAGCAACCTGTCGGTTCCCTAGGCGATTTAAACAGCCGGCGGGAAAACAGTCTCCAGAACTTTCGGCGGGACGTTCCAGAAGGTTCGGCCGGGAGGGTATAAAAGGCAGGCCTGCGCGACAACGCACCCTCTTACATCTGCGACGCTTCTTTCCTCTCGACACGGCGAAGACCTGGCTCACACAATCTCTGGTGAACAAACTCTAACAGCATACATTTAGGCATAAGTTTATTGTGTAGTACGAAACATATACATTCACGAAGACTGATAATCACCCTACATCCTGTGAGCAATCTCAAGTCGAGTAGTGAGAGTCCTACGCCCACAAGAACCCGACACTATAAATAGCCTTAGGCTCTATCGCTTGCCCTAGGAGTGATGGTAAATTTTATCAAATAATTAAATCAAAACAAGGACAGTTAGCTGCAAGTTGGTTTAGTTGTGCGATAGATGGCGCTGGAAGCTATCCTTTGTTATGTTATCCCGGGGGTTACGACAACATATATATATATAATAAATAAAGCAAACGACGGCAGTCAGCTGGCATTAAATCGAAAATGTCGTGTTAAAGGGCCTGAGGGCAAAAACTGAACATCAAAGCTCCTTCGAACAGTGTCCGCTCTTGTCGCTGTCAAAGATCAACGACATTAAATTAGGCAAGCATACTAGAAAGGCCGCATTATAAAGTAAACCGACAATAATTTGAACCATTATCCCACACTCTAGTCAGCATTAAAACACTGGTTGTTAATTGAACTAATTAGAGAGAATTAGGAACTACCGGAGGTTGTCGCATCCCATTCATTCGTTGCAACAATACTACGTTTTTGAGCAGTTATACAGGGTGATGCGCTATGCAACCGACACAGAACAGGTGCGTGTAGAGGACCTTAAAATATGTCGATTTTGTATACGAAGTTTTTTCCTGATGCTTACGGTTGCTGCTGGCATATCGGTTTTTGAGGATAAATGAAAAAAATTGAAAAAAATCTCTATTCAGAAAAGGCTTAACCTAGAATCACTATATTTGGGAAATATTTTCGCTTTATTGACGTCTTTTTTTGCTGAAAATTTGAAGTGGCTGAAAACCTAGTAAAGGGCGGTTTAGGAGTGGGTCGCCCTCAAGATTATAAGAATTTTTTTAATCCCCAAAAATTAAGGTTTGTCAATGTGATAGTAAATTTACTTTTTGTACTCTCGTACATTTTTCGAGAAGTAATTTGTTATTGATTTTTTTCGAAATCACGTTCCTTAAAGACTATAAGGCCGTGCTCCAACTGCTCTTCAACTGGTTTGTTGCGAGACACCACGATTAGGAAATCTTCTACGATATTATTCCACACTTCTTCGGCAATTACCGTGGCAGTACCCCAATACCAACACCACATCAACTCGTTCATTAAATGTATTATAAATTTTCCAGCCGTTTCGACTACAAAGTCTTACAAGCAAAATGAAGATACGCGAAGAACTTGTAATCTGCAGAAATTTGAATAACATCAATCATTTAACAACTGCCATGTCCTATATCCGAAACAGTTGCAGAATAGTTAGGGACGCGGCCTTATAGTCTTTAAGGAACGCAATTTCGTAAAAAAATATATTTTTTTCTCAATATCAAATGACTTCTTGAAAAATGTACAAGAGTACAAAAAGTAAATTTACTATCATATTGACAAACCTTAATTTTTTGGGATTAAAAAAATTCATATAATCTCGAGGGTGACCCGCTCCTAAACCACCCTTTACTAGGTTTTCGGCCACTTCAAATTTTCCGCAAAAAAAGACGTCAATAAAGCGAAAATATTTCGCAAATATGGTGATTTTAGGTTAAGCCTTTCCTGAAATAGAGATTTTTTTCAATTTTTTTCATTCATCATCGAAAACCGATATCCCGCAGCCGTAGGCATCAGGAAAAAACTTCGTATACAAAATCGGCATCTTTTAAGGTCCCTTACACGCATGCTCCTGTTCTGTGTCGGGTGCATTGCGAGTCACCCTGTAATATAAATTTCCACGCATAACAGAATAATGTGATATATTTATGTCAGAATTTTTTTGCGTGTATCTGTGAATTTGATATCTCTTTTATTACAAAATTATTGTTTAATGAGGTTGGGAACTAATTTCTTTTAAATAATACTTTCTCCAAGTATTCTTGCAAAGCAACGCGGTTTTCTTTAGTTGGCACATTAACCCAAGGTTTATGATCATCAGAACACAATTCCGTGTTTTCTTTAGTTCTAGATATCAAGGATTTTAATTGAATTAGCAAGCGTATAGTGTGAGCTTGCCCAGGTCAAGTCCATTGTCACTTACCTATTGGGATTGCAAAAGTTTGTCGTTCAAGCTGTAGCTGTAGATAAGCTATAGAATATACCTAGAGTTCCAAATTTCAAGACAATTATAACCGAAGTTACCGTATTCTAACTAGTAGGTGTTTGGGCATAGTTTATGTAACAGGCGTACAAAAAGAAACTGAGCATTTTTTGGCGAAATTAAGCTTCATTAAAAACATAGTTATTGAGAATATTAGTAATCAAAATAATTTCCATAACTGTCCATGGTCTTTTGCCATTTACTGGGTAGATGATGGATGCCCTCGTGATGGAAGCTTAGAGGATTCGACGAAAAATAGTTATCGAGCCATTTTCGTATATCTTCAACGTTAAAGAATCGTTGGTCAGCTAAATGAGACCGCACGGATCTGAACAAGTGGAAGTCGGAAGGAGCCAAGTCTGGAGAATACGCTGCATGCTAGAGCATTTCCCAGTCTAACGAGAAGATGAGTTTAGCTGTATGCGGACGAGCATTATCACTTTCCGACTTCCTTGGCCCGTAAATGGTCTTTTTTCCTCCAGAGCATCGCTTAATGTGATCATTGGGGCCTGATAACGGTCAGCTTTAACAGTTTGACCGGGTTCCAGAAGCTCATAGTAAACGAATCCTTTACAATTCCACCAGACACACACACAGTAAGATTTTCTTGGCGTGAACGTTTGGTTTTGCAACTGATGTGGATGGCTGGCCTGGGTCAACCCACGTTTTTCTGCGCTTAGGATTGTCATGGAAAATCCACTTTTAATCTCTCGTAATAATATTATGCAGAAAATTCTTTCTTTTTTACCGAGAAAGCAAGTTCGTGCAGATGTCAACTCTTCGATTTTTATTGTCTTCGGTTGGCTCACGAGGAACCCATTTTTCTGCTTTTTGAATTTTTCCCATTCCATGCGATCGAACTGAAACTGCTCGTTGAGCTACTCCTAACTGCTCTGCAAGCTGTTTTTCAGTTTGGCATGGATTTTCCAACCTCCCCAAGCCGAATTAACCACTTCTGTTGTTTCAGCAGCATTTTTTTCAGTTTAAAACAGAACAACATTGATATTCTCAAATGTTGCTTGGAAATGTCCATGTCTCTATTTACGTTTTGTGCACTGAACTACAGCTCCTGAGCAACTGAAACTTTTATCATATAAAAAGTCATAAATGAACAACACCTGCTCACAATTGCAGGCGAATTACACGTGTCTAAGTATGTTTTTTTATTGCATATAACTTCATTGCTCAGTTTCTTTTTGTACACCTATTATAATACCTGAGATAATGCTAGTAAGGGGAGTGTAGATGGCACAATAGCTGCTCCTTTTACTTTGTCTCTCTAGATGTCTCTATGTGACACGATTAGAATATCTTACATTTTGCGGAAAGACCTTTGTTCAAACTAAAAATTTCAAAATTACTTCACTCTAATTATCATAAATTTTCACATCTATTCGCCTTTTGGCAGCAGAAACTTCTGTTAGAATTAAAATTTTTGTAATTATGTCACTCGGTCACGCAAAGTCCCGCATTTGTTCGCCCTTTGGGAGGACAAATTTTTGTCAAAAATAAAAAAAAATTGTTATTTTACTCAGATTATCATAAATTCCCGCACTAATTCGTCTTTTGAGAGGAGAAACTTTTGTCGAAAATAGACAAATCTGAATTGTTTCGTTTGGATTGTGACAAATTTTCGCACTTATTTGCCCTTGGGTCGGTTGTCAAGGCTTCTAAACCCAACATTGTAACGTGCAGAACTCTGTTCAGGAAAGGCTTTAACTTGTATGTATTTAAGATACTGATATCTTAATGCCTCGTGAACGAAAAGAAATGCGGAGATTGCGACAAAAAGTATATAATCTGGTTTTTATCTTTAATTTCAAATTAGAAATTGTACAAAAATCAAAATAAGACGTTATAAAAATACGCATACAGTTCTGACACGAGGCATTAAAATTTGCGGTGGAATTTTCCATATCATTGAAAACACAAGAAAATAGTATATACAGGGTGAGTCGGGAGGATCGTGCCGAACTTCAGGAGCGTGCTGTACATGAAAAATAAATGTAAAAAAACTCAAATGTTGTTATCCGATTTTCGTTTGTTTACAAGTTATAGCGTAAATAAAATTAAAACATAAAATTTTAAAAAATTATAAATTTCATAAGAAATTCCATAAATTAACGTTTGGATATCATAAGTAAATGTTCAAAAATATCGCCATTAACTTCTAAACATTTTCGGCTTCGTCTATGAAGAGCATTCGTTGCGCTCCTGATTGTTTCATGTCTTTCTTTAATGGCAGCTGCAGCATTTCTAATGCGTCGAATTAGTGCATCTTAAGTGTCCACTTTTACTCTGTACACTTCAGTCTTAAACCAACCCCACCAACAACAGTCTAGTGGTGTGAGGTCTGGAGATCTCGGAGGCCAACTAATAGGGCCACCACGACCAATCCAACGTCCAGTTCGTCTAAATGTTGCTTAACCTGTCGAGCAGAATGTGCGGGAGCTCCATCTTGCTGATGGTACATTTGGATTCGGATGTTTAAAGGAACATCCTCAAAATGTCTCTGCAATTCATTTTGAAGGAAATTCAAGTAGCGTTCTCCCGTGAGGCGATTCTCCAAAATAAAAGGGCCAATTGAATCATTTTCAATCATACCACACCACACGTTTACTGAAAACTTATGTTGAAAATTACTTTCGACTGTTGCGTGAGGATTTTCGTCTGATCATACATGACAATTACGTGTATCATTAATGCCGTCACGGGTGAATGTTGCTTCATCCGTAAAAAGAATGCTTGATACAACACCATGATTGTTATTGATCCATCCACAAAATTCCCTACGATTAGCATAATCTCCGGGTTGTAAGTGCTGCCCTCTCTGTACGTGATATGGATATGAGCCTTGCTCGTGAAATGTGTTTATTACTCTTTTTTGTGGAATGCTCAATTGAGTAGCAACTCTTCGTGAGCTGGTCGTAGCATCTTCTTCTACTAGATCCAGGATATTTTCTACTTGTTCCAAGCTTTGTTCAGTAGATCGTTCAGATGATGCGTTGGCACTGGGAAGCTTCCGGTCTCGCACAAATTGTTGAACTCTCGGATAAATACGTTTTTAGAAGGATGTCTTTGATGTGGAAACCGTTGACGATGTTCTTCAGCAACAGCTTTGGCATTCCCATTACAAAAACCATAAACAAACGCCATATTTGCATATTCTAAATTTGAATAAGTGTTTGGCATCTTGTAACACTTTAATCGAACTCGAAAATAAACATCAAGCAGGATCAATATCACTAATACCAAAGGTACGTTTATGGTAAATAGAATCCTATTTAAACAATTTTATTTACGCTATAACTTGTAAACAAACGACAATCGGATAACAACATTTGAGTTTTTTTACATTTATTTTTCACGTACAACACGCTCCTGAAGTTTGGCACGAACCTCCCGACTCACCCTGTATATGTATTTTTTTAATTTCCGCCATTCATTATACCTACATTTCCACATTCTCGAGTCAACATTTGTTTTTCAAATTTTCAGCAATAAGTCCCCTATCTGGTTCAAATTACAATTCGTTTTATTTATCTTTAAAAACAATGCATTTGCCCCGTCAAACACCTTCGCGTTGAATGCTTTATGTGGCCGAATGATACAAGGTGAAAGCTTTGTTCAGAAATATATTGGTTCATATGAGAATTTGAAGGAAGTTCATTCGAGTTTTTAGTTAATGAAAGTGTTATAAATCAACGAATACCTGAAAAATAAACAATAAACCTGAACTTCAAGAAGGTTTCCATTCCGTCTTAGTAGTGGGCATCCTGCCTCATAACATGTAAACCAGATATACCAGAGTCTAGATAAACTGGTTTTCATTCAATCTTGTACATCTAGGCAACGTCTTTCGACGTCTCACGACCATTAAAAGAAGATTAGTTCTTCTTCGTCTAGGTAATAATAATTATTCCTCTTGTAGAATAGAAAACCACGCACATACAAAATAGCATAACAAGCGATATTCTCAGGAAGCTAATCTGTGAGAAACTGTTAATTATGCCCGGCAAATAAAGAAATTATTGTCGGGCACGTTAACAAATGTTCAATTTGTAAATGGAATTAAACCACCTTTTAGCATAGTGCATTAGTTTTAGTTAGGTCAAAATTCATTAAGATTCTACTATCGTTCGTTGGTTTCATGTGCCTGTTAACGGTAGCTGGCGTTTGGACAATCAATCTTCTTGACCTGAATTGACTTACAAGTCCCACCGATGCCTGATTTCGTTAGTGCATGCTGGACATATCAGAAAGAGTTTAGGTTCTAACCACTCCTCCCCTCCCCCTTCCTCGGCGCGCTAACTTTTCAACTATTTTTTTTTTTTTTTAATTCAAAAGCGGCGTTAAATAAGACCAACAATACTATCTTTTGGCATTTATTATTATTATCATTATTTTTTTTTTTTATTATTATTATTATTATTTTATTATTATTATTATTATTATTATTATTATTATTATTATTATTATTATTATTATTATTATTATTATTATTATTATTATTATTATTATTATTATTATTTTTAATGCTGCTTACATTACCGGTAGCACAAGATGCCTCTCACAGGAGTAACGCGCGAAAATCGTTCATTGACGCCTATCTCGAGTCTAGGAGTGCACGAACGACTCTATGCTCGTACGATCTAAGTGTTGATCACTAACGGCAAAACACTTACACCTAACACTGCGCATGAACCATTGAAAAATGGGCCGATTGGAAATCGGGAGTCCGGAGACAGACTTCCGATCTCATTGCGATGGGCCAATGTCCCTACGCCCATAGTTTTTAATGAGGCCATGCGCAAGGACCCAATTTTATCCGAATTATGGATGCCTGTCGTCGAGTAGAATAAGTAAAATACTGACATAACCTCTTCTCTATGCATTGCTTCGTTTAATGTTGATTATTTTGTAATGAGACGTTATGCTACGCCTATGTCCCTCGTCATTTTTTAGCAATATACCAAATACTTTCTTTGCGTGGAAGACTGCGTCGTATCTGATTTTGATAAGTTATGAAGGGCGAAATCGTTTTGTGCAGGATGTCGAAGCTTTCCATTTACCTTTTTGCAGGATCCAAAATATTTTCCGGATGTTTCCTTATGCTGTCAAGAGATTGGTAGAGCTGACTCTTTTTTCACATTGAATTGACTAGAGAGTGCACCTAATACCTCGTTTTTTTTCCTTTTTTTTTGCGTATTTTAAGTAAGAGAGTAAAGAAACAACACATGTAGTTTCTATGAAGTCCATTTCGACTTTCTCATCGCTATGATAAAAACGGCCGATAAACGCGTCTAGTCTCAACAGCTAAAACGGATTTTTCCTAGTTGAAGTGCAGCTTCTTCCAACCAAATTTTTTTTGCAATAGGTTTTTGAAGGTGCACACTTTCCTACCAATAATTGCCCAAGAAATTGATTTGGCTTGTTGCCACATAATTTCCTTCATCAAATAGGGAATTGCCTCGGGAACTCTGAAGAAGAACTACAAACGTTTGAATCGACCTGAATTTGCTTAGATTTTTTTTTTTCAAAATTCTTAGTTGTCCAACGATTCAATTTTAGTAGTGGCGAAAAATCCGGCCGGATCTGATTTTTTCCAAAACGATCTGATGAATTTACTTTAGAATTTCAGTGTCTCAATCAAATCATGAAACTTGACCCTCTAAATCTGAATGGACGGTTTGGTTTTTTCGCTTTTCCCGAACTTTTAAAGAACTGTTCATCCTCACAAAAGTTTTATGTAAACTCTTTTTCGGAGCACTCAAACCAGTTTCGTTTTTCTTTAAAAATCTATTCATTACTACGCTTTCACTCTTCTGAACGCCGAACAGCTGACTAGACCAATGGCCAATTGGCTTTAACGTGAAATTGCCATAAACACAAATAATAAACCTCGAGAAGAAGTTTCACATTTAAGACATTTGCCATATTGTGTTTCTGCATGTCCCTAATAGATCTTACGCTTTTTAATTATTGTTGATGGAGCCTCTGAAGCCCATGTGCTGTTTTTAATATAATGCCGTTTGTCGCACATCTGTTTCAATTTCTTATTTTTTGGAAGGTACAAATCTGTTTTCTTTTTAACTTAAAGCGATTAGGCTTACAGAGCTACTGAAATCAATATTTTTCGGAAGCATGCTCACTGCTGAGACTGAGGCGCAAAGCATTAATTGTTGAATTTGCACTTACCTATGCAGGATATACAGGGATATTCAGATTCGACGCTCATCATTGAGATCTCGGTAACCATAAGACATACGAGGTGGGTCAAATTGGGACGAATGCGTGCAATTTGGAGCTCAATAAAATGCCCTTTCGAAATTTGGAAAATTCCGATTGTTTCCCGAGATATCCGTAAAAAACCGAAATTTTGAAAAAGCGTTTCTTGTCTTTTCTGATGTTACTTGAAAAAATAATTAAAAACGAATGGCACGTTATAATTGCCACTTTTTATCTTCTACAAAATAGTGAAACCATATTTGAAATTTGACGTTTGGATTTCCTGCAACTTGCAATTTGACGAAAATATTTAAAAAAAATTATTGTGCTTTGGAAAACAAGAACAAGGACACTATGGAAACAATTACTTTTTTTTTTCATTTTCTTTATTCGTAAAACTCATTTTTATTTAAACACAGTAAAGGGATATCACACTTCAAATATTTCGGATAACTAATGTATCGATTATACAGGGTGTTTCCTAACTACGTGTAAAAAATTTAAAGGCGTAATCCTCGACTGATTTCGAGTAAAAAATGTCTAATAAACATATGTCCGCAAATGCCTTGTTTCCAAGATACAGGGTGTTGAAATGTGACAAGAAAAAGAGATTTTATTTCCAAAATGACTCAATTTGGGTGTTTGAATTTTAGAAAAAATCATTTTTTGGGGGAATGCTTTAATGATTAATCATAAGAATTGCTGAAAATGACCACCATTACTAATAATAATTACTCATCATTAAGGTTTGGTGGTTGGGAGCTTGGTGGTTTGGAAACCTTTCCATGTCAATGCGCCTCGCTGCCAAACACTCACCATCAGCAAGGCCGTAAACAAAAACCATATTGATGACCCATTTCTTGATTAGTGTAATTAGGCATTTGAAAAATTTTCAAAACTGAGGTATAATCTGGTTTTTGGGACACAGAACTAAATTCTTTCACTTTAGAGAGTAAAACACCAAAATAACACTGACTATCTTGTTTATAGTAGTGGAAGTAGCAAAAAAACTAACAATAAACAAATTAGTAAATACCACCAAACCTTTAGAAACCTTTAAAACCTTTTTCAACGTCTTTCAGTCAACACCCTGTATCTTGGAAACGAGGCATTTGCGGACATATGTTTATTAGACATTTTTGACTCAAAATCAGTCGAGGATTACGCCTTTAAATTTTTTACACGTAGTTAGGAAACACCCTGTATTTGCGACAGTATTTGTTTCCATAGTGTCCTTGTTCTTGTTTTCCAAAGCACAATAATTTTTTTTTAAATATTTTCATCAAATTGCAAGTTGCAGGAAATCTAAACGTCAAATTTCAAACATGATGATTTCACTATTTTGTAGAAGATAAAAAGTGGCAATTATAACGTGCCATTCGTTTTTAATTATCTTTTCAAATAACATCAAAAAAGACAAGAAACGTTTTTTCTAAATTTCGGTTTTTTACGGATATCTCCGGAAGTAATCGGAATTTTCCAAATTTCGAAAGGGCATTTTATTGAGCTCCAAATCGCACAACTTCGCCCCAATTTAACCCACCTCGTATCTCTTATGGTTACTGAGATCTCAATGATGAGCGTCGAATCTGAATAACCCTGTATATTCTGCTTTTACGTTGCTAACATAAGTTCAAAGAAAGCCATAATATATAGCTACTTATAATGGTTGCGAACTTTTTCTATGCCATACCATAGTACCAGAATCTAGTAAAAATGCATTTCGTGGGGGTTTTGATGCTATCACGATCCCATTACAATTGCATTCACGTATTGTGTCCCGAATACTTTCTTTCCTCGATAATCAGGCGAGAAAAGATGTTATAAATTGTTGGACAAAGGAACGTAAAACTGCATTCACGTGTAGTTAGACAATTTATATTTTCCGTTTATATTCTTGTGACTCTATTAAATAATGACCTTCCCGGTCAATTTATTAATTTAGGCAATATACAATGTTCACAATGTTTTATACGGCCATTTTATGGCACATACGTAATTGGTTTGGCCTATGATTACCTCATGGAATATGGGCTGATAACAGAATTAAAGAGTAATAATTAAAGGACAGTAGAAAGAATCGGGCATTTTGCACCAGTCAATTAGAGACGAGGATTGAGATTTTATACAAGAAGTGAGAAAAACACCTCAGTAGCAGATAAAGGAGAGGCAAAATCAACTTTAAATCCTTTATGATGACGAAGTTGGTGAGCGAACCAAAGACCAAAGAGACACTGTTGAAGAAGAAAAAAATGTAATAGAACATACAATAGTAAAGGTGGGAAACTGAAGTCCCGGAATTAGATCCTCAGGAGTCCCTTTCGCTCCAAAAACTAGACGAGTTCTCACCATAGAGCCCCTTCTCCTGTCTCCAACTTAAATTAAAAATCCTGTTTGGAACGAAACATACGGGAGGAGAAAGGGTAACCAAGAAAGCAATATAATAAAGTTTGTTGCAAAAGCAAATGCCTTTCGGTGGGAGGTAGAGCTACGGCTGATAATGACATGAGAATGATAGAAATGGCAAAAGTGCAGCTGACTTAGAAAATGGCGGAGATGAAGACGATAAACAAGTACATGTGAAAGAAACACGATAATTAATACAGGAACCATTTAGGCGGGAGATTAATGGGATATACAACAGAAATGGTATGTCCATACAGGTAATGTTCCCGAATAGGTTTGCAAGAGATGCAGTGGTGAAGGCACGAGCATAATATGAAAACAAGAAAACAAAGAAAACTATAAAAGAGAAATGAGTGAAGACAGTAATACATTTGGGCAAAAGAGGGTGCGAAAAAAGAAAATTAGGGCAACTGGGTGAGGAAATGATGAAATAGGAAACAAGGACGGAAGGAAAAAGAGCTAATAGAGATATTTTAGGTAGAGGAACTTCTGGATAAAACTTTGTTACAAGAAAACCATAATTGTTTTTTCGGTTGGCGGGAACAGTAAGATAAAGAAGAAAATGAGCGAAAAGGAACAACACAAATCAAATGGTTATAGAGAAGAGCGAATGCTGAAGAGATAGAGCCGGGGGAGAACTGAGCAGGCGATCGAATTAAATTGGAGGAATTCAGAAAAAATGACAAAAGTGCCTGAATTAGATACGAAATTGAGCAGCGAATTAGAGTGATGACCACGTGGAGGGGAAGAGAGGAAGCATGTATGGTAGATGCAGGAAAGTGAAGAGAACAGAATTACAAATACCATTTGATATTGACGATAAGAAAACAATTTACTTAATTAAATCTAGGAGGGAGAGAGAGATGGTGCGAGAACAGAGAAGGAAAATGGTGATAATACGAGAGAAAAAGAAAAGACTAAATTGAGACCCTAAAACAATGTAAGAAACGATAAGCGAACAATGCTGCGATTTTTATTTTAAATGAATGTTATTGGATTAAGTCCCCTTCGGGGCCATTTCAAGACAAAATTAGAAGTATCCGGACACATAGAGACTTAAATTGGCAGTGAAGCCTAAACGTAATACCATTTTCGACCCAAATTCATCGAGCTTCTACTAAAAACTGCCCTCCATTCCTGTCCCAGTTATGCCACCGCTAATTAACAAAGGCCGGGCCCTGCGCTACATTTGCTTTGCCAGTGTAATAACGTTGACAAACTGTTGAGCAAATATTTAAGTGCGTTAAACCTCGAAAGTGGGCTTTATTAATCCGACCTGACCTTTACAGCTGATCTTAGATACTTAGAAAATCAACACGTAAAATTCAATTCCTAATGTGAGAGAAGCTAAATCTCATTCTGAAGTGATTGCATGGGTTGACGTGAAATCCATGTTGGTTTCGGCTGTTAGGTGTAGATCCTTGAAGGTGCAATGACCAGGAGATTTAACTCCTCGAGAGTCATTCGAAAAAGGAAGTCAGTCAGTTTTTGCTTAAAGACAATCATCATTGTGGAATCGATTACATATTTACTTGCGGTGAAGTACACAAGCGCTTAGCATGCACTGGTCAGTTCCCGATAATAATTGCACTACCTGATGTACTAATTACAAATGAGTCATGAATGAGAAAATTAACTTAGTCACATCCTGTTTAATGCGTGCATTCATCGCTCATACATCGGATGAATGTGGAGCGAGTTCCAGAATGAATGCAATTAAAAGCTAATTGATGTAAATATTGTAGTTGCGCAAATCGGAAGGTTTTCGTTGCTTTAGAGGATTTAATAGTTGATCAGGAAGATCAGGCCCTTCTCGAAAGCTGACCGTGCAGCCCACAGATTCCCGTCCGACCAACGAGGTGAAACGGTCTAAGGCGCGGACCTACCAGTTGAACACGATTGATCGCAAGTAAATAATAGAGAGAGGAGTGAAGAAGAGGGGAGATGGGGAAAATCTTTCTGCTCATACTATCTAGAAGAACCTCAGGAAAAAATGACACACCGTCGAGGAGGAGACCATTTCATAAAGGTCAAAACGGAATAGTAGGAGCAGCAAAAGAGAAGAAAAGAAAAGACGTCCTCTAACTGACAATAGTAATATGCATCCCCTTCGAGGAGGGGGGGGGGGGGGAGAAGACAGTTCAAGGGAAAGTGGGGGGGTTCTCTTTCTCTCTTCCATTTCTCCAAAGTTTTTAATGGACAGAGAAGGAAGAGACACCCGAGTCCCGCACCCGGTCAACAGACACAGGCCCCATAGCATCTATCATATTAGGCCCTTCCGGGGCTGGTGGGGATGGGCTTACTTTTCGAAGATTTTATTCTCGCGATAAAAAAGCCCTTCTCAAGAGGTTAATAAATAAAGGTCGAAAATGTTAACAAAGAATCTGAGAGGTTATTTATGTGTACACTGTTTTATAGGTAGTTAATGTTAATCTAAATATTGAAGAAATTAGTCATCAAGGCAGGTTCGTACAAAAAATAGGTCAGAGATAAAGCATGCATTGTGATAACTGCAGTGGTTTAAAATGTTGGTAAATGGTCCAAGTCCAAACCTACCATCATTAAAACTCTATACCGGGCGATTCTAGAAAAATAGGACAAGTAAAATATCTCGAAATCGAGAAGATCTACGTTTTCATTTTCTGGGGCTCAACTTTTTATGCTTTCAATTTTTCACCTTCACCTGTCTTTTGGAGTCCACTTCGTATTTTAAATTTTCAAACGGGACACCCATTTTTTTTTTTTTTTTTTTAACTAAAAAAAATTTTTATGCTTGAAACATTTCTGCTAGAACTTATAAAATTCATAATAATATTAGACACAAAATAAGCTTTCAAGTCGACAGTGGTACAAGTTCAATTTCATAAAATTTTTGTTAAAATAGAGAAATTCAAATCCAAATTCTAGCCTCAAATACACGTGTTTAGTTTCGTTAAATTTCTCGTATCGTTTCTCGTATTAAGAAACTGTAATGTACCCTTACGCTACGCCTGTGCTACGCCTACGTTATGCGCTCTTGTCGAGACATCACACCGGAAATCCTAAAAAGTACCACAGAATCTTTTCAAAGCAGAATTTTCAAGTGTCGTGAACAGCACAGGCACCATTTCAAACATTTGTTCGAATGATTTTTTTTATGATAAAGTAAAATTTACCACAAAACAAACAAAATTGCTCAAATACCTTAATAAAGTTTAATGACGCGTTTATTTTATATCCAGTTTTATTATGAATTTTATCATTTTCAGCAAAAAAAGTGTTAATATAAAACATATTTATTATCAACAGAGAATGCGAACCTCCGGAAAAAAAAATTGGGTGTTCCATGTGAAAGGACGAAGTTATTCTCAAAAGACAGGTGAAGGTGACCTTGAAAGAAAATTTGACAGCGTAAGAAGTTAAATTTCCGAAAATAAAAAAGGCTTTATTCGCAAAATTTTTTTTAGGTCTTTCCGATTTCAAGATATTTGCTTGTCCCATTTACCTGTTAGGAGGTCTATCATCGTATCAATAAATATATCCATGCTTCACATTCGTTCCTCTTTTATTAATACATATTTTCATACCTTTTCAGTATATTTAACCACTGGACGGTTCATCAGGTGTCTAAATGTTTTTTGCTGGTTGTTTTGTGTAGCCTATGTTGATAGCTATATATATAACACATCTTTATTTCTCAAGAAAAAGGCTATCGACCACTGGGTCTTTCTGCCCGTGATTTTATAAGTTCATTCTAGGTATACACAGTGACCTCAGCAACAGTAGAAAGACAAAAAAAAAGGTAATTATACCGTAAACGGTTTTCGCTCCGATCGTTCCGATTTTTTAATTTGTTATTCTAAAGGTCATTTTTGAACAACTTTTCTAAAGGGACAAGGGCGCGCAAATGCCTCTTTCACACTTTTTTTTAGGTTGAACGTTTTTCCGAATCCAACTGTCTTACGGGGTCGTGGAGCGAATAGGGGTGCTGGGTGGGGTAAGGTGAGGTAAGGTAAGGTAACACATTTCCATTTTTCATTCATTATTTCTCTATTGAAATTGCAAAGTTACATCCACCTCAGTAAGGAAATTTATTTCATTTAGTTCAGGTTAGTTCAGGTTAGTTCGGATCACCTCAGTAAAGGAAATTTATTTCATTTAGTTTCAATTCTTATCAAGCAATATGTTTTTCATTTACTTATTTTGATCAGAATTTATATTTTTTTCAATTGCGATTGCAATTAAAATAAAATTGTAAAATTTTTGTGTATCTTTCTTGCGCAGGTGCCACGCTAGTATTTTAGTCGATTAAGTGAAGTGTCTTTCGGGATTCATGGAGTGAATTGGAGCACTGAGTGAGGTAATTATCAACAACGTTTCAGATCTTTAAAGCAACAACAAAATATTACATACCCATAGTGAAGCAGTTTACCCCACCCAGCACCCCTATTCGCTCCACGATCCCGTAAAACCGTTTACGGTACTGTCACCAAAAAAAAACCCCTATATTCCATAGTGCTCTTGCAGGGAATTGGTTGATAGCTAATTTCTACTAATTTCTAATAAATATGCTTATGACTTTCATAAACCGGATATACTTTTTAAATGCTTAAACACATATAATTTTAATTTAAAAGGGACATTTAATGCATCACTTTGGACCTTGAAATTTTTCACCCCTATAAAGCTACCCCTACTAATTTTTTTAATTTCAAATGGAAAGGTACTCGTTGTGGAATATCAAACGAAAAGTAATTCGACAAGATTGGGTGGCACCAAGAAGGGCGCCGACTTCCTAAGGGTGGTTCTGTCCCCATTTAAACTACCATTACTGCTCAGTGAAAAAAATGAAGAACAGTGCGCGACCTGCAAAACATTAGCGAGATATTAAAATCCAAGAAATTTGATATTCATATGCAACGTTAGCTGCAGAATCGGTTTTACACACAATGCTTGATAGAATTCCAACGCAAGATTTAGCCTGCACCCGAAAGGGCAGGTTCTTCGCCTCCTCAGGTGCCACGAAAGCTGTATGACCAGAAAGCAGCGTAATATCGAACACCCATCTCAATATCGTTGATAAGGATAAAAAACAGAGGGGTCCGAACACCTTTTGGGGCACCTTGCAGGACGCCATGTTCGATATCCCTGATCCCTGCAAAGTAGTCGCTGATCGTGTGTTGCTGCCTGTGTTCCGAACACAAATTCGAAAACTTGAAACTATTTTTAGAAAAATTGTGCCAAGATAAAGAAATTCCGCACTTTTAGTGGAGAACTCCGTGAATTTTTCCACTGCCGAACCGTAAAGTTAACCAATTCACCCAATGTTCCATGCTTTTGGTCCCATCGACTTCCTCTTTATTCCTGATTGAAAATGTGACCTTCAAGTTCTTGTACAGCAATAATTCATGCGAAATTGAAATTCTTAAAATTGTTTTAAATGCAACAATTTAATAAAAATAGTTATTTTACCGTTAGTTTACGTTATCATGGTCGTTCGGTTCATAATCATCGTAAGGTCAACAAAAACGGAATAAAATACCGCAGATATTGCATTGAAATTCAATATCCAATTGTTGGCATTCACACACCTTAGATGGATTATACTGCGTGATTGTTTTAATATAAAGAAGTACAAATGTTTACGAGATCTCAATGCGAGGTACCACCACACGTACAGAGTACACCGCTCACAACTTTACATCCGACTTAGTTTCAACTGCAATAAAAATAGTAGAATTTGCCCCAAGACTTCTATTTCATTTTCGATGGAGACATACACTGACTTTCAAAAAAACCGCAACACCAAGAAGAACACATCGTACACGTTTGAAATTCTGGCATCACGTGGGGTTGGGTAATAGATAAGAACGATCAAAATATCAAAAGAAAATTATCGTGAATAAGTGAAAAAATTTAATAATAATTTAATAATGGGTGGTATCTCCTCTCAAATTACTATATTCCTGTGAGCGACGTGGCGTGCTTAAAATTAAATTGTCAACATCTTCCTGTGGTATTGTACCCCAGGCAATCTGCACCTGCTCGCGAAGTTCATCTATGGTCTCTGGAGGCTGCGAGCTAAACGTTGAAGTCTCCGACCCATTATATCCCATGCATGCTCTATTGGGGACGAATCTGGAGACCGAGCTGGCCAAGGCAAAATATCCAAATTTTCAGCTTCCAAATACCTCAAAGTATCGTTGGCTACATGTGGTCGGGCATTATCCTTGTTGAAATGCGCTTGCAGGATGGTCGTGCATGTATGGTACAAGAACCGGTTCTAAGACACTATTAATGTATCTCTGAGCATTTAATCTGTCATAAATGAAAACAAGAGGAGACCGACTACCATACTGGATGGCACCCCAAACCATGACACCTGGTGTTAAACCTGAATAACGCCTTTCCGAAAAGTCCAAATTTAATCGCTCTCCTCTGCGCCTTCTAACACGTAACCGTCCATCAGATCGCCATAAACAAAATCGGCTCTCATCACTGAACACGATTCTTCTCCACTCATCCACCCATTGCACTCTCAGACGACACCACTCCAGTCGGGCCACCCTGTGGTTCCGTGATAATGGAAGCCGTCGCATAGGACGATATGAATTCAGTCCAAAACTTCGAATTCTGCGATACATGGTACTAAGGGAGACCCTTCGATTTAGGGTGGCTACCCAGTGAGCACCAAGAGACGGAATTGTTTCAAACGGGGCGCCTGTCGCTGAACGACGAAGTCGCCGGTCTTCGCATTGGTCCGTCATTCTTGGGCGGCCACTACCACGATGACGATTTACTGACCCTTCGTTAGACCAATCTCTCCAAGCTCTTAGCACTGTTGATGCGTTTCACTCCAATCTACGTGCAATTTCGCGGAAAGGTAAACCTGCCTCATGCACACCAACAATTCTTCCCCTTTCAAAGGGAGTTAACTGCATTTTGGCGTACACGAGGCATTTTGCACTACCACACATTCAATATGGTACTAACAATAGTACCTTTGTCGTTATCCGCCTGTAAAAAAATTTGCAAAAAGAACGATCGTCACAGATAAAAAAGTAAAGAAAAACTTCATATCGCATTAAAATACGAACTTGAAATTTTTATCACTTTTTTCTCTTTTCAAGTCTAAAATCATACCAAAATTTCAAATACATACAATGCGTTCCTCTTGGTGTTGCGGTTTTTTTGAAAGTCAGTGTACTTTAGCGTTAAGTGCAAATTCACTAAACACAACTCCCTCCGCGTGGGTGAAATCGATTTCAAAATGTCAAATGACACTATAGGTCTAGTGATATCTCGCTTGAAAGGGTTTTTTGATACTGATTGTCTGCATTTTTTTTTCAATTTTGGACACATTGAAATCGACTTAATATACGTTGAAATCAATTGAAATTTTTGGAGTTTTCCTTTCAAATTGAATTACTGCTGAAAAATCTGAAAAATTTGTGAAGCCGGATATAAAGTTGACAAATTGGAAGCGAGAAAGTTGTACACATAGTCATTGCACTTTTCCCCAACCTGTACCTGATTTGAAATATGCGGATTACGTTGATTTTTTACTAAACGGGTGATCTAAAATTGCAAAAAAAAAGATGTTGACGATCGCAATTCAAAGTCCTTTCAAATGAGGTGTTACTCGACCTACAGTGCCATTTGAGGTTTCAAAGTTGAATGCGCTTGCGCGAAAAGGGTTGTGTCACGTAATTCGTGATTAACCCTAAAATGTGTCCCTTTCGAAAACAAACGTGTCGCGGCAATTTTTAATGTTTTAATCATAGCTCCGAACAAACTGGGTGTGAAGTTTTCAACAGGACACCTCGTTCATACGTGTATTCTACCACACGTTTCATACCTTCTTACGTTATTGTGACTACACGCGTGCATGACTTTGAATATGTATCGTGCCATGTCGTTAGAATTAAAGATTGATTGTTGTTTTTCTATCATAAATCCTGGATGCTGCTTGCTTCCAAACACTGCTACGTTCAAACAAATAAAACAATAATTTAATCCAGGCACTTGTGTTAATGACAGATATATTTGCACATGGTTGATTGGAGTTTCTTTAACCACATGTGAGCAAGCTGTAGGTTTTATTGCACAGACGCTGCGAACGTTCTGTACGATACTTATAAACATTGAACCTCGTTTTAGCAGTACATACCTTCATTGCAGTAGACGTTAGATAAAAAAACAGCGATTTCTAATTTGCGTTATTTTGGAACCACCCTGTATTATATCTCACTTCCCTCGAAGCGTGAGGACTGGATTCCGTTAATTTTTGTTCTTCCAACTAGCTGTATCTGAGGGCTCTGGGAAAAGGCTGATTTGGCAGATCTTTAGGCAGGGGAGTCTTTAAGATTGTCGATAGATATTGGGCGACACCCGCTAGCAAATCATACTCTTTCAAAACCACTTAGGTAAAGCTAGGTAGAAACATAAGAACTCGAACCCAGTAGACAGCCTTATATTAATGGTTGCACCAGGGCAACACGAAGGCCTCCCTAACCTACCCCTCCGTTAATAAATGATAGAAGTGCGGCACGAGCAACATTGATTAAAGTGCGCCACTCTGTACTGAAATTTTGCTTTTTTCCGCAAATTCTCAAGGTTGAGAACAAAAATGCCTAATTAGTTGGACTCCAGTGACGTACTTAGATTTGCCGATTTTCACTTAAAAAGAAAATATAACGAAATAAATGTTTGTTCAATGTCCTTGCAAATTAAGTACAAGTAAAGTTGCTCAAATAGATCTGGATCAAGTTGGTTTTTCGCTGTTTTCAACCACAAATTACATTAATAATTTATAACGAATATTGGTAATTTTGTTGGAGACACATCCTGGCACGCCTTTTGATGTTTTCAAAGGCTGCAACCAGCACGGCAGGGGTTGTTGCATTGGAGAATGGCTCCTCGCCATCCTTCCAAAGAATTTAAACGATTTTTGTACACGCCATTCTTCAGATAACCGAACAAAAAATAGTCGATTGACATCAAATCAGGAGATCGTGCAGGCCACACATTTTTACTAATGATTATCTCCATAAAATTGCTCTAGAAACGTTTCAGACGTTCAACCGAATATGAGTGAAAAACGATCTGTACGGATGTGATTAATGACCGTTGTTTGACAATGGATGAAAGAAGTTTTAATAAACTTTCAGTGATATGTCCACCATTTCGATGAAGCGGAGACTTCTATCATTAGTGCTCGCTCTGGACCTTCGTACCCTGATGCGCCTGCTGAAAACATTGATGGAATTGTCAATTGTTCTTTAATTTCACCTATCCAGAATTCCTAATCCCAGCTATAGTTAGAGGCGAATCTGTATTCTTTCACACATAGAGTCAAATTTTATTATGCGATCTCTTCCTCAAGGAACTTTATTCGGAATTCAAAAAGTTGGAGCCTTTCCACAGTTGATCCTTCCCGATCACAATATGTATTTAACTGCATTTTCTTTAGTTTTTGGTTCGTTTTGAGTCAGAAGCCAATATCCACGCGATGATACCCTTTTATCGTCAATCAATAAGCTCGTTGGATATATAGAAAAGTTTTATTGGCACGACTAAAATAACCCGCCAAGTGCGAGTAAAATGTATTCATTATAGACCTGAGAAACGCCCGTTTTCAGCTAACTATCCCCTCACTGTTTATGCGATACACAGAGATTTTAAAATAACACGTTACGTAAATAGCCCTAGATCGCGTACGCGCATTTTTACGCAGATTTAACGAGCTTGGGATTCATTCAGAAATCTCCATTATGAAGTACCCAACAGTTTTTCATTAACGTTTTGATTTGGTTATTTTAACGCTAATGAAATGTGCCTACAATTTATGCGGGGTGACTTAAGCAAAGTGAGCTCCATGGAGACTATGGAACACTGTAAGAGATACGAGATGATCCAAACTGAAAAAAAAAAAACGCGTTTTTGTTCCCTTCGGAAAATGCCCTAAAATTACCATTATCGAGGGGGGGTTGACAGAATACGAGCAAAAAACAGGAAAATTACGATTCCCGAAAATCGCAAATCATGAATGACCCGTTTGGGCGCAACACAACGCTCAATAACTGATGGACAAACGAGAATCGAACTGCGTTCTTAGAATTTCTCCAGGACTTGCAGATTTCGACCAATCACACCCAGCATTGTTACTTCCCATGGCCGCCATGTTGGATTTTGGTGGCGTCGCCTAGCCAATAAAAAAGTGCTTTAACCACGTGACATTATAGTCGTCGTGACGAAGGTGCCCTTGGACCTGTCAAAACAAACAAAAGCATCATTTCACCTCAGCGGGCTTGGAAACAAGTGCTCGAGAACTGGTAAGCCAAAGTTAAGAGATAAGGTGACATTGGAAGAGCGATTGAATGCCCCTTAAAATTATTGTATAACGCGATACCACTTAAGATTTCTTAGGTGAGTCGTTCCCGCTGAGAGGTTAAACCTGGCAAAATGGTCGCAGTAAAGAAAGGTGACCCCATTGAATTCAAGTTGACCGGTCCGAGCGTTTTTGCCTCTTCCACATGGTAAGACTGAAAACTTCCGGGGAAAGTTTTCGGTCGGCCACCTTGTAGGTTATAACAATTTTTAACGCAAAGCTTAGGTAAATTTATAGTTAAGAACTAACGAATTTCTAAAATTTTTGCAATGCCTGCACCGACAGAGCGATGTTTTTTCCTCGTCGGTAATTACATAACTTACACTTTTCTTATTGTGAGCAGTCTAGAGTAACCTTACCGCCAAGTTTCACTATCAACAATAATTATCGCTATAATAGGTAATTGTAATATGTATGCAAACTTTCATTTGCGGCACAAATACCCGAGCTAATTGGTTATGCTTAAAATATGCAGGTCAATTTATATAAAATAATAGTTAACCATTTTCATAACTGCCCAAGTTAATCCATATACGGCATGTGCATGGAGACACTCTTCAATATGTTCACATTATTAAAATGCTAACCAGTTATAAAAACTGGCTATAGAATGTCGTTTAATTATGTTCTAAATAGCCTTAGTATAGATGTCGAAAACCGGAACTGATTTGAATGTCGATTTGGAAGAAACTACACAATAACCAACCCGTATTTCATGTATCACACAACTGATTGTGTGTCAATGATCGTTCTGCAGCGACACTTCCTACGACGCCTCACTTCCTCGAGGAGCAGTCTGCACTGGCCAGCACGGTCGCCAGATATGACCCCTTGCAACTGTTTTCTATCGGGCTACCTAAAATCACTTGTTTGCAGCAATCGTGCCAGGACCTCGGTTCACCCGAAGAACTTCTCAAGCTTTTGCCAATATACTGGAAAGAATCAAACTTCCGAGCTTGATCGATGCAAAGCTTTGAGAATAATAGATCCCGTACGGCATGCTTTGTAACATTTTTAAAACTGTCTAAACATGAGATTTAAATGCTCAAATAATTAAATGTACAGGGCGATTCGGAAGTCGGAGTTGTCCTTTCACCAGCAGACAAGGTTTCAAAAAATAAGATTTTTGTCCCTTGGCGCTTCCTTGAAACATCAGCATCAGCGGAGATACAGGGTGTCAAAGTTTTTTTTTTTTTAATTTAAATTTATTAATAATTGTCAAACAACTTGAGATACTTAAACAAAACTGTGTAGGTGTCAATAGGCATGTGGGAGGGAAATTCTTCAGTAAATAAAATTATTTTTGAGTTTACCAGTGACGCGCGGATAAAAAAGTTGTTTAATATTTTTGAAAAAAATGGTTTGCCACTGGTTTTTCTAAAAATAAAAATTATTGGTTAAAAAATTTTGATTTTAACTTTCATATTTTTTCAAAGTAAGTTTGGTCCTTATTTAGAAATTAATCCAAAACTCAAAAATTGTTTAAACTTGTTTTCTGGTAGAAATAATCGAAGTGATAGTTCCAAGTCGATTTGACTATCACTGACACCTACAAAATGTTGTCTACTTATCTCTAGTGGTTTGGAAATTATTAATAAATTAAAATTTTTTAAATAAAACTTTGGCACCCTGTATCTGCGTTGACGTTGATAATTCGAAAAAGCGCCAAAATAAAAAATCTTACCTTTTGAAGCCCTATTCGCTGGCGAAAGGGTAACTCGAACTTTGAAATCACCCTGTACATCCGCCTTACTTTCCTTTAACTGAATTTCTAAATAAGCAAATTACGCAGTCCTACTCTGTATAATACAATATCCGACATCTAATTCCTTTTTGCAGTTAATGTTTGCACGGGAGTTGCCACTTTGAAGCCCTCGTAACTCCAAATCTCCCTTTTATGAACTCAAAAGGGTAAGTAAAAAAACCTTGTGCGTCTGATTGAAATTACAAACTAGTTTTTGCCACAAAATGGCCAATACTCTGTAAGAAGTCGAACAAATCAGAAATCGTAGTTCTATTCTGATATTAAAAAAAAAAAGATATTTGCTATAAATACTAATTTAATTGCTCGAAAATCTCGTTAAAAGTCTTCTTATTAATATTACCTTCATATAAAGATGCCAGCTTACATACAATATTGATAAATAACGGAGAAATGAAATCTATGTCGAAACGAAAGCGAAGATCAGTTTACTGGTTTCAACAGTAAATGGACGAAAGCTTTATTTCATGACGACAACGCACCAGCGCACATTTCCCTCATCGCTATGGCCAAAATCAATCAACTTGGTTTCGAACGTCTTCCTCGTCCATCGTATTCGCCAGATTTAGCCCCCACAGATTATTTTCTATTTCCAAACTTGAAAAGTGATTTGCCAGTAATGAAGAGGAGTCTGAGGTTGATGGCTGATTTGAAACCTTCGAAGCTTCTTACTGTAAACAGGGTATGGATATCGCTGGGAAAAGGGTGTCAACCTCAAAGTAAACTATACTGAGAAATAATATAATATTTCCCATTTTTTTTTCTTTAAGTGTTAGATCGCATACTTCTGGGACTGTCGTTGTCTAGAACCAAGAGTAAAACGATTAAGTGCAATTATTGGTGCCATTAGTTACCCTTCTTAATGCATTTCTAATTACCCAGATGGCGTATTAATTCTTCTTTTAGTAGTTGAGTATTGAGATAAAAGAGCATTAGGTCATACAAGGATGGTAGCAGTGGGTAAGAGCTTGGGTGAAATATTTTGCAAAAGTTATAATATTGGCTTCCTTGACCCGAAAAAGTCGCCTTCATCTGGTATTATCTAATCGTGCAGACCCTAAAGAGCAACTTACGCTCACAATTTGAGCCAAAAACTTGAGAAATTTTGGAAGCAACAACAGATGAATTGAAATAAAAATAAACCTCATCACCCTTCATTGCCTTAACAAAGCATTTCTCGAATATAATTTGGCAAACTAGTGTTGTTACTATACGAAGAATACGTGGTTAAAGCCCTGCTACATACAATCCGGACGTCCTATACTTGAATTTTGTAACTGTGTCATTTCAACTCATTGTGTCCGTTTCTGCGTAAATGACCAAAAGTTCACACTATATCTTGTGGAAAACAAATCTTTTATTTATTTACTCTTAGAAAATCAATCTCCCGTGGGGAAATAATAATGACAATACTTCATCTTACTTCTGGCGCGTGCGACAAAGTGCGTTTTTCCGCACGCTATTAGAGAAATGAGCGTTTTGGTCATAACAGTGCTGATTTGCACGCGGAAAAGCGTACTTTCCCGTCCATAAACATAAAAGCCCTTCCAGTAACTGTACGCTCATATTCGTGTCTTTTCACCACAATCACTCGTGAGACCTTATTTCAATGCCGCGTATAAATGGAAGCCAAAGAGAAAATGTCGCTACAGGCCAGCCACTCTCTTCAACAAATCAACTTACGATGAATGCATCTTGCTCTTCGCCATCTTGTTCCGGTCCTAACGACTTTTCACTGAAGAATCCTGATGGATTCAGACACCAAATTTACACTCGGACACGCACAAACGTAAACCAACAGGTAGGACGAAAAACTTAACACTCGCGCTCCAAAAAAACCAAACAAAAGGCGACGAGCTGTGGGTCACAGAACGTACTCGCTTACGTAGTACTGACGGTCGTACTGCCGTTCAATGCGGACTCGGAACAGGTACAGCTGGGCCGCGAATGGAGCACAATTTAATAGAATGGATTTTATGATGGCGCGCGATCTCTGACGCTCCGACGATGCTAAAGAAAGAAAGCGGACATGTACATGGAACGGTAAAGAATGCGACATGGTATGGTATCATGGATGACTATATGGCATATTGCCGTAAGTAGGTGATGATTATCTCCCCCTATGTTGTCTAGTTGCGCGTGCATATGGTCAGTTTCATGGCATGGTAGCGTGTGTTCAATGGGGAGGTTACTTTTTTTTTGTTTGTATCTTCCGCGATGTTTTACCCCCATCTCAAACAAAAAACCACTCTACAAGTAAGGGGGCGTGGGGCTGAGGTGGTATATTTTCGACTTCAGCGAGCAAATCTGAAGAGTTGTCAAAAAACGAACTTGACTGCCGAATAGCTTGATCGCTGAGCTACAATTTCACCGCAGGCCATTTTGCTGTAGCTCGTAGTGCTGCTGAGCAGCGGCCGGTAAAGTAAAAAACTTGTTTTGTCTTTACCTCTCTAGCGGGGTAAACCTTTTTTAATGCCCCAGATGAAAGAACTGGCAAAGAAAAACATATTTTTAGTGATTTTGAATAATTAAAACATATTTATTCAGAGTTTTTGGAATGATTGACGTGTGCGCGCAAAATTTCATAATTAATTTTAAAGTGTTTTGTCGCTTTGAATATCGAATCGCCGCATTTTACTGCCTTAATGGCTTTGGATAAAGCTTTTTTTATCGATTAGTAGCGTTTTTTGTCTATAAATATGCATCATTACGTTGAATAATTGAAAAAAAATTAGCGGCTATCTTCGTCCCACAATCGCATGTCATTCATTTTCAATGATTTTCGCGAAAAAACAGATGTTTTAGTGGAAAACAACTATCGTAAAACGTGTTTTTCCTTTGAACCAACTCACTTTATTAAATTTACAATACAGATCGTGCGCAGAAAAAGAAACGATTAATATCATCGAAATCTTATAAGCGCAATTTACACACGCCAATCTCGGCAATTAAGAAAACTTTACTGTGTTAATGGCGCCATCTTTTGTCTAGCCGTTCAGCTGTCAAATTGAATTGCTATCTTTGACCCACTTTCCCCTACTACGTGTGCTAGTGTTGACTGTTGAGACCTCGAAAGGCTATAGCCAAGAGGGCCTACACTGCGAAAAAAATCTTTGCACGTAACTGTTACTTAAATACCGCGATGTTAGCTGTGCTTGAACGAGAGGTCAATCTCGTCTATATAAGAACAAACTAAACTTTAACAAATATCACTTAAAGTAATTATCAACACAAATAATGAAATGTTAAACAAGGCAAGTTAAATGCCAAAAATCGTTCCTCAATGAGTGAGAAGATGGATTTTAGAATGTTTAAATTTTTGCTCCTTTTTTCTTTTCAAGGTTCCAGTGACAGGTTAGTGGGGCTTATGGGGGGCGCCGGTCTACGGAGGCCGACCAGGAAGGTAGGAGTGATTAACAATTCCGTCCAGTGCGCCATCCCGACCGTATGGTAACAAATGTTATTTTTTCGAGCCTTCGGCAAAATTAATTGGTTTTAACTGACAATATTGTGCAATTTCACTACTCCAACAACACATTAGTGACCGTTGCGAGTGTGTAAGGCTTTATTTAAAAAAATAAATGAAAGACTGCGTAATCCGCCTTTACTCCTTAGAGCATGCAGTATACGCTAAATCAATGACGTGACATTTTCCGTCATTCAGTAACTTTCTGATTTTACGCCTTTAATTTTTTTATACATATTGTTTCCAGATGCTTTACGCCCCTGTGTTTACGGAATTAAAATGCCTGCCGTGCAAATTTTAGGGAGCCGTTCTAGTGCTTGATATACGAAAAATCATTACTTTCATGATCATAATGTTTTCAGATCAAGAAATTTTCCAAAAATTCTCTCATTAATACTTTTTTTGTCCCCTAGAAAAACAATACGTGCAGTAAGCCTATGATTTTTGGTATGCTAAATGCAGAATTTGCACGTTGTAAAGCGCACTTACAGCACCACGCTCTAAAGATCTTTGACCCAGCAAAACGAATTGGGCAATGCATATTAGAAAATCACGATATAGACGTTCATAAAAACAAATACTGTGAAGAATACTGAAGTTGCGTATGAGAATTTTTATGAATATAAATTTGCAGTTAAAGTTCAAAGTACCTTAATGATTCTTCAAATATTTCAATAATTCTGCCAAAGTCCGTTTATACGGACCCAGTGCATCGCACTAAACCACTCAATTATATCATATTCGTCACTGGTTTAATTAACTACCTAGTCTTAATTTTGAGTATCCATATAAACTGACTTAGGATACGTTTTTCAAGCTCCGGGTAACTTTGCCGGTAAGATAATTTTTAGAAAGACCATGAACTCGCAGTAGGGTATTCGTAAATCCTTCCATTTGCATGAAAAATGATTCTGCTGCTTAAGTTGCCAAGAATTTGGGAAACGAAAATTACTGAACTAGAGGCGACTGTAACAGGAGCGTAGCCCTACTGAAAATGGATCACTAAACCAATGATGAACGTCTATTTTCATGTTAATAGCAGCTTTATGATACAGCTGAATTTGGTCCAACATCAATAACGGGCCGTAAAATTTTGAAGCACCGCATTAAATTAACTTTTTCAAGCGATCGAAAATTGCCTCGTTAGAAAAATCGAGAATGATTTTAACTCTCGAGAATGCAATAAATAGATATCCGAGACCACGACTTTCCTTAGCATGGAATTGGCGATAAACTCCTGCAAAAACATCTACGGGTGTTTAAAAGGAAACTGTACCAAACGATCTCAAATTTCCAATATTTTGAACACTTCTTAAGGTCCTTCCAGTGAACTAGTTGAAGTGGATGAGACACTAATTCACGGTGACCAAATCTTAGGAAGAGATGTTACCATAACCCTTTTTTTGTGCCTGAGGAGGTGGAAATCTTCAAAAAGACACCCGGCCGCTCCGGGTCGGGTAGTGTGGGATTCGAGCCTATGCTCGCCTACCCACTAAAACCACCCCCTCTCTTCTTATGGCCCGGTATCGCCTGGTAGGCATTCCTTCGGGGCAACCATAACCCTTAATAATGCCTTATATGCGCCTATTATGACACTAATTTATGATACTTTTTCTATCAAAAAATTTCTTTGCTTTTCTTGCCGGTAACTGTTTGCCACAGTCATCTCTTTTGGAGATATCACGGGGTTGTTCCCATATTGTTTACTTAGGCACTTACTTCGTGTATTTCAAAATGACGACTTTAGACATCGAGGACTGAGCGTTACGTATTTGGCAAAGTGTTTAATCATGCCTGAATTGAAATTTTACTATTAGTCCAAGCAAAGCAAGTGGGTGCTACTGAATTAGTGCTTTAAAGCGGGACGCCTATGGCGAGGCTTCGTGAACCTGGCGGTGACCTCTAGGAGCAGAACTTAAAACTTCTGTTGCATGTTAAAAACGATATTTGTATTCGTAAGTATTGTATCCGATGGGTGTTTGTACCCAGCATTTGTAACACAACTAGCATATATATTGAATCTTAGGTACGTAGTATTCCGATTCGTGCATGAATCGCTTGTTAAAAAAAGTTATATGTATGTTTATTTTAATGTAATGTTTGCTCACTGATCGCGACATCTAAACTCGAGTGGCTTAATTAACATTAAATGTGGTGTAGTTTCCTTCTTGCTTGGGTGTAAAGATTAAGTGTCCTACTGTTAGATGGCACGACCAGTATTACTATTTTAAATTTGCAAATATAGATTGCATTTAATAATACAGAGGGTGATCAAAAAAGTGCAAGAGCAAAAATCCAGGAAATTCATCCAACCTCAATCCAAATTTGAACATGCATAAATAAAGGTTTATTAATGAATGTTTCTCCATTACTGGTGTTAAAATGCCTCTTATTGGGGGTTTTGAAAGGCTGTAAAGTACATTTTTGTGCCATTTTTTTTTGATAACGGGTGATTAACAATTAAATAATGAACCGCGTATAATTCACTATTTACATAGCGAGCTAACTGGTCGCAATGTCATCGTCACCCATTCCTGCATTATTTATGGTTGTCATGGAAATGAAGAGCAAATGAAACACCTACGTTAATGATATAATTGTCCTTTTACATTTCGGATTTTATTTGTGCGTATTTTGGGCCAGTTTATTGCAGTTTTAAAAAATCGAGTAAAATTTAGAAATGGCAAAACTTGTATATACATACATCAAAATTGCGAAATACATAGGGCCCTCACATATTAAATTTTCAATGCTGCATGCTTCTGTATTTGAACGTGACGTTTGGGCCATAATAATGTACTTCACAACCTTGGTGCGTAATATACCGTAATATTCGGTTTGATTATCAAGGGCTCTTTATGATACCGACATGCTGTTTGCGAACAAGTCTCATTATACTCCTAGTACTATAAAGCGCGTGAATTTGCAATCCCATCAAAATAAAATGTATAATACTGGGATTTCTGTGAAACTAACAAAAACTAAATATTGGCGGGCACACATAAATTTTTTTTAACTGCTGTTTTTATGACTTTAACATTATACAATTGCTACAGATCCATATCAATAACCGCTTGTTCAACGTCGCTTTTAATTGAATTAAATATTTGACACTCCAATTTAGGTGCCATAAACGTATACCGTGAAGCCTAGAAAATTTAGTTGATCCATCTAGAATAGGTGGTTATGACATGAATTATTAAGGTGACTTTCAACATTCTAGATTCTCCTTTGTGGCTTCGCCAACTCCTCCAAGTTTAGTTTACCTCCGATTTTACCTCAATTCTTCACTAAACTTGCATCACGGATTAGAACAAAACGTGGGGGTCGACGTTGTTCCACGGTCGGAAACAAGTCATTATGCACTTGAATGAGGAAGAACGACGTGATATGCTAATGATTGGGCAATGCGCATTGCGGCTTAGGTAGGTACCATTCAACACCAATTCAAAGAGAATGGCAAGTCATAATTAGGTATTTAGTCACAGATCAACAGCACCCATTTCTAGAACGCAATTTAACACTTTACCTAAAGAAAGAAATTACTGAAGAAATATATATTGTTTTGGGAATATGAGGGTTCCTGCTTATGAGAAAAGGAAATACTAGTGATATTATATTCTAGGAGTGGTGCTTTGAATTTGTCATGGCCAGGGCTGCCGATTGCCACAAACACAACGTTTCTTTAGTGATCGATTAGATGAACCAATGAAGTTATGTATTTACTGTAATGGACATAAATACTTTCTAACTATTATATTTAAATAGATTTATATGGTTTTTTCATCGTTTACTCACGTTTCACTAGAAATTTATTTAAATTTCCTATGTTAGATAATATCTGAGATTATTTGAAACACTCATCAGGAGATAGCCACCTGTCGTTCATTCGGAACAGACCGCAAGCAGTTCTTATTGTGTAACCAGCAATTACACCGGAAAATTCAGACATGAGGAGGCCCCTAAGTAGTTCCACACTTCTATTATGTCGATTAATAACATAACTACATATTACGTTGTTTAATGTAAATTTCGAATAAATTTCGACCTGATTTTTCTTGCCTATTATATAAAATTCCTTCTCTCTGGACCTTTTTAATAATAATATACAGGGTGTTTCCTAACTACGTGTAAAAAATTTAAAGGCGTAATCCTCGACTGATTTTGAGTCAAAAATGTCTAATAAACATATGTCCGCAAATGCCTCGTTTCCAAGATACAGGGTGTTGACTGAAAGACGTTGAAAAAGGTTTTAAAGGTTTCTAAAGGTTTGGTGGTATTTACTAATTTGTTTATTGTTAGTTTTTTTTGCTACTTCCACTACTATAAACAAGATAGTCAGTGTAGTTTTGGTGTTTTACTCTCTAAAGTGAAAGAATTTAGTTCTGTGTCCCAAAAATCAGATTATACCTCAGTTTTGAAAATTTTTCAAATGCCTAATTACACCAATCAAGAAATGGCCAATATGGTTTTTACTTACGACCTTGCTGATGGTGAGTGTTTGGCAGCGAGGCGCATTGACATGGAAAGGTTTCCAAACCACCAAGCTCCCAACCACCAAACCTTTAAAAACCTCTTTTAACGTCTTTGTGATAAAGGATCTCTTATGAAAACTCCAGGAGGAGGAAAGCCAATAACACGTCGAACACCAGAAGTGGAGGAAGAAATCTTAAGACGTATTGAAGAAAACCCCGGAACCCCCGGAATTGTCTTTTCTTAAATTCAAACACCCAAATTGAGTCATTTTGGAAATAAAATCTCTTTCTTGTCACATTTCAACACCCTGTATCTTGGAAACAAGGCATTTGCGGACATATGTTTATTAGACATTTTTGACTCAAAATCAGTCGAGGATTACGCCTTTAAATTTTTTACAAGTAGTTAGGAAACACCTTGTATAAGTTCCACCTATAATCATGAGATTCATACTAATTAATATAATTAAAAATGTGTATCAATGAAGTATACGTTGCGAGTTTAAGAGTAAATCCACTGGCAGTTATTCCATTAATTCCGGTTATGGAGAAATAGAGTTGGAAAAAGATTCCTCTAAAATGAAGGGCCGGTAGCGTGTCGCTTGTCATAATGATTTATAACTGAACAAACAAATCGCTCTGAAGTTTGAGGATTATTTGTGAACCGAAGCATTTTTGGATATATGAGGGACGATGATTGTTGACGAGGCATAGTGATTATCACCTGTTTAGAGCGCTAGACATAGTGAACGAGGCGAAAACTGCTCGGACAGCAGCACTTTGGAAACAGCCATGAAATCTTCTTTTCCATCCAAACCAGCTGATTTTTATGGAGAGATGAATTCGAAACTTCCAATCGCAATGGGAAAAAGCTTTTGAAAAGTGAAGGTGATTATTTCGATGAATAATTAATATTTAAAATATTTGTTTATTTTATTCTTTCCTTTAAAAAAAACGACAGGATTTTTTACGGTGGTAAGCAGAGTTTGTGATTACTGTGGGGGAACCCCATATCAAATGCCATGTCAATTTAGAAACCTTGAATTTATGAATTTACCAATTTTTATACATAAATTTTTTTTTTACCTCATTACTGACCCAAAAATATTCTATGTATGTACCAGTAAATTGCTTATTGTCGGTTAAAAAACTAAAAGCATACAAAATGCTGTTCCACCATCCAATCAGTGAAAGTGCTCACAACATTCTTTGTGACGTCACAGCCGCATAATTATCAAATTTAATCTATAAATATGGATACCATAAGCATTCAACAACAAACAGGCCCTAAAAGAACGTTCGATATTGAATTCATATTTTTAGTCTGTCTACCTGCCAAGTGACTGGCATAAGATGCCCAGCCTATCCTGGTATCCAAATATTCCTCAAGGAACTTGGCCACTTCCAGATTCACAATGTCAGTATGCCTCCCAGTTCTTTCACATTTTATGAGGGTCAAATTATCAGTCATTTTCAAAGAGAATCAATATACCTCCACAAGGGAAAACATGAAGTATCACGAATATTGGACGTTGTGCCCTATTCTGGATTATAGTCCTGACTGAAAGGTTGCTTGAAGACATGTGAGGCCAAGGATACCTCGTACCTGAACCACTTTACCAGTATAATATACTGGTAACAATTGTCTGCAAACATAATTTCCAACTATTTTGATTACACCGCAATTGTAAATAGAGTGATAACGACAATCCCTTAGCTAAAATCATATTTTTGAAGTTATGATGGCATGAACAAAAAGGACACCTGGGAGACGGTACCCGATTTTATCATATTGTCTCCCTCTCTGACCGGTACAACTTGGAACCACCAGATAAGGAGAGATAACTGATTTGGTCTGTCCAGTTTCAAGGAGCAATCATGTCAGCGTTTTCGTGCTCTGTCTCACTTACGGTGACCAGGTGACCACTTATCTTCAGAGCTATCTCTCTATTAAGTAGAACATCCCTTCTAAGAGGCGCTAAAGCACATCACAGTGGAATGTGCGGAATGTGGATATAACCGGTTCTTGGGAACGCCTTCGTCCTTGACCTCAATCTGGCACTTACAACGGAACGCCTTCAAGGTCGCTATAACCGGTTCGGATTGGAATTTGCGTTTCGGTTCTTCGTAGTGTCATTTTCTTTTGTTTACTAAAGTGACGCAGGCGCTTAAATGTCAAAGGGACTTTACAAACTGTTTAAAAATAGTTTTTCAATTAACCGAAAATGACGTGAAACCGTAAATCACTGGAATCAGCTTAAACGAGGCCACGTGGTGAGCTCATAAAATGGAGTTGTTCCAAAGCTCTAAAGAATGTTTTCCACTTCAAGAAATAATTACAAAGTAATCAAATATTAACCAACCGATAGGTTCGACTCCAATAATTACCATGAAATTTTCAATGCAAATCACCCCAAAACATGATGGTGGAAGGAAAAAGAGGAAAGTTTGTGTGGGAATAATTTATGAATTACTATTAGAGTACATGCGGGTGAACGTCCCCTTAATCCAGCTCTATTTTCTCCCCAAACATAAAAACGTAATACTGGTTAAATATACACATTGACAGTTGGGGCTGATATATTGATAACGCAATAAAGGAAATTACCGAATGTAGTCGGAAGAGTGACTCAGCTGAAACCTACCACAAATACTATTTCGATTGCTATAGGAAGGGATTTTCCGTTCGAAAGGTTCCCTAGTTTTCTATTTATTAATGTATTTGTGCTATCGTTAGTGTATTAGAGAATCGACGGAATTCACACAAAATGAATTTTTTATATTCGATTGCAAGGAAGTATACGTTTCCACATGCGAACCTGGCATTGGAAGTTACACTCTCTGCGCTTTCATACGGAATTCAATACTAAAGAATATTTTTTCTGCACTAGAGCGCACCTTCCGATGCATCACTTTTTACACTTGTAGCAAATAATTGCTTTCCCAAAGAGATTACCGACAAAAACTTACCCTTCAGCTTGAGCCTCTTTTTCCTTCTCCTCCTGGATGTTTACAGTGGTAGGTGGTGGGGGTAAATCTTCTAGTGGTACGTTGTCCTCGGGAGGGGTGGGGGGAGTCTTGTCGAATTCCGCGATGGGCGCCTGCGCGTTTTGCTCCGGCATGGGCGAAACGGAATTGCTTTCCATTTTTGTCACGGTACCACCCAGTTTTACGATAGTTTATTTTTTTTTGGAGTATTAAACGCACTTTTCACTCAGCACCTTACAAGAAGAGCCTGGAACAAATAAGAGATATTTACCCGTCCTGTGTATAGAAAAAATATTTTTTGCCGACAAGACAATTTTGACGATTTTTAAGTTGGAATTTAATTTTGAGCTTAAAACCCCTTTGGTTTAATCCCTCAAAACAATAATGCACCAGCTAGAAATTCGCACACTATCACGGTACATTAAAACTCACGATTTAATCTTCTGGTCTGTTTCGATTCCGTCGTTTATACAGAAATTATCTTACAAAATTACCACGAGTTTGAAAAGTCGGCCCTTAGGTATGTTAAATTATTCTGATACTGTAACTGCTATTACACATTATTCTTAAGAAAATGTAGGAAAACGTCCGGGTGTCCCGAAGCAGTGTATAGGGTGACTCGAGAGGATCGTGCCAAACTTCAGGAGCGTGTTGTACATGAAAAATAAATGTAAAAAAACTCAAATGTTGTTATCCGATTTTCGTTTGTTTACAAGTTATAGAGTAAATAAAATTAAAACATAAAATTTAAAACAATTATAAATTTCATAAGAAATTCCATAAATTAATACGTTGGATTGGTCGTGGTGGCCCTATTAGTTGGCCTCCAAGATCTCCAGACCTCACACCACTAGACTGTTGTTGGTGGGGTTGGTTTAAGACTGAAGTGTACAGAGTAAAAGTGGACACTCAAGATGCACTAATTCGACGCATTAGAAATGCTGCAGCTGCCATTAAAGAAAGACATGAAACAATCAGGAGCGCAACGAATGCTCTTCATAGATGAAGCCGAAAATGTTAAGAAGTTAATGGCAATATTTTTGAACATTTACTATGATGATATCCGAACGTTGATTTATGGAATTTCTTATGAAATTTATAATTTTTTTAAATTTTATGTTTTAATTTTATTTACTCTATAACTTGTAAACAAACGAAAATCGGATAACAACATTTGAGTGTTTTTACATTTATTTTTCATGTACAGCACGCTCCTGAAGTTCGGTACGATCCTCCCGACTCGCCCTGTATAACCCACAACATGCTACAATTCAAGTAAATTACAACAATCCATTATTATTTGGGCGAATTCCGAGTGAATTTGTTTCGAACTTTCGAAGTTCCTTGTACATTTACTAATTACGAGGAATTGTCAGTAATAAGGGGTCCAGAGACAGACATGCAGTTCAAATTAATATCATTTCAGCTCCATTACGTTATACCTAAGTTGAATAATCGAATTTTCTTAACTCACCCAATATGCAAGTATCAGTTATCACATTATTCCAGAATTATCCGAATCCCTCTGAACCACATTGAACAATACCCCGAAAATCGTAGCAACAACGCTCATCACTAGCGAAATTTCACGTAATGAAGCCTTTTCGGCACTGTCGAATAGCGGTACCCACAGACGACTTGATGGTACTCGTACTCGAGAGGCACGTTCGCCCGCAGTTAGTACCAGCTGGGCAAAAACTATGGTAAAAAGGCAAGAGTAGAAATATATGGTTGTTTTGGCGGAAGATTGTCTAGCCCTCGCTACATGGAAATGATAGTAATTAACGACGGACGTTGTTACGACACGCGGTGTGTAATAATCCGAGTCGGCGTGCCTGTAATTATGCCGTTTCGGTCTCCTGGTTGGGGTTAAGGTGCATGCCGACCATTAAAAGGGAGACATGGTTGCCCAGGGTCAGAAAATGCGCTTTTTGTGACAGCATGGGTATTCGGTGATATCCCAGCACGACACTTATATAGAGCGAAAATGAAAAAAGTATTTAAAAACCACTTTTGGTGGCAAACTATGCAATATGAAGGGTGGAAAAACTGAAAATTTCGCTTAACGTGAAGACCGATGAAACAAATCTTGAAGAGCAAAAACTGGTCAAAATTTTGAAATCGCCAATCAGCACTTCCAAAAAATTCATTCTCACTCGCACAGGTTCGCACAGAATAAGCGCCCACGAGATCAGGAGATTCTCAAGTTTTCATACATTTCTTTTTCGAGTTGCTGATCTTCCCCTCATATGAAACTCCATTCATTCGTATGAATGTAGTACATGTTCCACAAAAAGATGGCTCCACCTATGCTTTTTGGTAATTTACGAAAGTGTTTAGACTTTCCTTAAGTTTTCCTTTAAAATCATGTTTGGTGGCCAAAAATATCACTCTCTGCAAAAAATCATTCACATCCGCTTCCTTATACTGTAGTATAGCATACTAAACCGAAAATCGGCTTCCACCTAATGATAGCTCCACATTGGATTTGTGGCGTTTATCAATATGTATCTGTTTACATTGATTTTTTGCTGCGTAAGAACGTTGCTCTGGAAGATGGTGCTCAGTTTTCTTCAGTATTTGTTACAATGGGACGTGGTCGATCTTTAACTGAGGTGGAAAGAACAGAAATCTTAACTCGTCATCGTTATGGACGTTCAAATCGTTGGATCGCTCGTGAAATGGGACGTAATCATCGAGTTATTAATTCTTTTTTAAAGGATCCAACCGCTTACGGTAGGAAAAAGTCCCCAGGGCGACCGAAAACGTTGACTGCCCGTCAGACAAGACGCATCATTAATGCACCTTCAAACGCGACTGTGTCATGTAGTACCATCAAAAAAGACCAGGACCGTAATGTATCAATTGAAACGGTTAGACGTACGATTCGTGAGTGTGGTTTTATTAAACATTCGAAAATGCTCAAAGCACCAGAGTTACCTGCGTTCACAAGATTCAACGTCTCGCATTTGCTCGTGCTAATGTTCGTACTGATTTTACAAATGCAAGTTTTCAATATTAGCAGCAATGTTATGTAATTATTCACCATCTTCCATGTAGTTTATTTGGTCTGACGAGAAAAAATGGAATCTGGATGGCCCTGGTGGATATAATTCGTATTGGAAAGGTTTGAGGAAAGAACCTCACGAAGAAACTTTGGTGGTGGCACATTAATGGTGTGGGCAGCGTTCAGCGTGCATAGCAAAGTGCGTTTAGCGTTTCCATTCACTAAGATGAATTCGGAAGAATATCAAGAACTGCTGGACGCCGGTCTTTTGCCTTATCTCGAGGCAAATGATGGTATTCCATTCCAATATCAACGAGACAATGCACCAATTCATATCTCGCGATCGTCGAAAGCTCGGTTTAATGGAGCGCAATTGCCGCTGGTCGACTGGCCTTCTCGTTCGCCGGATTTAAATGCACTGGAAAACGTTCGGGCGATACTCATACACCGTATTTACGCAAATAATCGAAAATATAGTACCATTCAGGAGCTTAAGAATTCAATTTTTCTTGAATGGGTAAATCTGGATAATAATTTTCTTGTTCGACTTGTAGAATCTATGGATAAACGTTTATTTCCAGTAATTCAGAAGAATGGCGGTGTCACTGATTACTGAAATGTCGTCAATGCTATTATTTTCTTGGTAAGCTGTAAATAAATTGTTGTTTTTGAAGCGGAGCTATCATTAGGTGGAAGCCGATTTTCGGTTTAGTATACTATGCTACAGTATAAGGAAGCGGATGTGAATGATTTTTTGCAGAGAGTAATGTTTTTGGCCAACAAACATGATTTTAAAGAAAAACTTAAGGAAAGCCTAAATACTTTCGTAAATTACCAAAAAACGTAGGTGGAGCTATCTTTTTGTGGAACAGTGTATGTGCGAAGATAGTCCCAAAAATACCCGACCTGATATACTAGATGCCGATTTTTTGTTGAAAATTTTCCTAAACTACAAAGACCTGACTTTAAAAAGCGCATGTGCAAAGCTTAAGGCCGCTACGTTAATTTGTGTTTGTTTTAATGCTCTTTTCAGTGAACATTTTTACAGATTTTTTGAACATACAAAAAATTAGTCACTGATATGTGATTCAATACTCTAATTTATAAATTCTTAGTCCATCCAATATCAAAGCGGACTTATATTCTATTCTCGGGGAATATGGTCCTTCACTAACAACTGCAAAATACTGGGTGGCGCAATTTAAAAGCGGCCATATGAGCTGCCGCAACAATTTCACGGTGGTCGACCCAATAAGGTGACGGCCACCGTTTTTTAGAATGCAAGCAAGGGATAATTTTCATAAACGAAAAACAATACACGGAGAATATTAACAAATTTTTTGCAGAATTCGAACGAAGAAATAAGAAAAAAGCGACCGCATTTAGCGAAAAAGAAAGTCTTGTTTCAGCAAGATAAACGCCCACACTCCTGTCATCGCAATGGCCGAAATCAATCAACTCGGTTTCGGTCGGAACTTTTTCCTCGCCCGCCCATTCTCCAGATTTAACTCCCTCAGATTATTTTCTATTTTCAAACTTGAAAAAATGTCTCGGTGGAAAGAGAGAAGTCCGAGGTTGATGAGTATTTCGAAACGTTCGAGGTTTCTCACTATAAACAGGGTAGAGAAGCCATACAATGTATCTGGAAAAAGTATGTTAATCTCGAAGGAGACTATGTCGAGAAATAATTTAATATTTCCCAATTTTTTTTTGTAAGTGCTAGGCTGGGCACTTCTGGGACAATCCTCGTATATCTTTGCTACTTTGCGACTCTGTTAGTTTTTGATATCCCTGTACCATCACAAAAAGGTTAACACGTGTGACTCGTGAGCTTTGTGAACTTGTTAATGAAGGTTTCCGTCGATTGACTATTAAAACAGTTGTTACATGCTACATATAAAAGCGATTATTAATGGTCCACTTTAACGCTCAATTTTTCAGTAGCGTTACTTTAATGCCGATTTTGTTATAGGCAGCCAATAATACTCAACGGTATCATACGCGGTATTGTGGTCTTACCTGATGCTTACCCAACAGACAGAGCTGGGTTATAAAATGCTCAGTTTTATCATTTACATTTCTGCTTTATGAGGTGATTCCGTTACTGTCGTCGCGTTCGCACTTTCGAAACAGTCACAACCCATCTCCTTCCAGCAATACTGCCACGAATGGCGGGTTGCCTCCACGCGCTCCGTCCAACGACCCTTTCAAATTCGTATCCAACATTAAATTCCCCTCAAGAACTTTAACCCGTAATTACCGTCGGCGGAAAAATATTGTAACTAATTCGTGTATTAATGGCCGATCAATGTTAAATAAATATAAGCCGTACATGCCTCTGTCTTTAATGTCTAGTTTATTAATCACCGTCATTAATACACCTGTTCGTTAAATCATCATTACTTCGTTTGTCATTGTCACAAGCAGCAAAATTACATTAGCCAAATCATCGGAATAAAAACTATATCGGTTCTTTATCCGTTAAGTTTATTACGACCCAAAGGAGCTTCTACTTTTCCACATTTCAGGCAATAATTTATACTTCCATCCTGTGTTTGCGAGGGCCTGAGGGCTTACCCTGAAAAATTTACGACCGCAGTAAAATCCAATCACAGAACACCTGCATCGGATCCCTTACATACTCTAGCATAGTCCCTTTAAATTTTTACGAATGTCCTACTTTGTAAGAAATAGAAATAATCAGCCCTGTTTTGGCGATCTTCGACTATCTAGTGCCTTAATCAGGGGGCTTAATGAGCTTTGGTTTGGCGGCAACCACTGATACATCTTTCGATGGTTCCTCAGGTAGCTGCCTCAATCTGCGACGTTAGTGCTCGATCAAATTAGCTTGACGAAATGGGCCCCTTGTGCTAATTTGCAGATGCGTATTTTTCTAAAACTCGTTTAGACTAACAGAGTTATTGTCGGTTTCATGATGCCAAAACGGCAGGAATAAAGGCAGCGATGGGGCCGCTAACACGTCACGGCGCTAGAATAAAATAGTGATGTGCCACTTCCATCTTTACTACCCAGCGGCAAACGAGAAATTCCTAGGAACACAAAAGGCCACGCTGGAGCTAAGGATTTTGTTTAATAAGGCCCAATAGTGCAAATTTTTGAGTAGAACGACGTGAGTTTGACATGTTTGAGACTCAACTTACGTTCATGGTTAAAATTAGCGTGTACGAGTGGACCTAAGCGTTAAATCGAGGGATTCTCAAGTTTAACTGGACTCGCACTCCACTGGTCAATCTTAAAATCTGGTGTACAGGAAGTTGTGAAACTAACCTGATCCAGAACGATTACTCTCGAGAGTAATCCTGTTAATGAGGTACATTGCTGCTAAGGAATAAATTTATTCTCCTCGAAAAAATACTTTCCTTCCGAGAAAACCATAATAATTTTCATATATTTGAAAGAAAATATTCAAGTCAGGTGTCAGTTTATTTTCAGCAATTTCGCGAAGGTTTCTAGTGGGAAATCTCAAAGAACTTAAACTTTCATGTGCCCTACTTACTCTGTTCTTGTTTAAATAGGCAGAAATGGAACGAATATAAGAGAGTTTGGGTCGTTATTCTGGAAGAAATCTCCTGTCCCGGAAGAACAAGGCACAGCGAGAAGGGAAAAGGCTCGTTTTAGAGGCGCGTTGAGACTGTGCTTTGATGATACTGAGAACGTACAGTTGTTTTCAGTGTATTTGGACGTTTATAACATACTTTCCTCGAAACGTCTGTCTAAACTGAAAAACTGCATAAAGATTTTTGCTCCAAACCGACTTTACGAACGGCCGAATACGAAAGCGTTGGTCAGGCTTCATCCATTTAAAATTTATGTAAAAATTATAACTTCGCAATAAAAAATATGTTGCAAACTGAAGGTGATTAATGCTTCAGGAAATTCGATTTAAAATTTAACAAAAAACTACGTTCAACTCCGCATTGTATTCAATATTTCATGGCATTTGAAGCTCCATTCCACCCCAGAATCCTTTTCGTTTAAAGGGCCGTAATTCTACCCGCAAACTTTTACAAAAGGGAAGGTTAGCAAACTTTCCTCGACTGCTCTGTATCATTTATTTGTCAATTAAATTCAAGTCCTAGGCGTTGTAGTTTGTTGAAAAATCGATTGTATTTCGCGATGAGCATGAAGCTCAAGTGCCACGGCAGAGAAAGGTTGTCCTATGTTGAAGTGTTGATGTTGCAAATGCAGGGATCATCTTTGAACTTCCATTCTGATGGATTAAAATATATACACACGGAGAGCGACGTCTGCGCATTTGGAATGTGCAAAATTCGACATCCGCCTCACATGGAAAAAGTGAGTCGAAAACGAGATCAAAATCTGGATGGTTTTTCATTCAGCTAACAATCGGTACAAATACGTAATCGTGAAGTTTTTCTAAAGGCGCCCGAGGTGTCTACATGAAACGCGACGTCGCCATTAAATCTACCAATTCGGTTGGAAAGAATTCGCTAAACGCGAATATACATTTCGTATAGGTATGGTATTTTAAATGGTATACCAGGTCTACCGGTATGAAATGAGCGCTATTTTGTGAAAATAAAACACCAATTTTAACAAGGAAAGAAAAAAAAAATTATTCAAAATTTTGACCGTTGGTTTCTACACATTTCGACCACCTTTCTGGAAATTTACGGATACCACGCCCATAGAAATGTGCCTCTGGCATCAAACCAATTAGACACCCAATTTTCTACTTCTTCGTAGGAATCGAAGCGCTGCTCAGCCAATGTCCCATCGATGAAAACAAATGGTAGTCCGCAGGAGCCAAGTCTGGCGAATACGGCGGATGGGGTAGCAATTCCCAACCAAGCGTTTTGATGGTATCCTGAACGGGTGTGCAGGTGCGTTGTCATGGAGCAAAACTACCTTCCCGTGTCTTCTAGCCCGTTCTGATCGTTTTTCGATCAATTCATTGTTTATTTTCGGCAGCGAACAGTTACACCAGGTTAAACAACAACACAGGTAAAACAATTGTTTTTATCACCCCCTAAAATTATTGTATCGACTTGCCGGACACCCTGTATATTATTGCGGTCGCTCAGATTTTCATCCTCCCCCACCCTCCAGTTTTTCACTTTACATTTTCCACTATTTGGTTGCATAGTTATATCTATTATTGATCTTGCTCTAGCTGTTTCAAATGTCGGTTTGTTTCCTTCGTTGCATACTACCATATCCGTCTCCTCCATAAACTCTTCCATCATTCTCCCTCTTTCCCCCGTTTTAACTGAGTTCCACATTAAATTTTTAGCATTGAAGTCTCCCGCAACTATCACTTTCTTTTTGTTTTCTTTCACCTTCCTCTTGAGTTTTTCTAGATATATTTCGAATTCCGATGTCTTTTTATTCGGCGAGAATTGTTTTACCTGAATGCTTGATGATGTCATCAAATACAAATTCTTCCAAAATGATCATTTTTAGTAGATAACGTTTTGGTGAATGCGCTGCTCGGGTACATAAAAAGTTAATTTCTCTCATTTTTAAAATGTTTCTTAAGAATCTTTTCAGCATGACTGAAAGACTATTGCCCAAGGGAGTTTTTGAGAAATTCGAATAAACCTACACCTAAGCGTTTAAATTAAATCCATATTTGAATTTGACTCTTCGCCTTATTACAAGCTCCGAAGATCATGTTTATGTAGTTCTAAGTAGGTAACGAAGCCATTTTAGATTTTACCCTTTAAATAATTTAAACAATTATCTATAGGCAATAAAAAAGTTTGGTACGTTTTTGTGATTAAAAGGCTTGGTGTTCTTCTACCCCCCAGTGAAAGAGCACGGTTAAATTAAAAAATATTAAAAACTGAATTATCAGGAAAACTGTAACACTTGGTATATAGGTATGTTCGGTTAAATCGAATCAGAATCACGTGATCTATCACCCCCTAAAATTATTGTATCGACTTGCCGGACACCCTGTATATTTGCAATGTAACCATTTGTTAGAAAAATAATATAACGTTAAATCTAGGAGTAATTAGTACCTTAAGATGTGAGGTTTGAAATGAATTAGTTTTCACTGGATTTGTTATTTGCTAATGTACCAGAATCAGTCATTTTATAATGGACCTTCTGGTGGGTCAATACTTTTGTCCCTCACTGTACATCCTGACGCTCGCTTCATACCGGTACACCTGGTACACCATGTGATGAAAAAGAAGACACCACGCAATAAAAATGCCTAGCAAAGTGAGCCTCGTACATTTTTGTTGTAAAAAGGAATGTGTGATAAAAAATAGCACAAAAATATGAATATTTACAATTCTTATAGGATGTTTACAGTTCTTTTAGGACGTTTAAAAAAAAAGTTATTTGATTTTCCTCCCGGCTAGTCCAGTCAGTTTGTTGTTGTCATTTGGTTCGAACAGCGGTCAACTAAGGCGTTAAAATGTCCGGAACTCGAAGACGATGGAACTATCATCAACTGGCTAATTTTGAAAAGGGTCATATGATTTCGCCGCATGAGGTCAGAAAAGGTTTCCGAGAACTCTGTATATAAATGCAAAAAAAAAAAAAAGTTAAAAAAACAATTCCGTAAGCCGGCAGACGTTTAAAATTGAATTTTTAACGCCCATTTGCGGTGTTACATAATTAAATTAAATAATTCGTAATTTTACGTGTATACTTTCCATTAGATTAACTAAATTATTACCAGCGTATTGATTTGATAGATATATATTTATTCAAATTCATTATTTACAAGTAAACAGGTCGAATGTGTCGGTTAGGTGTGGCGTTTTGGAGACCCTGTAAAAACAACCATTTTAGAAACGAAATAGAGGTGGACCCTAGAGAGGCCCGTAAGTGTGGCGTGGAAGAAAGGTGTCATTCGCGTCATGCGAAAAGGAAACGATTGTCATGTGTCACCTCCTCTTAACTCGATAATCATTCGACCGGGCATCGATAGTGACTCCGCTGATGATGAGGACGGTTGAGCCTGTATTTAAATTTAACAAAAATAATTTGTACCCCCTAAACTTGCTTATAATAACAATTAAAAAAATATGATTTTGTTACGCCTATGTCTTGAACTCCTTTAATGTATGCCGGTAAGAGGTTTTTTCGCAGTTTCAACTGATAATAAAGATACTTAACAAATTGTAACGTCGCTCTCAATATGGCCATAAAAAGCATTTTCAACACGAAGGAAGCAATATGTGTGAAACTGTCGACGTAATATCAAAATAAACGTTTGAGAAACGAGAAGTGGCTTTAAACATGATGAGAACAAATCCATTAAAACCTTTTACCACATGTATTATTCATAATTTATAACACAACATTGAGGGGGACAGGCGGGGCAGAGCCGTATTTTCAATTTTGGGCCGAGAGGAAGAACCGACTTCCTGATTTTTTGTTCGAAAGTGTGGAAAACTAATTTTGAAGAGTGAAATTATCAAAAAATTTAAACAGACTTTCAAAATGTGTTTCAGGTTTTTTAAGTGCACCTCAGCACAAAGACGCGGAGATAATCTGTTTCTCTTATTGACCTGACTACATATTTACTCTTAAATGGATCGTCCAACTTGGTAAACAACATGTGGAAAATAGCACATCATCATCTTTAATCGTTCTTTGATGTTCACAGCGGGCTGTGTAAATAATTTACCATTATCACCATCAATGCTAAAGTTAGACCAAAATGCTGATGGCACTGAACCCACGGGCGACATATTAATTTCTTCCTGTAGGTAACTTACACGGCATACCTCCCCCTCAGGTTAACTGTAACTAATTATAAACACACGTATGTTTGTTTTCGATCTGGATGGTGTATTTTTTTTATCTATAAATATGAACCGGATTGCGGTTTGGATAATTTACTTAACCCGAATTAACTTGAAAATGATTTTAGCTTGATAGACGTCTAAATTGGGTAGCTAGCGCATTCTAGAATTTATTGGTGCGGAAGGCGTATGTCGGTAGTGAAAATTTTGGAAAATGTTTCTCACATCATATTCATATCAAATGCTTTGTTACAGGAAATGTGTTTCAGTAGTTCTTATTTCATACTGCGCATTTTTTCAATTAGCCTGAAAAAATCAAGCCTGAAGTATTATCTCTTAGTTTGGAAGGAGACTCCACTGCATCACTGCATTTTCAGTAGCGGCAAATTTTCTGTTTATATACATATGTACATCATACTTGAGCGATTTTTCACCGTGAAGGTCATTGGTGCAAATCTTTTATTTTGGTATTTGGCCGAAGTTTCCCGATTTTCTAATATTTTGCAGGAGCGTGTTCATATGCTTTTAAATGGGACTCTGCTGTCGCCGTTTGTTAAACGATTCAGCTAACTACATTACAAATTTTATGGCGTAATCTGAAATTCATTGGTGCGGACCGTCTCCTCCTGTAAATATTTTCGTGTAATTTTGCTTACAATTTTTGTTGGTCTTTTGTATGATGTCTACTTAAAATGAGTAGTGAAAGTAAAGTAGTGTATTACAAGGTTCCGCAATCGACAATTAGTTTCAAGTACCACTTACACTAATTTGCACACTTGTACTTATTTGAAAGTCATTAAAAATATTTTTTTTACATAAATAAGGGTCATCCAAGTATTGACTTAAGTTTTAATTCATGCAGCTCCTATTCGGCGGTCATAACAAAGGAAACAATGCTACACTTTCTGCATGTTGTATGCTAAGAAGTTAATAACGTTTGTTTCGTAATTCTACTATATAATGCAGTCTACGAAAAAGGAAAATCGGAACTGATCATCAATTTTTCGCAAATATCTACGGAACAGCTCGAAATCGACAATTCAGTTCAGTCTCACTGGATTCGAGTCTCTTATCGTTCTCGAGATTTCCACACTTAGGCATGAACGCTTGGGTCCTTTTAAACATATTTGGGTTGGTACAAGAGGATCGTTTGATTAGTTGTTATTTGCACAAATTTCCCGTTTTCGAAAAATCTCGGCTTAAGCTCTCGATTGCGCCTTTTAACTTGCGAATAATTTTATTATTAATTATAACGAACGCTTGAGGGAAGTTCGAATTTCACCGGTGCAGAACGTCGATATCGGAGGCTTCACAAAAATCGTGGTAACTAATTATAAACTGTTCTAGAACGGCTGAGACATCTTAATGAAACATTTTGTTAGTTTTCTTTTTGTTCAGTTTCCGATCGCAAGGAGTATTTTACGTCTTTTCTTCTTAAATATATATACCGCCTGTGGCCTTCATCGGGGGAAATTCATGTCCGGCCAATTCTGAGAGAGCAACCAGAAGACTATGAAGAAAGTATTATCCCTACAGGTATTGTTCAATATGATAAGCATGCTTGCAAAGGTTCCTACAATAGCTAAAATACGAAATCCTAAAACTCAAAGCTGGCTCGACCCCAACAAAGGCCATTAAGTACGGAAGAAATAATATGTCATTATGCACATCCGGGACAAATACCCCTTGCCTCTTAGAGAGTCTGTCTCTGTCGCTCTATTTACGCAGAATTCGACTATATTTGTTCACGAGTTGACATTTTCTACCTTTGTGTTGATGCTCACCAAAGTATCACCTTCTGAACATCAATTAGCCTCGCACTACATGGCACTGACTGCCCCCCTTGTCGTCTCACTTAGATACCTTTATGTTTAGTACTTTTAGCTCATAAACAAAACACAAATAACAACCCCACCCCTTACCGTTTCCCATCCGCCGCTCCCTCCATATTATCCGGATGCGGTCGCAGCTTCCTCGCTCATCTGGATCCCCGTTTCTAATCCGTTTCGCTCAATGAAAACTCGCGTTGAACGCAGATTTACGAATCAACGTAAGCTGAATTGATGCGAGTGTCACGAAACAATACACTGTCGAGATGCGTCGTTGTTGTCGTAAACAAAAGGCGTCGCTATCCCGCCAAACGGTGCCGCTTGGAGGACCGAAACAACTGCCTGCGAGCATCCAGCCAGCCGGGGTGTGTTGATTTTGTTGTTCTTTCTTTCCTCATGCTGGTGCTGCTGCTGCCGCCGCCGCCGCCGCCGCCGCTTGCGACGACGTCGACGCATGAGACGCCCGCGTCGTTGGGACGTTGGGTACGCGCGCTTTTTTAGTTCAGCTTTCCCTATTTCAAAGTAATTAATGGAAATTAATACTGATCGTTTTTTCTTTTCAATAGAATGGGTCAAACTGTTTGCCAGTGCAATTTCAGAATTGCGCCTGGAAGGCGACAAAGGGACTCTAAGAAGAAGTTTGACGACTGCTGGTACGGTGATTCAGGTATGTGAGATTATACAGGGTGGTCCCTTGAGGTGTTCCGATGTTTGAGGAGCCGATTCTCTACATCGTCCTAAAACGAAAATGTTATATGAACGCGTGTGCTGAAATGAGATATTTCCGAGAAATTCAGGGTGTTAAATGAAAAATAGTTAAAATCGCGGACCGCCATTAAAGGCGACGCGAAATTGCAAAAATGACAACGGAGTATGTGCGCAATTCTTCGTTTGTTTTGCGTAACCAACTTGATCTCTTTAATAAATTTACCATTATTTTATTTTTTTCTCAAAAATTACTTAAGGCATCAAAAAACACAACAGACATTTTGAGTGTATATTGAATTGGTCATTTAAAAAAATTTATACAATTTGGATAATACCAGCGGCGTATCCCCATTCCTCCATAAAAATTAACCAGGTAACCCCTACGCACGTACATGGTTATAGCATTTTTCTTCAAATAAAAGGAAAACGCAGTGTTTGGACTACTATGTATACAGGTGTATCAAGTTCCAATGAAATATCCTTTGGAAAATACCACGAAACATTTTATTTTCCTTCATTTTTAACACCTTGTACCTTTTCGAAACGATTCATTTTAGGACATAAGTTTAAATAACATTTTCGTCTTAGAACAACCTGGAGGATCGGCCCCTTAAATATCAGAACACCCCTAGGGACCACCGTGTATACGGAGTGTCGTCGACGTTGCATTGCTGAGAACATTTGGGGTGGATAGACTAAGATCGAACACCGATCGAATATTTACAAATTGTGAAGGAGTCACTTATCTCGTTTTCTGCGAACATCGGAATTCAGTCATCAAAAACAGATTTTTATTATACAGGGTCAAGCGTATGTTCCAACACTGCTCAATTACAAGTGAGCGAGGAAACTTTAAGATTCTAGTTGTACTGTGGCTACTACACAGGGTGTTCGTTATTGATATTTTAAGGCGGGATTCTATATCAAAAATGATAGTCGTTTATTACATAAACTATATTCCAAAACGCTCCGGTACGAAAAAAGCGGGCTGCAAAGGTTTAGAAAAAAATGGAACTTAATGAATATTTTCGAAACCGCTTGAAATGTTTCAATGAAATATGGTATGTAAAGGCAATTTATAAGAAAAAAACATTAATTGCAATTAAAATATGCGTTTCAATGCAAAACTATTTTAATACGGCAAATAAAACAATAGAAAATTTAATACATTATAGATTGACACCGTAATGAAATGTGAATTATAACCAACAAGAAACAAAAAAAAACTATTTTTATAACAAGTGTTCAAAATGAGCCACATCATTTAATGTTCATGCTTCCGCCCTTCTTCTCCTCGAATTGTGCACTTTCTCTAATGTTCCCGGCGTATTCCGTATTCCATAACATGCTGCAACTATGCTCTCTTTTAATTCTTCTACAGTATTAATGGGCCTGTCCTAAACTAAGTAAGTTGTAATCCATATTTCATTACGATGTCGACCCATAATGTGTTAAATTTTCCATTGTTTTATTTGTGGCATTAAAATAGATTTGAATAAGTGCGCATTGAATCGCATATTTGTGTTGCAATGAATGCCCCTTTATAAACGATTTTTATGTACCGAATTTCATTGAAATATCTCAGCGATTTCGGAAATATTCATTAAGGTCCATATTTTTTTTAAACTCTACATCCCCGTATTTTGGTAACGGAGTATTTCGAAACATAGTTTGTAAGGCAAAGTATCATTATTTGTTCGTGCAAAATTTCATCTTAAAATATCCGCACAGAATTGAGGAACGCCCCGTATAGATGAATTGAAAAATCAAGGCTGATTAATTAACGATATTTTTGATAACAAAGTTTTTTCAACGTGACTTTAAATGAACCAGGATTTTTGAAAAAGCTTTTTTTTTTTTTTTTTTTAATAGAGGTGGAAAACCTTCTGAAGGTACTCGGTCTGATGGACTGGCGACCGGATTATGTGGGATTCACCCCCTGAAGGGAGGCGCCTACTCACTAAAAACCCACCTCTCTTCACCGTTGTTCCCCCCCGGAACCGCCTAAAGGCATTACTTCAGGGGGTCGAAAATGCCTTAGGAGTGCTTAAAGCCATTTAATTATCAAGTTCTTATTTGAAAAAAGTCCATATCACATTAATTGTTACACGTTTTGGTAATGATCACATATCAGAGCAAGTCGTTGTTTATCTTGATGTTCCTATTCACGTAATCCCATGATTTCGTCGTAATAGATGGGGTATTGCATAAACATGGCGAGAACCTTTCAGGGTAAATAGAGCTAATAGAAACATATTTAGATCGAATAAAGTTAGGTCCGAAATCGTTTCAAAAATTCTTTAATTTCTTTTTATGATGTGTTTTAAATATTTCAAAAACCGTTTCATAAAGGACATGAAATTAGGGACACCCTATGATGAGGTGAATGTGCAAGTGCTCATGCAGGCAGAATACTTCCACCTATATCAGTGGCGGTCGTACGGGTATCTAACATTTCTACATCTTTAAATGTACTTAAAAAAAGTATTATTTTGCAATGAGGCATGTTGGTCTCTATGTCATCTATCTCTACTAAAATAAAATAAAATAAATTTTCTCTAAAGAATTTAAAAAAAGTAGCGCTTGGAAATCTACATCAGTTTTTTGATAGGCACAGGAATGAGAAATAATCTTCTTTCTTGGACATGGCTTCTTGCTGGACTGAACACTATGAGGTCGTTTTTGTTAAGAATCACTAAAATATAAAAAACATATATTCGCATTAAAACAGTTAGTGGCGTATCATTTTTTTTTTAATAAAAAAAAATCCCATTGAATAGTCGCACGGGCGCCACTGTTTTGGGTGGAAACATTCTGCCTACTCGAGCACATGCACACTTACTCGCCAAAGTATTTCCCCTAATTTTACATTCTTATCTAAAAGCGTATTTGAAATATTTAAAAAATATTTAAAAAATATTTAAAAAAAAGAAATTATACGTTTCGTACCTTGGAAACGAAGCGATTTCGGACCTAACTTTATTCGGACTAAATACTTATCGTTAAGAGCTCCACATACCTTGAAGGTATATAGGTATGTTTATGGGACACCTCGTATATGTGCATTATATAGTTATCAGGAACGCCTACTTCCTCGTTGCGAATCAGGTCAAGTGCAGATGAGCTTGATAAAGGATCCCATGGCGTGAAAATGATAACCATTATGTTTTACCATAATGTGGGAATGTTTATTGCATGCATGATTACGGATGTAACGGAGGGGATGATCTGTAACGGAAACACGACAATTCCAGATTTCATGATTCTGTGCGTCATATTGTTTTTTGAGGTTTTCGATTTTCGTCAGTAACTACGCACACAAGATTATTTTTTTAAATGCCATTTAACAAATACATTAAATGATTATTATATGTGCTATTTGTTGGTACCAAGCCGTAAACGTTCGTGATGTGGTGCCTATCTCGGAAACAGCTATAAATTTTTTTCGTACGAATTGGGAGAATTTGGCCTTTTATTTGTATTCAAAATTTGTCTAGCATGAAGAAATTTGCTAGAACTTAAAAAAATGTAAATTCAATTTCTTCGAAGACAAAAAAAAGAGGATTTGAAACGTGGGAATCGCTTTCAGATGGGTGTATAAGGGTATTTGAAGTCCTACACGTTGAGCAAGAAAACTGCTACACGATCGCCATTTTTTTTTCTTCAGCTTTGCCCCTCCTCTCCTCCCACCACTCCACTCTTCAGCTTTTCGCACTCTGAACAACTTTTCCATTCTTGCTCGCAGATCGAGTGCATGCAGTAAATCCACGGCAATTCGTCGATGAGTAAGAAAGCGATAAGAAGCAGGCCAGATGTACAGAAGATAACAAAAACTAAAAGTTGATGAAACTTCTAATATTAAATCGCCACCGAATTAGTCATATCGGTGAGAATATGAACCGCTTCAAAATTGAGCATCCGATCATAGAAATCAGCGATGTTATCTCGACATCTTCTGCCGTCACTTACATTCCTGTTGGTTAATGAACAATACAGGAGTTTTGCACGAATGATTTTGGGACTTGCATCAAGAATCAATCCTTTGAATGATCTTATTGTGTAGCATGGCGTTTTCGAAATCTTTAAATAGCTTCTTCACTAACCTGAAGTTCATCCAAAGGCGTTCGGAACATTATGTGCTGAGAGCTTTCCCCGAAGGGCTTTAGCGAACGATGACATGACGGAAATAATAATAAAAGGTATTAGAACACCGGTTCCTCGTTTATACCAAGAAATATTTAATGAGGCGCACGAAATCAATGAAAAAAAACTACTGAACATTTTTTTGATGACACTTGGGGAGGAAATTGCTATTAGTTACTCTTTGAGAGGTTGAAATATGGACGCGTGGGAACACGACTCATTCGTAGCAAGAGGATTAAAATTTGGGCAGTAAAGCCATTTGTCAAACTTAACCATCGCTGTTCAACGTAAATGATACATTTAGTTTATACGGGGACGAGGAGGGGCAGTATGTAAAAGAGCAACGGAGACAATACTGGAGGTGGAACACAGTTCAAGAACTGCAGAAATCGACAAAAAGATAGAGAGAAAGAGAGAGAGAGCGCGAGAGAATGTTTTTCCATATGCTCAATCTTTTCCAATAATTCTATCAAGTGTCAGTACCTCAATGAAAATTAAAAATAGAAATTGGAAATTCCAGGAAAAAATCCACTTTTCAATACAGAAAGTCTAAATAAATAGCGTGATGAATCCTCGAGCAATCGATAATGATTTAATCACGATACTGTCTTATATCTCCGCCAAAAATATTAGATACCTCTAGGGCGAGGAGGTTCCCGACGAAAGAAAACATGTGTCCTTTTGTCACGTGAGTGTTATTTTTGATCAACCCTGTTGGAGGTGCGAGATACAACGTCTAATAGCTATACTCCTCCAACTGCTTCCGCTCATATGTATCATCCAATATCCGGCTTTGATACCTATAATAAACTTCCTCTGCATCATGTAATATTTCCCTCCAGAGCCATTTTGAGTGACGCTCCGTGTTTTTCCTGTGCGTCTCACTAAACATCTTATTACACGCCAATGATCCCAACTAATTAATATTAATCCCGTTGGTGGTTTGTACCACAAACAATCAAAATATTATCGCTGATAAACGATCATCTAGTCCTACAATTGATTACCAGACGATACTTATAAATGCGAATCACAGTAATTCGCTTTTGATTACGTATAATTAAGTGGTTCGCTCTAGTGGGTCCCGCAAAGTGTGAGAGAAAGTACCATGGTGAAATGCTTCAAGTGCTACTGTGTCATTTTTATTAGTTTAGTGGCGATATGTGAGTATAAGTATGATTTTTCAGTAATTCTAATCTATTATTATTTCCAAAGAAGTTGTTATTTGAAGCTTAGGACCTTCAAAGCAAAAGTGAAATTTTCATGGTTCTATCATAATTTGTTGACGATATGGGCAGGAAAATGTAAAAAAAAATATAAAATTTTGGGTGGGATTGTTTCAAAAACTACAGAAATAGGCTTGACTATGTAGGTTCGCCGTGGCATAGTGAGAATCCTCCGGGTTGTCCGAGTGCTTTCGTCATGTAGTCCAATTTTATGCAGCTGCACTTGCAATTGCATTTTTTGTACCCCTCTGTTCCAGGCAACTCCATTCCGAGGCACTTCAACCGACATCGCATATTTCGCCTGAACTATGAGAATCCGCTTCGCATAATCGGAGGTAGTCCTGCGAATATCGAGGACTATTCCTACCAAGTACTGCTGATGATCGATGATCTCCCTAATTGCGGGGGATCCATTATAACGGAAAACTTTGTCCTTACCGCTGCGCACTGCATTTACGAGTAAGTCTGTCCGCCTTAACCAGCACGTTTCAGTACTTTCCGCCCTTCCGAAGGGCACCTACATGACCTAATTGCGATTGTTTCGTCGGGGTATTCTGGTTGGTGACACGTTTTCCACCATTTGACCAATGGACGTTGCCAGAATATAAAACATCCTCAACAAAGAATATTCGACATGTACTGTATGAGATTCATTGTCTAACACCCGCTAATTCAGCTTGAAATGGTTCGAAAGTGTTTACATTTTGTTCTTCTTTTTACCACAGAAAATTAAATGGTCCACCTTTTAATGGATCCCTGGATACGGGAAAGAAAAAGCTTCGACCTTTTAGCTTTGCTTTCGCTTAAATATTCAACAGATTTCCAGCGTGAGGCTTTTAATACTTGATGCCTGGAAGTTGTCGTGTTTACGTGTTTACAGGGCATCGCTGAAATTACCCCCAGAGAATGCTAAAATATTGGGTGACTCATTAGAACCGTGTTGTAGGTCTATAACAGTTTGCATGCGGCTAAAGATAGTAATAATTAGGATGTTTCCTAAGGTAGTCAGTTGTTATTATGTTATTTGTACAATTGTGCGTGTTTCAATTAGAGAAAAACTAATTTTATGCGACGGAAAAATTTCGAGGCGCGTTATTATCAGGGCAAGCATTAAATAATTTTCGTCGCTGGGAGATAAATCGGGCGATCGTGGAGGCCAGTCCGCCATTAATCGGGGACACTTTTCACCCAATGCGATTCGCAATTTACAAATTGTCCCCTTTTTAATGACCAATGCAATATTTGTTTCAGCGTGGATCCTCGTCATCTGACCATTAGAGCGGGATCGGCAAACAGAACCACGGGAGGACAGGTCGTTGGGATTACCTACGCTTACTTTCCAGATACTTTCAATATCGACACCTACGACTATGACATAGCCATTTTGCAATTGGCAACACCCTTAGTAAGTCGTTCTTCGATTTGTCCACTCTTGTAAAGGTTACTGGACTTATGTCAGGTGGACGAACCTTCGGAGGTCGCCACATATTTATTCTTTTAATGCAGTATTAATAGGATCTAGAAGAATAATTAACCTGAAAGCTGCGCAAACTTTACCGAAACTCGTAAAATAGAATGCTATCAGTCCGAAATCGTTTCTAGGATAATTAGGCTCAAATGGCGCCTGAAGGTGCTAAATCTTCTGGAGACAGAGGCGAATAGGCTCTTCGCTCTTATACGATTTAATACCTACAAATGCCTTACGTGTGTTTTATATTTAAAAATATAGCAATTTTAATTAGGTTCTCAATGAGCAAGTAGGGGCCATAAATTTACCTAGCCCAGACTACGATATCGTACAGGGAGAGATTGCTACAGCAACTGGATGGGGTCAAACAGATCCAGATGATTCCACTCTGCCGGTAATTTTACAGGTACATAAGAAAGCTATTATCGACTCAAATATTTGGCTTCGACCGATAGCCACATTAACGCACGATCAGTTGCAGCTGATCAAAGTATTCATGTGCGTTAGCACTCCTGATTTGCCTACTTATCTTTTCATTAGAAAGTGGAACTTCCAGAAATTGTAACTCAAACATGTAGAAATTATTACGGCTCGCTTATCACCAATCGAATGTTCTGCGCAGGTTACAAGGAAGGCGGAAAAGACACATGTTTAGTAAGTTCAGAAAATATTGGCTAAATATCTCAAGAGTGTCCTCAGACTCGATAAAAGACATTTCGTTTTTCATCTACAAGTCTCCAATACCTGGATGCTTTCCACTGTAACTTATACCTATCATCTGTTCCCTAGGGCGACTCTGGTGGACCTTTGGCCGCCAACGGTTACTTGCTTGGAATCACCTCCTGGGGTTCGGATAGGTGCGCCCAATCGGGTTCTCCTGGTGTCTTTACCAAGGTGGCTTACTTCAGGGAATACATCGATGATATTCTTAGTTCTGCCGATCGCAGCAAAGTTCGTTTTAAGGAACGATTGAGTAATAAATTTATCTTTTAAATTTAAATTGAAATTTTGTTTTATTTGAGGCGAAATATCGTGAACATACTGAGCTGAAAAACGTTTCATAGCTGTGGAGTAAGGGGTAAGTAAGGGAACCTCTCACCGTGGTTTGTATGCTATTTTCTTTCCAGTCCTATGTATCTATGACTTAGATTAATGCTATAATAAGTTCTTTGATTTGATGCCTGTCCGGTAAAATTACTAAGTAACATGGATTAAATAATTCTCTAATTTTAATCAGATGTTAGTTTCTTGCTTGAAAAGTCAATATTTTGAGTACTGAAAAGACTCTAATGACGTGTTTTGGTAACTAAAGCAAACTGAAAAAACCTTGAATTTTTAGCCTTTAACCTCGACCAATATGAATAAATCTATACGAAGCAATGACTCAAGAATAAAAACCGAAAATCTTTATAAAATTTTTCTTTAGAGTGGTGCAGTATTCTCACCAAATGTAGTAAGTTCTTATACAAGTGAGACCCACAATAAAAAGTGACCTTTGTTGTAGATATGTATCCCTAACGTCCTCCACTCCTCATGTAAGATAACGGTGAAAATCTGGATTTGACTGGTACATCTCGTAACAAGAAACGGTCTATATCAATATTCCAGTATTTCAATCCTAACGCCCCTTCCGATAGTCCAGAAATTTTTCAGTATCTGAACTGTGAGTCCAATGTTGCATGTGAAGAGCAGATCCTTCTATTCTTCCTCAGAAGCCCTCAAGTCCATATCATCAATATGTGTAGTCTCGATACCCGAAGCCCTCAATTTCAAAGAGAGGAGGAGACTGAACTTTAAAGCTTGCGGTGTTCCCTATCGAATATCCATGATCACTGAAAAGTCACCATGAATTGTGGCATACTTAAATACCAAAGCAAAGACTTTGACTATTTTTGGAAAAATTACAAAAACTAAGTTTAGGCTCCAGATTAGAGTGAGAAACATCATCAAAAGTCTTGTGCAAGTCTCAGAAAGTGACGTGGAACGGTACCAAAAGATATTTAAGAGTGCACCGTTTATCTACCAATTTCTCCTTTCCTTAAGTTTCTTCTGGATAATTAACTTGAACAAATTTAATTTATAAAAATTTATATTCTCACATAGTTGTAGGTTGCCCTAGCCAGACATGTTCCTATAAATTTACTAGATATTGACTAAGTGAGATTGCTAGGTAGATTTTATCTGACGTAAGTTTATACCTAAAATTTTCAATATTCTTCAAATTTGCGCTGCGCCCCCCTCTCCTTCTCCAATCTTGAAAATCTTATCCATGAAACTTCCTAAACTATTTAGTACCTTACCTAATTGCACACCACCACCATCAAAACTACCTGTTGTTTTTCAGTGGTGTCTATACTTAACGTGGTCTTCTCAGATGCAAAGTCATATACGGGGTGGCCCATCGAAGACGAAACGGGGGAGTTTGTGTAAAGGATTTTTTTTTATTTATATAAGCTGAGACACGTCGATTTTATTTTAAAATCAATATGTGTTAAATGGCAAACATAAAAATAAAATTCACGATAAAATTTGCTTTCGAATTGTTTCGACCTTTCGTGCTGTGATGGCAAGTGCTAGAATGTTAACAGGGGAATTAGTTCAAGTTAGTGTCTGAGTTAGTTCAGGTTAGTGTCTGAGTTAATTCAGGTTAGTTCAGGTTGAGGGCATCTTGCCCAGGGCGAGTGGATTGGCGTATGAAAGGAGGAGGATGATGGTCATGGCGGCATCGTCGGTCCTGCTGTACGCGGCTCCAGTCTGGCAGACGGAGCTGACGTACGGAACGTACGAGACCATCCTGGATAGGGCAAATCGCTTGCTCGCGCTCAGGATGGTCAGTGCCTACAGGACGGCACCGACCGCTGCGGTGTTGGCATTGGCCAAGATACCTCTGGTGAGAATAAGGGTGACGGAAAGAAGCATGATGTGGGAAGGGAAAGGTGAGGTGAAGGAATGAGTAATGAACGAGTGGGAGCGGGACTGGGAGAAGTATGAGGGTTGGGCAAAGACCTTCATACCCCGGATCCGTGCGTGGTACGAGTGCGAATGGACGAAGAGTGGATACATGTTGGCTCAGGTTTTCACCGGACACGGCGTGTTCGGGAAACACCTGAAGCGGATACGAGTGGAGAGAAGTGCCGAATGTTGGTTTTGTAGCGAAAGGGAGGACACACCGGAGCACACGCTGTGGATGTGTCCGGAGTGGGAGAGCTATCGCGCTGAGGCAAAGGTGGGGGGACTCGATCTAAACCGAAGTACGATAGGGAACGAGCTGGTTGAAAGTAAGAGCGAGTGGATAGCGTTTGAGGGCCTGATAGAGAAGATCTTGAGGGCCAAGATTGTAAAAGAGAACGAGAGGAAGAAGAGTGGGGTGCGGAACCTTGTCCGTACCTAGTCTGAGGAAGCGAGGAAGCCCTGATGAAACGCTGAAAGACAGTCCCGGGGCAGAAGAGGGGAGGTGGGTTTAGTGGGTAGGCGGGCGACGTAATGGTCGGTCGAATCCTACACTACCCGGCTGAGGACCAAGCCGGGTGTCTTAAGAAGATTCCCCCTCCTCGGAAAAAAAAAAGGTTAGTTCAGTAACAAGGGGTGTCTCATTTGAAAGGTGTATTATTTTAAAATTTTGTCATGTAGTTTTTAAAATTGTGCAAACTCAAACTTGCAGAAACCCATTTTACCAATTCTGATAAGAAGCAGTTTCATTTCTCACCTGTTTGTGAAACGATAAAAATAACAACAATAATAAGGGATAGTCTGAACGTCAGAAAAAAATTCAAACTTTATCAGACAGGTCTAAGCTCGATGATGTTGTCGCCCTTAAAGGTAAAATTGGCGTGTCCCAGCCCTTCGTTCTCAATGGGCCATCCGGCAGAGAGGAAACAGGAGAGGGAAATAAGACATAAATAACAACAACTAATGTGCTGTATACGTACACAGAAATACATTACACTAATAGTCTAATATTTTCAGATAGAATCAGTACACTGACCTCATTGTTAACATCAACGACATCATAATTTTTAATCTCCGTAATTTGACAAAATATACTTGATTATAGTTAAATATATATCATATAATATATTATATAGCTTAGAACATCTGCAATTATACCATATTCTTTAAAATTCCATAATAATTACGTCTTAAGTACTAAAGTCAATGCGTCGAGGGACGGTCGACGAACGCCGGCGACGGTGCAGATTGTCAGGGACTCTCGCCGGCCTTCGACCGCGCGTTTTCTTTTTCTCGAATGTTCGAGAATAATAACCGAAATCAGTCTGGACACTTTGTAGCAAGCGTTTTTATTGGTTAAAGATTCGGTGTGAGTTGTTTTTAAGAGGCTGGTACATTAAAGACAAGCCACACGGTCACTGAAGATCAAACGTAAGAAGAGAGGAACAGAGAGATTTCCCTCCAGTTATCGCAAAGTGGTACTTTAATCAGAGGGAACGAGTGAGATTTCAGATTGTTGTTGAAAGCTGCTTATGCTATTAGGCTCTAGTTTGATAAAAACATGGATAACAGTAACACCCATAATAATTGGTAGAATAATTTGGATCAATGTTAACGAAACGATATTAAAAACGTTCACAAAAGCACAATTCGCTAGTAGTAGATGTCTAATGTTCCGCGATGGCGCCTTCAGCTTCTGAAGGTATTGAAGAGGCAAATAACTCCAATTATGTCTACTCACTAACGACTGTCATGTCTCTTTAAAATTTCCAATACTCTTCGACGAAAACCACCATAAAACTCTCAAAATGTAAATATATATAATCTCTGGGATAAAAAGCATATTTTGCTTCGATTTACGGGGAACCTGATAAATTCTACTAGATATGTAGATTAAAGTGAAAAACCGCTCAAAGAACTCAAAAACATCATGGTCTACATTCTTCTAAGCCCGAGTTCGAGGCCGCTGCCCGAGGCTGGGAGATAAGGCGTTTAGGCCTCGGCCTCGAATCTGCCACGTATACGTACTATGTAATTTAGGCTCGGAATTAAGCTACCCTCAATATATAGGGATGGAGATGGAAAAAAAATTCTATTGAGCGTGGCTTATTGTCGGAGCGAAGTAAGTAGTAATCTTTAAGCCGTTAAGTGTTGCCTGAGTCGTGTTGGAAGAAAACCTGGAGACACTACTGAAGACAGTCACTCCGATTCTGCTTCAACGGGGGTTTATTTGTCCAGAGGGGGTTGCGGCAGGGGCGAAGGCTGCGGAGGAAGAGCTTTCAAGATGGCGTGGACCTCCTCCGCAACTGCGGTGAGAACGAATTCAAATTGCTGTTTCGTAGCGACCTACAAGTAAGTCACAATAAGTGTTGGTTGGCAGCACAAACCTACAAGTTGAAACATACCATTCTCGGCCTTTGATCCCGCAAATGTTCCAATGTGGCCGCAATATCGATCTCCTTAGCCCCCTTCGCCATTCGACTTAGCACCATATCGATGAGGCAATACGTGCCCGTACGTCCGGCGCCATCACTGCAGTGTACCACTATGGGACAAGATCGGCCTCGGTACGACTTATTCACCTTTCGCCTGAAATAAAATGATGCCCACAAGGGTCTGGTTTAAGATCCAGAGTCTACCTAAATTCCAAGAGAGCTTTGGTCGATGCTGGTACACCCGCTTCCGGCCACGAGAGGAAATGGAACTGAGTCACCGTTCTGGTCTCGCCGGTTTTCACATTTTTCAAGTAGAAGCTCCTCACCAGATAGTCGTCGCACCAGATGTGCTCGCTTACCAAGTGCACTTCGTAGATGTGGTAAACTTCTGAACCTTTTAACAGAAAGAAATTCATGTGAAAGCTAAACGCAGCATGTGTGCAGAAGTAGACACGCAGTTGTGGCTTGATAAAGCTAGAAGGGATAAAATGAGAATTGCGCACATCAGCTCAGCATAAGGGGAATATGAGAGGTTGGACTATCTACCTTCTTCTGGCCAATAACGATGACACATCGCAGCTCCCCCTTCGGTCAATCGCGAAAGCATGACGATAACAACTGCGCCCTGTTCCCAAATTAATTGCCAAAAGTCGGGGGCTGTTTGCGGAAGTGGTCCTTGGGTGGCGATATAAGCTGGATTTCTGTAAAAGAAATCGATCATTTTCTATAAAATCTCATGCTTTGCATAGCAGCCATCACAATGCCGTCACCAATAGGGGCGTAGGCACTAATCCTACTCTAATTCTTGACTGCATAGACACTCTTCTCCACATCTGGTAGACAACTTGTCAGCACCACGTTGTGGGAAAAAAATTGAAAATATTCTGATCTATTCTACGCGGACGTGTTCCCTTCCCATAAACCCCGAACCAGATTATCGGATACCTTAAGGGACGAATGTTTGCCTTTAAACCAAACAAGGGACTGTAATGGATCCGTCTGTAAAAACGGGGTGGAAGCCATCGCGGTCTACAAAGAAAACCAAAAAATATAATCGGCCTGATTGCGGAGGCAGTTGATGTGGGCATAGTGGTCAAGCGGGAAACTGTCAAATGCCCTAGCATGATGAATTCTATTTGGTCAGAGTCGCGGTGTGGCATGAGAAAATACTGGACGATAAATCAAATCCTGTGAAACATTCATGAAAGCCCTCGCAAGGGTCTCTTGCTAAGGCTTGCAGGCTGAATAACGTATACTTCGTCGAGCCGAAGGAACAGAAGAAGTTGGGGTAGAGATGCTTGAGATGATCAGGGATAACATTCTAATTTTTGAAGAGCAACAGATGGGCAACACCACTGGTGGAAACTAGCTGCCAGCTATGACTTTGCGTAGCGTATAGGAACACACTCAACAAGTAGCTAAAAGAGGATGTGAATTGAGAATATTCAATAGGAAGGTGAAGGATTCTCTAAACTTGCTTTATGCCGGAAATACCACCAGTTCGAACCCGAGGAGAAAGACAGCGTTGAATTAACTACTTCAACTACAGTGCCAAAATTTCCATTAACATTAGAGATAAACGAATATTTACTTCACATTTGGCGTTGCCTCACCTAGGATCATGATCGGTAATACTTGAAGCGTTGATATAGTCCGATGCACTAGCATTAGAGAGCTCATTGAGTACCACCCTTGCGTGGTCATAGGGCACAACTTCCGGGTACCGGTTCTTGCCTATATTCTCTTTCTTCAGTGCCACGGAAGTCTCACATGGCTCAGCCACGTACGCGCACAGAGCTACCCATTCCTGATCCAACCTATCTTTGTTCTTTAGGTGATCTTCCATATAACTCAATACCATGTGCCCTAGCAAATCACACATTAACAATGACAAAACAAATTTTTATTGCAAATAAACACCTGTGGAAATATCCATGTTGTGTAGCGCAGGCTCCTCACTCCATGAAGACGTGCTGGATCGACTGGAGGGGCTTTGCTCTGATTCACGGGACAATGAAGTAATTCGACCTGCAATCGAAAATACTTAGAAGGAACGTGATACTGAAAATACGTGTATCGATTATGGAAAACGACTGAGATTGATATTTACCCAATAAGGGCGTAAAGTAGTTCTTTTGCGGAACAGGGTTATCAAACAATGGAGAATGGGAAAGGCGTTTTCCGCTAGTTTTATGTGTTGTTTACACATGCCCAGTTTAATGACTGAAAATATGTACCTGCCGGAAAACTTGTTAGTTTTAGACCGTTGTGAAGTAGTCCGGTATTTCCCCTAGTAAACTATTCGCGTGTAAACAACGAATCAGGTAGATAATGCAGTTTTCGTCCGACTCATATTTTTTGATTGAAAATTTGCACGAAAAACTGAAGTTTGGTAAGATAAACAAAATGCTCTCTCTGTTGGTGCAAAGAAAAGCCACCTTGTTGCTTTCTCTCTCGTTTAACTCAACTAAACTTACCTTTGTCATGCGTGGATCCTTCAGCGGATTGTCCCTTCGTGGCCATTCTCGCCCTACATAAATCTTGATAGTCTTTGCTGGCCTCCGTGTCCGGCCTGGCCAGCCCCTGCATCTTCTCTTTGGACTTGACGTGGCGCCTGATGAAAGTCAGGACGATGGTGGCCAGAATGAGGGCGATGAGGACACCGCAAACAAGCGAGACCACAATCAACTGGTTTTCCTGGTTGATTTTCATAAAGAAGACGTCCTCCATCTTGTCCTAAGAGATCGAGGATTGTGTTGATGCAGAATAGTTTTGGGGTGAAGTAGCGTTAAAGCGCAATTGCTTAGGTGCAATGACTGCGAAAATTTTTGGCCGCGGCCGACCAAAAAAGTTATACAGGGTGTTCAAAAATGACGTTGAAATATTTTGGAGAGGAATTCTAATGATTAAAATAATAAAGTAAATTCTTACAAACGTACCCTAAAAATCACCTCTTAGAGGAGCTAGAATCCTTAAAGGGGAAACTCTAAAGATAGTTTTTTCAGCAATATTTTCGCAACGATTTCCACTAGTGGTGGAAATTCGGTATACTATAACAAGTTAAAATGGGAAAACTTTTATTGTGCCACATACAGGGTTTTTTTTCTTATTAATTTATTACATTAAATTTTCGACACCAAATTACTCAATCGTAGAGTTTTTTTACTGAGAAAGGTCGTTTTATTTCATGTTAAGATGGACCGTTTTCCGGAAAAATGGGTTTTTATGAACCGATGCACGATTGCTGATAACTAATAATTTCGAGTCAGTAATTTTGTTTCGGAAGTTAAGAAATGCCGCATGCAAACAAGTTGAAGCAACATTTACGTAGAAGACCCTCTGTATGTGACGCCCTTGACCAAAATCTACGATTATTAACATAAGAACAGCTTTGTGATTCCAGCGTATTTCAGGACTTCAGGAGTTTCATAACATTAGCGCAAAACGTTTCGAAAATATGGCGAAAAAATTATCCTCAGATTTACCCCTTTAAGGGGTTGTAGCTACTTTAAGAAACTATTTTTGGGGTATATTTTTAACAACTTTTTTATTATTTTACTCTCTAGAATCACTTCGCAAGACATTTCAATGTTATTTCTGGGCATTATATTAACCTATTTCACTTATCCGGACATCTTTGAAATATGTGTATCACATATATCATTAATAATGACAAAATTGGTGACAGTCACATTACTGCATGAAATTGATCAATATTAATGGCTAATTAATCGTCAAATTTTCCTCGGTTGAGCAGCACCTTACTGGAAAGCAAAGGGTAACTGCCTGATGCCTTACCTTATTGCCAATGCCTACCGAGGTGATCTCTAGCCCCCATAATCTGTTTATTTCATCCTTCATATCTCCTGAATGAGAAAAGAAAATAAACGTGATTTTTGTCGTTAAGTTAAAAATCTTATCAATTGTGTAAATTTGATTTTATCAGTAAAGCTATTCTTGAATTCTACGTTTTCCTAACTCTGAAATGTTATATTACATATCACGAGAGATACATAAAGGTTTAATGTGTACTTAAGTGGAAAAATATATGTTAAAAGCGAATATTGTCGCTGAAGAGATTTTATTTGTGTCGCTACTGTAGCTTACCAATATGGCGGGCAACCTCCCCAGCATCAAACCCTCGATTGTTGTTTGGTAGAACCTTGAACGAGACCGATTTGGCTCCCGAGTGAACTCTGCGAATTTTTTATAATGTAATACAGGAAATAAAAATTATTACAAAAAAATATATAAACGTTAAGTTTGGCCATGTATCTTAACAGCAAATATCCAATAAGATCAAGTAGGGAAAATATGATCGACTAAATCTCTTTTTCTGACTCATTGAGAGTTTCTATCTCTCTCCATCTCATGAAAGTGTGTGGAAAAAAGTGAACCAAAAAATTACTGTGTGGGTTCTAGTCCCCCCCGATCTGTGACCAATATAAGAAGGGTTGACCATGAAGATCTCGAAACTGGCAGGAGATGCAGGTTTAATTGAATCGAGAGTGAAAGATGGCAAAAGACTGTCTCACAAAAACATGGTATATCTTCCACATTGGAGGTTTTGAGATATTTTTGAAAAAGCTCAATTTCGTTTTTTTTCTCTGACTCCAGCCCTACTTATCGTAAATACCGTGTGTAGCTTAAGCAGAATTCCAACGACACAGAAAAAAAAAATCATATACTTACTGAGAATCGGTGAAGTCTTTCTTCTCCAAATGTAACAGATTAAAGATGTTCCAAATGATTTCCATGCCCTGTTTCCAATCCTTCACAGAGTCCTTAAACTCGACGTGAACATACTGACAATCCCCTTCTTTAGCACTCAGGCGCACCCCTTCTGAGAATCCTGGATTCGGGTTTACACCACGAGGCTCTTTCTTCATCATCGACGGAATAATATCCTTTTTCGATATTTCGTTAGCACCTGAATCATAATGAAGCATAATCAAAAATTGTTTGTTTTTTTTTTACAATCAGGTGTAAGCACTCTTCAGTGCTTCTAAAAGAGAGCGTGAAATAGGGGATTTTTGCAAGGAAAATTATTCATTTCATACTGTCCGAACACACCTGTTTAACCTATGTTGATTTTTAGTCGATAAATCGAACATTACAATACCTGGTTTTATAATGCTATAGCTGAACAACCTTACCAGACACCAATGTGGAATTTATCGTTAACTACTACAGTTTTTTCATTCTAAAATTTGTTTGTTGCTCGGTCATCACAAATTCAGAATTTTTTACCTTTTGAAGCTGGTTCCGTTATAGCCGGATCGAAGGGCGGTCCGGGTTTCTTCACATCCAGTCTTTCAGGCCGTTTAAATCCCATATTGTATCGGTCCCAGACACTCAAATCGTCCCTCAGTGCAATTTCTCGGTCCTGCTGGCTTCCTGCGACACGCAACATTCGTATGTTAATAACGAAAAATTTATTCCCTCCAAAACATAACGAGACGGCTCTGGTAAAAATTTTACTTAATGAAGGGGACTACCCTAATGTCCTGTTAATTAAACGGAATGAAGTCGATTTCAAGAGGCAAAATTTGAAAGATGCACCAAGAGAGACGTACATATACGTAGACGTAGCCGCCCCTAATTTGCTGACCCTTAAAGACCTGAAATTTTTGCCCTCCATTAGAGAATTCTTGCTGACAGCTATGTAGAATGCAGGACTGTACTACACATTTTACATAAATACCTCGCAACTACCATCTTACTTACGGGCCAGCGAAACATTTCAGAAAATCCGCAAAAAATATTAAAATTTTCAGGGCCGTAATTAGGTCAGTTTCAGGCTGATCCACTTTCACGAAATTTTCGTACAAAGTAGAATCTAATTCTAGTTATCACCGTACGTGCTGGTCAGCGAAATTTTCGGCAGATTAGCCAACTTCGAAACGCATTCAATTCCAAAGGGTCAATAAATCAGGAGTGGTCAAGTAGAAAGAGATAGCAATAATTACTAAAATGTCCCTTTATTGATGCCCGATTTGTGAGTTTTTGCACGAGTCAAACTATTATTCGAATTCATATTTTTACGAAAGTAGTATTGCAGTGTCATGTAATTCGAAAAAAATGATAATCGTATAAGCCTTACCAAAATCCTCATATCCCTCTGGTTCCGACCCACCCTCCGAATACAGCATCGGCTTCCCCTTCCATTTGCGGTTGAAGCTCTCGTCCTCCTCTTGCTGCTTCTGCTTCAGTTCCCTGAATACTTCGTTCCTAGGTCCTAAAAACTCGAACTTCCTCTCAGTGAAAATCTCCTCTGGAACACCGCTCCCGTGCTCCGCAGGTATGGCTTCATCGTCCTCGTCGAAGTAAATCCTGGGTTCCGGCAAATCTTCGTCCAAGAGCAACGAATCCCGAGACTCCCAACCATTCCTAAATCCATCCGGAGTGTTGTAAGTGATAGTGAATCTTTCATCAGGCCCCAGTTGTTGTGGTAGGTCGTTAGTGGATTTCATGGCGATCAACTCTCTCAACAAAACCTCGTTGGGAGGTTCGTTCTCTGATCCCGCCAGTGCGATCATCTTGGATAACTTTTTATAATTAGCTGGGCTGAGGTATTGTTTTACTTCTCTGGGAGACATCTGTAAAAAAATTGTGAAATTTTCTTGCATTGTTAGATTCCCAAACATCAATAAACTGCCACTTCATTTAACCCCAATACGTTTGTCCTCAGACATTAGTCTTTTCCCGCCGCCGGACTATTGTGAGACGGCACAGCGGCGGCAAGATGGAGACATTGTCATGCCATTCAATTTAACACTTTTACTGACCACTGTCAACGGCAGAAAAAGTTTTTCTGAGCCGACAATTACGGCACATAAAGACTTTGTCTGCTTCTCATGGGATTATCTATAAAACGGTGCTGAACAACGTAATATTGTTCAAGTTGCGGTTTCTACCTGGAGCTGAGTGAGCAGCTTAATTAGCGGGTACATCTCTTCCTCGGTGACATCTTCCACGCCCGCGTTACTTTCCAGAAATCTTTCTCTGGGCCCCGCGATTTCGCCCTCGTGTTCGTGAAGAAATTCCATGGAGTCTGGAAGCTCTTCATCGGTATCGGACCGGCGATATTTTGGGATTCCATATCTGAGAGTAAAATGTTTTCGAGTTGTCTGGAAGGTCACGAATAGAGCGAGTTACCGTCCGTCGAAAAAGGGCGTTACGGCCCTGCGGCGCATTTGCGGCAGCCACGTTCTTTTGGACACGGTGTACTCTAGTAGCGGGTCCGGTATGTCCACTGGAAAAATATAGCACAGGTGAAGCCAGTAGCGGCCCGAACTAGCCAACAGAATGTCTGAATAATTCGGGCGAGCAAAACGGTTTTCTCGCAAAAAAATTTTCAAAAAAAAACAGCTGTAGCTAGAGGATTCCATCAAAACCGTCAGACATCAGCAGAGTGCTTGGGACACCCTCTGCTCTAGGCTTGCGAAGTTGGACCGAATTTTCTGCAGAATGCGGTCACGATAGAGAAGAATTGGAAATCTAACATTTCTGATCACATTGATGTTATAAAAACCGCTCTAAGAACGACCCAAAAATACTATTTATAAATAATTACAGGTTTCTTTAATTTGCAGATGAATGAGGACGACATCCCGCAGGTGTGACTGGGATAAGCGGCAACAAAACCTATGAATAGAAATTTTAAGCATTTTTAACGCTGCGTGAGACGAATCCATATCCATTAAAATAATTAAGCTTAAAGTTTGGGTCCGTAACTGTAGGAATACCAATTAAGGATGGATCTGGATACCAGACTCTACGATAACATCGCAACCCTTTTTGATAATTAACCATAACTTTGGTCTGGACCAGGGGACTCGCCTCATCCAGACTTCCTACGCAAATTATATTTAATATTGTTATCTAATGTTTTCTTTTTGTCCTGGCATTGAAGGCCCTCTTTTGATTCACTTAAACCTTTAAAGGATTCGTGGGAGTTCTCGCGTCCCACTTCGTGGCAAATTAAATTGAATTTATAAAACGCAGGCTGTTTGGCCCTTGAATGAACAACGAGGGAACTCACAATAGAATAACAAAGTAGTCAATCTCATTATATTCCCAGTTCTGCTAAGTAAACTGGCATTTAACAGAAATCATAACTGAAATCTCACTTACAGTCAATCCCCTTCCCAGGTCCCAAAATTTTCCTTCTTAACTTCTCTTGTTGTCTGGATTGCTCCATTGGAGGGTAGTACACCTCGTCAGCGAAGTTCGCATGGGGATTGTCCACGCTTGGAGTGTACTTGATTATCGCCACTTCCTGGGGGTCTAGCTCTTCCTGACCCTCCATGGCCCGCAGGGCTCCTTCGAGATCGTTATCGGAGAATTCGATACAGGAGTCCAAATCGAAATCCATCCTAAGGAACCGAATAAAGGGGATCTTCGTGATGTGCGATGAGGAATTGTATGAATCACATTGTTGTTTTGGTTATTAAAGTTCACGCGAATGACCAAGTTGAGCGACTGATTATTAACACGTGTAGTTCTGCACCTGGTAGTGAGGACACCTGTCCCGTTCAAAGTTTTCATCCGATATCAGTATTGTTTGACCCAATTAGCGTGCAACTAACCGCTCCGAAATTACGTCTCTTCTTACCGATTAGACAGATAGATATCGTCAAAGTTCAACAAAAATCGATTCGTTCTCATTTTAACCTGGAAAATTAATGACCTCACCGAGCTTCAGAGCAAAACGTTATGTCTCTGATGAAAAACTAACACAGATAAGGATAGGCGCTGTCCATTCAGAAATGATTTTTGAATATCGAAATGGGAATCAGTCTGGGGATGTTTCAGCGTTTGAAGGATCATCTAAAACATATTTTAATACAGGCCGGTCCCAAAATTTCTTAAAGGAAAATGAAGAAGTATTTAGCGGGTCGATTGGAATAAATTTATTCTTAAATTGTAGAAAAAACTCAAAAACATCCGTCTTGAAATTTATCTTATTTAAATGTGCCCGGTTTCCGTTCGGGCACTCCTCAAGTCGATTTCTAAAATTTCTGACCATTCAACGACAAATATCTTCAGTTATGGTCTCGATTTTTAGAACTTTGAGAGTGCCGAGGCGGATGCGGAGACTTTACTTTTAAGGCATATTCCCACACGAATAAAACCAGGAATCTGATCCGAGCTTCGAGGAGGCCACCGAATGTCTCCTTTTCGGGAAATCAATTTCCCTGAAGAAAGAGCTGGAATAACGAGGAAAGCCAGATTAAAAGTGGCGACATCGTCCTGCCGAAACCAGATCTACTAAACCGAAAATCGAATATAAAAGCATTTTTTGGACCGCCCTCTATAATGCCGTTAATAGAGACAATTTTTCTCTAGATCTTTCTGTTGGGCCGGGAAAATGCATAACAATAAGCGGAAAACCGATTTCGAAACCAGACAAATGCCGTGTAGGCGAGTTCGGTTGTTAATACTGAGACCCCTCCCTACGTTAAAACGCACTCGCTGTGATGGAGTCTTATACAGGCGACGTAGAGACACCCTGTATTCAAATTTTAACTCTGTATACCGTCGATTTCTGTTTGGTTTTAGCTCCCTGTAACAAACTCCAGGAGTGCGGATCAATAGCAAAACTGGTGCATCGCAACTCTTGATCGGAATTTTCTTATACACCCTATAGATTGCGCAAACAATATCGAGGCACTGCAATTACCGACTTGATAGAGGTGACGCTTCGGCCAATTATATTCGACCAGTCTAATGACTCAATCTGTTAACGATGTTAAATGGTTGAAAATTGAATAAAAAAATTAATATACTCACTCCTCTCTAAGCGCGTATAGCATCCCCTGAAGTCTGCATTGAGTGTAGGAATGGCCCCAGCGGTACCCGAGGGCGAAGAGTCTTCGTAGTTCTTTGCTCAAGTCGTGCAATTCTTGTTCCGAGAGGCTGTATCTAATAGAAAGACACTTTTTACGGTCTGCTTCGTATTCGGTTTGTCAGAGGTGCTAAACAGAACCTGAGGGAGCGTGAACGTCCTAAGTTATGAGACAAACAGCAAAATGTGGCAACGTAAGGGTTTCTCATTATAATAATTCTCGTTTTAATTAAGAAAGAGTGGTTGAAATATTTGCCTTGCAGAAGACAGTTTTAAGCCTTAAATGATGTATATCGAAAGGAATACAATTGGAAATTCGAACTTTGCCCCGTTTTCTTTTCTGCTAGATTAATAGTGTGGGCCGGCATGACTTCGGAATTACATTTCCGCCTCAGCGGCCTCAGTTTCTCTCACTTAACGGAAAAAGGCATTTTTCAGACCCAAATGGAACTAAAACACCCTTCTCGCAAATGTAAGGAATAGCGGATTTGTCGGGATAAGTCGGCGACACTTTTATAAGGCCATAAACCATGGAATAAGTTCTGGTCAAAGTACTTAGCGGAATAATTATTGCAATATGTGCATTGCACCCTCAATTTATGTTTAAAACGATGAAACTCGGGTCAAAAACGGCTCGAAGCAATGATTGCTTCACCTACCTGTAAATGCTTTCCTCGTCGTAAAATCCCTCCACAGATAAGCATTGCCCAAATGCGAAATCTATAAAAAAGGCAAAGGAAATATAAAATGTACATTTAACTAACTCCTCGAATGACGAGTGAAAAATTTCATCCAACCTCCCGGGAGTAAAATTTTTCACTGCTTCATTTTCCGATTTTTGTTAATGACTGTAATAAATGACTGCTACAAATCAGGTTCAATAAATTAAAAGATATTTCGAAATATTATTTATAATACAAAAAGCTTAAACATTTTAACTACACTGTTTGAATACAATAGAGGTCGTTTGAGGTCCTTTGCAGACAAATTTCTTCACTGAGTGTTGACCTTGGCGGCAACGCTTCTTGGGCAGAAGCAACATCTTCATCTTTTCTTTTGCTAACCGACTGAAGAAGGGTGTTCCGGTCCCTACTCTGAGATACCTTCCCTAGCTTCTTCTTCCACTTGTTCTTCCGTTTGCGCTGGTCATGAAGAACGCTCCACTGACTAACAGACTGCCGTCGAAAGTCTATTTTGAACGTCATTTAAAAGCCTGCGGATCAAAGAAGTCCTGTTGCTCAATTGTTCAACGGTCTGCAGGGCTACTCCTTCTCCCATATCTCACGTCCAGCAAGATTGCTAAAGGCTATCAACTTCCATCCAAACTTCAATCGCCATATGACATCCACACCTCCATGGAATAGGATACCGCCGGACCTCCACTTATCCCTTCGTCAATACAGCAAACGAGACTCGTCAGCTGTCCTTCTTACTCGTTCTTTCAACAAATCATTGATTCATTTGCACCGGATAGTATACTATACACGGATGCTTCAAAATCCAAGTCTAGTCTTCCAGAAATGAGCAGCGTTTATACTGGTGAAACGTTCGCAATCCATAGAGCAGTGAAAGTGTTGAATGGAGACAACAAATCATTTGCTATCTGTTCGGACTCACTAGGTGCAATACAAGCAATCAAGGACCCTTACACCTCTAAACCTCTAATTCAAAACATTCGAGATGACGTCCACGCCTTATCTACCAACTACTGCAAGATCCATTTGGTATGGATCCCGTCACACATCGGAATAGCAGGTAACGAATTTGCGGGCTGGAGTGCGGGAAATGCGGCCCGTTCACAGGTCATAGAGCAACATTTTTACCTACCGAAGGATGTAAACGAATATTTTAAAGTAGCTATTGAAAGCAAGTGGCAAAACCTCTGGAATCCATCCAACATGAAACTGTCACCAATTGAACCATCTCTGCTCCCTTTTAAACAACTTCAACCAAACAGAAAGTACACCGTGGCCATAGGAAGACTAAGAATAGGACGTACAAGACTAACTCATGGTCATCTAAGGGAAAGGACATCTCCCCCAAAATGTGACAGATGCAATGTCTTGCTGGCAGTCGACCATATCATCACGAAGTGTCCAATGCATAGTGCCAGTAGGATCTCCTTTCAAATTAAAGATGAACTGCACAAGAACTTGCACTCCGCAGTAGATCAGAGGACCACCATAGAATTCCTGAAGTCAGTCGATCTTTTTAACTCCGTCTAAACGTAATCTTCACGTCTGCTTGATGTGTACCTGTACTCAGAACGTTCTGTATACTGTCAAATGTATGTTGAGTGCCAATAACCCAAGTAGTTGATGAACTATAATTTTAATTAAAAAAAAAAAAATGTTTAAAGCCTGTGAATGACAGGTAGAGGCAGATGTAGACTCTATAATTGTCTCAGCTTCCACCTCGTGGAAGCATCACACTTCGATCGTCGAGAAAAATCATACATTTCGGCACCCGAGCCGAATCGTATAGTTCTGGTTGTCGAACCTCCCTACACATCTGGGTCCTCTAGCCTCAAACCTCATTTGGCCCTTCCGTTCGGATGAAGCCGAAACTAGATCCTCAACATTCAATGGTGGTAAAATGGGGATATTCCATGAAAGGGAAAAGGCGGGGAGAAAAATGGAAACAGTGAATATAACAATCAAAATAATTAAATACTTTCAGGTCATGTTTGCACAGTTGTGTCCGAGAGATGTGACGCTTTAAGTTAGGAATACTAGAGGTGCCGAGTGGGGTTTGGCAACCTCGCTTTTGAAAGAATAAAAATTCGTAATAAATTCATTGTTATGTTGTAAAAAAAGATATTCTGCTCCAAACAGTGCAGACCGCCAGAGGAAAACATTCCTGCAGTTTCATGAGGAAATCATTTGTTTTAACAATTTTGCATGAGAGAAACGAGAGCTTGGAGCGTCGGCCCCCTACCCGGTGATCGAAGGATGAAAAGACGTTATTCTATTGAATAAAACTCAAAAGGTGAAACAATGTGAGGAGAAAGCATCATTATCTCGAAAACTGTTGAAGAAAGGTGTCGGACGGGTTCCATAAGAACCTCATAAGGTCGCTCAACGAACTAAGAAAATCTTTTCGCGAATGTGCCACTTTCGGAAAAATGCAACCTGGACGCATGCTACAAGCATTAACAACTTGTTATTCGCTCCAACACACCGGAATACGCTTAGCCGTTAGGCTATGACCATGTAGTCTGGCAGTTTTCCACTCATTTTCCATTTTTTCCATCAAGTGACACAGATTTATCCCTAATAACACATCGTTGGTGCATTATTTTGGAAATCGTAAAATGATCATTCATTCAAGTAATCGCTAATTTAATCGTGATTAAGTAATTTCGGGCTGCAGTCCAATCGACACGCAACTGGGGCCCTAGAGGCGTTAAAATGCAAATTGCCTTAAATGTCTCCACTAAAGCAACCCTCGTGTTGTTAATTACGATTATTTCATCACCACGGCGTGGACTTACACGTCCTATGTATAATATATTTAATTAGCAATACACCTACGACATTTGAAAAAAAACTATCATAAAAAAATGATTATTTGCTCATAACGCCATATCTCTAAATTACTTGTAATGTTGTAAGTACAAATGAGACTGAAAAAATTCTAACATAAATGGAAACAAGTCACGATTTATCTAAAAACTTACCATTATGGCACCATTCGTCTTCTTGGCAAATTCGCTCGCTAAACAGACATCCTATGCAGAAACAATATAAACCTCAGTTATCAAGAAATGGATTGTTGCAAAATTATTTTACTTCGTTTTAAGTCAAATTTTGATTAACCAACGTGATTAAGCATTTGAGAAAAATACTGACCAACATTGGCTTCGGCCCGCAGTCCGGGGGGGCCCACCACAGCTAGAATGAGCAGCAGCAATATAATTCGCAGTTGTGGCCCTGGCCACGGCATGGCCTAAAATAGTGTTACTATCTCATTTCAACTGCGAAACAATTACAAAATGAAAAACGATTTATAAATTTCCTTTACGCAACAGTAAGAACATAGAGGTCATTGTTAAGACAAGTGCAGTTGAAATTTGGCTTTTCTAAGTTATTACCGAACTCATTGAAGGAAACTGTTACTGCAAATAGCATTACAGAACGCAATTCTTTGCAAGGACTATGGGGGCCAAAGAGCTCAAGTCTATAAATACCGACATTTCATGTTAAAATATCTAGTTTGACTACAACATCAAGTTTATACGTCATCGTGTAAAGTCATCTCGGCTCAACTCATCTCGTCTCGCACTAAAGTCGTCGTGTTAAGTAAATTGGACATTTCACATTTACCTAATACTGTTGAGATAACGTTTTGCAACTCACATTATTATACATTTTACAGATGTTCCTCCGAAGTTTCAGCTCTAAAGCCAGATTTGGCTGTTTTTACACACAATTTTTTTAAACGCTTTTAAAACCCCTCAAAGTTGCCCTTTTCATGGCCCACATTTCCATAAACTGCTTACAATGGAATTACAGGAAAAACATTTACATCTCAAACCAAATCAATATTCCCTCGTTTAATTAGAAAGCTCAACGCAAGCCACATGTGTCACAACATGAAAACTCCATTATCTGCACCGGAACGGCTCACAAAACTCTAAATTGGCTCTTTTTATTTCACCCAAGAATAATGCCGAGCTCATTTTGCATTGCAAATCCCGATCTTGTACAGAAAAAAAATCCCTTTATGAAATTTGCCAGCCCACACGTTATTTTCGCGACTCCCTGGTTATCGATTTTCCCGGCTAAGATGACGATCTGGATTAAAAGGACGCCTAACAAGTGGTTTTAGGACAGAAGCTCGTGTTCCCGAAATCCAAACGATGTTTACCTATTTAATTACGATCGACGACATTCGTTCCCCGAGGGACTGAGATGAGCCCTGAATGAGGCACTCCATCTCGTCCACCTCTCACGACCATAGCTACCAACAAAATTAAAGAAGCTAAGCAAGAAAAGGTCCAGGATGAATCTGAGCAAGGCACATCATATGAGACGGGTAGCTGTTGAGAGGAAGGGGACACCTTTAGGAACTGCAGTCGGTAAAAGACAGATGAAGCAGGAGAGGCTGGACAAGGAGTGCGAGAGGGGAAGTAGAGAAGGACTGGAGCCGTTTCCCTCGCGAGTTGGACTGCTTATGGGTTAAATCAAATGAGCTTAATTCGTGCAAGAAATCGTGCACCTATCGAAATAAAATAGTGATAACCCCTCTCTGTGTGTGGATGTGTTACTATTAGTCTTATGCGACAAGAGATGACGAGGGCCGCAGCGGATTCGCTATCACTGGCGAAAAAATTGAAGAAGTATAGTATAGTATCTTCAAAAGATTATATGATTAGATATTAGTCTTGGATGAATCTTCACTCGTCACTGAAAAAATCTTATTGGTACCAAAGACCAAGCAAAAAGTAGTGATGGGAACAGGATAAGTAGCTCTTGATTGGTTGTCAAACTGGGATTCGCAGTATAGTCCAAGGCGGTGGTTTTAAACAGGCATTAATCTACCCAGTCGAGTTTAAGGGCCAAATGATCAATGTCCTGGCAAGTTAATCTTCACGCTCGTATCCACAGAAAGACGTTTAAATAGAGCCTAGGTATGGGTCAGAGTTTTGAGGAGACATGTTTTTGAATATTTCCAAAACTCAGAAAACGTGAGGTCGGGGGAGAGGACTCAACCACTAGGAATGCTGAAAAGTCGATATTTCGTAGAGCAAATAGTTATAGTTTCCAAGATGTGGAATCGATTTGACATTTTTCGACTACCAAAGCATCTATGGTGGCATCGAGATTCGGGATGGTTGGGTTTTTGAACTAGATCTTTGAGATTTTACTACTTCAATAGAACAACAACTGGAAATTTTCTCCGAAATTTCCAAAGGGGAGGCGTACACAATCAGTTTTCGCAAAAATATCGGTAAGTGTTACCGATATTGAGAGCTTAACTCGTATTCTATCAAAACATCCTAAACTTAAATTAGACACGTTACGAGACAACTGAAGCTGCGAGACCGTGACCTGAACTAACCGGGTGCAAACGCACCACTCAGCCGCGCCACCAAACGACGCCACTCGCGTGCGGCACTTGAACTAGTGTTAGCTAACCTGAATAAACGCGCGATTTAGCCGAGTCACCAAACAATTGTCACTCAATCATTGCACTTGAACTAACCTGAACTAACTTGTCCAGACCACTATAAGGGTCTGTCCATCACATTCTAGTGGCCATACTAAGTTGTCCGACTGAATAAAAATATCTACAGACTTTCTTTTTTGTTTTGGAGGCGTCTGCATTTTAGAAAAGAGAAAATTAAATTTTCTTATCAGGATCCATTCTTTACTCGGCTAAACTGAATTTCATCACCGTGTAATTCCCATCATCCGAGCTACCTAACGACACCTTTCGGTGGCGTGACAAAGTTGTCCGGCTGCGGGCAATTTGAGACTTATGAACGGTAAGGGAGATATGGAGGTGAGATCTCGGAGGGCTGTAGTGCAGGCCATAGATCTCGATGCGGTGCAAGCTGGCAATGGAGTCGGTCTGTGTGAACAACCATGTGGCTGAGAACTGATGTAAAGTTCACAAGGCGTTAACAGCCCCATGTGCAACACTTTGAATCTAAAATATGCACACTGCATATTTTACGAAGGGTTCCATGCGTCGAATGAAAAAATATAATGAGACTGAAAGCTGAATGGAGGTTCGACGCGTCCATGGGACCTCGCATTAACTTAGCAATTGTCCCTATAAATCTTCAACTCAATGTGGCATTTTCCTAATTAGGAACTGAGATCCACATTTCTTTTCGAAGAACTTTGGACACATAACGTAGGTAGGAATTAACTAAAATTTTGGTCCGTTGGGGTGACTGGACAAAGAATCCTCTCAATTTGAACCGCCATAAGCAGCCGCTATCGAGAGTAGCTCTGTCCTACAATTCTTTTCACGAGTCAATGTTAATGTCCCGCATGAAAAAAGTGGGACACTTATCTTTAATGCATTCGACATTATTAGTTTGTCTCGATCTATATTTTGCTTTAGATTTGACGTGGCTTGCGATTCGGAATAAAGTGACTTCGAGTGTCATCTCCATTTCAAATTTCGCGTTGTGGAGTGTCTGCGGCATTAAGAACTGAAGGAAAGTTGATAAAGGAAACTCACCTTTGATGACAGTAATTTACATTTTTTATACTGCCAGAAATGAACGAATTGACGAAATTTGATGGATTTAAATCCCTGTCAAACAATGAAGTTGCCATCATGCGCCTTAATCGGAGTAAAGAGGAGTAGAGATGTTTACGATCGTGATCAGTGTTTCACGTGATTCCCTCACTTGCTTCTCGTAGATTTCAAAATTGCAGATAACATGAAGTTGGATATCTATGATGAGCAAGTGAAGGTGCGTTTTACACACTTACGTTCGTGTGTAAAGGAAGCTGAATCTCGAAGTTTTTTGGTACACACTTAAGGATAAATAAGCGACATTTAGTGCTTAAGGACAGAACTGCTTAAGCTCGGCTTAAGTATAATTTCGCCGTTCTATGCTATCGTATTGGCGCCTGATACTAATACTGTATGCTCCGAATTGCAGCGGTAAGAAAAATTAGTTTAAACTATAGTCGAAAAGCACTTGGTAGCCGAAATACACGGTGTTCCAGACATGCAGAGTGAGTCGTAATTTAACCGACAAGGAGCAGGTGTATGTAGGGGACCTTAAGATGTGACGATTTGTAAAATTTCTTTCTACGGTTAAAGAGGAGATCTCGACTTCTGAAGTTGGCTCCTAAATTTCTAAAAACGGCATATTTCAGAGACGCGTCGTCGCGACGCGATCAAGTCTGAAACATGTTTCATTCTTATCAACGTCTTTAATTGGTAGAAATTTCAAGCGGATAGTTGCTCAATAAGAGTTCGATTGGGAGTAAAGTAAGACTAAAACAATTGAGATTCTTTTTATATGTAAAGTAACTTAAAAACCAAAAATACCACTTAATAACAAATTTAATTCCAAAACTTTTATCCCTCTTCAAAGCTTGTCGGAACCTTGTTATTCTTGATGAAATTTTTATTTATTTTTTTAATTTATTTATTAAATATTTAATTAAACGGATTTAAATGGATTATCGGTCAAAAACGACGTAGTTTTTGATTGCGACCTCTCGACTTTTTCTAATGCAGTTGAGTAACACGGCGATAATAGCACGCAAATCGCTCATCACTTACAAAATTTCGGCATCATCCCCATTGAGTTTGTTGAAATGAATTAGCCGTTGATGTTATGATCCGAGACACGCTGTCTTTTTGGGTTTCGCATTTATTTTACGCTTAATTTAGTTAAATTAATTATTATTTTTTTAATAAATTCTAGTCAAATCTAGTACAGGAAAAAATCGCGATTGTTAAGTGCTTATGTTCCAGATCTTGGACTTATTAGCGCTGCGCGCGCCGGTATTCAAGTTTGACGTTCGGGTCATAATGATGCACCTCATGAGCTAGCTTTATAACGGGCTATTAATGCTCCTTTATAACTTATATGCATTAAAATAACTTCAACAAAACAATTCTCGAGTATAATTTATCTGGCAAAGTAGCATTATTTTTACTGTAGAATACGCGATTAAATTGCCGCAACCGCAATTCAGGACACCTTATATACCTCATGGTCGATAAAAGCATACGAGATACGGGCTAAATTAAGTCAACTTCACTAGCAACAATCAAAGGAGAACTACATTTATTGGACATACACCCATCTGCTTGATTAAAATCCGCAGTAGGGCCATTTCCTACAACTGTTTTTGCAACAAATTATCGCACTCTTCGAGGCCATATTGCAAACACACGTTAACTTTATGAATGGACAACCTCTCAAACAGGTGGGTGTCTTAGCGCCAGCCCCATACCGTCCCTGCTTCCCTGCCGCTCCTACATCTAACTCAAGTAAGTGAAACGTACTCACCAAATGAGTCCACAATGGAACTCAGAACATTCTATTCACAAACTATCGCAGGTTCCCTTTAAAGGGTGGTCTCGATTCAACGACGACCAGCCTGTCTGGCTGTTGTGAGAATTTTGGGTGGCGTCGAGGGCGCCGGCGTCGGTGTGCGGGCGTCCGCGTGGGCGCGACGATCGATTCACATCGTCGCCGGACCGTGTTGCGGGGGTCGAGGTGTGTTTGATTTACATCAAGAACTAAAAAATAATCCCCGCTCAATGGGGATGGAGTTTCCTTAGCTTCGGTCACAATTAAGCAATTAATTTCATCAAATTGTCTCCCCGTTTTGATGTCATTAGGGCGATTAAAGCGAATGTGATTTTGGTTCAGTAGCTACCAACGTGCGACTGAAAAAATAACCGAACTATTGTTGCAATGATTGCGGTTTTTTAACCCAATGTTACACTACTAATAATACAGGGTGTTTCAAAAAATTGGGTCACGCCACCTTAGATTCGTAAATGGCTGTATCGAAAAATGCGTGATCAATGGTGCGTAGAAACAAATTTTGCTTCAACATATCGAAAATTGACCAAAAATCTTTGATACATCCTGTAGTTAAGTACCTAAAACGTTCGTTAATGCTGTTTTCCCTTTTTTTGTCTTGTAAGACATTTCAATAAGGTTCTTCGTTCTGAAGCACAACTGAAAGTTGCGGTACAACTTACATTCCTTTGTACTTGTCTATAGTGATAAATTAACACACTTGGGAGTTGCAAGATCCATATGATCTTGGCACAAATATAGCTAAAAATTCGATTTTTTAATCGTAACAAATTTAATCAATATACTGAATTTGAAAGTATTAAATCACTCGGTAGAAATCATGTCAGTCTTAATTGTATTTTAATTGCTTTACTAGTTGCAGATAAAACTACGTTTATTGATAACCTTTTATCTGCATGCGTGGGATTTATCTCAATGCTTCAGCAGGTCGATACAACATACTAGTCCATAATGAAATTATGCCATCAGTTACAACCATTATACTATATACCGAGGATATTATGATGAATAGAATATTCACCAATCGGTTATTTACCCACATCAATTATTATTTATCGGAAAATAAGTGTTCCCAAATAATTTTTTTTTTTTTTGAAAATTCAAGGGTGTGTGGAACATTCGCATGAGCATCGTGGTGGAGTTTTGTCACACCCCTAATTCAAATACTTCGTGGTTTTTCCACTCTGCTTGTCACCTTCCCGAGACCCTCCAGATGAGCAACTTATTATAACGTCAATCTTATCTCATAAAGCCACACGACAAAGATTAAAGAAGATTTAGATGTACCAAAAAACGACTCTGGAATTTAAATACACAAAAACTTGTACGACGATGGGATTAGGGGATATTTAGGATTAGTCCCTTAAACTCTTTATTTAGGAAATCGTTTTATTAATATAGAGGGTTAGTCGGCTAGAAAAAGAGTCATATTATTCAATTAACTTATCATTTATTATTATAATAAACACAAAGACATCCATATAATGCTATGCTTGTGATTTGTCATGCGTTACGTGTACATCGTCCACGTTCTTTAGTAATGTGTCTTATTATCCCCGGCGCCCGCTTGTCATACACATCCTTTTGCCGTGCCTTCACATATCTCCGTTCAATTCTCGAGTTGCTAAATTTAAATGTGCTTTTGTAAAATAGTCTTAAAAAAACATTAAGAAACATAAACAATTTCTTGTAATGCAAGATAACGCATGCCATCACCATATAGGTACCATAGGGTGTAAAATATCTTCCCGGAGATATTTCAGAGAACGATAATTCTCTCCAAAATAATACAAAAATACTAATAAAGCCACGGCCAAAAACCTACTACTAGAGGGCAGCAAAGTTTTACTTTTTTTTCATATTTTGTATTTTCCTTACGTATGCCTCGAGTTAAATTTTGAAAATTTCTTATATCTATTTTCTTTAAAACCCTCTGCAACAAGATATCAAAATAGTCGGAAGTCATACACAGGGTTTTATGTTCCTTTGGTTCATGTAGCGTTTTATGCTTTTCACTTTTTTTAGAATACCCTATATGAAATTCTTATACCAAATTTTAACTCCTTTTTCAATTCTTTAGTTTTTTAGTGTCTAGCAGTAATCACGCGTTTTTCAATGTTCTCGTAAAATTTGCAAAAATATTTATCGATGCAAATTAAGAATGTGAAGGAAGTCATGACAAAAACAACCATCTGGCTCACTTATCAACTATCTGAAGCAATTGGTCACATTTAATCGAATTACTTAAAATCAAAATAAATCTAAACCTAACAAACTAACAAAAAAATCTAATAAAATGATAAAAACTGTTAAGTGTGCCACCCTGTATATCGAAAATAGTGCGTTTTTGCCCATAGGTTTATTAGCATTTCTTATTATTTTGCAGCGTACTATCACTCCCTGAAATATCTCTATGATATATGTTACACCTTTATCAAGACGCTAATAATACCAAGCCGTTCATTAGCTCTCAAACCAATATTACACAGACCACGAAATTAAGACGCACTATCTCGGAACCACATGGACAAATTATTTTGCAGTATATTACATGATGTTTCCACGGTTTCTATGCCATGTAGGCAACCCCATATTAACTTATCTTCTCAAAACGACCTGAGAATTCACGTTTTAATATGTATACCAGCAGCCAATCAACAAAACAGAGCGTCGTCCGGTAGTTACAAGTGCTGGTAGCCATGAGGCGAAAAATTTAAATGTCACATAATTTATTAATGTGGAAGATTTCAAGCTTAAAAAATTTCAACCATAATCAATGAGAATATTTTATTAAGTACTTTCACCATAATTTACATCCTTCAACTTTGTAACAATTCAATTAGCACTGATATAAAAATTGTATAATTGCGTATATACATATAAAATAAACCCTCCTCGATCATTTTACTCGGGCCGCACCACTAAGACTGTCCCCGACATCCTGGCATACAAAGGTTCAAATTTATCATCTCTTCCAATATCATTCCACAACAGCGTCAACGTTTTCCTCAAGTACGAATCCGACTCTTTGTCGTCCGGTAACTTGTCCACCTTCACTGTAAACAACATCAAAGCGTTTGAAACCAGCGGATTGTGTTCGTCGCAAAAGTGATGAAAAGATTGCGCGACTTTTCCAGGAACTTCTTCCAAGTGCTCGACAATCATTACTCCCGAAGTTTCCAGGGGATCCCTATACTTCGAGATTACCTTTCCGTAATCTTCAATTATTTCCAAGTTCAAAGCAGACCCGTGAATTACGATTGCGTCGTTGTCGCAGTCGGTTAAGTAACACACGGCCGCGTCTTTGACGTAATTCAGAATACGTTGCATCGTGGATTCACCTTTGTAGTTATTTTCATAGAGGAAGATGATGGTGCTTGGCTTCTGCTTATTTCGGATTTCTTCTATGTTAACACGAATCCTTCGCCAAAAGTCCTCATCTTGGTGGATAAACTTTTCCTCCATGCTTTTAAATGTATTAATCAAATTTTTTTTAATAGTTTTGTTAGGTTCTGAATTGCCCTTGGAGACCGAGTATAACAGCGTTATACTGATGATACATATAATTATAGTGGTAGCTGTAACAATGACAAAAACATATTACATAAAGATTATCCATTGAAGAGAATACATATGAAAATCAAGAAGTTGCGCTAATTTACCATCAATCAGGTCTAATTTTGTCATGAATGAGCAAATCAATGCTGCGGATTTTCTTTTCAGAAGCCTTTCCAACCGTTCCAAACATGTTAAACATTGATTTTGTAGAAAAAGCTTTGAATTTCTTCTCTAATGTTGCTACGTGAAAAAATCAAAGTCTACTTACGGGAAAACATTTTTTTAAGATATATTTTATAGGGTGCAGTCTCTGTATGGGAAATATTTTTTTCTTGTTGGAATGACTTTGACTGATTTAAATAATTTGAGTCTTGGGATATATCTGAATCATCCTCTTCTAAGATATCTGAATCATCCTCTTCTAAGATATCTGACTCATTTTTCTTCTCACAATCTTCTAAATCCTGAGATAGTAAAACCTTGTTTCTCACACTGGTCGTTACTGGAAAACCATTTAATGATTTGATGTCTCGAGGCGTTGAATAACTGAAATCACAATATTACATAGTCCTACAAATAAAGACACTAAGAAAGTGTGGAAAAAATATATTTTTTGATATGAAAATTGCTGAGCAAAGAGAAATTAGGTGCAAAAAAGAAGCTTTAGCTGCATTAAGATGTGGTTCAAATAAATAACAAATAAAAAACCTTAGATTTGGATGAAAGTCTGGAGTTCAGATACATCCCTGGCTTTTTAAAGGAGTCCTCATAATGAAATTAGAAAACTATGTTTTGACACATTTTTGAAAATCGTGAAAATTTGATAGTATTAAAGGAAATAAAAGGCAAGTAGTACTTGATATTTTTTCTCCAGTGTGTCATATAAATTCAGGTAAATTTCCAAAAAATCTATCAAGTTTTTAGCACAGTTACATTGAAGCAACTCTTGCCCAACTGACTCCACAGAATTTAGAATTTATAAATTGATGAAATGTGGTTTGTTGTTGTATGTACGTTTATAAATAAAATGTAATTCATTTTGTCTTAATTTGTTAACGAAAGTTGAACACAGGAAAGCTTTGAGTATAACCTGTATTCTATGGTTATAACAGGGCCTCATTATATGCCTGTTACCTAAAATGAGATGAGTAATTAGTATATACTTACGTTGAATATTCATGCCAATTGTTCATGTCAACACATGATATAGGGCTTTCAATAGAACTCTCATCATGAACACCCTTTCTCCCTTTAAGGCGGCACACAGTTGTTGGAGTGCTCGACGCTTCAGGCCGGTCAATTCCCTAAATATACAAATTCGTTCTTAAATATAAATTTTTTATTTATTAAGGCTAACACAGTACCATTATAGAAGGTTTGTATTATGCTACTACAAAGAAAACGCATTATCTCCTACAGAGAGAAACTATATTTGTGGAATAATAAAGGGTTTTAAAATAGATACTATCAAAATAAAAAAAAACACTTAAGAAATCACTTGAAATAACCTCAAATTCATTGACAAAAACAATATAAAAAAATTCACAGCTATCGTTGAGGTAACTAATTAAACTACAAACAAGTATAGGCCCTTGAAGACGGAGATAATGCAATGCTATAGGATTGAAGCTAATCCTTGTTTGCAAGTTTTGTTGGTTTTAAAATAGAAAAAAAGCCATAAACGATGGTGTTCTAATTAAAACTTAGTTATTTAATAGTTTTTTCTTGCAATGAATTACAAATAATTAATTTTATAAAAATGTACGGTTCGTTTTTCAATGTGCCATAAAGGATTTCATGTGGTTATAGTACGTTTTTTTTATAAATCTATAATCTATAATTTAAAAAAAAAATGTATTTTACTGGATTTGTTAGTGTAAAGTCGGTAGAATTGAATTAACATCTTCTAAATTTCATAATTTAAATTTTAAATTAGATTCTAGACGTTTCAACAACAGAAGCACCATCTTAGGCGTTGCCATATTCCCCACAATTGCTTTTACCTAGGAGCAATAAATATATCTAACATCTGTAGTGTCATAACCTCACTATTCAAGGTCAATCACATGCCATGTATCCAGTACCAAAATGTTTGGTTTCGTAATTAAAAATTAAGTTCTAAAAGACAACCTAATAATCGTTCTCAGAAAGAACATTATTGATTAATAACGTATTACAAAATGTGCCTTTGACACTTCCAATAATCAGACAATGTTAAAAATATTCCAGGTCCATTTGTGGATATGTAGGAACAATTCCGCCTCCTTACACACAATTAAAAACTGTTTGTTCAAAAAAGTAAGTGATTAAGCAGGTTTTTAGTATTGTGGGAATATTGTTATTGTGCTTTACAGCAGCATGTTAATCTTTTCGTACCCGCCAGCAGTTACGTGAACCAATCAAAGCAGAATGCGGCTGTTGAAACTGTAAACTTAACTCAGCCACTCCCAAAGACAAAGTTAAAGGTTGAGCCGGCATGGAGGCAGACACCTTCAGTCGACAGTTCAAGTATACTCCAGGAATGTTTAAAATTGTCGAAAATAAGGCTTACGAGTAAGTTTTTATCCATATTTTGTGTGTTTAGAAAGTTGTTCAAATTCAAGACTTATCATGGGTGTCCCAGAATCCTCAAGAGATACACTGGTGCTTAAATTGTGCCAAACTGTAAAGTGTATAACAATTAAGGCAACTTTCTATTATGCATTAAGCATTATATCAATCCAGCTCAAATTTAAAACTGCTATGAATTGCAAAATATTAGTCTTTAATTTTTTTGTGATTAGCATTGGTAGTTGTAACAACTATGGCAGGCTATGCTGTTGCACCTGCCCCATTCGAATGGACGACTTTTGTCTTAAGCATAGCTGGAACAGGATTCCTGTCAGGAGCTGCAAATGCCATTAACCAATTTCATGAAGTTCCCTTTGATGCCCAAATGAACAGGACTAAACAGAGAGTTTTGGTTTGTGGTAGACTGACGTAAGTATTAAGAAAATAACATAGGACTTGCAACAAAAAAACCTTATATGTTCAGACCTCTGCATTCAATAATGTTTGCTAGTGGAGCAAGTATTACTGGACTTGGAATTCTCTTTTTCGGAGTCAATAGTTTGACTGCAACATTGGGAGTCATGAATTTGCTATTGTATACATCAGTTTACACTCCATTAAAACGGGTTAGCATTTTGAATACCTGGGTAGGATCTATTGGTAAGTTTTTGTTGACTTGGAAATCAAAAAGTATCAATTCAACCTGATTGTATTAGTATCAATCAACACAATACAATGCAATTAGAAATACATATCTATTTCTGAACATCCAAGCCATGCCTAATAACTTAGTTTCTCGTTTTCTTTGCCTCTTAAAATTGAGACAATCTACGTAAATAGAATTAATTTCTTCAGTATAGTTTAAATCGGCCATAAAACATGTTTCTTGAAGATTAAAAATATGTAAAACCTCGACAACAACTTGCATAATGTTCGATTTTTAACAGTAGGCGCAATTCCTCCGTTAATGGGTTGGGCAGCCTGCGCCAATTCGTTGGGCCCCGGAGCTTTCTTAATGGCCGCTCTATTATATAGCTGGCAATTTCCCCACTTCAACGCCTTGTCATGGAACCTACGCCCGGATTATTCCAGAGCAGGATATCGGATGATGGCGGTAACTGATCCGGCTCTATGCAGGAGAGTGGCATTTCGGCACACCGTAGCCCTTCAGATATTTAGCATGGCCGCTCCGATACTGGAAACCACAAATTGGTGGTTCTTGGTAGGAGCGACGCCACTTAATGTATATTTTATTTATTTAGGTGAGTGGGTGCTTTGCAGGGTAAATATTCAAACATTTTCCTCCTTCAGGGCGACTCTAATGGGTAATGACAATGTAGAGTTCTTCTACAGATAAAGGTGGATTCACTTTTAAGAGGAAATAAGACTAAAATAACCATATTTCCTATTGGCATTTTTTTAGTGGCAATTAAAAAAAAACTGACAAATACAAAATAAAGCAGGGGCGCATCTATTATATCCAAAAATTTACTGCACCTTTAATAGCTATTAAATTTTGTTCAAAATAGATTTCAGTAATATTTCGTTCCAGCTTACCAATTTTACAAGGATTCATCAAGTGCTACATCGCGAAGGCTCTTCAAGTACTCGTTGATTCATTTACCAGTTTTAATGATGCTTTTCCTGTTGAGTAAGAAAAAATGGTTCGTTTTTGAAGATAAAATTGAAACTAGTGGCGACGCGCACACAAGTGATAATAACAGTGATGTACAAAATGTGTAAATAAAGCAAAGCTAATTGATTTTTTTTGGTGTATAATTTATTTTTTTTGTTACAAACATGTTGCCCTACTTTTAAAAAATATCATTATTAAAATTTGAATCGCATCGCTGCACGCCTCGGCGTACGATGACGTGATAGAATCACTATATCATTATACATACATATAATATTTAGGTCGCAAACCAATTGCACTATACTTTTAAAAATTCGCTATAACCTACTAAATTATAAAATCAGAAAAAAAAACACAATTCTTTAATTCCAAGCAATAATAATATAACAGTGAAACACTGTTGCAGACCAATACCACATCAGGCGTTTGAATTGAACACGATTTAAGTCTGGTAACAGACTAATTAGAAAAATATGGATCAAAATATTATTGTGACAATAATTCACACGTAAGATCGTCACTTCCTTATTATTATTATTGTTATTGAAATGTAATCTAAACAGTCGCTATATAAGCAGAAATAAAACGATATTAATATTGAATTTTTGTTAAATTAATTCAACCTAAAATAAATAATTTACTAACGCGCTTAAGTAACGTGTGTGATTCCATTAATAAACGTAGAATATAAGGAGAGGCGTGTGAATGAGTATCGGAGGGGCAAATTTTGAAAAAAAAGCAAGAAACAACGTTAATGGCAAACCATTAATTTAGTTTCCTTTCACATCAAGTTATTTTCTAGAGACCAATACTTGCACTATTTCAACGGTTCTATGACAGAAATTAGCTTGCTATTAAATTTGATTTCAACATCATTAATAATCTCGTCTTCAGAATCGCTAGTGATGTTCGCAGTATATGAAACAGTGAGATCGCTAAGTATTGAGACATTTAATTTAAATATTGGTCCGCAGATATTACGTTTCTGAGAGTCTATTTTAAACTGGATCTCCATGCTATTTTCTGTTATCTAATATATCTAATATCACCAACTGAGTTGATATCTCGTGTTCATTCCAAATTTGATAAACTAAGATGTTTGAGTTAAAGATTTGAGGTCAATTTTCAGAATTCGACACCCAATATTTCGGAAACGAAATAACTGCGACCCTGCATTTGTTCTTACTTTTTATCGTTAATTTATTCACAATATTTAGAATCACACCTTTTAAATGCGAATTTAAGTGCTAAATTAATACGTTTCCTCTCAAGAATCTCACTCAAAGAAAGGTTTCTAGTAAAACTCACTATGAATAATCGAAATAAAACCATTCTTGATACTCAGAAAAAAAACAAAATTGGCTAACCAGAAAAAAGCAATATTGGCTACTTTCAATAATATCCATACGAGAGTGCTGGATGAGAAGTTGCAACCGCATGCCGCGCAGCACGCCCACAGATTAACCATTTATTAATTTTCCTGAGAATATACAGGGCGTCTCGCGTCTTGAAGCGGCTAAAAAGAAAATGTAAAACTCTGATGGCGAGTCTTTCGCTTTCATCAGGTATAACTTAAATGCATTTCACCATAATTAACTCTCTGTATTTCTATATTATTTGTTTTGGTTTTAAGCCGGTTTTACGAAGTGCCTGGTAACTACGTGAAAAAAAGTTTATTTTCCTATATTACTATTACCAGTACACTATAAAGGTATCTTTTATAACAAAAAATCCTTTCCTCTGCTTAAATTCCTATGAAGAAGACAAATACCAATAATCATAATAATTAATGAAATTCGTAAAATAAAACGGTAACAGAATAAATAACTATTAGTAGTGGGCGCGACAGACGCTGAATTGGACTTGGTATTACAAAAAAAAGGACCAAAACGAGTCCTAACTCTAACATCCTACTTATAACTAGTAAAAGTATATGCTTTAAATAATGCTCGAAAAACATCTATTGGTGTCCTACTAATATCAGTCGTAAAGGTTTTTTAGTATTGTTATTATCATTATTGATGGTTACACGATCGCTATAATACATTATAGGCAAAGCGTTCGTGCAATGTCCTGGCGAATTGTATCGGTGGTCTAAAGGCCTCGTTAAAATATTTTCATAAATTTCGTTAATCACAGGTCATCATTAAAGTCGGAGCTGTGAGAGAAATGCATAAAGTTTCAAAGAGAAACACATCCCAAGAGTTACAGGGATAACTATATTGCCGCAACCTGTACCTTTTATCTCGGGCAAGAAAATTTTTGTTTGTCAGAAGTCTTCTTGTCGAAGATATAACGTCCGGTTAAAGCTTTAAATAAAAAAGAGCTACAAAAATCCTATCCCAAAACGTACGGTGCACAATTAGAGCAAAAAGGAAACTTATTGAAACCGAAAAAAACATAGAAACGTTGTCACTTGCTAAATTTCATGAAATCTAGAAGCAACAGTTCAAATAAAGTTAATAGAGACAATTTTTTACTTTAATATATAGTTTTAACATAAACAGAAACTTTCTTACACCATAAGGCAGAACAGACATTCTCCCCACAAACTAAATAGTGGAACAACATGGCCACATACACTCATGACATTTCAAAGCAATAAAAACTTCTTTGGTGGAGAACTCAGTTTAATGAAATTCATTTTTTTCACTCCAAGTAATCACCAATACTTGGGATCAAACTGAAAATACCCAAATGTTCCAATAACCCCTAGTTATGTGCAATGCATTATTCTCAAATTGAATTAAAAAAATTTAAAAATAATTTGATCATTTAAGATTTTTTTCTTTTAAGTATTCATAAGTTCATATGAGCTGTTTACCACATTATTGTGTTACAGAATATCATTAAAATCTTTTCGGACACCCTAAATACTGCATTCCCTCAACATTTATTATAGTTTCTTTTTTAATAAAAGCTTATTATTCGTTGTTCTCATTTCGTTACCTTATTATCGACTCCGCTTCTCAAACTTTTCAATGATGCAAATATTTCTACACCATAAATTACAAAATTCCGATAAGACCACCGATATCGCTCCTTAACTACTCGGACCTGCCCAACTCAAACTAAAATGCCATCAACCTTTCGATCTTCTACAACAAACGAAATATACGGATCTCACATCATAGCATGGGTCCAATTCAGCATCAGCGCGATCATAATAAACAATACAGATTAGATTGAATTGAACTAGAGTTGATCGCGTACTATACGTGCGACATGCCGCCGCCCCCGCCACCACTGCTCACCTCCATCATTTCGGGGCAGTTATTTTGGTGAGGGTAATTTGATCGCCGGACGATCGGAATTCCGAATTGCGTCCTTAGTGCCGAACCTCCCATAGCAGAGCTGTGTTGATGGGGTCCCCCTAAACGGCAACATTGTGCTGATGAAAAGTTACAATTAGAACAAAGCGAGCTCACCTGAAGGATTCTCGAAAGTGGTGTCCAAGAATGTAGGCACGCCGGTGTGGTGATTATGATGGGTGGAAGTGGAAGGCAAATTGGGCATGTTGAACCCGAACGGGTGTTGGCGGTAAGAAGATCCCAACAGCTTACGGGGGGAGCGCGACTTTGACACTAGTGGTTTGTACATGTCTTCTAGTATCGAGGGAGCCACGTATGTGAAACCCTACAAAGCAAGGGTTCATACACAGTGACTGTTTAGTTGTTAAAATCGAAAAGTAATACACACCTCAAAAATCATATTGACACTTTCACTTAAAAACGAATCTACAGGCGAATCTACTGGAGTCTGCTTGGTAAATTTGGGATCGAACTGAGAGACGTCGTCTTCACTTGACTGAAACACAAAAAAATTGACTAATGCATAATATACAGAAGACGGCGATTACCTTATCTAGGTAAAACAATTTTTATCTCGAATTCATTGTGCCTATTTCAACCCTGTACCCTGCAAAGCCACCCTCTCAAATATTTTAAATGGTAAAGGGAGTTAAGTGATACAGAATTTCAAAAGGCGTTACATTCTTTACATTTTGGTACCTCGTTTGTTACATTCGATCGTTGAGTTAAGTTAGGCGTTTTTGGTCATTTTAAAATAATTTTTTCTATTTGTGTTTTGATGGTCTCGAAACTAAAATTTTTTATTCAAATGCGTTTCACGATTAGGAAATTGTTGTAATAAAAGAAATTTAACATCAAAAGAAAAGATGCATTAATTCTTGGGGCAAATGTTTAGCAAATTACAAAATTTTCTCAGTCCTTAATAATGTGCCATTTTGATAAATTTTGATATAATTTTATTTAGATTGTGTTCGGTTGAGAACGGGTAAAAATCACACGTTCGCCGAGTATCACATTTGGAAAGAGCCCAAATTGAATAGGAATAAAAGTTGCGACGATTCAAAAGACAAAAAGTCATAGGCGGACGTGAGACCAGGCAGTGTGGTGCGTTCCGTGTCGAAAATAAATAGTAATTGAAATCTCTTGTGCAAATGGCCGTTGAATAACAATTTTTGCTGAGTGCGGTAACACTTTAGATTATTTATATCTGCATTTATATGATCTTCCACAAGCATATATACGCTGTATATTTTTTGATTTCATGTATCATTTCCATGGCCAAGCCAATGAGCTGTACGCTCGCAAAAAAAGAGTATAAAGTCATTTCAATATTTGAAGGCCATTGCATCGTTGTTATCGTTCCGTTGTGACTCGCACTTTTTCCAAAGGCAGATTGTAAAGTTTTTTTTTGTACGTTTTCGTACCGATATCGATCCTTAGATGATTCAGCCAAATGGTAGTGCAGCAAGCAAGGTATTCGAAATACGGAAAAAACTAATTGTCGAGCTAATTCTAAATGAAAGTTGTTTGGCAACATCCTTTTTAGTTTTCGATAAACAGCATCAATTTGGTTTCTAATTTTTGCAATTTTGGGTGCCGTAAATGAAGGTTCGATAAGTAGCTTAATAAGACCCCACGACTTCAACGGTGGTATCAACGGTTAACATAGGTTCAACATTTTTAATCGTAATTTAGGTAATTAAATACAACGTTCTTGTGCTTTGAGTGTCAACTGTTTGCGTCTCTGGTTTAAGCCGAAATTATTTGTCAATTTTAGCTCTTCCAGAGGCAACTCTAACGATTTCCAAATGTTTTAAAAATGTCGAATACATTATCTACAAACGTGTTAATAAGAATTACAAATTCTAGACAATTCGATGGAGAAGCCAACGTCGTTGCACGATAGCGGCAAGATGCTTTTGGCCATTGTTCATAAAAGAATTAGTTTTATTAGATCACATTTATCATTCAACCCTTCAAGTTGTTAACTTCTAGCAGTTTGAGGCAGAATGTTACAGTTGAGAGTAGCTCCATCTTTATTATTTATGTATATCAATTATGAACACGACGTGTAAAATTCTATACTAGTATTGTTTGTGAAAAACCTTACTTCTTTTTCAATCAAATTCTTTTTGTCCTAGAAAATGTATTTTTTATTCAGTCGGGATATGTTTGCATAATGAAACTACTGCCTTGAATTCGCAATTTCTTCCTAATTCACTAAATCTGGAAACATCGCATGTATCGTTTCTAGTGCCGATCAGCTAGCTGTACGTTTACAAAAGGCAGGTCGTACCGATATCACTTTGCAGGTGATTCACTCGAATGTTAGCGCAGTGATAACGTATTTTTAATGCGCGCTGCACTAATAATTGGCACAATCGGGTTTTCTTTTATTCTAAAGACTCGTAAGATACACCGTTAGTGTATCTATGACTTAGTGAGTGAAACTGGGAGGCGTTTAACTGTCATTTTGTGAGTTAATGTGGTCGTTACTCTTGAACTTCTGCCTCACGCTTTTGCTCGGGGGTGAGTTACGATTGTTGTTTCTTATGATTTACGGTTAATTACAGTTAGTTAAGTCGAATGTAACATAACTATAACGTAAATGAGGTACCAAAATATACTTTTTCCATTGTCCAAAACTACCCGTTGCGCGGAGCGCTTCGAAGATCGAAAAGCTAAATGCTTTTATAACAAAAATGTGGTGTTTTGTTAACAGTCCAATATTTTAATTTGCTAGATTGTTACAAATTAAAATGCAAAATCACCTGATTTTTCATTACTAAGAATCAGACTTTTACTCATAAACTTTACTTAAAACAACAACGTGAATTAAGGCAATAATTAAACATCTTTTTATCAACTTTTTAACCTTCGAATTTACATTTAATACATAAATGTATACTTACCACACAAGGCTTGTACGGCGGTTCTATCCTCTTATTTAAGACATCTTCCCAGTTGATGTGCTTGAAAAAGAGGTGTTTTTTGATAGCTTTAGCATCATCCGGCGGGGCCCCTAATCGATCTTGTGGTTTTTTCTTTAATAATCGCCTCAAGATGTCTTTCATATCGGTGGTCATGTATTGCGGAAAAGTCAATTTCCCGCGTAAGATCAGCTCAATAGTGGCCTTGCGACTGCCGCCGTGGAACGGAGGCTTTAAGAAAAAGAAAGAAAAAGTTCTACTTAACATTCTGTGCACAACACCTAAGTTTTTGCCGAATCGTTAATTATTAGGACTCTACACGTTTGCGCAATACAAAATAAACGTGCAACTTACCGCCCCTGTTGTCATGTCGTACAACAATGCTCCTAACGACCACCAATCTGCTGATTTCCCATGTCCCTGCCGTAGAATAATCTCTGGTGCCCTATCAAACAAATTTAATAAATTAAATCAAGATTCTTTTACAAGCACCTTGCACTGCTTACATATATTCGATGGTGCCACAGAACGTTAACGTCCTGGTATTGTCTTGTATGTGTTCTTTTGATAGACCGAAATCCGTCAGTTTCACGTGACCTTCATGGTCTAGCAAAATGTTTTCGGGTTTCAGATCCCGGTAGATAATTCCTAAGCTGTGCAAATGTTCTAGGGCGAGGATGATTTCAGCTAAATAAAAGCTGAAATTGCCGACCGGTAGTTGAGCATTTTGGTTCGGGCCAATTTTTGGGCATACTCAAGACTTACGCGGAACAGTCTTCCATGAAAATGCCCTCGTTTTCTAAATGCGTGAACAATTCGCCCCCGTTCAGGTACTCGAGAACTAGGTACAATTTTCCCCCCGTTTGGAAGGCATAGTTTAACTGCACAATGAATGGATGCTGAAAATGTGGTACAGACTTAAATAACATAACCCCTATTTAACGTGACTAAATACAATGCTCACTTTACAATTTGACTAAATTTTTCCTTTAATATCAATTATATAAATTGCAATAACAATATTACCATAAAGCTTGTAATATAAATGGATATTTTAATTCTAGTGGATTATTTATCGCCACTTGCGAAATTTGAATTTCGCGTAGATTTTGTAAGTGGTAACAATCTGTTGATTTACAGTAGACTGAAAATTGCCCTGTAGATCAACTAAAAATAGACTTAAGAGTTTTTGACTTAGAAAATACTTTTAAAAAACTCTCGTATTTATGAAATAGATATAGTCTGGCGTTCTCTATTTTATCCACTTGCAATTTAAAATTAAATTAAAATTGGTCAAATTGCAACATTTACAACAAAAAAATTTATGTTTATTCCACATGCAAAAAATTGATCAGCAAATTAACCGATTGTGCGATACATACATAAAAATTACTCACCATAACGCTTTCTAAAATATTCCTTTCGGCCTTGGTATGGGAGACATCCTTTTGGTTTCTAACTATGGATGCCTTTCGCAGCACTTTCATAGCAAAAATCTGTCCGGAATCGGTACCAGTGCGTTTTCGGCATTGAAACACCTTGCCATAACCACCTTTCCCCAACACTTTAAGTAGATCGAAGTCTTTGGGCGACATTCGTTCTTGTGTGGGGTTGACACTGGCCTCGTTTATTTCTAGGGTGTCGAAATCCCCATCGGTTAGACTAGAAATTATTATTCTAATTAAAACCTTGGATTTTATATGTGAACTATGAGTAAAATAATTCAGAAATAATGTATCATTTTCTATGCATTTATTATGAAAATATGGATGAAAGACCCTATGAATTTGATGACACATCTTACCGAATTCAAGCGATTTAGTTAGGAACTGAGTTAACCGCACTTGAAATTTTAAAATAATTATGTGTTTCAGTTACTGACTAAAAAAAGTGCATATCAAAATACAGTAAAAATGACATCACTTTGTATATAGAATTATATTGAAATGCAGAAAATTAAAAGAAATAAAAATTAAATTAAAAGTCTCTTAAAGCTTTCAGGAACTGAACATTTTGAAACCTATTGTATTGGACATTTATTACTAGTTATGGCTTAATCAGAAGTTAATGGAAGATAACTATTTGACATACTTCTGTAATTAAGAGAGACACTTTGACTGATGGTTACACTAGACTATGTGTTATTGGCATGCAGCTCAACACAGATTAAAGAGGCCATAATTGCCCATATGATGAAAAAAATAGATAAAAATATAATATTGAAAATCCAGAATAATTCCTGAACAGAAATTGTAATTCTAATGCTCCTATTAATAAAACAAATTGCGACCCACATCATTCCCTTCCCTCATCTATCATTCTATTTCCAATGTATACATAAACATGGCAGAATTATTAGGGAAATGAACATGTCTTGACATAAAAAGCGATCTTACGATATCATATTGATAACCATTGTTTGAACAAAATATTCACTTTGCTACTGACATCGAAATTAAAACGTATAACGGGAAATAATCATATTTACTTGTATGCAAGCCATTTTCCATATTTTAATAATTTTTAAATTCTGTTCATGAACAAAAGCCTTTTTAAAAATACAATTTAAACAATTAAAATTTGGATCTATTTAATCTATAAGTAGGCTTAAGATAAGTGTAAATAGGTAACTCCTTGATATCATTTCTAGTAAGTAGATATTTAGCCAATAATGCTGTATTAATTGATTGAAGGTTTTTAAATTCATTGTACAAGTAAAATAACCCATATATAATAGTAATACTATTGTTTGAAATTAACGTTACTTTAAAAACTCCTTCATTCTCTGAAAAATTGAACGAAATGTAAAAACAATTAAGTTGGTTATAGCAAAATTGAAGAGCTATATAAAAGTGCACATTATATATAATTAAAGGAAAGGCTTAATCATGATTAGAATAATTGGAAATTCATAGAAATACTTACTCTATAACTTCATTAGGATTAGGGTTCTCATTAATGGCTCCCTGAAATGGAAATAGAATAATTAGTATCACACATAACTATTAGAAACCAACATTTCATAACAAAGAAAACAATGGACTACCAAATATTTCAATTTAGGCTCGGTCTCAAGTTGCTTTCAAAGCCTAAATATCCTCCACAATTTTTCATATATATGATTCACAATCAAAAATGGTTTTGGTAAAACTAATTTTTAAAGTAATCATTGATTTATTCCTTAGAGTTGGTAATGTAAATTGTGACTTCTATGTCACAATTTAAATTATATCATAATTTTTATATTTTTCCAGATACCAATGATTAGTTCAGGGTTATAGCTGCACTGGTAGCCCCTGAGGATTTAATACAATCACATGAAATTCTATGGTCAAGTTTCGTTATTGATTAGGTACTAGCTGTGTAGACCTCACAGTTAATTTTTTTATTATTAGATACTATATATTATTATATATAGTATATAGCCTCCTCAGAAAATGTCTGTAATACTATTGTGAGTTCTTTTTAGCTCTTCTCAGATTGACAGGAAGAATAGACAGTTCATGAAATCTCTATAAATTGCCCTTTTTGTGTGTCTTAACAAAGATGTTCATTGTGAATTACTTCATATCCTACAATTTTTTATGTGATTGTCATTAGCATCATTCCCAATTTTATGATTTACAATTATATTGAAAAAATGGAAATCCTTTAGTTGAATAACACATAGATATCATCTGGTGTTTAGCAGTTCTCTTCGTTGGTTGAAATAGGCACAGCAGTAGAAATAAAAAGTAGTGAAATAGCATGGAATAACAGCTTTCAATAATAGAAACAGTGAAGGTTTGTAAATAAATGCTTGTAATTCTGCACATTTATTTTTTAAAGAGCATGAACCAGAAACAAAGAATTATGAGCAGCATAAAAACCAATATTTATCAATTCAATTTTCTGGTTCACTTAAACTAACTATAGTTAAGTGTATAGGTAACAGTAACTTACAATATATTTTTATATAATATTGTTCATTTAACACACTTATTGTTCACAACAGTTCTAGTTCATAAAGCCCAGCTTGTGTCTGGCACCTTCGTGTATTTATCCTTTAATGTGCCCATATCATACCAGGCTTAATTTACACTGAAATATGCAGACAAGATAGCACATGATAATTGAGCATAAGAGTGAATGTGTTAAGACACTAGTTAATTTAATAAAATTATAAGAATGAAATGAAATTTTCTAAGATCTGATGATACATATGGTTAAGTAAGACAAAACCAAATCTAGGCATCCTTTTATCTATTATAGTATTATTATTACACAAGTTCCATGCAAATAGTTATTTATCTGAGGTATTCACATTAAGAATGGCCTAAATAAAAATAGTTCACACTGTCCTAAACTACTTAAAAATTATAAAATGTATCACTAATAGAGTAGAAATTGATGAAAGAAGATATCAAGGATAAATTGGAAAAGTGGGAGAATGTGATTTAAAAATGCTATAAAACAGCCTCTTTATTGAATTAATAACCTTGCGTGTGCTACTTCACTTAATAATACATAAATATTGAGGGCAATCTGTCTTCCATCAATGAAAATTCAGCGATATCTGCAAAAAATGCAAGAAAACGACTGTTTACCTCCGTGATCTCGATCTCATTGTCTGAATCGGAAGACAATTCCACTGTTTCAACGTCGTGCAACTCGATATCAAATACAGTGGCCATTATTTAGATTTTGGTGTAGTTTAACGCATTTATATTATTAATCACACACACTTCTTGATCCGAAATCAGGAATTTAAAGCGTGATTTCCTCTCGATCTTACGAAACGACACATTCAACACGACACTACCAAATGAGGTTAGATTTAAAGGTTTTTAAAACGTCGTCTGTCAAACACTAAAATGACACTGGTTACCGTAAAATGACGTTTGCGGATTAGTGATGGGAGCCAGGTTTTTGTTTAGGGTAGTTCGAGCACTTAGAACAACGATTAACCACTCCAGTTGCTCGTTTATTGAACCTAGGATTTCATGAAAAACTGTAGGCTCGTAATTGTTAGAAGAGCAGCATACGCGTTCTAATGAATAACGAATAGGAGGTTTTTGTAGAGCTTTCTTTAATATTTAGGTACTAGGAACTGCCAATTTCTACTCTGGTCCAATTTGTTTAATGAGTATGAATAAGGAAGGCATGCGTGTAAAAATGTGCAAGTCAAGTGGTATATACACCGGTGTGATAATCTGTTTAGGTTGGGTATTCTGTGTATTGATGTAAGTGCTTTGGGGCTCCTCAAAGGATTGCGTCAGCATTGAACTTGCCTTGCAAATGCTGACGTAGTCTTTTTTCTAATAAAATTACCTGAAGACTTCTCTTATTAGAAACACCGTAGGAAGGAGTAGCAGCGTTTCATCCATTTTAAATAAACCAAATGTTTAAACTATTCTCTCTCTCTCGGTTATTCTTCTAGGAAACTTTCCTTTGCCACAAAAGTGCCAGTGGCCACACTGCTTTTGTTTCAAGCGAGTAGTGTGGGATTCATACCAGGCACTACACCTTGTGTGGTCGATTGCGTTGCAGACGCGAGCTTGCTTAAGTGGGGCGCCTACCCGCTTAAGGCCATTTCATATTAAAGCAACGCTTATACTATACTTAAGCAAACCTCAAAATTTAATGCATTGAACAAGAATGAGTGTATTCATACTCAAATAAGCGGCATGGCCTCATGGAGTCAACTGAAAGTTGATGTCATTTGATTATGATCATTAGAGAAAGTCTCTCTCTACTTACGACATAAAACGGAATTAAAACACCTCGGGTCTTGGACACTTCACTCTTCGCTAGGCTGTACCCCTGATGTCTCAAATATAATGAAAAATAACGCTTTTTGATGTGTCAACACCTTAGCAAAAGCACATCAATCCCTTTGTTGCTTTCCTGACTGGTCTAAGTTGGAGTAAAATAATCTATGGCCTGTAAATGCTATAAATAGTAGTGGCCAAAAGTAGATAGACAAACAGAATTTTTCAATCATTTTTTCGATTGATTGTTGTTGAATTGCTGAATATTTCCTATGAATGTATGTGAGTTGTGACAAAACATGTTATAACAAATATTAAACAAATGTTGATAAAGTTACTTTATTGTCAATAAAAAAATAAATCTTTGTAATTCACCTGATCAATGTTTCACTCGGGTGGACGAATTCACATTATTCACGAGCGGTAACCTGAATTCTGCTCTGTGTACGGAACTTCTTCTGCCATATCGGGATATTAACGAACGAAACAAAATTAGATAATGCTGAATATTATGGGATTACTGTAATCGCGTATACATTTGTCGCCTACCTACCAAGAACTTGGATACAATCGTCCTTCTCTAACTCTCGATACCTCCCTCCCCCTTCTCCCTTTTCCCTTCTCAATCGCACGCTACCCCCCCTCTTCGTCCCTCCCCACTCAACCCTGATTGATGTTCTCACCTGTACTAGGCGCAAACCCAACTCCAAGTCATTAAAATTCCATGAATTAAGCTACATAATAAAAGAACTCCCATTACATGCCAGTTTGAACATCATCTGTGACCAACAAAATTTTGGAGTAAACGTAATTCTATAACGCTCAATACGGAAGCTGAAATTACCACTATACTCGTTGCCAGTTGCCGCTTTAAAGCAGAGATTACAAATAAGAAATTGTACGAGAAAATTGGACCTACGTCAAAGACTGGGCTAGACTGTCAAACACACTGCCTAAAAAGAATGCGGGTTTGATGCGACCATTGAGGGCGGCTAATCAACCGTGCGGATTAAGGGCGGGATTATTTTCAACCCTTGGTTTAATCTCGATATACACATCTGGTACTTTATCTACATCTGAGGCGTAAACAGACGCTCTATGGCAGTATTATACACTGTTAAATCGATTTTGTCACAAACACAATGTGGGTGGGATGAATTCGATATACCTACTTATTCGATAAATGGTGGATATCAATATAGCTGGTTTATTGGAGCATATGCACCCAGAGTGTCCGCAAAACGAATACAGGGTGTTTCGGAATAAATCTGTCAATTGCCTTCTGTAGGTTTCTGTGCCCGAAATAAGAAATGAACTTCATACCAATTTGGCTTTGTTTTCGCTCCTGTCTGAAATACAGGGTGATAATTTTTTTAAAATTTTGTAGTTAGATAAATAGCTGTTTAATTTCACCACTAGAGCCCCGTTGATGTGCCCCTGAACACTTTAAACGACAAATGTGATGCGCCACTGCTTAAAACAAAAAATATTAATTTTCTCAATGTTTCATATTTCTGGGAAAAAACAGCGGCTCGAATATTTTTCATAATCCCCATTTTTTTTATGGGAAAAATAAAACACGACAATCTGCAACTGAGAAATCGCATAATACTTTCGTTTAACACGATAAAAATTACTCTACAAATAATTTTTTTTTTCACATAGAGTGCGATAATATGCGAACAAGGGCCGAGACGTTCGTTCTTGCAGGCTGAGAGCGTTTTCCACGCCTTGTTTAAATGTTCTTTCATAAGCAATCTAATATCACTAATATAGTCTTCTAGTTTTAATGTTGATATACATAGTTAGCAAATCATGTTTTTGTTGTGTGAATATGATTTTCAAAAAGATATATATTTTAAAAAGCAGAAATATGCATAGAATTTTTTCAGAAAAATTTTAGCTACCCATTGATGCGTCACAAGAAGGGTGTTCCCCTCTAATAATTTTAATTTGAGGAGCATGGGGGTGAGAAGGAACCCATGAGTAGCAACACATCCATTTATGGATCGCTCAAGGTAGCCCCAAAAAAATAAAGGTTTACGTGTTTTTGCAAATTTATTACACTGCAATAGTTTTTGAGATTTTTTGCTTAGTCAGTTTTAAAAGAACCACCCTATATAATAAAAACCAGGAGGGTACCAAGGGCTATGGTAAGTCTGCCTTCAAACCCTCGTTCTTTTCCCTAAAACTAAGCAACACTTCGCGAAAACCGCGTTCTCGCATTTGCAGATTAGTGAGATATCTCACAAACGGAACATTATTAGAGTTACTATTTTAGCCCATTTTGGAGATGATAACATGTTTTGTTCGTATTTTTTTGACCTTTTAATAGGCTCAACTTAGGATTTTATCATGGCGCTATTTTGGATTACTAAATACTCAAAAACACAAAAAAACTGCACCTTCCGGAATAATGTCTACTAAAGCATCAATCGTAGCCTAATCACCTCCAGATTAGCAAACCATATATTTCGTGTTGGTTATCAACTATAAAAACTTTTATCTCATCCCATCTAAAGCCATCCATTGTGGGCCAATTCGACGATGTTGATGTTGTAATCCTTTTCTTAGATTTTCTTCGAATCGTTTTTTAATAATGCGAAATACCTGGTCGTAAGGCTTAGGACTGTTCTTTCTCCGCCCTTAATCGGTCCTAAGGAACATGGATTTCTTTTATAAAGAAGAGTTGGGTCGGAAAGATTTGCAAAATAATCCCCGAAAGGCGCAATTATCTCCCGATTCGTTGGGAACCTAACAAGCCATTAAAGTTCACCTTTTAAACGATTTTCTATACTGGGTAAGTTTTTTCGATATTTAGTGAAGGATCTTCGAAACTGACGGAGTTGCGAAGAATTTTTAAATGGGGAAAAATTACAGTTTTTTAGGGCCAACTTAAGTCCACTCTTCTTTCAATTGTTTTTGTGGTCGTGGCTTACTAGATACGAGGATAGTCTCAGAAGTAACCATCCTGACATATAGATGGCGATTTTTTGGTAAAAATTTGCCTCTATTGCAAATATCTAATCTTAAAAAGCTTATAAGTAAAGTTTATTTTTGTTTGTTTTGGAGCCGTTTTTAGTGAACGCTTTTAGAGGCTTTGTGAACATCGAAAAAATTATTAGTCATCGATACGTGATACAATACATTCATATGAAAGGTCTTAGTCCTTCCAACCTCAAAGTGGAGTGAGATTCTACTCTGGAGGAATCTGTTCCTTCATTAAGAACTCTAAAATATTGCGTGGCAGAATTCATCCTCCGTCGTACCAACTACCCACTGCTAACTGCGAACTCTGCAGTGGTCGACTCAGTGACGTGATGGCCTTAGTTTTTGAGATTCACGTGGGACAAATTTTATTGACTATTTTCCTAAACGAAAAACAATAAACTGAGTATATCATACAAATTTATTGCAGCGTTTGAGCAACGAAATTAGAAAAAAGCGACCGCATTTGCCGAAAAAGAAAATCTTGTCTCATCAAGATAACGCACCATCTCTGTCTTCCGCCATCGCATCGGCCGAAATCAATCAAACTTGATAAGAGATTTGCTAGTAATGAACAGGTACAGTCTGAGGTTGATGAATATTTTGAAGCTTTTTACTATAAACCGGGTACAGAAGCCGTGGAACATCGTTGGGATAAGTGCACTAAACTCAAAAGAGACCATGTCGAGAAATAACGATAAATTTTCCATATTTTTGAGAGTTAGGTCGGGTCCTTCTGGGACTGTACTACTTCAGAATAACTATATTTTGTCGATTTCTTTAAGTCGATCAACTCGAGTTATTATCGATTGTAGCGGAACGGCGTAAAAACAAAAGTTGCGGGGAATCCCCCTAAATGGGATTCACTTATCAATTTTTTTTCTTGCAATTTATAAAATATGAGATAAATTTATTTATTTTTTGAAAGGAAGGCAACTACGCTTTCTTATGGACTCTCTAGAAAGATCCCTTTTTAAGTTTCCAACCCATATCGACACAAGTGATTTTTAATTACACGAAGCAACCCAATGGTCGTTTTCAGACAACATAAATGAATGTGGCCGATATCATGACATAGAAGCCAGAATTAGATTCCGGAAAAAGGCTGCTTGTCTTATTCACGGTAATATTCCTTATAATTTTTGAATTTTCATTGTTTCCCTAGGATGAACAATAATCCGTTTAGGTCAGCCCATAACGTAAAATTTGGTTCTAAAATGTTTTAGTAAGCCAAGAACTTTTTCAAAAAATAAAAGTGATTTTTAACCGGTCCCGTGGAGCTGCGGTTCTTCCCCATTTAATTGACTTAGAATTCTGCTGATTTTTGAGATTCCTTCGCCAAACATTCAAGAAAGCCCAGTCCGTATACAAGGAAGGCCGTCATCAGAAACTACCTGCAGATACTACTCTTGAAAAGTCACTCTTTTACGTAAAGAAACAGGCTAGAATTACCAAACTCTTGCCACATTACACGGTAAGCTGTTACGGGATAGGGCTTTTAAATTTACGTTTTTAGCCGATCGCACCCCACCCATTTCCCTATATGCATTGGGCTGTGTGTGCAGACCTAATTTATATTTTAGTGGAGCAAGGAGCATATGTGAATGGATCATATAACGTTTCCTATCTGCTAATGGATTTACAATTTACATATACGGTGTATGCGTATATTGTTTACAGTTCCTATATTATTTTTTCTTTCAAAAGCCTTTTTAAACGTATAACGGAGAACGTACAAAATAAACAATTATTCAACGTGAATGCTTAAGAAAAACAAAGCGATAATTTTTTTTCTTGTATCAACGTTAAGAGTTTTATGGAAATATTTTGGTCTCCAATGTATTTTCGAATTTTACAAAGTAATAAATTAAAATATGTCCTAAAATGGTCTGAAACGTTTGCTCTCGTGAACGACGATCATCGACTACCAGTTTCTCTCAACGTTCGGGTTGAAATTATTGGTGGTCATCTTACCGGACTTCGCACTCTTTCACAAATGGTTAATCGCACCGATGGCGTTTTTGCGAAAATTCTCACGAACGTTTAAAAAGCTTTGATATAAGGACCAAATGAAAAATGTGAATCATGCACCGCCACATTGTGCTCCACCACACTTCACTTCAGCTACGCGTGAAGTTCGGGGCAACCACTACCAATCCGAAACAAGCGGCGAATAGAAAGTGCGTATGCATCGCATGCATGGCCCCCCGGACCACCGGAAATGAATACTTTAGTATATAAAAATATTACAGTATATCGATATTGTATTGAGTTTTTGAAATTGACCACTTTTAGAATTGAACACACTCCGTCTTCGGAAGACAGATTCTCGAATTTGGGAGGTAAATCGCTCTCTGGAAGTGCGTGCGTCCTCAATCCTGACAGTCTTATATCTAAATAATTTTCTTCAAGAATCGCTCCTACCGGCCATCAAATTCCAAGATTTTACTTACCACATCTACTACCATTCTCAATTGGTGGTACCCTTTGCAGGAATATATGAGCTAAATTTGAACTTACCAATTTTTCAAAAACCTTTCGCATGTATAATCTACTTCCCTAATCCTATAAAGAACCATATTTTACAATCTCCAATGCATCAGCTACACATTATAGCTGCACAAATCTTAATCCTCGGTGTTATTTGCGTAAAATCCATATGCCGGGGGCCAGAAAGGTAATAATAAAGGTATCAATCGAGGGAGGGTAAAACGAAATTAATAGGCGTAAGAAAAGATCGAAGCCCCATAGAAAACGTATCGAGCATAAATTATCTGAAGAAGTTGTGAGAATGCGGTGTTTGTAGTTCGTGTTAGATGCGGTCCTATAAAATCCCTCCATAAGTACCAGAGAAAAGGGACCGGCATATTTAAGAATTAGCCTTTAGGTCAGTATTAAGATGTTGAACGCCGAGCGAGTGAATGCTTTGTCGATTTCACTTACATTCTTGGATGATGGGCCACCCGGCAACAGGGATTACAAGATTGATGCTGAGGATTTTTTTTCGAATTTAGAAAACTGTAGACGTGAATAAATGTGACAGAGAATGAGGGTTTGCGATTTCTTAAAAAATACATATACCTACGTATATATTATATACAAAGTGTTATTTTAGTCCTTGGCCAAGCTTCAAGGGGTGATTCTTTGTTTGATTCCAAGACGAAAAGTTTATATAAGCGTAGGGCCGGTAATGCTTCGTTTTCAAAATGCAGGTTGTCAAGTTTCTACTTAAAATATTTTTTTCGTAAAAATCTTTAAAATCCTTTAACCGACGTTGTCGAAATTTGACAGTGTTATTTATGGTTATTAATGTTATTTATACGCCCCCGATTTAAAAAAAATATATGTTTTTTTTTTCGCATTGAGCGCAGTCATATGGCCACCTAAGTCACCAGGCCTAAATCCGTCAGATATTTCATTTGGGGGCATGTAAAGTCCGTTTAAAGAACTCCGGTCAACACTGAAGAAGGATTAATTTAACGGATACGGGTTCGTATAATCAGATAGAATATACGGAGGGAATATTTTTATCGTATATTATAACGCGGTCGTGTCTCGGTTTATGAAAACCAACTTTCTAGGAAAGCGTTTCTCTTAATGAAATGAAATAAGGAGACTTTTTTTTCCTAAAATATTTATTATTCAACAATTTGATTTAAAAAACTAAGACATGTCACTTGCAAAAAAGCTAAAGCACCATTTACGTAGGAGATCCTTTGTATATGAAGCCCTTGACTGAAATCTGCAATAATTAACAGAAAAAAAAATTCCCGTTCTAATTTATTAAAATAAATCAAATTTCCTAATTTTCGTGAAAACCGCTTGGAAAGTAATGCGAAAAAGCGTGTTCAAAGCTGCTCATTCCGGAAGCAATGTTTGGGACATGTCTAGGAGAACCTTCTTTTTTTTTTAATTTCAATCACCTCCTAAAAATCACCTCGAAAAATATTTCGATATTATTTCCGAACACCGTGTATATTACGAGGCACTTATAACTGAAAAAATTATTTAATTTCCCATGCAAAACTAAAAGTTTAACTATGGCTCATGCGATATCTACATGTTTAAAATTTAAAATTCAATTCTTCCCTTGGTTGATTTATGAATCTGTACACGAGCGACTTTATGGAATAAGCCTAATTCTCAGAAATCTGCAACAGCAGTGAGGGAATAAGTAATACCACCGCAGGTGAAATAAGTAATATCTAAAGTATACGTATATGGATGCGAGAATAAGAACATATCCCCTGCTAAAAGTCGCCCCGGGATATGGGATCAATCCAGTGACGTAGAAATTCAGGTTCAACTCCAAAAGTGAATATATGAAGAGCTGGTTTAACGTAAAACGCTTTTAAGATATGCTGCAAATGTATGTATTTGTTCACTGTGAAGTTATTTGTGCTACTCGAAGTTCGACATAGATTTTTATTAACATGGAAATAGAGGTTGGCCGGTGGTCCATTGATGGCCTTCCATAGAAGCTCGGCACCCGGTAAAGGCATTAGCAGCATTTCAATAGTTTCGCCCTAAATTGTTTTTTATGATAATCAAACGAGTGATAGTTTAACGCGAATTATGTTTAAATAAATTAGCAATTAAAGCGAAAGGGAATATACATATTTGTTTAAAGATGTGATCACGTCGTTCTGTTCTGAATGAAAAAATACTCTTGTTGCTATACAACCTACGTTGACCCCCGTCTCTGTCTCTTCGATGTGCCACCCATATCCGTACTTAATTTGAATTTTATGTGGGATTTACCTACCCTAACGAAAACAATGATATTAGCTACTTTTCTTCCCTGCAATTATTATTAGCTTCAGCTGCGGAAAACTCGAGACCTTGTATTTCTGCATTTAAATCTTGGATTTGGAAATGACGAAAAAAGTGGTGTTAGAAGTGGTTAATTTCGGGCTCCAGCCCTTGCGCCCGTGAGGAAGGACAGAAAAACGGTTGATGACGTAATTTCCCCCGAAATTACGTCATCAAGATATGCGCTTCTTGACTTTCCAAATAGCAAAGATGAATATGATCACGGGGTATCTTCAGTCTTCACCAATAAGTCTGCATCAGCGAAACTGTCTAAAAAGAACTTGATTTGTTTATTCTTAATAGGACCTACTGGGAACTTATTTGTTATTTTTAAGCACTTAACGTGCCAGTTTTTACGTCTGAAATTAATACACGTTTGCTACACAAGCTACATTCACAAAATGGCTTCTTGGGAAAACACTTAACTTTACAAACTCATAAAACACCAAACTAAACTAAGTTCAACTTACAAAAGGGTTTATAATTTGCCTTTGAGTCATCTTATAGAAATAAAAATTAATTTAATAAAAGTAAAATTGGGGCTAAAAATTCGAGGGTCCTAGCTCTTCTGAAAACCAATGTACAAAGTGATTGATTTTGACTTAAATTTACTGTGTAATGGCAAGGCCTGCAAGAGCAGTATGACCAGGACCAAAACTTAATTGAGAAAACCAAGAGCTTGTTCGATTGGTCCAAAAATCCACACAGAAGCTTTTAATCTAAAAAAAAATGAAAAGGTCAGATTGCATTTTGCGAAGTATCATGGAAACTGCTCATATGAAAAAAGGAAGTTGTCTTTTTCCCAGATGAAAGTCGATTTGTTCAAATTAAATGGAATTTGTTGGATCAGAAGACCAATTAATGAAGAATTTAATCCAAAATATACTAAATCGGCGGTTAAACGCGGAGGTGGCAACAGTGGGTGGTTAAGCAGCAAGGTTTGGCATGGTTCCATTAGTAAAAATCGCAAGTATTATGGATCAATATGTGTATAAAAATATTCTGGAAAGTCACATGCTGTCTTATGTAGAAGAAAATGTGAGCCTTCAGTGGACGTTCCAACACGACAATGGCCCGAAACATACTTCCAAATTAATTAAAAAGTGGCTAACCGTGCATAACCTTCATTTGACGATCCGGCCGGCTCAAAGCCCCGACCTGAACCCCATAGAGAACCTTTGGGATGAAATCGACAGAAGAATTTATGAGAAGAGGATACCAAAGATTTGTTCAAAGAAGTGCAAAATACTTGGAACCCAATATCTGATGATTACATTAAAAAATCATTAAAGTCTATGAACCACAGCTGTTAGGAAGTATTTGAAAATAAGGAATACGCTGGTAGGTACGAAATAAAAGACCCGATCGTAAGGGAGAATATACGAAATGTTTTATTTGTTTTAGTTTTAACACATATGATTTTGATTTTATTTATTTACAGTTTAAAACATTAACATTGGTATATTTACTTTTAATTTTAATTAATAATTGATGTAATAGATTATATCAAATTCATGTTGTTATGGGAAAAAATCGAATTTAAAAAGTTGCTCGACATATGAGCAATAGTGTACACATGAGGAACATCTCCGTTCGTACATACTAATAGAAACATATTTTATTTATTATCATTAAACGCCTTATTATCTTTCCAACAAAGAAATGAACAAATTTTATCTACTATGAAATCTCATTATGCCGGGAATAAAGGGACCTTCGAACGAAATAATTTGGTCCGCGTCAGCTGTCTTACCACTTAACACCCTTCTTAAGTCAAGCCCGGGGCGTAGGCTTTGGGCATAAATGCTTTATGATGGAAAACAAATATCTAATACGGAAATAAGCGAAAAAAATGTAAAAATATTAATTAAAGATGACGATAATTTATTTTTTACCGAATTTTCTTCAGACATATCGTTTTGCAAAACTCGATTTTGCCTTAAAGTAGTATCATAGACGACGTAAACCTGCGATAATTATGGTCTCGGGGCGCCTCTGATCGCAATCAACCCTGTTTTGGTGTTAACGGCCCTCCCCTTTATAATGGACCGTGTTGTCTTATCGCTCGTTATACGACAATGGCCTGGATGGCACTTGACTACCACGGACCGATTTCAGTCTATTGTTCCGAGTTGGACTTGCCTTTTATAAGAATATGAGCCTGACAGAGGCACTCTCGGCTCCATTTCACGCCGTTTTATGAGACCCGATGATGGAAACACAACAGGGGATCCAATCAAATTATTTGCTTTTCCCCCTTTTAGATCGTTTTAAAATTATTAAATGCTAACGAGATTTAGTTATTGGAAATTGATTTTTTAGAGAACATTAGAAAATGATGATTTTCTAGTAGTTATTATGATGAATATTCAACCACTCCATCGAAGCATTTCCAAACGTTTTTTTTCTTTTCTTCGCATTTTATGAATAATCATTTGTGTATAGATGTGAGCAGGGCCGGCCTTAGCAAGTCTGGCGCCCCGAGCGAAATTTGCAATCACTGCCCCCCTACTCCCAAGAAAAACCGCCAACCAGGAAAGTTCGCCGCCTTTCCTGGTGCGCCGTCCTGGGCCATCGCCCAACCTCGCCCCCATAACGCCGGTACTGGATGTAAGTGTTTTTATCGCTAGGAAAAAAAGATTACATGGTCGACAGCCTTGTTCTATGGGAACAAAGATTCTATACAGGGTGTCTCAAAAATAAGTGTCATAGGTTGAACAAATAACGGAATTCGTTAAAAGCGACAACTTTGGCAAATAAATTTTTTTCCAATAACGAACGTTTTTCCATAAACGGTTCCACTCCATGGAACCGTTTATTGATTACAAAAAAAAATCAAAGTACGCCCTATTTTGCGAATGTTTTATTATTGTAAGTTTTTTCTCATCTTGATTTAAATTCCAAAATGAATTCCATGACATACAAAGGATAACCAATTTTAGATGCCATAGATAAGAAGCGGAATTGTGATAAATCTTTTAATAAATTAAACTGGAAAACTATACTTTTTACACAAAAAAAGTACTCGAAAAAGTTGTTGCTTTTTACTAGTTTCACTATCGATTAAAATTATGGTACTTGCTCATGAGACATACTGTATATATCATGATAGTTGTTGATAGTCGAAACATCAGAATTTATCATCTTTCTATATTTAGAACTTTACCCCAGTTTAACTGGCCTCGTCTCTTTTATGGTTACCGAGATCTTCACGGTTCAGATTCAGAAACACATGCGCTGCATGTACAGGGTATTCGTTTATCCATGGTATTTGTAGACTCCTTGTATGGGACACCCCAGAGTATCTCACTGTCAATTGGCATCATACAGCAATCAGCAATGATGAAAGAAATGTAGAGGCTTTGAAACGCTCCACTCGATTACGCCTTGTGGCCAGCGTATTGCAGGTGGTCCAGGTTACAGGAGCAGGAAAGTGCGGTAGCCGAGGTTCTGTGATTAGCCCCCTAGGAGCATTTTTGTCCCATTATGCTCTTCTCGCATCATTTAGCTCCCTCCTCCTTGGCAAAACAACGCTCCTACTGCATGACCTTACCACCTCTCCTACTCAAGGGCCGGAGATTTCTCCTGGATGAGAAAGAGCGACTTCGAAAACTCTGCGTCTAAAACTCCCTATCCTGCATCGCAGTCTTGGAAAACTATCCAGTATTTCCACAATGTGCATATGTCTGTTTAAGGGGAAGTGACCTGTGAGGACTCACGCTCCAGCCTGAATGAAATTAATGGTTAATAGATGTCAGTGAGCAGTATTAGTTGTGTTGTCGGATTGAGGTCTTTACGAAGATGGAGAAACCAGCATAAAAACGGAAACTAACTTCTCTCTGCGAAGAAATCCTGTCGCATCACCTTTACCGTCCTCCCTACTCCAATGTGCGAACTGATCGACGTGTGAAGTGTCCTTTGAGACTCAGATCTACCGAAGTCTAATTACAGATTTAATTAAGCCATGTTTCCATTTATCCAACAATTTCGACGTATTTAAACAACTGAGCCAATGCGTAGTATTACGTAACCAACGCTATACATTTTTAAATACGTCCGTTTTACGTTGAACCTGTTTTTCAAAGAACCATCCATTAAGTACCCCCGCGGGCGGTGGATAAAGTAATTAGAGCAATGAGCATCGGCTTTGAGCCGTTGCTACGGATTAAAGCTGTGATGCTCAATCCGGCTTACAAACGACGAAATAAACTCTTCTAAAGCTTACCAATCACTCCCGCTAAAATAAAAGTTGTAAATTAAAAACATTTGTTGGGGAAAGTCCTTAGGCCTTTAAGTTACCCCGAAGGACGTTAAACAACGTGTAGTACCTTCACATTTAGGACTAACGTCGTACTTATACACGGTGTTTCCTTAGCACGATTCGTAACTTCAAGGCAAAATTTCTTGTGTTTTTTAAACAAAAAGTCTCTACAAATACAGAGTGTCCCTAAAATGCTTGTCAAAAGTACTATCATAGGGTTATTTAGGTCAATACATTAAAATTTGGTTAAAAAATTTTCCCCGTGGCCTCGCAACTTACTATTTTAAAGAGACATTTGAGCACTTTTAGTGAGATCGAAACACATTTTCACAAAGACTTGTCGAACCAAATTGCCTAGATTCGAAATAGTAAAGTACCTGCAAAATTCCAAGTTGATATCTGAAAAATATAGACAATTGCGAAATCAATTTTTTAAAAATCGGAAAATCAACACCCTGTATGTCGGTAACGAAGCTTTAAAACGTAAAAATGATATGACCTTTTCTTATTATTTTTTAGAGTTCTATCGTCGGTTAAAATTAACCGATTAAAATCTGAAACACATTGTTTGGGTATTTCTTAATTTTCATCACTCTGTATATCGCAATCTAGGCGTTTTCAGCAGTACGTTAATAGGAACTTTTTTCTCCTTTAAAAACCGTAAGAAATTGTGTCTTGAAGGTACGGATCGTACTTAGGAAAGACCCTGTATATTGCAGACAACAGAGAAATAACACCCGTTTAAGGCTTTTGGAAGTTTGAAAGGAAGAATGGAACGTTGACTGGTAGCCCAGATCAATTACACACAGTTTAAGGACACAATTGTTAATCCTGTATTTACAAACGGATGTTTCAGTACGAGACCCCACACGAAGGGCACACCTAAATTTGATTCAAGGACCTTTTCCTTTGTAGGTTCACAGTGCATAAAGAATGGATATTCGGCCCGATTAAGTAGATGCTTGCGAGGAATCGTGTTAGTTTTGTTCGCAACTTCTAATTCGTTAATAAAAACAGACTTTAAATCTACTTAACATTGGTCGCTAAGGGTCGCATTATTGATGAATTAATGTGGGAAAAATACCCAACTGATCTTATACTGCGACGAAGCCGCGCCAGCCCTAACTGAAAGGGAGAGAAAGTTGAAGTTAATTTTTAGGGCCTCCCGGTAATTAAACGGATTTGTTTGTTTAACGGGGTATAAAAACGTTTGGACAATGTCTCGCCGCGGTTCAATTATCTTCAATTAATGATTAAGTAAATTAGAAATTAGGACGACCTTTCCTGTTGACTCGAAAAACATTACTTTTGTGTAACTTTTGAGGTCTCGGTTATTGAGTTAAGCCAAACACTTAGATGCTGAGCCACGACCACAATGAAAATACGTAAATTTCATGCGAGGGGGCTATTGTGGAACGATGATCTGGTAAACGAAGAGATAGAATCTAACGGAGAGAAAACGATACTGTCGCAGTATGGCTCCTTTCCTAATAGGCACGTAATAATTTTTTTCGTAACAACTGCGAAAAGTAACTCTTGGCCTCAAGCGATTGCCATTGTACGGATTGAAGACAACCAGTGAAATGCCAGGAACACACTCACTGCTATATTTAGGAACAATATTTATTTTGCGAAAACGTTATAGTCTCAGATATTGTTTGACGTACACAGGATCGTTCAAGAAATCTGTCCAGGAAAGTAACTGTTAGTGACTCTAAATAAAATGGTATCTATAAAATGACACCAGATTTCCTTTCCCGAACTAATGGAAATTTCTTTGCTGGATATGATTTTTTCCTCACAGCTTAAGGCTGTATTTAACGACTTATTGACGAAATTATACATCCAGCTTTAGAGTTTTGGAGCTTTGTTAATTCCTCTGGTACATTTGGTCTGTTGAGCGACCAGTCGACCTAACACGACATATTTTCGGTATCATTTTCGTGTAATCGAAGAAATGCTTTGAATTAGTTCCATAGTTTCTATGGAAATGAACATATTTTCCACGTAATTCTCCAAGTAAAGTCGGTACAACCTAGACTTACCGAAGAGTTAAACCTTTAGATTCCACGGAAATCCAATAACTCCCTAATGGTCATCATTTCTAAGTTAATAACATCGGCACGCGGTCCTCATCCTAACGTGTCCATTCGAATGTACCACAGCGTTCGCCATTTGCCTTTGTATGGGGGGTTAATATTGGCGAACACATTATTTGCTGTTAAATGAAATGTTTCAATAATAACATCATATTTAACCCTTTCATCGGTAACCAGAACAAGAGGCGGCAGCGCCGCGAAGCGAGACACCGCCCGGGGCCCCCTTTAATTGTATTAAGTTTTACCAGACTTGAATGAAATACAAATATTGACGAAAGTAAAGCGGAACGCGTAACCTGGAAAATAGACTAAGAACGTTTTCTTTCCCATTCTTAAGTAATTATTGTTCTTCCTCGTCTCGTCGCCGCTCGTTTAATATTTCAATTCCTAGTTAATTCGACCTAGATATTTTAATAATTAAACGGGTCCGAAGCGTGGGAGACGAATAAGGGAAATGAATAAGGGTTGTGTGTGGTGTTTGAACTTCGGCCGCTGACCATCGAACAAACAGAAGAAAATCTCTTTTAAAGTCTTACGTGGAAATTTAATGCGGACCCATCATCCGCCAGGTAACAAAATGAGAGGTGTTTGCATTAGCAAACAGCCGCAAAAATTTCACGGCAACTTGATTTTAAATTTGGGGGGCGCAGGCCTGCTCGGCAAACACTCGGAATTTGTCCACAGCTGCCGTTTGTTGCCACACACGCCCCCCAAGGGGCATTAGAGTTTTGACATTTCTCCATTTTATACTGCAACACGACAAATTGCCATTTAAGATGTTTGCTATTGGTAAATATTTGGTCACGTCTCTTAACATTCGATATTTGCAATAAGTTGCCAAGTATATGGGGTGTTCACTTAGGTATAGAATTAAATTGTCGAGTGGTCCTTGTGCCTCGCTCGAGTCGAGAATTTTTGAAAATGGAATAAGGTCATTTGGACCAAGAATTTCCGAGATACAGACCGATAACGAAATTTTAAAAAAACAAAAAAAAACAAAAACAAAAACAAAAAACAAAAAAAAAACAAAAAACAAAAAACAAAAAACAAAAAACAAAAAACAAAAAACAAAAAACAAAAAACAAAAAACAAAAACAAAAACAAAAACAAAAACAAAAAGCAACTACTTTCATTTGACAAATTTAATTAAAAAAAAATTCCAGGTTTTTTTAAGGATTAATTTACCACCAATTTATTCTCATATCATCGCCGTACATCTAACTTAAAGTAGGGAATCTTTGGCAAAGAAACTTGTCTAGACACGTCTGAAAGTGCCAAACGTTACCATAGAATTTTTTCGGTCTCTTAAAAATGTTTTTAAAGTGGAAATTGCTATTTAAAACATGGATTAACTTCCGTTACTTACAGTGTTCTCTAGCATGAATCGAAAAATATGCTTTTTTTTCGATTTTTCATTCATTAAAAATGTTTTTTTTTATATTTCAAGGCGTATTATCCGAATTAAAAAAAAATAGGGGTTGCCATTGGAAATTAAACGTTTTAAGGGGTAAGGGGTTAGGGAGGAAAATCAACTTTAATACCAATACATTTCCTCCCCAAAAGTGACTAAAGCTTGATACTAAACGTTCCTTTATACGATGCCTAGTACTCGAGATATTTCGACATTCCGGGTTAACCGTTACACTCTGTATATCAAAGTTACTTGGTGTCGTAAAAAGAGTCATAGGTGTTCGATCCATTATTTTGGAGCATTAAACAGGGATGCCTTAAAAAAATCGTTCTAGTGAGACTAACTAGAGTCACCTTAGGATGGTAAAGACTTTTCCCGATGAGCTCACATTTTTCAGGTCTCAAAATTTAACGCAAATGGCTATTTTCATGTATCAGGGAGTAAGGCACAAGTGACAGCTTTACTTTTCGGTTCTAGGACGTGAAAGTGCTACTTTACGCCCGCATGTGGTTGCAAACAAAAGATGCAAAAAAAGTATCTGATATCAAAGTCTACTTGATTGCTGCACTCATTAAGTATTATTTATTATTCAGTAACAAATAAGTATTAAATTTCTCGATACACAAGATGGCATTTTCCGATTACTACAGGGATTCTAGTAATTGGCAGTGTTAGGAAATCGGTTAAGTGAGCAAACGTTTGCATTTTTGGGAAGTAATAAGCAATTTACATCCACCATAAGGTTGGGAAAAATTGTGTTACGTCTCGCTTACTGCCCCAATGCGTTCTTGATAATTCGATAGCACCTGGTAGCCTCGTGCACCCCCTGGAACCAGCGGAAGCAGCAACCTTATTCACTTCAGTACATCATCGGATGCCAATAGCGAACTAAAATAAGTTAATGCAATATGGTTTGGATCACGTAGCTTTTTATTCACGTCACAAAATGTAACCGTAGGGAGTGGCCTCACGTAAAATGACAAGTCATATAAATTTGATATGCTAAAAAAGGATAGAAATACATTTGAATGTCAGATCATAGCCCTATGTTTTGTACCTTTGCCGCGTAATTTTTTGACGTTTCCGTTAAATTTAGAGTTTTCAACCGTTGCATTTTTTGTTTTTCAACTTTGACGGTAAAAATTTGTTCTTTTGGGAATTAAAATAGTGCCTCTGGCTATTTATTATCGGTGATGTCATTATTGTTGTTGATATAATGCTCAAATTCTTAAGCAGTGAGTGTAAGAAGCTCCTAGCGTCCCTGCGACATATTAATTTTAGAAAAAATATGACGTCACTGCTGACATGAAGCCGATGACGTGTATAAAAAGTTTTGTGATTTTTCTAATCGGTTCGAAACCACGGCAATACCAAATTTTCACATTTCAAAAACGTCCAGAATCTCAAAAAAGTCCTTAATGAACTCGCATTTGTATGAGCTTTTCCATCTACTTTTACATATAAGTTTCAATTTACAGTCGGTTTTATTGCACTGAAAAAATAAAAATAAGAGAAAAGTAAGCATCGCTATGAAAACCTATTATTTCCGCGGAACAAAAACTGCAAACTGTGGCCCTTCATGGAATCAAAAACAAGACGTTATGACGGTATTGCGCTGCATCGCCGAAAAACTGTAAGTTTTAATGTTACCTAAACAACAGTTTGCTTTTCCGACGATCAAAGAATAAACAGAAAATGCGGTTGCAACGGCTGTTGGAGCGTATATAAAATTCCATTTTTAAATTGACTGATATAAGTTATGTAAACATTATATTGTGCATTTTTGAGAGGCAGCGCATTGTTTCCTGGCAAAATGTTCACCGGTAGTATTTTTTATTGGAACTGTGTAACCAACTCCAATCTAAAAAGGCCAACCAAAAGGCATTTTTCAGCAATTATAATAGCGCAATAATGCTTCCTAGATTGTAATACCGAATGCGAATTATATTCTATACCGGCTGGTCAGCATAAGGACGGATAATATATATATATATATATATAGCTTAATTCAGGTCATTATATACAAAAAACCAAAAATTGTTGTTTCTGTGACTGTTCTAAGAGTACGAACCAGAATAACCAAGAATAACATAACCTAAAAATTAAAGATTGCAAACTATTAGCGGTAACAGTTCGTTTGCGCATGCTTCGCTTCGCTCACTTAGATGAGAGTGTAAAGTGTATTTTCTACACGCCGCCAATGAATTAATCGCATCGCAAAGATTCGGCGAAGCTTTTGGCCATTAACGGACTGGACGCAGAAGGGCCAAACCCTAAACATGATCCCTAGAATGTTTTAGTTGTCAAAGAGTTTTGTGAATAATTTATATTTAAACGCCGTTGGTGTTGCCTAACTTGCAAATTGTGAAACTGGACTAATCCGATTAGCAACATTTTTCCTTGTCGATAAGCGATTGTAAATCTGGCCTCTTCGTCGAACAAACTTTTACAATTTCCCGAAATAAGTCTCAAAGGGATTTTTTTCCCATTGTACATCAAGAGTTAATATGAAAAAAGTTCAACTCGCAACCAATAATGATAATGGCAAACAAAACAAATTATTAAACCAATCAAATAATGCAAAGTCCGTCATTGACAAAAAGTTTACACCGTTTCTGTTTAGGAGGGCCGATTTTAATTAAACGGCTCGGCTCCATAATTAACGACAATAATCATAAAATGTTGTTTTAGCAAAAAACAACACAGCCACGTAATTAGGGCCTTTGTTGATCGAATTTACGGTCAAATGGCTTAAAATATATTATAGCAAAACCCGGCGCTTATTTGTTATTCATTAACGATCCAGCCCGAATATCTGCCGCATCAGGAGACCAACCTTAAAGCAATTAATATTATTACCGAAATCAGTTGCTAGTTATTGGTGTTGACATGTTATTTAACATAAATATGCAAAATTGCATAAAAGTCTAGTTAGACTCGGAAGAAGGTCAAAGACCTATCGGCACCTTCACGTGGTGGCCCCTGGATGTCTCCTCCCTCTAGTCTGGGTAACCAACCCCGGAGGAGAGAGAGAGAGAGAGAGAGAGAGGCAACAGACACGGAAGGCAGCAGGAACGACCTATTACGTCACCAGAAAACAGCCTTTGGGGCAAAAACGACAGGAAAAGCTATAGAAGGTCAAGATAAAAAAAACTAAGTGATCGAAAATTAAAAGACTTTCATACACGTAGGGCTGTCGCAACACAAAGAGAGGTAACTCAGGAGAAAAAACAGAGATGCAAAAACAATTTTCATTGCCGAAGAAAAAAGCAACAATTTCTCTCAAATGTACTTATAAGTACATCAGGATTGGTAACAATATGATAGGGGATCAGAAGGGTATACACGAAGCGATTGGAGGGAGGAAGAGTGGCGTTGCCCCGCAACTTGAAAGGACACAAATTGAGTATGGGGAGACGCGAGGCTATCAAGAAGACGCCTTTGATTACATGAAGGGCGAAAACAAGCACAAGAGAACCGAGATGAACTAAAGAGACAGTAAATATTTTAAAAATGCAGCAGATAAGAATAGCGTGGAATCACCTAACAGAAGACGACTGAAATAGACAGTAGCTACTGTTAGTCTTCTCTGAACCTGACAATACATCCCTAAGGGACAAGTCAGGAGTTGGAGGAGGTTCTTTTATCTCGAGGTTTTTTGTAAGTAGGCGCTTCGGTCAATATCAAACTGCCCGGCCACCAGAACATTAGGCCGGGTGTCTTTTGAAGATTTTCCTCCTGAGGAAAAAAAATTTGACTCGAAAGATCGGAAAAAAGATCAAATTAAGGCATCTCTCGAATTTTAAACAAAATTTTCAGTCAATTTTTAGTTTTAAGTCGTCAGGACTGAGTCATCTGATGATTATAAGCATAGTTCCGTTTGTTTAGAACAGAAAATTTCTGTCTAAATAACCTTGGAAAATATATGAACTGTTTAGACCTTCCTGTGTTGAACAACACCATATATCTTTAATTTTTTTTTTTTGGCAAGGGACTTGAACCTCAACAAAACTCATTTAAGGAAAACTTCAACAAGATTCGAAAAATGCATCGACAAATTCATACATTTCCAAATCGAAATTATTGCAATTTTTTTTTCTTTAACTATCGCAAAATAAAGTTTGAAATCAATTTATGAGGATCACAAAGTTTACATGCTGAAAATCCTATATTTTATATCTACCCGAACTTCTTTGCCCTTTCGGTAAAATATTCGGCTTCTTCGATATATCTTTTTTTTTCTTTTTTTTTTATTTTATTTTATTTTTTTCGATATATCTATACCTATTAAAGAAAATAGTGAAAAGGCTCTCAAATATGCCGAAAAACTTCTTTAAAAAAGGGTGGAAGTTTGAAATCTACAGAAAATTTTGAAGAAATTTCTAAAAACAGTTTGATGTAGCACGAATGAACGAAGTTCTGTGTCAAAATCGGTCTTGTGTTTGTTTATCCAGACTTGTTGAAGTGTTCGCATTCGCTCTCTTCAGATCGCGAAAATTTCAAGAAGTGAAAGAAAAATGAGACATGATGTTTTTGATTGGAAGGAGGTTGAGTTTGAAGGTTGGCTTTCAGGTTTCATTCCTTACCAAATAAGTAACAATTGAACGTCACCAACTCTTATGCAGATCCAAAAGAAAAGCAAAATATTGGATTGATCGTATTTGATAAAAATTTTATTTTCTTTATTTACAACAATATCTACTAAATCTAAGTATATTATATATAATATATATTTCCAGTAACATCCAACAGGAAAAATCGCAATTCAATTAAATATGTATGATACAAGAGTTTACATGATGTGAAATTTGTATATAAATCAAACAGAATTTCAGTCCTTTTACCGTAACCGGATGTAGTAAGTCCATAGAATGAAATTCTAAATGAAAATTCAAAATACATATTATTTTAGAATATTTATACATTGGTGTATTAAGAAACTAAAAAGTACTATAATTCATAACTAACACTCTCTTTCTCTCTCTCCCTCTTCTTCTCTCTCTCTCTCTCTCTCTCTTTCACTCCTCTCTTTCTTTCTCTCTTCTATGAATAACATCTATTAAAGATAATTGTTACTTACATATGAAACACATCAAAAAGTTAATTTAGTTAGTAACCTTACATGTGTAACGAGTCGAATAGGAGTTATAGGGCCTTAAAAGGAATAGGACCTAATAGCGTGAAATAACATTTGAAAGGTCAGTAGTAGAGTGTATAATAAAAAGTTAACATCAAATTACATTAAAAGTAGTTTAAAAAGAGTTATTTACATTTCGTACATACATCACAATATATACTATTTACAAAATAACAATTGACTAGATTGTGGTAAAGCAAAGAAAATAAAAACAATTATCATAACTATCTTATGTGTCGAGATGATAACTTAAATATTAATTGAGCAGAATCTGTAAGATATTTACATTAACATTACAATATTTGACAACAGCCGGACACACGTCTCTCGTATTGTACAGAAAAGGTGAATAGGATTCATGTAAATTTGAGATATCTTTTTATTCATCTGACACGAATAATATAGTAGATAAGCATACTTTAATGACCTACGAAACCGAAATTTGTGATTATGTTGTGTTATGCGATGTTGCCGCTTGACAAATTTTGCAATGTTAGTGTGGGTTCATATGAACATATAATTTCAAGGCAAAAGAAACTGAAATGATAAAACGAGCTAATTGCAGGATGATAATATAACTGTTCCCCTGGATTTTAAATTGGAACAACTCATACTGAATGATTCATATCGAATGTATTTGGTCACTTTGGAACATCGATATGACGTAATGGAACTAATATTGTTAAATATCAAATGTCATGTTTCATTTTGCGATTGGACGAAATTAACACGGAATTAGATTTTTTAAATACCAACGTATATTTTTTTATTTAAAATTTGCTCGTAATTATCTTTTAAATAATCTAATACATTTATTCTTTTGACAAGACAATTGTCCCTTTGTCCACATTTTATAAAAACTTAAACTTTTGGTTCGTCTCTAGTATACGAGTCAAATTGCGAAAAGTCGATCACGATTGCCTTATATTTAGAGTACCCGTGACAAACCACTGCCGGTACCATTTTGGCAGATCCGTTTTACACAGACACAAATCGGTTCAATCTATTTCTCAATTTGACTTTTTGAAAAACCAAAAATTTTTTTTTTTTAATTTTAAACAAAATAATTGTTTTTATATGGTAAGCTGAAACAGAAAAATAATTCTTTTACATTGTCGAACTTATTTTTTCATACGAGTACAAATTTATAATTTTCTTCTCAATCCTCCTCTTGGAGTGTTTGAAAAGACATTAAAAACCTTTAATTCCGAAATTTAAATGCATTAGTTATCCTTTTCCACATAAAATAAATTATGAAAACAATAAAAATATATCGTTTTTGTAATACAGAAGAAAACTAATAAACTACAAGACGGAGACCTTTAAATGAATAAAATATTCCCGAACGCACATACTGCGTACAGAATTGCTCACTTAGTTCTTAAAACAATATATTCTGACTTTAAAACTTAACATTTAGGCCACCTCTAAATCGGACGAATCGTCCTCACTAAACTGCTGCGCAGAAGGTGGTGCTAAGATACGTTGCGCATCAATACTAGACCGTGAATCCTCTTCTTGAATCTTCCTTAACCTCTCCTGCTCTTCTCTTTTCTGTTTTCGCCATTTCGCCCGTCTATTTTTGAACCAAACCTGCAAATATAAGATAACGCTTATGATACATCTGTGAAGAGAGTTCAGACAACATCGATAATGATTGAGAATGGTTAAAGCAACTTTAAGAAATGTTTGTTCGTACGTCCAGTAATTTCTTGAATTATTGGGTCAGTCTTCGCGAAAAACAATTTAGCGGGACAATTGTATTTGGAATTCTTATAGAAAACATCAGGAACCCTCTTATCGTTTGGACTTTAAGGAATAAATGTTATAAAATTGATCTCTTAAACTGAATGAGGACAACCTCCATTTTCGACACGATGGAGCTGCCTTTCACTTCGCACTGCCATTTGGGGAGTGGCTGTACCTCGATAGACCAGGTGACAGAATGGACGGCAAGATCACCGGATCAGACACCCCTTGACATTATTAAATATACGATTTGTAATACTAAATGAAAGTATTGATCTGAAAACACAGGAACTTCGTGTCACAGAAGTTTAAAATGTTATTAAGACAGCTTTTTTAATAAATGAATGACATTAAAACATTATTTGTTTTATCTGCACACGAGTCTCGCTGTAATTTATGAACAAAACAACTAATTTCACATCTTTCAACATTGCGAAATATAGCATCCTATGTCCATCGCAAACTTGTATTGATATTAAAAATATCGTCGATTTGTGTCACCCTCAGTTTTCCGACATTTTTCTAGTATACTATGATGGTATATTCATGTCACAGCAAAATCGATATGCCACAAAAATGTAAAAAAAAATTACACTTAGAGGTGCGTAAAGAAATGTTATTTCCTCATAGGCAAATTCCGTTCTATAATCATGCAGTCTGTGCTTGGAGAGCCCCCGTTAACACAGTTTCTGTCGTGTGACCTATTTTTTACGAGCCATTTTAACTGATCACATAGATGTCGAAAAAACAAAATAAAATGGATCAGAAAGTGGTCTAGACGACCCTCTAGGTCTGCATCTGGTCTAGAGCCGAAAAGCGGTGCTGTCAGGTAGGAAAATTTGATTGAAAGTGCATACCTTGTGGTCGATGGTAAAAAAACCATATTAGCTTACTAAAAATCAAATTACAGACTGAAACATGTAAATTATAAAATCCGAGAGCTAATAAGTTGCCCGTGGTGTTATAACATCACATGGGTGGTACTAGAATATAATGACCATTGGAACCACTTGAAATGCCGCATTAACGCGGCTGTTTGTTTAACTTTTCGCCATCCCATCCTATTTGCTGGGGAATTTTAGCTTTTAAGTAGATAATAACTGCTCAGGGATATTTTCGTTGCATAATTTATACAGCAAAGGCATCAATTGACTGTATGATCAATTAATAGAGGATTGTCTTTTTGGCCTTAACGGCAGTCGTTTAAATGGGCCCGTACGAAGAAATTACAAACACACACAATAAAAAGTAAATATCTAAATCAAATATTGGTTTATCGTATACGTCTACATACATTTCCACCAAGTAAATATACTATTAAATTATAAGGTAAGTAAGTCTTCCTGGGTTGGGAATACATATGCACGTGCAGTACGTTGCAGCTTTCATAATGCTTAAAAGAGATCGGCGCTATTTAAGTTGATTTTTTAATTCAAATAAAGATTTTATTATTTATTTTGTTTTATTTCACCTTCGTTTCCCTTAGAGTCGTTCTATGTTACACGTTCGAATGCATTTATTTAGCGTTAACTAACGACGTTAGTTGCGAATTTAAACAACCCAAATAAATATTTATTTTTTTCTGTATGTATTTGAAACAATCTGTTATTCCCTCTCTTTAAAATAGCGAACAGGCGCAGAAATGTAACTTAAGCTCCTCCGTGATTGAAATCGAATAGTAAAATCTCCGACCGAGAAGAACACACTGAACTTAGAATTAGTCCAACGCCTTTTTGTCAAGATAATTAATAGAAGTAAATGAAGAAATATTACACTTCCTTCGCATACCTATTTCTTCAGGAATTAGAGGATCAACTAGTTTACCTTCATATGTTTTTCCATTGGTTCCAATAATTACCTCATTATTGAAGCGTGGCGGGCAAATCACGTGGTAGGTACTTCGCCAGACTAGCAATCGCCCTATAATTCTGGGTGAAAATAGTCATCTAGGACGAACGGTCCTTATTCCGTATAGTTTCGCATGTGTTTTAATAATCAGATTTTCCTCAATCAATACTCGGAATTGAACCATGGTTAGCCCTTTCGCTCGCCCTTTGGAAAAACAATCATTCGATGTGCATTATCCTGGCTTCGATTCGGCGAAGTAAAACAAACACGATGGAGTAGCGATTGTGTTTATTAATGCGATGATATGGGTTGTTCCCGAACAATGGCCCCGTATTAAATATGTTATTGTTGGGGACTAAGAATCGGCCCCATTTAGACTACTCGCCCCCTTAACTCGGCTTAATTGAGGGGTTATTTACGTTAAAAAGTGGTCGTTGAGAGGGTGCGCGGGAGACGTGCCGACACTTTTATGCTCTTCAACGATAATGCCTCTTAAGTCGCTGCTTCGGGGCTCGGGGGTGAAATAATCTCGAACAAATTTTTCCCAAAAAATCAATAGAGAGTCAGTTTTTGACCGTGGCTTCGCAGGTTACGTCATAATCGAATGACCACTTCAAAAATGACATGCCTAGAGTATGTTTACCCAAAATCGATGGGTCGAGTGGCTAGACAAGAAAACCAACAAGCTTCCGATTTTTATCCAAATTTCTATTTACACAATGTGTATTTGCTGACCACTACCGATTAGTGACTTTTTCGTTAAGATATGCGATGTTTAAACAATCATGGGTGGCAACCACTCTACAGGACAATACGGGTAATCTTAGAAATGGAAATGCGAAGATAGATTCGTTTGTGACTAAACAGATTTCAGTGGCGTATCACACATGCATGGTAATTCCAAGTATAATTTGATTTTTTTTCGTCCAGGCATTAAATACAATTTTCCCATAGTCCCTGCGTAAACAAACATAACATAACATGACCAACAATCAGTTTATTAGGTGCCGGAAATGCCCGCCCTTGGTTGCTTGACATTGCCTTAAATTATCATTAAATTTCCCTATTACACTTTCTAGCATACCAGGGATAATAGATTCTGTTTGCTCTAGTATTCTATGTCGTAATTCGTTTAAATTTGTCTGAATTTATTTTCCAAATAATTCTACAAAGAAGAGTATAGAGGGCTCAAATCGGGAAACCTCGCCGGCCATTCAGTTCCACCTCTTCTGCGTATCCGCCAAATAGGACATATCGTTTTAAGATTGTAGTTTTGGCGTTAACGTAAAATATGGTGGGGCTCCATCCTACAAGGACTACGAATTAGCTTACTGTTAAAAAATATAGGCGCGACTATTTTAGAATCAATTATTCCAGTCTAAGCAATAAACTATTCTGGTGAATATTTGATGTAATCTCGGTTTTTGGTCCGACCAACATGAACCACTTTGTCAAACCACATTTTCCTTAAGCAAAAAAATGTTATTTCCAATTGTTTATTGGTATAGGTATACCATGAGGCCCGTGAAAATTTCTTAGAATGGATGATCCAAAACGGCATTTAAAGTGCGGCGGTTGAAGGCCGCCCCGCTCTTTTTTGGACACGATATACGCTCGAATGTGTCACCATTTTATATCCCTTAAGAAACCTTAATAAAGTCTTAATAAAACTCTAATGGTTGCGTGAAGATCAAGTCGATCAAAATGCTACGAGTAGAGGGGCGCTGATAGAAGTATGTCATAGCAATGAATTGTTTTTTTTTTTTGTGGAAAAACATTTTTTGGGAACGCCTAACGGTTCAAAAAATGGAAATTGGAAGAAATGGATAAGCTAACGAAGTCACAGTTTGACCTCACTCAGAGTTGTTTCTGGAATACGCTCTCGCAAAACGTTTCCGTAAATCAACCACTTAAGATTCTTATTCGCTATATATACATTTCGTCTTCCATCGGCTACCGTATTTAAATTTAAGGACGCGGTCCCAGCAAAATAAATACAGGCAAAGCAGTTTAGTTAGTTTAGCAAATGGGGCGAGTGTTTTCCCAGACTCTAGACGGATATCGGGGCTCGATTTAGACGGAGATAAAATTATAAAATAACCGAGAATAACAAATCCGATGGAGATGTTCGTTTCGATTGTTTTTCCTACCTCTCTGCAAGGTTCTGCAGTAATTCTTGAAACTTCCTTTAGGCTTCGGAAAACAAAAGTCTACGTTTTCCACCAATTTCCGTGGCTTTGTTCACTTGTGAAACTCCAAGGATTTGTTAAGAAAACACAAATGAAAGCATTACTTAATAAATACACCAACAAAATTGCAGCTGGAGGAGGGGGGGGGGGGGCACAACGTACGTAATGAAAAAAAGTAATAATCCTTTCGCGCCCTATGCTCATTTGTCTCAATGTTCCTGGGACTCTGTAGGAGAATGGGTGCGTTCAGAGAAAAGAAGCGCTAAAGTGTTTGAATGCGCCTAACGGTTTTGCAAGCATAAAAAGGGATAAATCCAAATGGGAGTTAGACGAGTATCCATCGTTTGTCCTTTGTGACTTAAAATAATTGCGGTAGGTACGGCTCACAAATAAAACGGCGGAGCATTTTTTATTTCCCTTAAATTAATTTCGAATTTAGCTAAAATTGATGTCGTGCCCATGATTCGCGTTAATTAACGTCGTATCGCAATAATAATACACCTATAAAGTACTAAAGAAAACTCGCTCAGGCGGAAAACGCGCCCCATTCATCGTTCGTCGCGAAATAAGAGTTCCAGGGAGAAAACTTAAATTTATAATTAAGTTCGCGGAGGTTTCAAAAATAATCAAAGTTAAGCGGGAAGAAATGAAGCGCGTATCGCAAATGAACTGAAATATGTAAATCTTGGAATAACTCGTTAATATTCTTTTGTATTTTACTATTGAGAGTGTACCGTCTATTGTAAATAGAGGTATAAGTTGCGTGCCGCGAAGTGGGGTTTACATATACCTAGTCTTTTGTCGAAAGAGTGGTTATACAAAATTTACTTTTAATTACTACGAGACTAAAACCGTTTCTGAAAACCGAAAAAATAATCCTCTAAAACCCACAAAATACATTTCATAATTTAAAATGGCGCCCTCGCTCTAATTCAATTAAGTTTGACCGGTCCCCGTTGGCCGCTGTTTCAGGAGGCAGTCAGATTATTCTATTACCGAGTATCAACATCGGTTCAGGCTAATTTTGTTTAGTCTCAAAACATTTCATTGTTTCGAGTGGATCAAAAATTCAACGCGATGTTAATTATTACGGCCCGAAAGGGGAAGTCCGACGCCGAATCGGAATAATCCGCCTTGGGCGAGGCAAAGCAAGAATCCGACTCGGCTGCCCCAGCTAGAAAAACTTTTGACGAATCGAAATTCATCGTTCGAATCCGTCCATCGATTTACCAACGAACTTTTAAGTTTCGAGCCATCAATAATTTGGAACTGATCTGCTTGAAAAGGGACAGAAATCAAGTCTCGATCTTGACCACCTCTCGCCAAACCATTAAAAATATTATTCCGGTCACGTGGTCCATCGACACGGAAATCGGCTTAAAAGCGGTACCTCTGAACTTGGAACAAACTGTGGAACAGTTTTCTTAAGATCTGACGTTTGTTCCCACTGTCGGCGAATTTGCTATTGCCCCCACCCCTTCACTTTCCATAGCAGCAGTTGTCCTCGCAACGGTGGGAGTGAAATTTCTGGCATGAGCTACTAGAGATTATATACAGAGAGGCCAAGAAACCATCGGAAGATAAGATACAAGGAAAATCGATGAAATTTCCCCATCGCCGCGACAACAAAGGCCGAGAAGCTTTGTCAGGAGGAATCCCGTTCCTCTGCATGCGAGTTATCATCCTGGTGAAGTTGTCTGGCCTCAATCAATCGGCCGAAAATGTTAACCGAAAGGACATCGAATCGGAACGGAATAAATGTTTATCATTACGTCCCCGTATTGGATTTTCCTTTATAGTTATTAAAGGAAGTGAAAGCCGAGACTGACATTTAGGAAAATAAATCTTAAAAGGGTTACCATAGTTCTAAATGGATTATTGGCTTCAGACGGCAAATATTTACTGATTATCAATGCAACAGAACTTCTATTAAGGCGGTCTGGCTATTTACATAATTACATTTCCGAAAAAATCCGATTGATGACAGCGGATGCACAATGTCTCTAAGACAGGGACAACTCGACAGCGAAATCGAACATCGACCAAGTATTCAGCTTGAGCGCAATTTACGTCCGGCCCATTTTATTTGCCATTGTCGCCCATGGGTGTCCCCTCCGGAGGACGGAGAATTCGCTCGATGGCCCCCCCTGTAAGCCCGATCTCAAGCCACTCGACTATCAGAAATATTCTCCGGACAACAATGAAATCTTTACGGAGAGATATAAGAGAATTTGAGTGAAGGAAAACGAAAACTGCTTGTGCCTCACAAAGGTGTAGAGCTCAAGCTTTCCGGGATCGATCGAGCCCTTTTCCGATGACAACGCGTTCAGTTCCGCATACGTACACATGCACCCAAATCTTTCCCGTTTGACATTTATTGAAACAGACGGCACAATGTTGTACGCAGGTATATTTCCGGAAGAGCGGATTGATGATGGCGTTTCTCGATGTCGGCGAACGACACAGGATCCGCCCTCTGCCCGGTTAAATTGGAATTATTTCCGGTAGGATGAACGAATCGCGCGCCTGGTAGCTTCACATCAAAGACAAAAGTCGTTGCGCTCATAAAATTCACTTAAAACTGCTTTGTCGCTGCGAAAATGAGCGATCTAATTGGTATTATTCGAGAGGATAAAGCGAAAAGCTGACGATAATGAGCGACAACAAACGGCCGATATCATTTAAAACGCGCCAGGCTTTGTTTCGGATAAATTCGTACTTTGAATGATTACAAAAGCTTCCCTGGTGGAAGGGTAATTATTACTGGTGCTGTTTTGGTTGCTTTGTGTCGCCGATTTTACACGTGATGTTTCTAGTTTGATATTTAAATTCAGGTAAACGAACTAAAGAGTTAATAGCACTTTTCAAAGTCGAACGTTTAAGAAAATCCAAGTAATTTCCCTAGATCGAACTTTCGCCATGAAAATTTCGGAGCTGAGAGCGGAAACTCCGAACTGTCCAATGAAGCAGCGCGTTGGCCCCCTGTGACAGCTTAAAACTTGTCAAATTCGAATGCCGCTTCGGTGTTAATTTTTATGTTAGACCTACAGCAGGTCAAAAGAGTATTCACACACCCAGGCGAATGACGTTTATTTACATTTTTTTCTTAAATTAAAAACAATTAAGATAAAAAAAAACAATTAATCCACACAAATAAGGCACTATTACGCTGATTTCTAAAAAAATGATCGAAAAACTGCTTCTTTGTGCAAGAAAATCAAAGGAAAATGTCTTCAGGTATGCCCGAAAAAGTGTTCATACACTACCGAAAATGAACATTTGTAACTTTAAATACCGATACAATGAAATCATTAATATTTCGTGGGATAACCCTGAACATCAATCACAGCTTGCAAACGACGATTCACTGATTCCACCAAATTACAAGTAATACTTTCAGGTGTTTTGGACCATTCGTTTAAAATGATATTTTTTAGTTGTTCTTTACTTGAAATTTCCATTTTCCTAATCTGCCTTTCCAAATGTTCCCATAAATGCTCAATAGGATCGAGATCGGGAGATTGGGGAGGTGTTTTTAATAAATGAGGAGTGTTATATAGCAACCATTCCTGAACTAATTTCGATGAATGCTTCGGATCATTGTCTTGCTGGAAGTAGAATCCTTCAGCTAGTCCAAGCTTTTCAGCACTGTTTTTTAAATTGGCCTTCAAGATATCTTTATACATGAATCTATCCATGTTTTCTTCAATAAAAGCCAAATTACCCACACCATTTGCTGCCATACATCCCCAGATCATTATGTTTCCACCGCCATGTTTAACTGTCGCTTTCAAATTGCACTTCTTCAATCTTTCACCGGGTTTTCTCCATACCATCTTGGCACCATCTGATCCGAATATGTTGAATTTACTCTCATCAGAGAATATCCAAAACTCCATTGGCTTATTAATATGTTCTAAAGCGAACGCAACTCTTTTCTTTCTATTCACTTTATTCATCCACAGCTTTTTGGCTGCTCTTCTCCCATGGAATCCCATTCTCCTTATGTGATACCTAATAGTTTCAGGACGGATTTGTTGTCCAGTGGTCTCTTCTAGTTGTGAAGCGAGGTATGGTGCGCTTACACTGGGATTCTTTTTAATTTGATGGAGAATGTAGTTCTCATTTCGTTGAGTTATTTTTTTTGGCCTTCCACAACGTCTTAAATTTGCCACCGACCCAGTTGATCTATATTTTTGTATTATGTACTGAATAGTAGGATAGCTTATTCCAACGGATTTTCCTATTTTTCTATAAGATTTTCCTCCCTGATGATATTGGATTATTAACTTTTTGATATCTTCACTAATTTCTTTTCCTCTTCGGCCCATAGTTATTATTTTTAAATCCGCTTTGCACTAACTTGGTTTAAAATGAACTAGTAAATACTTATCGCAAATAAATGGAATTTGTATACAAGAAACTTAATAAAACAAGGACCAGAATGTTTGTGTATGAATACTTTTTTGGGCATACCTGAAGACATTTTCCTTTGACTTTCTTGTACAAAGAAACAGTTTTTTGATCATTTTTTTTTTAGAAATCAGCGTCATAGTGCCTTATTTGTGCGGATTAATTATTTTTTTATCTCAATTGTTTTTAAGTTAAGAAAAAAATGTAAATAAACGTCATTCGCCTGGGTGTATGAATACTCTTTTGACCTGTTGTAGTTGCAGACTTACTCGAACTTCCATTATATTGCTCCAAATGGAACTCTTTTCATGAAAAATTCGCGTTTCTTAGACAAAAACGCGAAGCTCCTTAATGAAGCGCGTGCAAGTGGGCCCAGTTGTCACGAGGCTTCAATGTTTTAATTTATTTAAAAACGTTGTCGCTCAACATCAATCTTGATTAGAGTTGCACATTTGCACCAAATTCTCCTAGAGGTAAGTGGGGAACCTCAAGCTTAAATGATTGCAACGTGTTAAGTGTATTGGTACTTAGTTCCATTCTACCGAAATAAGTCTAAGGTCTCCTCGGCGGTTTCCTCATTACAAAGTTACATATTCAATCCTAGCTTTGCTAGAGTTGTATTGCATTATGAATAATTCGTTGAGAAAACTAATCCCTTTTTAGCGTGTACACAGTCAGATGTCTCAAGTGGTTATGAATTCAATCAAAATTTCAGCTATAATTCTTTAAAATTCTAGAAGCTATAGAGTCAACAAATAAACGGCAGTTTTGAATCTATGTTTACATCAAGGTTTTCGCCGTATCGCTGTGAGGACACGCCCTATGCGTTTATCAATGCAATTCTGCAACCATCCTGTACAATTTTCCAATTCTTATGAAAACTGGCAGATATTTAGCCCTTAAAAAGTTCTAAAATTTCGAGTGAAGCCTAAGACGCTTCAGTAAGTAAGGAGGTTTGATAACTAGGATTTTTCAAAAAGTCAGTATCGCCATGGGTTTGCACATTATGAAGTTTCACCCTCGATCTCCTACAGGAAACTTTATTGTAAGTATTAGAAAAACTTGTCGGAAATCACCGCGAATAGGTAAAGTTTGAGAGAGTTTCTGATAAGTTTTTAGACGGGGATTTATATTTTCTCTACAGAAATTACATAATTTACATACTCTCAAACCAAGCGGAAATTTTGTAGCCTTATCAGAAATAAATCGACAAGAAGATATCAGATACCTTACAAGTGAATCGTGTTATTTACATAAGGGGCGAACTAATAAAATCTCGGGCACCCCATTTACGCGGCTTTGTGCCCTGGGAAGCCCCAACCGCATACGCAAATTAGGATACCGAATAAGTAAACAGCCATTCTTCTTTTTAATATGAAAATCGATCTCCGAATCCCTATTATTTTTCCAATCGAATTTAAATGCATTAGTCCTGGAGAAATCTTAAGCGTACACAAGGAAATAAAGGAAAGCAATTTATCCCCCGGAGATAAGTAATAGCTGAGTTATACAGTATTAGAATGTTAGATATACACAGTTGCTATGCAACAATTTGAGAACAGTTTGATTCGATAGGATTGTTCCTACCGACAGCATTAGACTAATTAAATATAAAATAATTAAGTAATTGAACTCATTTGGGCCGTGTGGGGTGAGATACATACGCTGCACTTATGTACAATATAAGAACCAAAAATCTCGCATAAATTCGTTAAAAATTGAAAGAAAATTTTTCATGAAAATTTTGAAATCCGTCAAATATTGCTTTTAGTTGTGCATTTTTTGACGTAACATACATGTATACAGGGTTACCCATTTAGTAGATAAGTATATTTTTTTGTTTCGTGTTTGAGGAACACCATGTATATTATGACGTTTTTGAGTTCTTTGTGAAATTCCGAAAATACTTTGTGTAACGTACCTGTGTCCAAATTCAACGGTTGTTGAAATATTTGCGGACTGTGGCAATTCGAGTGGCCTGCTAGATAACCAGACCTAGCCTCTATTACTTTTTTAAAATTATGTGAATCGCAGGACGAATTTAAACAAACTCAACAATATGGAAGATTTAAAAAATGAAATTACTCAAGAAGCCACCAAATGCTCATTTAGATGATAGGAAAAGTTCTTGAGCGATTTGCATTGCATCTTGCCCACTGTCAGGAAGTAAAGGCGGTAACATTTAATACTTTAGATTATAGTAGCTCATAATATTACTTTTAAGTATGTTACTATGTTTAACTATTTCTATGTTTGTTTTTTTTCGAAATCTGTTAAACGTAGGTACGGGAATGTTATATGAAACTTGTTCAGAGTCTCTCAAAAACTCTAAAATATCATAATATACATGGGGCTCTCTAAGAAAAAAAAAATTAAAAAATGCCTTTATTTGCTACATGGGTAACCCTGTATGCATGTCTGTCGCCTCAAAAAATATACAACTGAAAACAATAGTTGACGTGTTTCAGCAGTTTCATGAAAAATATATAATGCAGTTTTTAACGAATTTATGCGCGACTTTTGGTCTTCTACGTATAAGAGCGAGTTTTATACGGAGTGTTCTGTAGCAACAAGAATGAGAATAAATTGCACTGCTTAGAGTTACAGACTTGAAATTGCTTCCGAGCGGGTTTTTGGAAGAAGTATTTCAACTTACTTGATAGGTGGCGCCACAAGCGCCTTATCGACGTACAAAATAACGACCTAATTTGTCTTTACCCAACTGATATGGAAATCATCAATGTTGATATGAAAAAGTTAGGTCGATTTTTCGTACCGTGGTAAGACACAGATGATGTCACTCATCAATTAGCTCAGAAGAAAGATTCCTAGAATGGAAATGAGCAATATTTTTATAAGGCATATTTAGCTGAATTACTCCATTCTATAATCCATTAGCGCGCTTTGCTCATTTGTATCTATGTTCCTTGGACACGCTGTATAATAATGGTTCGCACTACATACTGTGAGCTTTATCGCCAGCGCTATCGCACCCGGAGCGTCTTTTCGAAAATTACCTCAACGCGTTCCTCTTTCAGGTCGACTTTAAGGGCGAGCTGTTCGCGAAGTACCACGTCGGGGTAGTGGGTCTGTTCGAAAGTGGCCTCCAGCTGTTCCAGTTGCTCCTCACTGAAAATGGTCCGATGGCGGCGTTTCCGCTTGGGCGGCTGATGATGATGGTGGCCCGCTGAACTTGCTAAAGAGGCGGCTTGGGAGGCGGCTGCCAACGCGTGTACGTAACCTGGGTACAGACCTGGGTAGGCCATAGCTGGAACAATAGCGACGTCTTTATTAATATTAGGTTCGGTTGCAGTTTGGTTTGCGTTCTATGAGCGTGTGCGAGGTCGCAAGAAATGCAGCAATCACGGCTGATTAGCTGGGAGCAGAACATCGAACACTAAAAAAATTTATGAAGCCTGACTGTAAATATCTAGAAGAGATTTCCCTTTCATAATTCTTTTCTATTTTTTCCGGCCCAAGGGGAAGGCACAATAGCCCAACCTCGTGACTACCCACGTTCCGAGCTCCACGCTTTAAAAACCAATAAACCGAAAACAACAACGAAGAAACTTCGGTTTGCAAACAAAACGAGCAACATAAAAGTAAAGCTTTTAAACAGAATTCCCGCAAGATTAAAATCGCCTTACTCAAAAAAATCCCACAATTTTTAACTCGCTTATTAGGCTGTTTTCTCGACTTAGAACGGGTCAGTCATGCATGCGAAAGTTCGGGTTTTCCAACCCTCGGGCATTATAATCTCAAACTAAAAAGCGCAATATTTTTTTTGGGAATCCTCCAGGGAGTCGGCGGTATTGATTTTGAACCGAAGACGTGGAAGTCGAGGAATCACAGTTGAATGCTGATTAATGTATGGATGATTTTATATGCATTAGAGGGCTAGCCTAGGAAGAGAAGTCAAGGGGTTGACATCAATTAAAAATAATATGGAGCACCAATGCCAACGTATATGGTCCAACGTCAAGTTCTTTCACACTGTAGGTACCATGTACGGGGACTCTCCTGGGGTGAAGTGTTCGGATTAGAATCTCACACAGTATTTTTCTTTGATCGCAGCGACATTAAGATTTTGGTGCCTATAAATTGATGAAGTCGTCAAACATGATTAAAAATTTAAGCCGCTAAGCACCTATCGAGGGTCCTATCAAGTCGTTGTAGGTAGACTGAGGAGATCCCGGTAATCGATATTGTAACTGGTGAATTACAAGACGTGTCCACAAACAAGTTCCGATTTGTCAAATACGAGGAACTTTCCATTGCAATTCTTGAATTGAAATTAGCTTCAATGTATCTTAAACTACTTTTCAACATAATCGCCACTTAGATGCAGGCATTTATCATAGCGTGTAACCAGCCCTTGTGTACCGCTGTCCAGAAAATCGGCGTCCAAGGTATTCATCCAGTCCGTAGCCACTAGTTTTACTTCATCATCAATATTGTATCGATCGCCTGCTAAAAGTCGTTTTACACGGAGAAAAAGATCATAGTCGCTGGACTCGGGATCAGAGCTGTAGGGTGGCCTGGACGATCAAAAATTTCCCATTCAAATTTCTTCAAAGGTGCCATGCAACAAACCAATTCCCGGGGTACGACGATCTGGCTGCTTAATTTGTATGGCCCTTCATAGACTTTGTAGCGTAGCACAATGAGCAGGTTTATTGTGTTTCCTTGTTCCATGAAATCTACGAGCAAAATGCCGTGCCTATTCCAAAACACTGTACGCGTGGTGTTCCGATTGGACATCGCCTCTTTGAATTCCTTTGGTTTTGGAGATGCACCATGTCGCCACCGGTTCGATTGTTGGTTGCTCTCCGGTGCGACATAAGCAATCCACGTTTCGTCACCAGTTACAGTATAGTTCAACGATTCGTCACCGACATCATTGTAGTGCTCCAAAAATGTCATTCCTGTTGCATCGCCGTAACTTGTGTTTGGAAACGAGCATTTTCGGCACCCATATTACGCAAAGATAATACAATTTTTCTCTCACAATTTCGTGCAAGAGAGACTTTGAAATTTATGGGAAATGAGTGGCCATTTCTGAGACTGCAAATCTTCTGTTCTCCCGAGTTCTTTTAGTCCCTTGTTGAACCAAATTCTCAGTGATAAAAAGCGAACTTTAACGGATAATGAACCACGATGGTGAGTTGGGTATCAAAAATGTTAGATATTTTTCCCTGACTCAGTCGTGGAGCGATATCCACCGTGGATGAGTCACGTATAGGCGATTCCGAAATTGAAAAAATTTTGGAGTATTATAAAAATGAACCTTCGTTATGGGACTCTACACAGGAGGAATATAAAAAAAGGAAAGCTCATATTGCAACAGCCAGTAGAATCGCGAAAGCATTAAATTTACCAAATTTCACAATCGCTAATGTAAATAATAAATTAAAAAAATTTCGAAACTCGTACGCTTCAAACAAGTCGAGATGCAAAAAGCGATGCTTCTACTGAAGATATGCAGAGTGTTTCTTAATGGATGGTAAAAAGCAAAATAGATGAATCAGGAGTTGGTTTTAAGATAAAAACTTCATACAAAGTCATGTCTTAAATTGCTTTCATTTTTATTTGCAGTGTTAGTTTCATTTTTTTTTCAATTTTCATTAATTTCTCTTTTGTTTATAAAGGTAATTAACTCAAAATTTATAGTAACAATCATTTTAGCATTACGAACACATCGAAATAACAATTATTTAAAATATTCTGCAGGATGCAACTTTTTTCGTAGTCACTCTCAATATTTTGCATTAGAACTTTTTTATACCATTTTGTAGATTTTATTCATTAGCTTCATTTAATTTCTTACGTTTTTCATTAACTTTTTCGCCTCTTTAGTTTTTTTTTTGTTAGGAACAATAGTTTAAGAGATATTTGCAAAAACTGAAACTATTAATTTAGATTAAAATCAAAGCAATTGCTGACATTGTCCTCCTCCTTTCAAGATACAAGGTTCTACTCTTCTTCTCATGGACTGCCGGACACTATAAAAAAATCGCACTTGTACTTTTATTAGTTTGATAAGCATTAATAATTTTTCAGCAATTTACCATCTTGCCGTTTTATCATATCCTTAGATCAACTGAAGCAAACATAGTCAGATATTTTTTGCAAATGTTTCTCAGACATTGTTCTTAATAAAAAAAAAATTAGAGAGGCAACAAAGTTAATAAAAAACATCAGAGATTAAATTAAGTTAATGAATAAAATCCAAAAACGTCATAAAAAAAAGTTATGATGTAAAATACTGAAAGACCCATCGGTTCCCAGTAAAAAAATGAAAATAATCACCCAGATCTTAGAAACAGCTGTGTTTAAAGATAAGGCAATATTAACAAAAGCTGCAAATTTTTTGGCTCAGAATATGATGCTTTCGAGAAAATTAAGGCAGTTGATTAAAATAAGCTTAAAAAAAAAGACTTAAAATAAGCAAGTTATTGGGGTTTGACGTCATGAAACTTCGGAGGCCTATTACGGAGGTAATAGAAATGATTTTTCTCATTAATATACGTCAAAACGTAGCATATTAGGGCCTCTTAGAGCCCCATAAGACTGATCCCGACATTCACCACAGTTAGGCTATAGCACCGATTTCCGTGAAACCTTGCAGCTATAAAAAATTTCAAATTTTCCTCAATAACTCGGAAACGGTAAAATTTCGAAATAAGACCCTTTACATAAACCAGCATTAAAATTTGACGGAAAATCCGAAAATAGTCAAAAAATTGCGGGGTTTCGTTTAAGAAAATATAACTTGGTATTATCATACTCTTATGACGCATCATGTACATTTGAAACTACTTTTAAGATACGCACCTCTTCTTGACCAAAAACTTTGATAGGAAACATTTCCTTGTAAAACTCATATTTACCGAGATACAGCGCTCTAACGTACTAGTGGACAACTCTATATAGTGCGAGGACTGTCTTTCAACTTTTGCACACATATAGCTAGTAGAGCTAGAATAAAACAATAGATTTTTGAAGGCGTCAATTGTTTCTTCTGGCTAATGACCACACAATCCGTTTTTGAGATTCGGGAAAGCAAAAAAATCTTTAGGACTTAGGTCGGTACGAAGGAAGGTCTAACGATTCAACGGTTTGTAGCTGTAAAGATTCTATTGTCTTTGCGATCTGTATGCAAATTTGCCTTGTCCTGGTGGAGGATGGTTCGTCGTTTAGGATTGATTTTTCTAAACTCAGCAATGACTTCCGACAAATAGATGGTTGTGTACTAATCGTTAGTAACAGTTCTTTGGTGTCGTAGAAGATTGTTGCTACATGGCCTCTTTTCGAAACAAACGTCTTGACCATTTTTTTGGACACACTTCGAGAACGGATGTCTTTTGTTGGTTTTTCTTTACTCTGAAATACCCAAACAGACGACCGGCGTTTATTTTCTGGCTCACATGAGTGAATCCGTTATGCTTCACCGCTGCCTTTTGACTTTTTGATTTCTTCCATTGAAAAGGTCTAAAGTTATTCGACACCACTTGACTTTGGCTTCTTCCCGTTCTTCGGCTAACAGATGCGGCGTTCATTAGGACTCAAATTTTTTTACAGCCGATTCTTCGTGCAAAATTTCTTGAACTGACGACTTCGAAATCCCCAATAATGCCTCAATCTCGCGATATGTCGCATTTAAGTTAACTAAAGATTTGAGTAGCGCCGTCATTTATTTTTCTGTATGCAAAACATAAAACGAAGCTTTCGTATTCGTACATGAAATAAAAATGTCGCTTTTCCTACGTTACGGCTGTTTCCATCAGGTGTAAATTCACGCCAGCTTAAATATTTTTAAAACCCGAACTAACACCTCTTCAACTTCCCTGCAGAACCGTTAATATGGTAAAACTTTCTGAGGTGTTAGTTTTAATGTTAGAGGCCTCTGGTTTCATATTTACGTACGATTTACCGAATGGATGTCACAATATCGAAACATTATTTGTTTATTTGCAATTTGCAGAAATTTACCATTTCCAAAAATATTGTTCATAAACCATATTTGCGGCGCAGCGTTGCACAATATGTAAAACTGATACATAATAGTTTAATGGGCCCTGTGTTTGTTTTTAATTAAAAGAAAGCAAGGATTCGCTCAAATTCAGTTTAATTATGGCCGACAATGGCACGAAAACAACCCCGATACATTATGCATATGTGACTAATTCAATGTTTGGTTTATTTGCGAACGTTTCCAAAAATATTTTCTCAGAAAACTGAAAAAAAATGCTTTTATATCCATTTATGCCAATTAAATATTTCCACAATGACGCAACTGGCATTAATTAAAAATATCGTAAATCCTTAATTCTGCATGTATTGGACATTCTGGGCAATTTTAACCGAATAATATTGAAAGCAATTCGTCAAAAATTGTCGAAATATTTTATTTTCATCTAACATTTTTGCTGTCTGTCCCCTTGACACGCCCGTTCATTGTGAGCAACCTCATAAGTCCCAATACAACTTAAAAATTCAATTAAACCTCAACAAGAAGGCAAACCAGGGCGAGAAGTGTTCGTAACTGACCTGAAATCCGATTAGCCACAGGCGAAACAATAAAATTAGCATGATCATGCCTTGGGATGGCAATGAAGTAATGACGCACTTCCCCCAAATCTTTCATCTAAGTTACTGGCGCAAAATTGAGTAACTAGAGAAAAAGAATTTCAAAATAACAGAAGAATTGCCGATTGAAGATAATGAAAAAGTTAATGAATAAGGCGGAAGAAAATGCCTTCACCACGTATAAGTTTCAGGGATGGGCGGGTTGTAGCACTCCCGTCGCATTCACACAACGCATGAATCTGTTGGAATGTGACTCCTCCAAGCCAGCGTTGGGTAGCCGGATTGGTTGTCCTCCCTGGTGAAACACTCATAAAAACTGGATTATGAAGAGGGGAGGGGGCTTCGACAAAATCCAAGAAATAAATATATTTTCATATTAAAGTGATTTACACTATGTGCCCCTAATGACCGAAATTTTACCATGCTGCGCATCTTCCCAATAACTATACAGAGTATCCGAAATATGTTTTAGTTTACATTTTAGTTCGAAACGATACATCTGCTAAGCAATAGTTAACATTCCTTATTACATCAAAATATAAAAAATACCCGCAATTTTATTATTACAACGTAGCCTGAAGAATTTGATTGTATATTAAAATTTAATACACTTTCAGCGTTTTGGAAAGGGTATATACAAAGTAAGTGTATCGAGAACACAAAGAGTTGCGAAATAATAGCATTTAATAAATTTTAATTTTAATTTTCTAACTGTAGTACTGAAGAGCTTCCTCTGAAACTACGTTTATAAAATGTTTTTACATCAAAAAAGCGGGTTTGAAGTTTAAAAGAAAAAATCGTTTTATTACTGTTTGTTAAAAAAAAAATGCAGTGGTCGATTTAATTGTGATTTTCGCCGTTCATCCAGAAATTTTTGGGGCGCGCCCGCAGAGCAGGCCTTTGGGAATTTTGAACAATACAATAACGACATCCAGTGGAATTTTTAATTTTCATAATTCTTTCGAATAGATAAACTGAAAATACAACTGTTCTCTTGCTGAGTGTATTTTCGTATGTTTTACCATTTTCCAGAGTCTTAGCCAGAGCAGCTTAAAAAAAAATTTTAACTCAAAAAAATGAAATAAAATAGAATTAACACTGTAAAATTTGCAGAAATTATTCGAAAATCGCTGCCACAAATATATAAATTTTAAAAACATCGGGGTTGTTTCTCAACACTCTGTATTTCTGAAATAAAACGATTCTCGATGTAAGTGTATAAAGACATGTTTTCTTGATTCGACCCAAGAATATATTTAGAAAGTCTATTGTATACCTACAACACTTAGGGAACAAGGGTATACATCTTTATCCCGATTTTGATATTACCTGGGTTTTATTTAACTTTGTACTTACCCAAAAATTCAGCCGATGACCCAAACCCGGCACCGGTACTACCGATATGTCCAAAACCAAAAGCCGTTGGTTGACCCGCCTGAAAGATCACGGGCGGACGAGGATTGAGGGCCGTGGAAACGGCCCTCGGCCGGGACAAAATACTGTCAATTGTGAACAAAGAAGCACCACTCGAAGTCGAAGACGATGTCGCAGGACAGTTCTTCCTGTAAACCGGCTTGAAACCCTCATGCATCTGATTAAGAAACATTAAATGCTGCGGCAATACGGCCGCTTGCGGGCCCGACGTTTCGACCATTCTATACTCCTCTTCAGGGAAATCTTCCGGGCCGCTGGACTCACACCAGTCCAACTCGCTAACTTCGCGCTTTACGTTGGTCGCCAGCTTTACGACATGAACTAAACCGGACAGACCGAAACTGACGGAGATTAACGGTTAAAATTCGAGACGTCCTCAAAAGAAATCGAAGAGCAGAACGCAGCTACGCCTACTGGAGTTTTGATTGGTCGTCGGTCTCCAATAGAACTAGAGTCGGAGTTTACAGGGGATGCTTTTATGGAGACTTTACACACTGAGGGGTATTTCACTGAATTCCATTTCGTCCCTTTGTGTCATACGTCTCGCCGGGGCGTGCGAGAGGTAATCGGTTAGTTATTTAAATTATGGGCATTAAGCTTTCGCCATATTGCATTATGCGACTATACGGGCATTAAGAAGATGTACTCTTAATTCGTTTTTTGTTACACAGAACAGGAAGGGGGAAAATTAACTGACATACATGTTCTAGACACATACCTAAGTACCTACATACATTGTTCGTGCTGAAATGCCATGTGTGCTCATTTGTGTTTTAGGGATTATGTCGTACATTTTAAAGCTTAAACAGCTTAACGATCAATTGCACCGTTTGTCTCAAGCCAGAACAGGGTAGAAGGGGGGCTGGGAAACTGATATGTACATTGAATGATCATATAGCACCAGCCGCATGTTATTTTCCTACAATAAAGGATGGCTTTAACGCATGCAGAAAGTGGGGTTTTACCGCACATAACCACGGGTGCATGAATCAGTGTCAAAATCAATAAGTGTGCAATAATCGTGTTTTGAAATTTTTTTGCTGCATGTGTGCGTGTAAAATTTTTATCATACTCTATTACTTAATTCGATTTAGGACAGGTATATTAACACAGGTAAGTTCGTAGACCAGATATGGTATCTAATTCGTGCAAAAGTGTCCTTATAGTACTCAATTAGTGACCTAACTCCGCTTCGAGTATTTTGTTGATTTGGAAACAGGGTGAGGTACAGTATCACTTTCCGCACTGATTGGGTAAATAATTATTTAAGATAGCGACTTACTCTGGACAAAGACATTAAAAAAGATGTTTTTAAATTCTTTGCTCACACTAATAAAACCTATTTTGATGTGTGTTAAAATACTGAAAAGTACGACTCCTCTTTTTTTAAAGTAATTTTTTCTTATCTCCCTAGAGAATATGTCCCTAATTTCACATTTTTCACAGTTTTCAAGACGTTTTATAGAAGGTTGGTTACTCCTTTCCACCGTCTTTGAGGGGCTCTTTATGACACTTAGAATGCTTCAAAACTCCCATTGTTTAACACATCTGCATAAGGTCTAAAACATACCGCTTTAAGTCCCATATCAGCCATATGTCTAGGTATTCAGATTAACTCTAAACTTGGTTAAAATTGCCGCTTTCACAAGCAAAATGGTCAATTTGATCCTTGCTTTAAAATTAATCCAGCTTATGGGTTTCTGGAAAATATAGGGCGTAAAAGACTATAAAGCGTTAACCTAATTTATTCTCTTTATTTTGTCCTTCATTTGTTGTTTAGCCTTTTTAACTTTACCTAGGCGAGGATTAATATGGATGTAACTAGTAAGCAGAATTTTTCGTGAAGTCAAAATAATTCAGCAAATCTCATTAAAGTTTGTTCCTGAAGGTTTTACGCTCCTCTCGCATAATGCTATATACAAAATATTCCACTTTGCGGCATTTCACGCTTGCTAGCATTCATCCAAGAGCCGTAAGATCAAATTATTGCAAAAAGCCTTGACTAGAACATGAAATCGGAATTCCAGTGCCAAAGATACATCACCACCAGTGACATCAAAGGCACAGTTCCATAAGAAATTAAGTACCATCGGGACGGTTGAAGTTGGTACCTGAACGATCGGAGTTTTAGCGACTGAGTTCAATGTCAGGAGGTTACGTGGGAATACAACTTTTAACGGTCACGGTGTACGGGGAACAATCAATTCAATCAGGGTTTGATTCCCGTTTGTGTTGGAAAAAGATGTTTTTTATTTCAAGTCTAAGCTCAATAAGTCTCGCATAATTTCGGTCGATCTATAACTGTTTTCTTGTGGTCCATCAAAGTATCGTCAGTCCACCATTTATAGAAATATTTTATCGTCCGTATGCCAGTGGCAACTCATTGCAATGGCCAGAGGGCTAGGGAGCAAGATAAACATCCTTTAGCAATGTAGTTTACATAACACGAAAATAGATTTGCCATATTGATAATATCTATTTTACTAGTTTAGATCCCCTTGAGGGCCAAATTATTAACCGTTGTTAACTCAACCCATATCAAGCTGGTTTCCATAGAAACCGAAGGATCTAACCAATACCCAGTGAAGGTATTCATGGCGATTGGCTGATATTTAAGTTAACAGCACACTAATAATTTGACCCTTAAGAAGGCACTTTTACTTTCATAAATTGTTTGAGCCGCCTAAGGGAGGAAATGGATATAAGAGAACACATGCTCCTACAAAAATCCTACTTCGTTGAAATTAAAAGAATTCTGAAGACAAGAGATGAAGCGAGAATGCAATTTACGTATATTATGCCTTCTAGGACATTTTCCATTTTAAAATAATTCTTAAAATGAATAGTCCGTTTCACGCCATTACAACTTCCCCATCTCATGAGAGTCATTTCCATATAATCAGAGAGAACCATATATTCATGCAGAAAGTCGTATATTTCAACAATATTGTACGTTAAAACTCACTTATTGTGCAACTGTACATTCGGTCGTTGTCGAGGTCTTCTAATCGATTTGGGTGAAGCACGCAGGATTAAGGGGATTAGTGAAGGAGATGAGAATACTCCGCCTCGGCCAATAGTACGTATAAATAATGTCTGTTAAGCTCCGCCTCATTCACTTTGTTGGTGGGAAATCCACAGATGCGAACATACCTAAGTGACAAAATGCTGGGAATGCTATATAGAGATTATGAGATTACGTAATTAGGTAATTAAGGTAATGGTATGTTTAAAGCAGTATATGATTTAAGTTATAGGTAACGGCAATGAATAGAAATTAAGTATTTCATTATTGAGTAACCCTTGTAACCACAGTTACAGACATTAACAGAAGTCTTATGGCCTCTAAACGTCATATGTCATAAGTAGAATATGTCAATTTCTACGGGCCAAAAATTACGTAAATATAATACGGTGGTATTTAGAGCCTCACGGTATAATATTTCTATTTGTTAAATTTCTGGTAAATTTTTCAATAATGTTTGTTAAACTTTACGAGTCAAAAATGGTACAGGGTGTTTCTAAAAAGCCTATATAAAATTCTTCCACGGGTTTCTCAGGAAAAAACATAACGATTTAACCCAATTTACTTTAGTTCAAAAGTGGAGAGTTTTGAAAATATAAGACGACAAAGTGAAAAGTAAAAGAACAGAAAAAAATTATTACTCTGTTTGTAATAGTACTATCTGAACACAATGACGCATTGGGAGGTCTTTAGGGGCGAGAAATCCGAATCCATTTTCATTTTCGATGCAAATAAAATTGAAGGGCGCCGTCAGCGCTAGATGAGCACGGTTTAAAGGGGCATAATTTGTTAAACATCCGATAAATATATTTATTTATGACTAAATTAGAATTTTTCTACATGTTTTATGAAAAAAAAAATTAGTTATTTTAATAAAAAATTGGTAAAGTATGAATATTTAAAAAAATTATAGGAATTAAAAATTAACTGAATATTTTGATATTTTTGCTTCCATTGTAAGAATAAATATGCACTTTAAAGTTATTTTTTAAAACATGCAGAGAACTTTGGACTTCAAATATCTTAAAAAGAGTGTCTGTACGGTCTTGCATCAAGACACCTTTTTCTCATGGAATATATAGGAAAACACAAATTTAGACATATATAAGTTTTATAGCGCTAAACAATGCGCATACATATGCGCTACAATGTACATCGAAAATGTAAAAGAGTTCTGATTTCTCGTCCGCTAAAACTCCCTGATGCGACATGTTCCGATAGAATCATTACAAATGAAGTAATTAATTTTTTTCTTTCTTTAATTTTCACTTTGACGTTCTCTATTTTAAAAATCGTCCATTTTTGGACTAAGGTAAATTAAGTTAAATCGTCATGTTTTTACTTCAAGGATCTGTACTAGAATTTTCTATAGACCTTTTAGAGACATCTTGAAGAATTTTTTACAAATATGTGTTGCATTTAGTTCTCAAAATTTTCATTTTGATATAATTCGTACGTCGAAAATTGTAGACAATTTTAGAACAATATAAAAAAATGAAATATATAGATTAAAAAAAGCTCTCGTGCACAATGCGTACTCGTATTTTTTTCCAGTTGCATTCATGTCCATTTCTTTAAAATTAATCCATAATTTTCAATGCATTTGTTATATGACAAACAATTATTCTGATTTCTTATGGAAACATTTATATCTATGGAAATTCAATTATAACATAAAGAACTTTAAGATGCTGTTCCCTGCAAGCACCCATTCCTTTTTACAAATACGATATTATACCTCCTCGTCAATTTTTGTCCAAAAATCTTGTGTTGATAATTATTATTTTTTAAACCCATAAGGTGCGTTGATTAACTATGAAATTCTTCTTCCTTCCGTTTCGGTCACTTTTATCACGTCCATTGCAAAGCCCTCAAATTGCTGCTATCTCTTTTTGGACTCAAACATGACGTCAATTATGTTGTTGATAGTCACTTCCGCGTATAATGCCAGATTCAAATTCATCCGCTTTGGCTCATAGATAATAAAAACGTACTGAGAGTCTATAATGGGGGCGCAGTAAAGTCATTTTACTACACGTATTTGCCAGTTGAATATTATTACCTGATAATCGTTATTAATTGTTGGCTGAATAGCCATAAATATAAAAAACTAATCGTCATGAAGGTTCCTAAGAAATAACTGCCTCTATCTGAGAACTCCCCAGGGCACTCTTAAAGATACTCCTGATAGAGACAGCATGCAGGGTGTGACGACAGGGTACTACACACCATTAAGACTGATTTAATTCGTCATGGGCATTTAGATTAATAACATTTGAAATTACTTTGTCAAACGCTGGGAAGCCAGCAAGTGTCTCATATGGAAATTTGAGCGCGAGATTCGATATGGAAGGCGTTAATTAATGTACATGTTAACGTATCATGGTGCAATTCCCCATTTGATAGTATGCCGAGAGTAACACGGTTCATTAGCGTGATACAACTCGTATTTATCACATATTTATATGAAGTTAAAAAAAAGTATATGCATCGACTGCGCCGATGCATGACATGTGTCTGGCACGAAAACGAAGTTATAAGTGTAAAATACGTGGCGGCGTTCTTTTATACGAATAAGACCAATTTTAGTGAAGTGCCGGCAATTATTTGTTATATAAAGAGTTAAATCGTTGCTATATTCATCTATAGTTTTATATCATTGGCCAGTAGTGGTAAGGCGATAACGTGTGTTTGGTGCGACGTCAGATGCGTTCTCAGATGCGCCTCAATGGTATTGCATTGGTCAGTTATAAAATTGACAGTAGCGGACTAAACAAAACAATAATGGATTTCTCTTTAAAGAGGCTAGTTTAACTTGTAAAAGGAAACAAAATCCACAGTTAGTCTACTCTATTAATAGTTAAGGCGATCGAATCACTCCAAGTACACCGAAGTAAGCAGTCGAAAGAGTCTTAATACTGAGAGTGCATAGTTGACGTAAAACTTCACTTCTTTGTCACAAGTGTCAGACCTTGAATGGTGACGTTGATGTGTTTTTCACAATAAAGCAAGGTTGGCTTTTAAACTTTTACAAGTTAATTGTAATTAAGCAAATTCCAAACTACGGTAATGAGAAGCCTTATAAAGGCCCATCTTGAACAGTGAAAGTGACTCCAGAACACCTAGGAATATTGGGAACTACCGAAGATCACAAGTTCTTTCAGTAATAGGCCCCTCTGTTCGGTGAAAAAATTGGCTTTAACTACATTTTTGTGTAGTGTTTGTGTGAACCTCAGAAGTCAATGTACTCCAGTTTTTTATAATGCAAGGAAAATTCCTGTGATTTAATGATATGTAAGTAAGATTTATCAAGGTGATATTAGCAGGTTATGGGATTAATTTTAATTATTTAAAGCACATTTTTACCAAAAATAGCTTAAGATAGGGATATTGAGTAAATGCAATTAATCTATTCTTACCTTTAATAGGAGTTAATTTGCATCTGAATTTGTATACTAAGACAGGAAATAGCCTGGGAAAGAGTTAATTACAACAAACAAATCAAGTCAAAACACAATTAAAACTTTGAATTGTATAATTAAAAGTATTACTAAGTACCTAATTCATTTTCACAAAGAGGGTGGACCTAAAAGTCCAGTCAAAAAACAAGTAGCTGCTTTGAAATACAATATTTTACAATGAAAGTTCTCCATCTAAAGAGTTTTTAAATTGCAAACTTATCAATTAGATAATCCAAAGGCTAATCTTATAATTTGCAAACATCCAGATTTTTTTTGCCTTTGGTACTCACCTTCTTAACATCTCAGTCATAAGCAGATTACTGGAACGTTTTCATGTACTGGTTGGTTGTATTTCCAAACTATTTCGGAGCATATTGCCAAGTTATTTCCAAGTACTTCTGAAGTAAATTGGTGCACAAAAATTTCACCAGTGACCTACTACACTTCCCTCATTTATATATGAAGAAGAAATGTGCAATGTTTGCAAAATATTTTTCCTTTGCGGTCAAAAGCTACTTCAAAATTGACAAAAGAATAAATAGACTCTTCCAGGAGCATTTTGATTGAAATTGATCAATTTTATTATCAGTTCAGTTACAAATCCAATTTTGTCTTTTCAAGCTCATTTGGTCTGATAAAATTAAAAGGCAGGACTCCTGCTTCGGAAAAAAAATTTGCCCAGCATTTTCAGAAATAATTTTTTTTGCCATTACCACAATCAAGTAAAAATAAAATCAAGTCGTTTGTTTTCAACCATAAAAATAGTGACCAATGAAAGAAAGGTGACAGATCCCAATATTTTTTCAGACTCTATGGATCTGCTGAAGGAATTCAATTCGACCATACATCGATCTCCATCCCTTGATCATGTACATTAAAAGATGGTTATCTTTAACACTTACATGATCAAATGCAAGAGCACTCCAGTTTTATTCATATTTTTCCTTTGGGCCCTATGTTTTCAAAAGAGCCATTCATATCTGTTACTAGTTCAAGATTCAACACTGCCTGGAGAGACAATTTTCAATGCCTCAGTTTTTCGATTAGGCTCAGAGAGAATTTATACAATAGATGCTAAAAGTTCTGCCCCATTTGTTCAGTCACTTATACAGGTTGATTCAAAAAGTGGGCAAGTATCTTTGCAAGAACGGATCCTCTGCAATGGAATATATTATCCGACAGTGTTTACAGTGCACATTGAATCAACTTCTAACAGAATTCTAGATGTTGATTACTATAGCTTCCCTTTAAGAATTTTTATAACTGGTGAGAACTGCAGTGAACAAAATTTAGAGAAAGAAGATTATTTTCAGTCTCAAAAACAACAATCTCAGGGATTTTGGAATCCGTTTTCTCATGTGCATTATTCCACTAAAAAACGAATTTCTGAGGCAAGGCAATGGATTACGGAAACGTTTGCCTCATTCGCTATACCAACAGCAGGGAAATGGGAGAAAATTTGTTTAAGACAATCACAATTCGTCAGTTCCATAACAAACTTCCTTCCCCTCACTATATTAAAACGGTGTTCTATTAAATTTCACTACGTGAGTGATGACCGATTTGAGATAGAACACATTCAAGGTGATTTGGTTGCCAGTAGAGATGTTTGTATCATTGAGCCAATGTGGAAAGTTTCCATATTATTCACTACAGAATGTGAGAACACAAATTTACTAACTGCAGAGCATCGCTTGAAGATTATGTATTATCATCAGCAGTTTAACAACAACACTGACATTGCAAGAAGAATTAGAAGGGAGCTGAAAAATCAATCCCCATTTTTTGAGCAACATTTGTATGTGGCTAATGTCCTGGAGGAATGTGAGCCTCCGGTCATAGTAACTACTGTAAAAGCCAGAGATCCAGAAAACAATGCAATCACTTACTCAATGACCAGCCTATTAGATTCTCGAACTCAATCCATGTTTGACATTGATCAGAAAACCGGAATCGTCAGTACTAAAGTTCAGTTAGATAGAGAGCTAGTGGATGTGCATTATTTTCGAGTCACCGCATTAGATGATAGTTTCCCACCAAGATCTGGAACTACAATGCTTCAAATCAATGTCCAAGATGCCAATGACCATTCTCCTATCTTTGAAATGAATGAATATGACGCTAATATTAAAGAGAGTGTTAGTGTGGGTACTACAGTTATTACTCTTAAAGCCACAGATCAAGACGTAGGTAAAAATGCAGAGGTTGAGTACTTTATTCAAAGCATTAATGGAGGAGGTACATCTACGGGTGAAGAAGACAATCAAGCTTTTAAATTTGATTCTAAAACGGGCGTAATTACAACTAGGAGTATGCTTGATCGGGAAACCACAGAAATATATACACTTATCGTCGGAGCGAGTGATTTGGCAAGTCCTCAGTCTGCAAGAAGAACTGCATCTGCCACAGTTATTATTAATGTTTTGGATGACAACGATAATTATCCTCAATTCACTGAAAGGACTTACTCAATATCTCTTAATGAAGATAGCAGCTGGAGTGATAATCCCATTATAGCTAATATTAAAGCAATGGATGCAGATCAAGGGATCAATGCAGCAATACGATATGCTATAATAAGCGGCAACACACAATCGCAATTCGCTATCGATAGCCTTACTGGAGATGTGACTTTAGTTAAACCTTTGGATTACGAGAATTTAAGGAGCTATCGCTTGGTTATTCGTGCTCAAGATGGAGGAAGTCCTGCGAGATCTAACACTACGCAATTGCTTATAAACATTGTTGATGTCAATGATAACGCCCCGAGGTTTTATACATCACTTTTTCAAGAAACTGTGCAGGAAAATGTACCTGTGGGATATAGTATATTAAAAGTGCAGGCGTATGATGCGGATGAGGGTCTAAATTCCGAAATAAAATATAGCATGGCAGCTAGAGACGCTAATGGGGCTAATACTGAGAATTTGCCTCTTTCAGTAGATATGCAAACAGGCTGGATTACTACCACCAAAGACTTAGATAGGGAGGAACAATCTAAATTTATGTTTCAAGTAGTGGCCACAGACCAAGGAGATCCACCACAATCAGCGAGCACTAGTGTTGTAATAACAGTTCAGGATGTCAATGACAATGATCCAGTTTTTGAGTCTAAAATCTTCGAGTTAACTGTAGCAGAAGATGATCCCCCTGGAACTCCCGTTACCACGGTCACTGCAACAGATGCGGATGAAGACAATAAACTTCATTATGAAATCACCAATGGAAATGTTAGAGGACGATTTGCAATAACGTCGCATAATGGTCGCGGCCAGGTTACTGTAGCGCAACCTCTAGATTATAAGCAAGAGAAGCGTTATGTGCTTACTATAACTGCCACGGATTCAGGGGGGCGCAGCGATACAGCTACTGTATACATTAATGTCACTGATGCCAACAATTACGCCCCGGTGTTTGAAAATGCTCCGTATTCTGCAAATGTGTACGAAGATGCTGTTGTTGGAACCACGGTTCTGGTGGTAAGTGCCACTGATAGCGATGTGGGGCTAAATGCCCAGATAACCTATTTTATAACCGATGACAGCAATACTTTTACTATAAACCCCCAAACTGGAGCTATTACAACCACTAAAAATCTTGATCGGGAAGCTGTTGCCGATTTTTTACTTACTGTGATCGCTCGCGATGGAGGTAAACCTTCTATGTCTGACACTACAGATGTGGAAATAATTGTAACAGACGTAAACGATAATTATCCGCAGTTTAAACAGTCTGCTTACTCTGGGAGTGTGCCTGAAGACGCAGTGGTTGGAACTTCGGTAGTACAGGTTATTGCCACTGACTTGGATATAGGATTTAATGGACGAGTAAGGTATACTTTGAGCGAAAAAGATCAGGAGGATGGGTCATTTGTTATTGACCCAACTAGTGGAGTTATACGAACAAATAAAGGTTTAGACAGAGAATCTGTAGCATTCTATGAATTGGAGGCTTATGCAATAGATAGAGGATCTCCGACTTTAAGCAGCTCAGTCCCAGTTACAATTAGATTAGAGGACATCAACGACTCTCCTCCAGCTTTTGCTTCAGATAAAATCGTACTTTACATCTCAGAAAACAGTCCTATTGGCTCGACAGTCGGAGATATTTATGCTAAAGATCCAGATGAAGGGGTGAATGCTATAGTTCAATACTCAATTATCGGAGGTGAAGATGCGCATAGTTTTTCTTTAATTTCTAGACCAGGCTCAGATAAGGCTGCTTTATTAACCATGGTTGAATTAGATTACGAAACATCTAAGAAAAAGTACGATTTAGTTGTTCGAGCAGCTAGTCCTCCTCTACGGAGTGATGCTCATGTTGAAGTAATCGTAACAGACGTTAATGATAATGCCCCAATTTTAAGAGATTTTCAGATATTTTTTAATAACTTTAAAGACTGTTTCCCTACTGGGCCAATTGGAAGGGTTCCGGCTTTCGACGCTGATGTTTCAGATAAATTGCACTATAAAATTTTGTCTGGAAACAATGCAAATTTGATTGCCCTTAATGAGTCTACTGGAGGTCTCACATTATCACCTCAGCTGAATACGAATGTACCGAAATTGGCTTCTATGGAAGTTTCAGTAACGGACGGTGTTAACGAGGTTAAAGCTGTAATGCAACTAATAGTTAGACTCATCACCAAAGAAATGCTTCATAATTCTATTACAATTAGATTAAACCAAATGACAAAAGAGGCGTTTCTTTCACCGTTGTTAGGATTTTTTATTGACGCCTTAGCAGCAATTATTCCCTGTCCAAAGGAAAATATAATTTTATTCAGTATCCAGGATGATATAGACGTAAACTCAAAGGTTTTGAATGTAAGTTTAAGTGTTCGCAGGCCTGACACTACTAAAGAAGAATATTACGTGCCTCAGTTAATACAAGAACGAGTTTATTTAAACAGAGAAGTTTTGGCGCGATTGTCTACAGTCCAGATCATGCCTTTTGATGATAACTTGTGCGTCCGAGAACCATGTCTGAACTATGAGGAATGTTTGACAGTTTTGAAGTTTGGAAATGCTTCTGGATTCATACACAGTGATACTGTATTATTTAGACCAATATACCCAGTAACCACATTTACTTGCCAATGTCCAAAAGGGTTTACTGGATCACGAGAGCATTATTTATGTGATACTGAAGTTAATTTATGCTATTCCTCTCCGTGCAAAAACGGGGGAACATGTAAAATACGGGAAGGTGGCTATGCATGCATTTGCAGCGCGAATTTCACTGGAAGCAGTTGCGAAATTAAGCTTGACGGGGATGTATGCAGGCCAGGCACATGCAATAACGATTTCAGCACGTGCAACCCTAAACAAGGAAAAAACGGGGATTTTGTGTGCGAAGATTGTGCGTCTCATGCGGACAAAAATTTATACTCTGCAACTTGCCAATTGAAGACTAGAAGTTTTACTAAAGGATCATTTTTAACATTCCCCAGCCTAAGACAAAGACATCGATTACATTTAAAATTAAAATTTGCCACACACTCCCAAAATGGCCTATTACTATACAACGGTCGTTACAACGAACAACACGACTTCATTGCTTTAGAGATTGTTCACGGAAATATGCAGTTTTCCTTTTCTTTGGGCAGCTCTGTAACCAAAGTAGTTGCTTCAATTCCTGGAGGTGTCTCCGATGGTCACTGGCATTCTGTTGTTGTTAGTTATTACAACAAATCAGTAACTTTGTCTATAGACGACTGCGACGCTGCCTTGGCTTTAAAGTATGGGCGTGAACTTGGTGGTAAATGGGCTTGCGCTACATATGCAGAACATTTCCTGGAGGACCGCTGCGCATCTTTAACTGAAACATGTCACCGATTTTTGGATCTCACTGGCCCGTTCCAGCTAGGAGGATTGCCTTCTCTCATTTCGAATTTCCAGATTAAAAATTCAAATTTTCAAGGCTGCATCTCAGATTTCGAAGTCGATTATGTTTATGTGGATTTGAACTCATTTGTCACTAATAATGGAACAACCTCTGGTTGCCCTGAGAAAAAAGACTTCTGCAGAACTAATCCTTGCAAAAATGGTGGGACTTGCATTGATGGATGGGCTATGTTCAGATGTGGTTGTCCTGAAGGGTTTGGAGGACACGATTGTAGTGAAAAAATTGGATTGCCATGGCATTTTTCTGGAGATGGAAGTTTATCTTTTAATCCCCTATTAAGGCCAATTCAACTGCCGTGGTTGAATGCTTTATCATTAAGAACATTACAAGAAGATGCCTTCCTTATGTCAGTTCAAGTCGGTCAGAACAGTTCAGCAGTATTATCTCTCATTAAGGGTGTTTTAACCTACACTTATAACGAAAATACGTTATCATTAAATTCCGTTACTATTTCTAATGGAGAATGGCACCACATTGAGGTATCTTGGATTGGAATGGAAATACGGTTCTCTATAGACTACGGAGAGTATGAGAGCTCTATGGCCTTTTCTGAGAAAATTCAAGGATTGTTTGTGGGCAAAATTCTTATTGGAGGACCTGACAATAGTTATGCAAGTGTTAACGCTGATTACAACTATTTAGTGGGCTGCATCGAAGACGTAAGAATAGGAAATAGAGAAACTATCCTAATTAGACCTACAACCAAAGACAATGTCGAGGAGGGGTGTGTCTCATCGACGGAATGTCAAACTCAATGTCCCTCTGAAGCTCATTGCGTAGTAAATTGGGGAAAATCTCGTTGCGAATGCACAAAAAGTCATGTCGGTCCTTTATGTCTTCCCGTATGCTCAGTTAGTCCATGTGAAAATGGAGCCACTTGCCAAGAAAACTATTTAAATCGGAGGGGCTACGAGTGCTACTGCAATTCAACAAGCTACTCGGGAGAATACTGCGAAATTGAACATTCCCAACCATGTCCAGCAGGTTGGTGGGGATATCCAATATGTGGCCCTTGTGACTGTGATATTAGTATGGGGTATAATCCAGATTGCGATAAGCAATCCGGAAAGTGCCATTGTAGAGAAAATCATTATCGCATTGAGGGTTCCATGGAATGCATTCCTTGCGATTGTTATACTGTGGGTTCAGTTAGTAGCCAATGTGACCGCGAAACTGGGAAATGCCACTGTAGAGATGGTGTTATTGGACAGAAATGTGATTCCTGCCCAAATGTGTACGCAGAAATAACCCTGAAAGGGTGTGAAGGTAAGTTATTGTGTGTAAAATGGATTTTATTACGTCTATTTTATAAATTCTCAGTTGTGTATGATGGATGTCCGCGATCGGCAGCAAATTCAATTTGGTGGTCCAGAACCTCCTTTGGAAAGGAAGCGTTGGAGGCATGTCCTAGAGGTTCCCACGGAAAAGCATCGCGCAAATGTGATGAATTAAACGGATGGCTTGAACCCGACTTATTTAATTGTACAACGGACGCATTCGTTGAACTTCGAGAACAGGTATTTTTTGTTTATATAGTTACGTTTATTTTGTTATTATTAAGGCAGATAACATAATTTTTTTTTGCCATGATATCGGTTATTGTTATAAGGTACAGTTCTGTTCAATTAGTATTTAATAATTTCTTCAAATAAAAAATTCACGAAAAAATCTAAACATTGAACATTTTCATAAGTGTATAGTTATCGAGGCTTGAAAAATCAATTTTTAAAATTCTCTGTTTTTTCCAGTTTTTCCCTTTTGTTTTTTTCTCAGTTTTTTATTATTTTTTACAGCTTTCCAAAATTGAAGCCGGAGATTTATCCCTGGACTCATTTGTTGCCATTAAACTAGCAGACGACCTCAATAAAGCCACGAATATTACCAAAGATCTATTCGGGGCCGATGTCTTAATCACGTTCGAATTGATTAAGGAGCTCTTCAAATACGAGTCTCATGTTCATGGTTTAAACCTCACCCACAGCCAGGACAAGGATTATATTGGCAATTTGGTTCATACGCTTAGCGTAATTCTATCGCTTAAATATAAATATCATTGGGATATTATTCATCAAATGACAGGACGTGGAGTAGACGAGGTGCTAGGTTTTATGGAAAACTACATAATCGTTTTATTGGAGAGTCAGCATGATACCTATACTAGTCCTTTTGAAATCGTGGCTAGGAATGTAGGTAAGTTATTAGTTGCAGATACACAAGAGAAATATTTCTCTTTTTTCCTTAATTAAATATTGGGTATATAAGAAATCTATGGATTTTTAATTAAACTTTTAAATCTTAAATGTATAATTCTTATTTCGGTATATAAATCTATATTCGTGTATGTACACAGGATGCCAATTTAAAAACGTCCTACCTCTTAACTCGAAACAGGATAGATTTTTAAGAAATCGTCGGAACAGGGCGATTGTGTTATCCACTGAGAATAATTTTTATTTGTAATGTACTGCGCCTCTTTTGACTGTATACCCTTCAGAGTCACTCTCTCAAATATCTTAAACGGGTAAAGGGGGTTAAGTCGAGCATGACTTAGAATTAGGAAATTGTTGTAATAAATCAAATCATCATCAGAAGAAAAGGTGTATAAATCACTGAAACAAATGTTATTTATGACAATAATTTCCTAATCATAAGATATGTTTGAATAAAAAAATCTTAGTTTCAACGCCATGAAACATTAATAATAAAAATCATTTTAGAATGATCAATAATATCTAACTTGATAACGCAATAGTGGAATGTAACAAATGAGGTAGCAAAATGCGAGGAATGAAAAGCAATTTAAAATGATGTATCAGTTAACCCTCTTTATCATGTAAGGAATTTAAGAGGGTGGCTCTGCGGGGTAAAGGGTGGAAAGGGGCGCAGTGAATTCTGCATAAAAATTGTTCCCTATCGATGAAACAATCTACTTGCTCCCGGAATTAAAAAAATCTATCCCATTTTGAGATAATAAGGATGCAATAATAAGTTTTCAAATTGACATCTCGTGTAAAAAAAATATTTTCTAAATTTTCAGTTTTGGGCTTGGATATAGTGACCCCAGAATCACTTTATGGATACGAACAAGACTCGCCATTACTTCCAAACGGACAATTTGTCACAACTGAAAGTGTAGTTTTACCCGACGTTTCTCACTTCTTCCCAGACGGTCATTTACCATCAGTTCAAGGGCCTTTAATCAGTTTTCCGAAATACAATAACTACCTTCTGGATAAAGCGAAATTCGACACCAATTCGAGAATATTCATACCTTTATCAGTACTCGGAATTAAAGTTTTGGAACATGGAGAAGTTGTGACAAAAAACAGCTTGCCTGTTGACGGAGCGATTCTTAGCTATATCCAATACAAAGAAGCAGGGAATTTATTGCCCAACAAATACGATGATTCAGTAGTTCGTAGATGGGGTGTTGACGTAACTGTAGGATCCCCTCTTGTGTCGGTAGAAGTGTTAGTTCCAGAATATGTTGACGCCAGAGACAAAACTAGTGAAGATGTCTTAAATATTAAACTTCCGAACATAACTTTACCTGATGAAAGGTGGACAAAGAAGATTTTCGTTGAACCTGAAGTGAAGACTCATGAAAATGATGCACATTACTTGAGGACTAGAAGAAGTCAGTCAACTAAGAAAAAGTTGGTTTATAAAAGTTTATCCGGAATTTCGCTCAAATCGCCTATTAAGATACAGTTGTGGTTGAACTCCAACAGTACCATTTTCAACGAAAGGTCGAACCCGCAGTGTGTCCATTGGACCACATCAAGAGGGTGAGTTTTACGAGTAACGATTATAGTTTTATATTATTGTACTTAATGTATTGCTTAAGCCATGCTTAAGACTTCTTTTGCAATTTCTAAATTTGTTTAATTATACTATTCGGCAAGGGCAAACATTTGCATAAATTCAAATTCAATATTATACAACTTTTCTGCACAAATTGTGATTTTCGTGCCCCTTAGTTTGAACGGTGCCTGAACAGTTTTTATCTTAGTTTTTTCACTGTTTTATTATTCTCGAGTTAGCCCAGATCAGCAATTTATGATAGTGTAAAATTATTCTAAACAAAAAAAATGCAGCATGTCTCAATATTCAATTAGTTTTTTGTTTCTAATGCAATATTAATACTTGTTTTAGATTTGGAGAATGGTCCAGGGTGGGTTGCCGAACAGAATTGGACGATTTTTGGTACGACAAATCAGAGCACGTCCCTATTATTATAAATTGTAGTTGTCACCATTTTACAACATTTGGCGTTCTTGTAGATACTATCGACATAGAGGTAGGTCAAAATTTTTTCCCAGCATTTGCCTTGGAAAATTTATTTAAATTGTGGAAATAATCAACATCGCAAAACTTGAATTGAATCCTTCATTATGCTTACCGAAAAAGCTATTACGGCCCACTCACTGACAGTATGTACTCAATATTCTTATATTATTTTTAGTACGTTCCCGAGCCGTCGCTGCTTGAAGACATATCCAGCTACAGCTGCTTTTCAATGGCTTTACCTCTGCTATTAGCCACATATCTTATTTTGGCGTTTATTAGAGGACTACAGACTAATTCGAATACTATACGAAAACATTTGGTTTTGTGCGTATTTTTAGCCGAACTACTTTATTTGATGGCGTTAAAAGCGAAGAAATTTTTCGTTTCCATAGAGGTAAGATTTCTGGTTTACGAAGTACAAAGTATTTGTCAAGTTGTTGTCCAAGTGTAAAATTAGCTGTGAAATGTTTTTTTGCACATTGATCATTCGGTTTTGATTTCAATACATAAAACGAAAGAATGTTTTCAGAAATCGTTTATTTGTTGTAAAATTACGTGTGTATCGGTAAATCCCACGTGTATATAGATGGCCCATTTTAACAGGAATGCACTGTATATTGTTAGTAGAACTACCAAGAATTCTTTCTCATTATTCTTGTTACATTCAGACCCCTATAACTATCATTTTCTCTCGTTGCAGTTCTCCTGCAAGCTGGTGGCGATAGGCTTACATTACTTGTGGCTTGCCTCGTTTTCATGGATGCTGGTCGATGCCATACATTTGTACAGGATGCTCACAGAGATGAGAGACATAAATCATGGCCCCATGCGATTTTATTATACCATGGGTTATGTAGGTCCTGCAGTTGTGGTAGCGTTATCAGTGGGTGTTCGAGCTCATCAATACGGAAATTATTATTTGTAAGTGCTTGAATACTTTTTTATAGCTTGAAATATAATTTTAATTATTTTTAGCTGTTGGTTGTCCTTGTACGAAAGTGTCGTGTGGAGCTCGGTAGGGCCTACGTGTATTGTTACATTTGTCAATCTTTGTATTTTGCTCGTGTCAATACGGGCCGCATTTACAATTCAGGATCATGTTTTAGGATTTGGAAATTTGCGGTAAGTTTGGTTTAGTATTATATCGAGATTAAATTACTCAAGGTAAAATTTAAATTATTTAGTCTCGTAAAATTCCTTTTTACCATTTCAGAACTCTATTGTGGGTATCAGTTATGGCTTTACCACTACTGGGAATAACTTGGGTACTGGCTCTTCTAGCAGCTACGGAGCAACACCCTCTATTGATGCCCCTTCTATCTGTAGCTGTTCTAGTTCACGCTGCTTTCTCGTTAGGTGGATATTGTTTTGCCAATAATAGAGTACGACAGAACCTTATAAGGTAGTATATTTTGAGCCACACGTCTTCATATGATAAAAAGGCGGGTAGGAAAACGAAGCCTTAAAAATTATTTCTCCAAAGAAGAAAGGTGTTCTGTTGGTTTTGTGGCATTCCACTGTCGTCAAATACAGTTTTCTTTGCAGAACGATATTTTTAGAAAAGAAAATTTATATAGTTTGTGGAAAAACGGAATGACTTTTCTTCCCCGTAATTTTTATTTTATCCCATACATTGGTATCACCCATTATCATATTTTTTCATTAGAACGTTCATGAGATGTATGGGCAAAAAAGTCTCACTCTCCGATACGCAGTCTGTTGTTGGAGTTCCTAGCACAAGCAGCCAAAATTTGTCAGCACAATCGGTAATTAGCCTGTGACAATTTTTCTGTTTATTTCATCTTTGTCTATAAATAGCGATCAGCATTAACCTATCACTCGGGTTTGGACCCAAATATCAGACGGAATCTGGGTATTTCAACGTCAAGCACTACGTCTCGATCTACGACGAAAACAGGTTCAAGTCCTTACAGGTATGTATAGGCAAAAAGTACAATAATAAGACCAATATATTACAATACAAAGTAGCTAATGCTGCAAATTTGTTATGCTTATAGGAGTGACACTCATCTTCGACACACCTCCACTTCTACTTCTAATTATAACTCAACAAGTGACGTTCCCTCATATTTGAAAGGTTTTGAGAGGGAAGAGAAGAAGACTCGGCGTAAAGGACGGATAAAAGGAGAAATTCAAATTACTGATGGTAAGAGATACTTACCTTTTAAGGTTATAAGTAATAACTTTAGTTTGTGGGATATATCGTGAATGAAGTTAAGATGATTTATGTTTAATATTGGAAACGGTGCGGCATATCTAAGACAAGTGGACGTTTCAATGTTTTGAATTTTAACAGATCCTAACCCAAACTTAAATTATTAATTAATTAAAATAGTACTTATTTTTATGAGTAAATTTTCGTATTGAAATTTAACTTTCTTCATATTGAGTTTATTTCTACATAAAAACCGCGAATTCCAAATTAAAAGGTTTTTGCAATAAATGTATCTTCTATTAATTTAAATGCTTGAGCAAATCCCGGGCGAGCAGTTGCATTTGTAAGGTTAATTATGGAGTTGCGTTTTATGTAATGTAGGTTACATTTTTGCAGTTTCGCCGATTATTGTTTTAGATCGGGAACGAGGTGACAGTGACTCTGACAGCGACGCTTCCGAGGGTAGGAGTTTGGATTTAGCATCTAGTCATTCTAGTGACGATGACGAATCTAGTTCTAGAAGGCATCACAGCCGAAGTCATATTCCAAGGTAGGTGGACAAATATCGGCTACACAGGACTACAAGGCGCGATTTACAAGTGAATTTCTATTACAGGCAAGGCTATCTTCCTAATATTACCGAACATGCGCTTTCAAGATGCGGAACACCGCCATCACTTAATGTGGTAACCAACTCGCAACTCTTTCCAGGAGTAGATACCAGCTGTAGTTCAAGATGGGCTAGTCAACTCCCCGAAGCTTACCTACAGAATACTAACGGTAAACGTAAAACTTTCAATCGTTCATTCATTTAAAAGCACCTTTAATGGCAGTTAAGATTTTTAATGGGTACAAACGATGAGCCACAACACGATATTCGTTTTTATTTTCTGTTTTCTTCGTCTTTTTTCTTTCTTGTATGCGAAACCTATTTTATAGTCGATCATCGTCCATTCTCAGCTTTAAACCCAATTTACACACAAGCATTTTTCTATATTCACTTCTGTCACGAAAACAATAACACATCGATTGTTGCAGAAATCGGGCGTTGGTCCGCTGAAACTGGATCGGACAATGAGCTTCAACAGAAAACCAGTTCCCCTAATCCACTGCCACACCCGGATGTAATGCCGGAAACGTGCCTGCAAGGCATTGACTGTGAAAAGTACATAGTACAAGGACATTTTGACAACCAGTACAACAGAAATGTGCCATTTAAGGGAGACTATATGCCCAAATTAATATCACATGAAAATCTGAATTATCATCAGGACTACGATGGTTGCTCGGAGATCGACGAAAAGATCCATATGAATGACAAATATTTATTTCCATACACTGGTAAGAGCAATAGTATTTCAAATTAAAGTCTTGTGATTTCTTTGGATAGAGTCAGGAAATACGATCGTATAGCATTTTAGAACATTTGGGAATTCTTTATTACATATCGTCTTGAATTCTGAGATACGGGGTTTATTTCATTTTTAGTGGAAGATATAACTTTAATATGTCAGGCGGTCAAAAGGGAGCTTGATCCGACAGTCGCCTAATATGGTCTCATATTGAATATATATTAATATTAAAAGGTGATCTTGCCACCAGCCTAATAATATACAAAATATAAACTTTCGCCTTAATTTTTTCTTAACAATGTTTTTTAGTGTTTTAAGTTGGAATTAAGAAATAACTCTAAACATTTATTTATATTCAACTCATAAATGTTTTCCGTTCACTCAGACTAAATACCTAGTATTGTTAAACCGAGTGAAGACTTTAAAACTGATAGAATGTGAAATTAACGTGACGTTTAGAGTGCTTTCCGAGTTCCCGCTTCAGTATCGTTTTACCGACCACGTATATTAACTGTTACTTTTTCATGCAACTTACGTAGAAGGTATTGAAGGTATGTCGCATATAATTAATGACTAATTGACGAATTCAATCAAAAACTCAGAAATTGATATTTGTTGAATTTCTAAAAATATTTATTTGCCAAATTCCATCACTGTCACAATTTTTCCTTATATAAACGATTGTCAAAACATCTGCATAATGCATACAGTAAAATTTATTAATGCACCTGTAAGTTTAAAGTTTTTTTTTACCGCATGACCAAATTTGAATAAATTTTCGGAGACAGAACAGAGTTACCATATGCATTCGTGCGAAAAATATTGTATCTCACACGTGCGAAAGTGTCTTTGCTGCACTCGATTGCTGATAGAGCTCTGCTTAACGTCATTCGTTCAACTGCAATCAGTGTGCGGTAAAATACTACTTTCCACATTTTTAAGGTAAATAACTGTTATAATTTTTTTATTAATTTCAGCCGAAGAGGACCATATGCACGTTCAAGTGAACTATCCCATAAATAACATATCAGTCTCACAGGCTCGAAGTCAAGTTATATCTCCCATAGGAAATATAAATAACCCAGATTACCATATGTTTAATATGGGTTCTCGAATGGGTTCGAGGATAGGTAAGGATTACTTACTGTTTTAGTTTGGTGTTATTATCTATTTTAAGAACAAGGTTAATCCATTAAAATTTTCTTGTGATCTATATTAGGGTCATCACATGGATCAGTTTGTGGTAGTGTAAGGGGATCCCCATCTCCTTTGGTTCCACCACTGACGATGATGCGCGGTGGTATGCCTGCCGAACCTTCGTCGTAAGTAAACACCAAAAAATACGCTTTTTAGGTTTTTTTTTAATATAGTTTGTGTTTCTTTCTGTTTCTTGGAGTATGGGGGTTATTAATTGCTAAAATTATATCGCATGAGTGAATATCTTCTGTAAAGGGCCGTTGGTAGAGATAAATTGATAGCTTATTAAAAAAATAAACAATACCAGTGATTAACTCACTATCGCAGTAGTAGAGTGGTGAAATCCATTCTTACTAGTCTTAATAGGAACTTTTGGAATCGTCTTTATATTAATATATATTTATATTAGATACATTTTAAAATGATATATCGTATCAATGTTACTATGGCTCTTACGTGGCCCAATAAGTAAGTAGTTTATTAAATTGTAATTTCTGTCGAAATACACTAAACCACCACTAATATTTTATTTCCAGATGGTGTTGGGAATATACAGTTAACAAATAACTAACTTGAAATAAGATACAGAGGTGTCTGGGTTTTCTTATCGCTGCAATACCGATTCATTTATAAAAAGGTTTTCCAGTTCAACTGAAAAAGACGAGGAAACTCCCGTGTGAAGCATATTTTCGTAGAACACGAACGGCAGTAATCTATGGCGACTGACGAGTCATCTACAATGTGCGATTTCTATGCTCGATTTAGGGTATTTAATTGTGTATTTAAACGAGTGAAACATCTAATGCTTTACCCGCATTATCAATAAGTACAATATCTATAGGTTAGATTACTTAGGATCTATTTTTGACTGATGTTTAATGAAGTATTGCAAGTTTTGCCATATTGCAATATTTCTTTAGGATTTAATACTCATTCGTGTTACATGTAAGTGTGTATTACACGCCCCCAATCTAAAAGCACCTATATATTAATATTTTCCGATCTCGAATAGTATTTTAAATCTGGGGTTGACCAATAATGTGTTTGAACGCTATTCTAGTGAATCAATAACTCTATGCAGGCTTTATCTGCAAGGGTGGCTGGGACTTTAAAGTGTCAAATGTAGATATTATTTTGGTTATTTAAAGAAGTCTACCGGTTAACGTATCTTGCTGCTCAAATGCCATAGAGTAACTGTACCAGTGATCAAAATTGGGACTATCATAGGATAATAAGATCATATTATTTGGCGAAACATATATATATATATTCTAGACTATGCAGCTGTCTGTGGTTTGCTTACGAGTTGTTAGTTTAAATTTTAAGCTTTGTATTGGCTAAATGATATTTGAGAGAAGCAATCGTGGATAAGGATCGAAAATACCGGTGAATTATTGATTTTCTCGTGAATTTGCTGAAATTTATTTCGGTATTTCTGTGTTTGCAACGCATGGCGTTAATCACTAAATCCAATCATTCATTAAACGACAAAAAAATTCATTTATAAGGTCATTCCAATAGCTAATTATGTGCATAGGTTAGTTAATATGCTTAGAATTGACATTAAGTACATCATTTATTAAATTACTATAGCAGTATTGTAAATTAACCAGTCCTTTAGATTTATCTCGGTTTATAATAAGTTGCTTCTTGAGTCAACTTCAATGTAATTTTTACACCACCAAAAAGTATATTTTTAATATAAAAGAAAGTTATGAAGTGAAAATAAATATACCTTAAAAGAGGGATAACCTCTTACACAGAAAGTTCTGAAGAAAAAGCGTTTGAAAGTAATCAAAATTACCAAATTGGTGCCGATTTCTTTTTGCAACGAAAATTGTGCAGCATGTTTAACGGATTTTTAAGATAAATAAAAGGAAGTATTCCTTGAAAGTGTCATGCGATCGATCGTACAGTACATAATACTTGTAAGATGTATTGATAGTAGAAATTTGGTTCAAATGAACGGAACCAATTCTCTAGTTAATATTATAATGAGTAATCGTTAAAAAATCTTCGCAGAAAGCGCACTGCAGAGTAAAAGCAGGGCGCTGACTAAGGGATTTGTTGTTTAATACCAAACATCTGACTGAAAACAGATGAATATATCTAAGACATGCCTCTGATATTTCGATAGCTAGTTGAGGTTTTTTTAATGATCACCTTTTATTCATTACATAGATTTATATATAAAGATGTAGTCAAATGTAGTATTATACAGTAAGGTTAAAAAGGATGTTTAGAATTCATTCCAAATTCAGATGTTGATAGGTTCGAAGTTGCATATTTTTTAAACTGAGTTTGATTTATACAGGTAGATAAATAAGTGAAGATAACAAACAGCCAGAAGTAACAATATCCGAATTTTAAGTGAATTTATTCTAACCTTTTTGTCCCGACTGTATTTGAGTTGAAATTATATTTCGCGAATTAGCCTCAGCAAGTTTTGACTGCAGAGTATCAATACGCCATTGGAGCATAGACAATATTTGCCGGTTGAGATTAAAAATGAAAGGAAAAAAAATTGATAAAGAAACTTTTTTCCCATACTAGATATACATAGTTTGACGATAATAAACATGAAGAGATGATTATAATGCATATAACTTGCTGTGATTAATTTAGCGAGGTACGTGAATCTCATACAGAGTGGTATGTTATTTAGCTATTCACATTTTTGGACGGATTTTTTTTTAATCGTCCGTGACGCGTGCCTAAAGAAGCTTTTTTAGTGTATTTTTCATAACATGTTTAGTAATTAAGGTATTTAAGATCTCATTTATAGTAGAATTAAGCATTCAGATAGATACTACTAGTTTTACTATGCTCATATGCACTTGTATTTTGACAAGTCATTTTCTCATGGCAGCGGACCCGATGATATTTCAGATAATTATAAGTAGATAATTTATTTTATAGTGTTTTAATTGGTGACATTATTTTCTGTATTTAATTTCAGTTGTACTATTGTATGGCTATTGTAACGTTTGTGAAATTTATATACATTCCATTTTTATATTCATTTTTGTAAGTTGTGATATTTTTAATATATTTTTTGAGAGATTAAGTACCTATATCAATATGATTTATTTAGCACCCAACATAAATCCAACATTGCTCGTTAGACTTCAGGTAGGACAACATCAAAAATGGTCTTATTTCAATAGAGTTGTTTTTTGAAATCGACTGAATAAATTTTGTTGAAAATTAAGATTCATTGGCAAAGAATACATATCGATTAGTTAAAAATTATAATCTGTGAAACCTACAGAAGATTATTTGAAAGGGAAGTGTGGGGACTCATGAAACTAAAAAATGTTTTGCTATTTGATAATGACTATAGAATAAGATTTTCCGTTTGATGGGAGGCAGGCGGCAATCAGTTAAAGATCGTTTTATCATAGCTGTATAGTTAACTACTTGACATGTGCCTACAGAAAAATTCAAAATTGGCAAAAAGATTCATTAATTTGGCCTTTCTAAGTTTGCTTTAAAAAAATCTTTAAATCAGTTTGGCTCGTTAAATATCCAGACAGAGCTGGAAGCCCAATGTCATAAAACAGCAAAAATTTGTTGAAATTGCCGAGCCACACTTCAGCCTCATTGTTGACTCTTCCAACGTACACTCCTCTCAAAGTCGATAGAGTGAATAACTGGAACGTGCACTTTTTCAACTTAATTCTATCCCTATAAATGCTTGTGTACCTGTCAAATTACTATACAAATATTCTATTATAAATACAGGACTTTCTCAGATTCAGAACCTTTCATAATCCAGGATTTACCAACTCTATTCCTCATCCGCACCTTCGGGAAGGCAACATTGAACATTTAAATAAGTTTTTAATATTACCTTGCATGTAAAATGTTATTTACTTACCTGTGGTAGTAATAAATATTACTAGGTATTCAAATGAGTTAAAAGTTATTGCGGTAATTCGTGTTGTTGTGAGTAATTTAAAAGCGGTACACGCAATTTATCAAATAACTAAAATTATTTGTATTTATAGAGAGCAAGGGAGATGCGCAAAAAGAATAGCGGACATTTCTAATGGTAGAAATCCTAATTCTGATGTAAATCGTATGTACGTTTTGCACTTACTACACAGTTTAGACCTGAAGCGCAAAAAAATCAATATTAATTCCTTAAGTTTTAAAAATGTCCAAAACAATTAGAAATTCGAATTAATTTTGACTCAAAGCAAATGCGTATACACAGTTCTGATTCCTGAGAGGAATTTAGTATTAATTTCTAAAAAGCATCTTCTAAACAGTTGGAGATACGAAGCGATTCGGACTTGAAGCAAAGTGTACACAGTTGAAACCTGAAACACAAAAAAATAAATTTTAATTATTGAAAAGAATTTAATATTAATACGTGAAATAAAATCTTCGAAACAGTTAGGGTTTCGCACCAATTTGAACTTGAAGCAAAGGCGTACAAGGTTAAAATCTGAAATACAAAAAAAATGTAATTTTCGAAAAAGCTTAAGTTGCGGTATCAATCTTCAATTACGTTTAAAGATAGTCCCAAGAATATTTCAAAAGGTATTTGGCAACTTTACTGCGAACCACCTGAAACAACAATCAGAACTCACCTCCGAGCACCAATAGTGCGGGCCGAAAACACTTCAACAACATCCAGTTTCACTCACTACTTCATGGATATACTAATAGCGCACCTTACGAGTCTTCAGGATAAAAGAAAACCCGATTATCTAATTGTTAATGCAGCGCGTGTGACTAACATCTTGCTTGTTGCCGCGCTAACAGCCGAATGAATCAGGCACGAAGTGATATCGGTACCACCTGCCTTTTATGAAGGTACAGCTGATCAGCCTTAAAAACGATACTTGCGATGCTTCAAGATTTTGTAAAATGAGGAAAAAGTTGTAAATTCGAGGCAGTAGTTTCATTATGCAAACATATTCCGACGTATACAAAAACGTTTGCTATTGGAAAAAAAATTGCCTCCACCAAATTATCCAGAATTCGTAATTTTTATTAATAATAAATAATGTACTCGGCACTTTTAAAAAATTCGCTAACTTTTGGAGTTACCCTCAGAAGAGTTGAAATTGATAAGTAATTTTGGTTCAAACCGCAAACACACCCAGATAACACTTAATACATAAAAATATTAAATTTAATTTTTGAATATTTTGTTTATCGTGCTACTACTTAACTGAACCATCTAAGGATCGAAATCGGTACGAATTATAGGAGGAATGACAACAACGTTAGGATGGCCTTCAAACACTACAAAACATAATTTTATACCCTTTTTTGCGAGCATCTAACTCATCGGGCTAACTGCGGAAACAAATAATAAAAAGCGTGTTTATGCTTGCGAAGGACATATAAACAGTGACAAAAACCACTTAGACTAGCACCACAGTGGAAAAAAAGTGTAATGCCATAGCCATTAAGATGAGAAATTTCAGTTATTATTTATTTTCGATAAAGGGCGCACTCCACTGCCCGATCTCACATCCGCCTATGGCTCTTTTTCACTCATCGAAATTTTTACTTTGATTCAATTTGCGTTTCTTAGTGTACCACACAACGATGGTGCGATTTTTATTCATTTCAATTGGGCACAATCCAAGGAAGATAATCTCAAAATTTATCAAAACAGCATTCCATTGCAAACAAAAATAAACTATAAAAAATTTATATTATAAATAAATGTTTGTTTTCGAGGATCGAGGAAATTTGTTAGATTGATAAATATTTGTTTCAGTAATCTTTTCTTTTGATGGTAAATTGATTTATCACAACAATTTCCTAATTATCAGATATACTTGATAAAAAATCTTAGTTTCAACGTCATGAAAACACTAGCAGGAAAAATGATTTTAGAGTG